>NW_017728949.1:53452788-53499586 GCF_001723895.1 Crocodylus porosus | reverse complement strand
TGTGTGTGTGTGTGTGTGAGAGAGAGAGAGAAAACAAGGTAAAGGAAGAGACTCTGTGTGTGTGTGTGTGTGTGAGAAATTAAGGTGCAGGATGAGATTGTGTATGCGGGGGTGAAATCAAGGTTAGGGAGTGTGCGTGTGAATGAAATCAAGGTGTGGGAAGAGATTGTGTGTGTGTGTGTGTGAGAAATCAAGGTATGGGAAGAGATAGAGTGTGTGTGTGTGTGAAATCAAGATGCAGGAAGAGAGCGTGTGTGTGTGTGAAATCAAGGTGTGGAAAGAGATAGAGAGAGTGTGTGCGAAATCAAGGTGCAGGAAGAGAGAGAGTGTGTGTGTGTGTGTGTGTGTGTGTGTGTGTGAAATCAAGGTATAGGGAGTGTGTGTGAATGAAATCAAGGTGCAGGGACAGATTGTGTGTGAGTTTGTGGGCTTGGAGATGTGTGTGAAATCAAAGTGTGGGGGAGAGACTGTGTGTGTCTGAACTCAAGGTATAGGGAGATACTGTGTGTGTAACAGAGAGAACAAAATCCTGTATGTGAATGAAAGTAGGGTGTGTGTGGGGAGTGTGTATATGTGTGAATGAATGTCTGTATATGTGCATGTGTGGGAATGAAAGCAAGGTGTGTGGACAGATTGTGTGTGTGCATGTGTGTCAATGAAATCAAAGTGTGGGGATAGATTGTGTGTGTGTCTGTATGAAACCAAACTGTAGGGAGCAATTGTGTGTGTGAATCAAAGTCTGTATGTGCACATGTACAAATGAAATCAAGGTGTGGGGAATTTGTGTGCGTGTGTGTGTGTGAATGAAAGTCTGTATATGTGCATGTGTGGGGAAGAGACTGCGTGTTTGTGCATGTGTGCACATGTGTGAATGCAATCAAGGTGTAGGGAGTGTATATATGTGTGCATGTGTGAAACCAAGGTGCGGGGAGAGGTTGTATGTCTGTGTGTGAACGAAAGTCTGTATGTGTGTGCATGTCTGAATGAAATCAAGGTGTGAGGAGAGACTGCATGCATGCATGTGTGTGTGTGTGTGTGTGTGTGAATGAAAGTCTGTATGTGCGCATGTTTGTGAATGAAAGCAAGGTGTGGGGATAGATTGTGTGTGTGTGTGTGTGTGTGTGAATGAAATCAAGGTGTGGGGGTAGAATGCGTGTTTGTGCTTGTGCGTGAATGAAATCAAGGTGGGGGAGAGACTGTATTGTATGTGTGTATGTGCACACATATGAATGAAGGTCTGTATGTGTGCATGTGTGTGTGCGCCTAGGTATGCTTGTGCTCACATGGATGTCTGTGCCTGTATCTTTGTACTTCATTATGGCTGTGCAGATGTCTCTGTAGGGCTGTGTGTGTGTCTGTGTGTGCGTGAAGGAGAAAGAGAGAGAATCAAAGTCTGTATGTGAATCCGTGTGTGTCTGGGTATCCTTGTGTTCCCAAGGATGTGTGCTTCATCATGGCTGTGTATGTGTAAAAGTAGGGCTGTACACATTTATATCTGTGTGTGTGTGTGTGTGTGTGTGTGTGTGTGTGTGTGTGTGTGTGTGTGTGTGTGTGTGTGTGTGTGTGTATTTTTAAGCAGAGCACACAGACTTCCCAGGTGCAAGCATTTTTTACATCTGGCTCTCGTGATCCTTGCAAAAAAAGAGAAAGAAAACAATGCAAAACCTGCTTCAAAGCCATCACAACAAAAATGACAAACACAAACAAGGACTGGTAAAAAGAAGTAGGGGCACCTTTCTGGAGACAGAAGGGATTGAACAAATTCCTCTTCTCAAAGGGAACACAGGAAAATCAGATTGGTGCTAAATACTGAATAAATTGGTTCCCCAAGGTGTGAAGGAATCCATCTGGTTGCCTGAGTCTAGTTTTCACTTCGAACCAGCATTTCAGTCTCTACTGCAGGAGTGGGCAAAATGTGGCCCTGGGGCCAGATGCCATTTTATCCGGCCCGTGAAACCCCTAAAAAATTTAGAAAAATAATATTAATCTGCCCTGGGTTGCCTGTCATGCGGCCCTCGATGGCTTGCCAAAACTCATTAAGCGGCCCTCTGCCCGAAATAATTGCCCGCCCCTGCTGTACTGGGACCTATAAAACAAGGAATGGAAACTTTCAAGGACAGGCAAAGTCAATGTGTATATTATGTGTGATTTATGCTGTAACGGTATTCATTTTAGAGGATTTCAACATAAAAAAAAATCCTGGTGACAAACTTTTCTCTAGCAGATTAATTAGTTGCAGAGGATTTCATGGTTTAACAGGTATGATAATCAATATTTTTCATTTCACACCAGGAATGTTTGCTTGTTAATAGATTTACTCTTTTCAATAGTGTTGTTATTTTAAGTATATTTCACCATAAACATAGGTTTTGCACAGCTTGATGGATTGTAAGTACATCTGAGCTCTATCACGCTATCAGGGATTTGCTGAAGATAACTGACAATGCTGGCAATAAAGGGGGTAATTTCATAATCCCTTTTTCAGCTGCTTTCAAAAGTTTAGGTAACAGCTGCTGTGTTCACTTGGCAGCAACAGAGGCTGAAGGCCACCAGGTTTCCAAAGTACAGGTGCAGCAGTGGTCATTGCCCCTCACGCTGCCCCATCCATGGGCAGCCCCTCAGGCCCAGAGGGAAAGAGACCACGTATAAAGCAGTGAAGGATGCTAACTACCTGCGGAGATTGAGCCATGGTTCTGCTCCTTGAACTCTCAACAATAGTGCTGGTTTTCACGTGGGCAAGAAGAGTTGAATCTTGGCATGATACGAAACCTGTGCAACCCCACTTGGGACACCGAGTCACAGGATGACTCATTTCAGAGGCGTCTAAAGATTTGCTGGAAGGAAATGGCTTTTGGGAACTCTAAACCTTGCTTGGTTTTGAACTGATGTCCTACAACTCCATCATCTCAAACCCAGTCATTTGAGCAGGAGGTTGGACTAGATGTCCCTTCCAGCTCTACTTTTCCATGATGCTATCCTCAAGTGAGATCCTCCAAAAAACAGGAGATGGAAAGGCACTGCTGCTTCCGATGGATTACTTGGCTTGCGTAACCTCTGGTAAGGCCCTTCTCTCTGCTTCTTGCACAAAACCCCTTTCGTCCAAAGACATTCAGTGCCTATGACTGAGAAAGAAAAAAATACAAATGTTGCACACAAGTTGTGTCAGGTCCTGGATAAGGATTTGAACTGCCACCCTAGGGAAAAAATGATAAATGGGTAAATGGTAGCACCATGATCAGCAAAGGAATCTATATTGTCACCTAATTAAAAATAGAGCAAAACCAATTTTTCACCACAGTGAAATGAAAACAACACATGCAATTAATTTACAGCAAATAAATTACACATCAAAATGCTGTAAAGTTAAAACATTCATCACTGCAGTCTGTCATGCCGTAGGAAAGCTGGGCTTTTACAACAGACCAAAATTGCTCTTCTGGACTTCCACAAGCTTATTCTGATTCTTGTAAATCTCAAATCTGCCTGATAGGGACACTGAATAAAACAATAATGGGCATAACATGTTACAGCCTTTCTGAGGCTGAGACAAACTCGTGGGAGGCCTGCATCGACAAATGGCACCCCACTCTCTCCCTTTTATTGCTCTTGTCTCGTTGCTTAATGTCACCACCATGGCTGGAATGAGCCCATCAATAACAGGACTGGAAAAAAATATGGCAATAATAATGGCATACTTTGCATTTTTAAAGTGCCTTGTCCTTTTCCTTGCTTTGAGCTTGTCAGAAAGGATGAGTTGAAGGGTAGGTGGATATTTATGGACAGCCCTTGATATGATATATGATATGATGTGATATGATATATGTTTTAGTGTAGGGACTTAGCACACAGAGCACCGGATGGCTGCCTACAGACACTAGTGTATATGTGACAAAATAAATAAAACTCATAATAAATATGAGGCTCTTGGAAAGCTTCAACAAATGGCCCTGTCCTATTATCTCTGTTCTACAAATTGGGAGAACACATGAAGGGCAGCACTTTCAAGCCTGGGTGCCACAGTGAAGTCCCTACCTCTGGGTTTAGGTGCCTATCTTAAGGAAATGAAATTTGACAACACTGGTTTCAGGGGTTTCTACAAGGTCACAGAGTGAGTTGGGGGCTACCAGCGATATCCCTAATCCCTTCCTAGTATGTACAAAATCAGTAGGTGCTGTTCATCCTGCAATGGGAGAACATGCCTTCCTGAGGTTGACCCTTTCTCTAGATAAACAGGTAGTCAGGACTTACGTTTATCAGAGGCATAAACTCTGGGCAAAGGCAATACAGAAGTGCTTGTACGTATAAAAAGCAAGACAGTCAAGGGAATTTACAGAGAAAACACCCTTACAGTATGACTTGCTGTAGAGGGCCATCCAGCTGAGTGCATACAGCACTACTGAGTCCGCTGAAGAAATGGTTGTTTTTGATACCCGCTATAGTATACAGCAGCAGTAGACACCACAAAGGCTGCAGTGCTGCAAATTACAGGGCAGAGCAGGGGCAAAGCGTGCTCAGGTCCGCTCTCCCCTGGCTGCAGAGGGGAGTGTAAAGCTACATCCTCTTTGTGGGCACTGTGGTATGTCCGTCCTGGGAGTATAGAGGTGCTCACTGGAACAGTGCAACTCTTTCCACCCCCCACCGCGGCACTGCACGGAGAAGGCACCGTCCAGCCCCCAGCTCCTCAAACTTTCTGGGCTCGCTGTGCAATGCAGTGAGCCTGCTCTTTAATGGAACACTTCTGTATTTCCCTTTTCCTCCTCAAAGCAGGATAATACTGTGAGGTGGTCATCTCTTTCCCCCATAATTATTAACAGCACTAAGAAGAATCCTTACTAACCCCAGAGAGTGTTTCATTTCCCCCACACTTTACAGATGCAGTTTGGTTCTGGGGCCTTTAAGAGACCTTAGGGAAATCAATGACTTGGGGATGTAGGCCAAATCCTGGATCCAGCACACCGGTTGTGTAACTAGACAGTGGGTGGAGGAGATCACCAGGGACTCATCTGGTGGTTTTTTTAGTAGACAAAGACTCCCTGACCCCTTATTCTCCTGTCTGAGATTAGGCACATCAGCAACAATAGCTGCTTCTCTCTCGCAACTCAACCCCCTGCAAAGGGCTCAGCATCCACCAGGGAAAATAGCAGGGAAGGGAAAGAAAAAGCTTTCACAAATTCACGCTAGGATCTCTCGAGGTGTTGTGCCCGCTGCTGCAGTAGCCGAGAGTAGTAAGAATACCCTCAAGAAGCGGGTTTTAAACACTGTTAGGTCGGAGAAAAATTTTTTAAACCCCCCCAGAAAACCAAGCGTAAAAGTCATTAGAATGAATTGCAGCATACTGATGGAAACAAAGCCATCCGCTAGCTGTGCATGAGGGTGGGAAGGAGAGAGACGGAGGGAAATAAAATGCTGATCTGGACAGCTGGGATCAGACAGCCAACGAGCAGCCATAGAAACCTCCCTCTGTGTGCTCCATCACGCAGGAAGTAAACAGTTACCTAAACCCATTTTGCTGCCCACCTACTCAGTCAATAGCTTCACAGTGCTTCTTATTCCACTTAAGCTTCCTTAATGGTGCAGAGGCAGCTTTGATTGCCTTGTTGTCCGCCACATCCCTCTGGCAAATCATTACTTAAGGCCTATTCATTGAAGGTTCCTACTGCACTCTGAATGATCAGGGGCCGCTCATCAGCTGAGTGCCCCTGTGATTGCTTGTCACAGCGAGACTTCCCATATCTTTTCCTGGCTAGAGATATTAAATACATCTCAAGTGATATAATTAACAGAACTTGGTTGATGAAGGCAGTGGGCAGATTCAGCCAGGGGTTGCTGACTTCTGTCCAGGAGGTTGCAAGTCTGCTGATGGGTACGACGCTGCTGGCTGGGAAGAGGTGTGGCTCTGAGGACCCTAATCATCCATTTAAGGATTGAAAGGACCCACTCAAAGAACCTGACAATTCATTTCTCAGGCTGTTTGTGTAGGTGTCTGGGCTGCATTTAGATGGCGGCATGTTACAAGTTCCCTCCGATCCTTTTGCTTTACAAAGGCTCCCCGGTTCTTACCTTCCTCCTCTCTTCCCCTCTCTGTCTCCTTCCTCAAGCTCTTTCTAACGTCCCCCAGCACGCAGGGCACCCCACTTCCTTCCAACCCATTCCACTCGTGTTAGCTTTCATTGCACTCGCCTCTGTGAGATACACAAATATGTCGAATCTGCATCTGTGAACCTAAAGTTATTTTCTGTTGAATCTGGTAGTGCCAATGGACATATAGTTTTACTCCATGTTCACAATAAATTCACATATGCTCTTAGGGTATGTTCACAATTCATTCTCCACCTGCCAGTCAAGCAGCTCACATTTGTGGCTGTAGTCATGTATTTATGAAAGCCCTGGGACAAACATAAAAGCCTTTTTTTGCCATTCCCTTTAGAACTCACTCTGTTGGAGGGAAGAAAAAAAAGGTACTGTAAGTGCTTGTTCCCTTCCACTCCAAAAAAAGAAAAAGGAAAAAAAGAAAAAAAGAAAGAAAAAATGGTGTAAAGAGTTTTATCAGCAAAAGCAGCCCAGTGGAGAACACCCTGCATAACTGTATCTTGCTGTATTCATGCAGCCACAGAACTGAAAATAGCCTCCCCTCCTTTTCTCACAATAGCTTATTCGGTAGTCTCTGTGAGTGCTTTGGGGACACCCTCCTTTTCTTATATAAAATTCAGATCTAGAAGCTCCGAGCAGAACTCACTGCAAGAAGAATGGAGTTTTTCTGTTTTCAAGACATAAGCTAATACCTCTACTCAAAGTCTTCCTGTCTTTGTGGAAGACGCTGGGTAGCACTGGACAGAACTGTGACTTTAATTAAATCATCAGACAAAGAGAGATTATGTATTTATGGAGATCATAACTGACCCTGACATGCTTGAGAAGGCACCAAGCCAAAGGCCAAATGGTTTTAACTATCTGTAAGATTCAGTAATTGTCTTGAAATACAAAGTTGAAGACATGAGAAAAAAAGACACTGAACATTCAAAAAGCAAAAGAATATTGCTGGGACCTGGGTTATTTCCTGCTCATGTTGTGCTGTTCCTAGTAAAATAAAATTTGATCTGAGCTTCTGAAGGCAGATTTCAATGATATCTGCAGTTCCTGTAACACTCATTTTGGAATAGGCTGATATGGGACTCAAAGCAGAAGCAAGTCCATTGGGCCTCAATCCTGAGAGAGACTCAGAGCTGGGGCACACAACATGTTTACCCACAGGCAAATAGAAGGAAGCAAACATACGTCACATCGTCCACTTCCAATGCAATTTACTTGAACTAAATTAACATAGAATCAACTTGAATTAAATTAACATAGAATTAACCCAGAAAAAATAAAGGTTACACTGTAAGTAAGTTGCATTGGTGCAACTGTCATGCGTCTTCGGCTTATCTCAGGCTGGCTGTTTGCTCAAGGCCAGACAGGGCCATCTGCTCCCCCACTCACTCATTAAGCACATGCTATAAGAGTATTTACCACAGGAGCTACCTAGGTGTGTTTGCTCCACTTCCTATTGTAATTTATAGCAGCATAAAACACCCACCTATGCTGCACAGGGGTAAACACGTCCTGTGTGCAGGTGCTTGGAATCAGCTGGAGTTGAGAGGGATTAACACTTACCAGGACACTCAGCAGTTAGCAAGACTAAGTACCACAATACAGAGAATATTTCTGCTAGGAGCATGCTGTGTCGGCATGGTGCATAGCCAACTTGCCAGGGCAAGGAGAGAATGGGCAAACTGATCAGCTCCGGCTTGTTTCTATTGTGATCAGGGAAACAGGATGTTGTCTCCATTCTCTCAAAAGAAATGAGATTGCCCCAAAAGAACTCTGAACCCATACCATTCATTTCTCTTCCTAGCAGAAGCAACCCAGCAGCACTTCAGACATGGATTGTTTTTCTGCTTGAGCCAAGAGGAACGGCAATGCATTTGCAGACCACACCACCCGTGCCCTTGTTGGAACCCAGAGACCTGAGCCTTCAGGCCTGGGTTTTGACCTTTGTTGTAGCTTAAGCTACGTGCGTAGCTTGAATTGTGGTTGAGACATGCACCTGGTAAAAAAGAGTAGCACTTACTAAGAGTAGAAAAATACTGAGCATTTATACACATACAATTTTGTCCCGCAACGCGACGCCGGAGATCTGCCACTTTGGAGCACACTTGATTGATTAAGTCTGTTCTGCATGCGAGGTGATGCAAACTGCACTGTGCCATGTGCAGTTGTATACGTGGCGAAATGCGTGTCAGCATTCAGAAAATGGCAACAGTGCGCTTTTGAGCTAAAGCACCTTCGATGTGTTTTAGTCCAAAAGCACGCCACCACCATTTTCTCAGCTCTGACGTGCATATCACTGCTTCTACAACTGCATGCGCCACAGCGCCGGGCACTTTTCAAAGCGCCCACTGCTGCGGTGCATGCATGTGTACAAATGCCCGCTGTTCCTGGCTTAAAACGAATGGGGAAGTTGGCTAGCTACATTGAGTAAATAGGACCTGGGCAAAACAGGAACAGTCAGAGCAAAACCTACGCCTACCTATGAATGAAAAGATCGCCTCAGAATAGAAAATTCCAGTTAAGGGTAACTGGAATTGGCAACCATATTTGGCAAACAGAAGCAAGGTTATTAATATGCATTAGGAGGAAGGCTTAAGCTAATTGTATGCATTAAGAAATGCAAACTATCTAGTATATAAAGAGAGGCCTATGCATAAAGGGGGCCCTGAATGTATCCCTCTATGCCATAATGCTGTTGCTGGGGAGAGAAAGGTGTGGAAAAATAAGAGCGCAAGATGCTGTTTCCCACAAGCTTTGCAAAACTGTATATGGGGATTTAATGTCTTGGGTTGCCCCGATAACTTCCTGAGCTGCAGCATCTCATTTCTGGAACAGCAGGCAAACATACACACTTTGCATAAATACAATGCATGCAGTGCGGTCGTTTACTAGCCAGATAATCTCTTTAGTTTCATCACAACAATAGACCAGCTCTGCAGGCTGGCAGAGAGGGGAGCGGAGCTCTGTCCCAAGCACCGAGGGGTACTGCACGTCACTCCTGAGTGACCCCACGGGGCAAAGAGTGTGTGGAGAAAGGCATGACATAATACTGGGCATTTAAATGTGGTAGAAAGGGAGGCAACAGCAAACAAGGGACCCTGAATCTCCCTGAGGAGAGTGCGATCGCTCCTCACGTGGATATTGGCCATACGTCATTCATACATACAGCAGAAGCGGCTGGAAAATCCTACTGATAAAACCTGTTTTAAACGTCAGGTACAAAATATGGAGATAACACGCTGATGATACTTAGCGTGTCAAGATAATGTGTTATCTCAGGCCCCTTTCTCTACAGATGTTATAAATGCACATCAGCAGTTCAGACGTGTGAGGAGTGATAGGCAATAAATGAAAGACAATTTAAGCCAACAGGCATCAGTCTCTCTGGGCACCTCCGCGCTCAGGACAAGTGTTATGTCTGCCAGTGAATGAGCCAGGGGTTCATATCAGGCGGAGATAAGACAGACCGTAAGAGGATAGAGTGGATTTAAATGAAGCATTGCTATTAAGAAAGTGCAGCTGGAGATGAAAGCAAAGAGAAAAGCAAGTGGAAAGCAAGCACAGTGAGTGTGGATGAATTAATACAGGTACAAATACGGTGTTTGACTAGAAAGGGTCCCCCGGCATGGCACACAGGTGGGGAAAGTTGGCGCAGATGATGTCTGGGTAGTGCAGCTGGTTTAAAGGCATCAGCCTGGGCATGGTTTGTAAGCACTACATTCAAAAGAAAGATCAAGAGCTGCCACTAGCGGTGCCTTAGAAGCAGGTGGTGTGGAAGAGACTCTATTACCTCAAAGTAATGTCCTAGATTTACCGTTTACTAATGGACCCCATGTTAATTAAAGGGAGATTTCAAAAGCATATATATTGTCCTGTCCAGATAATTAATCGATTTAGAATAAGATTGATGTAGTTAAGGGTTTTTATAATTACATTTTACATAGGGTAAAAACCAGAACATTTTAATAGACAAAGGACTCGATGCTGAGCACCAGCTGAGAGGTGCTGAGTGCCCTGATTTCCCACAGCCCCACTCCTCTCTGCTGCTGAGGACTCGGCTCAGGACTGTAAAGGATGATGTCCTACGTTACTCCAGGAAGGACATCATCGAGGCAACAGCGTAGATTGCTTGCTACAGAGCTGGGAGATTCATACAAGCAGCTCTTCTCTGCCATTAAAGGTGAGTTTCTTCTTCCTATCAGTTTTTGTCTCTCTTTATTAATGATTTTTATTCTTCAGATCAGGTTCCGGTCACTGTGGCAATGGGCCAACTCTGCTATCATCCCTCATCTTTATGATATTAATTGGATTTTCCATTTTGGTCCAGATCCCTGGATCTTCACTGAAAGATGAAAGTTTGATCTCGTTCAAAATGGACTGAAGGGGAAAATGCAGAGCATCACCCTAGAAAATATTTTCCTCCTCAGATATTCATAGACTCACAAATGCCGGTATTAACATTTCCCTTCCTGCGCTTCAGGGGCCTCATTCTTCCACAGAAATCCTACCTCCCAGGCTGGACTTGGGCATTGCATTTTACATCGTCAGCTCTCAAAGCACGCTACAGTAGTGGAGGACAAGGACTCTCTCTCATTGCAAGTGTGGAGACTGAGGCACAGAGTGAGGCACTTTGCCCAAAGTCAATGATAAATCACTGACGCAGGGAGGATTAGAGCCCAATTCCCCTGGCATCAGAGAGCAGGGCTCTATACCACACTTGCTTTTAAAGAGGGATCTAAGTGAGGAAGCATCAGTCTAGTGAGAAAGATGGATAGATCCTCTCTCACACACATTCACATGCGTTTTTCTTTTCCTTGCCTCTTTTGTACTTGTCGAGATGGCTGCATGACAACAGGATCTTTGATTTTCAGAACTTCACCCACTCCTGTTGTTTCTTGCTCCCTGGAAATCGGATTTATAATCCCTGTGTGGGATGTCCTCATCGTCATCATCTCCGCAGCAAGTAGCCAAGGTGCTCCAAACAGAGGATTATTGCCTCCAGCAGAAATCAGCAGCAGGAACAGGTGAGACTGTGATGCCATAAAGATCCTGAATGTGTCTAAAGTTTGCAATAATCGCAAGAAAAGAAAATTCCTGAGACCGGAAAATGTGTAATTGAAATAATTTCTCTAAGCTCTGTTAGATATGGACATTTCTGTCTATGCTACCCTACGTGCAGACCTCAGTGAGCTGTAATCTAGCTAGCTTGGGTACCAACATCAGTGATGCTGTGGTGGTACGGACTTCTGCAGGGGCCACCTGCCTGAAGAGGCACCAGGGCCCCAGAGCAGCTCATGCAGCCCATGCCCTATTGTGTGTATCTACACTGCTACTGGAAATTGAGGCAGCTAGATTAAGGGTAGCCCACACAGAGAAGTTTAAGTTTGTTTCCCCCCTTTTAATGAAAGATGGAGTATTGACATGACTTTAGGAGCTTGGATTTTAAGGAAAACACCCCATAATACAAGACTCACAATCACATCTGAAGGGTTGGCAATGCTGAGGACACATGAAGGTCTATTATGCTTTATGATGATGATTATCTAGTACTTAATTGTGTTAAGGCCTGAGAGCCATCACCATGCACCACTGTGCTAGGGGCTGTATAAACACGGAACAAAATGATGGCTCCTGCTCCAGGACACACATGCTATCAGGACCTGGACAAGCTTCAGTAGGAAAGAAGTGCAACAAATGTGACCCACAGAAAACTTGGGGAGTGACCTGAGATTTCTCCAGGGGAATAGGACCCTTTGAGAAGGCCATAAATGGGGGAACCAAGATCAAGTGTCCCTAACCCAAAACCCAGCCTGCTCTGAGCTCCTGTCTTCCCCAGTCTGTTTCCCTTGAACCACTTCTCATAATGTGTCCCCTAAAGCCCTTGTCCCCGTCTTTCCACCACCTTCTTCTCTTCCCTTCCTGGCTACTCTGTGTTGAGGAATCACAGGGGCAGCACAGAGACTGGAGGAGCCTCTTTGCCAAGCATGACAGCTCCATAGCAATGCTTGGAAGCCAGGGGGGTTTGCTACAGGATAACCCCATTCAGCCTCTGGAGCCCGGCTGCGTTGTCTTGGGAGAGAGACTTCGCTGGAGCTGGAACAAGCACCCTGGACATCTCAGTACAAGAAGGGACTGATCTATCCTTTTCCTCCAAGTTGATACTTGATGGTACCCTACCTCCACCCTTGGTGAAACTGCTGGTCCAGTGAAAACAGACACCAGCCATGACATGCTAAAAGAAACCAATTTTCCTTTCTCTTGCCTATGACTCTCACATATTTTCTTGGGACTCCATTTCATTTTCTGGGCTGTAAATTTCCAGGGCAGTATTACCTTCTTTAGTTTGCATGATCTTTACCTAGTGGCAGACTAATGTGCAGGGATGACTGCGAGCCAAGTGGAAACCAATCCATTGTGCTGACACTTTTATAAGGCTAGTTTGGCTGCTCTGGTGTTTCTTAAGCCAGCATTTTCTGTCTACAGGCCCTACCTATATCCAAGTTATGCTCTTTAAGATATGATTGATCTTTAAAATAAAAATAATTAATGGATTTAAAGGCTGATGGAAGATGCCAGTTCGATGAGGCAGAAAAGTGGAGTCATTTGCCTACCCCAGGACAAGTATTAGTATTCTTAAAGACCCTGGGGGTCTTTAAGAAGAGGCTTGATGCCTACCTGGCTGGAGTCATCTGAGCCCAGTTTTTCTCCTGCCCAGGCTGGGGGTCGGACTTGAAGATCTACAGGGTCCCTTCCGACCTGCCTTCTGTGATTCTATGATCTGTGGAAATTTGATGGTTGCCATCTTGAGGGACCCACAAGAAACTTCCACCTCCTTATAATGTAAGATGTGCTTTCAAGCTGGGGGTTGTAAATGATGCACATCCTCAGTGAAGCAGGCAGATGTCTAATATGCACTGAATATCCTTCCCACCCCCTGACCCCACTGCACCTCTAGAGGTGAGAGAGGAATTCATTTTCCCAGACCAATGTACTCCTTGTCCTTCCTTCTTGTTGAGACTCATAGAGTCATAGATTGCAAGGGGCTGGAAGGGGCCTTGGAAAATCATCGGATCCAGCCCCCTGCACCGGGCAGGAAAGATAACTGGGGGTCGGGTGATTCCAGCAAGGTGACTGTCCAGTCTCCTCCTGAGGATTTCCAGAGCAGGCAATTGCACCACCCATGGAGGGAGCTTATTCCACAGTCTGGACACTCTGCCTGTGAAGAAGTTTTTCCTAATGTTAAGCCTGAGTTGGTCTTCTAGGAGTTTGTGGCCATTACTCCTGGTTTTCCCCTCAGGTGCCCTAGTGAACAGTTGCTCACCAAGCCCTTGATGCACTCCCCTCATATAGCAGTAAGCTGCTACCAGGTCCCCTCTCGGCCTTTGTTTCTTTAAGCTGAAGCATCCCTGATCCCTCGGCCTTTCCTCGTATGGCTCGCTGTGTAAGACTCTCATCATACGGGTGGCTCTTCTCTGGACTCTCTCAAGCTCGTCCACGTCCTTGTTAAAGTGCGGTGCCCAGAACTAGACGCAGTGCTCCAGCTGCGGTCTCACCAGTGCTGAGTAAAGTGGAAGAATCACCTCCTTGGCTTTGCTGGAGATGCATCGATTGATGCATGGCGGGGTATTATTTGCCTTACTGGCTGCAGCATTGCACTGCTGGCTTATATTCATACTGTGGTCTGTTATTAGCCCCAGGTCCCTTTCATTCGTGGTGCTGGACAGTTTGGTGCCTCCAAGCCTGTAGGTGTGCTGGGGGTCGCTCATTCCCAGGTGGAGCACTTTACATTTCTCAGTGGTGAACTTCATCTGGTTGTCGTCCGCCCAGCCTCTCTAGGTCTGCACGTAACTGCAGCCTGTCTTCAAGTGTGACCAGGCTCCCCCATAACTTGGTGTTATCTGTGAACTTGCCCAGTGGCTCTTCACCCCCACATCCAAATCGTTAATAAAGATGTTGAAAAGTACAGGACTGAGCACCAACTCCTGCGGGACACTGCTGCCCACTTCTCGCCAGCAGATCCGTTGACTACGACTCTCTGGGTCCTGTCCTGCAGCCAGTTTCTCACCCACCTGACTGTCTCGGAGTTAAGCTCACAATTTAGGCCCCAATTTTCTCGCGAGGACATTGTGGGTGTTTTGCAAGTCTAGGTATACAATGTCAACCTGCTCTCTCGTGTCTGGGTGGCGAGTTTTCTGAGACTCATATCTGTTTGCAGCACGGTTGCCTGTTCATTGGAAACTGGAATGAAGCCACTGACTGTTTTCACCTACTACACGAAACCAAAACCAGCTATAATGACCTTCATCACTCCTGATCTGAAATGGACCAGAGCCACTGACTTTAAGGTGAAAGGCTCTAAAGGCCACTGATAATTTCCTGACTCACCTCGTCTTTATTAAATCATTAAAAAAAACCCCACACTTCCAGTCATTCAGCTGTCTTCCATCTGGGGTTTCTTCTCCATCTTTTCCTTACAAGATCAAACAATTTATAAAGCCATCATTACTTTTCCCCAGAGGACTAAGTCTTGACAACCCTTGACCCACCGCGGGCTTGCAAGTATAGCAGTATGCTTACAAACTCCCCTTCTTGCATAAACAGAGCTGCTATTGTGTGTCAAGCTTGTTACCACAATGAGGATTGTTTAGTACCTGTCAATACTGTAATCTGATTTATACAAGCTGCGTTCTTCCCTTCCCTGCCCATAAATGAGTGCTAACAAGTTCTGAACCTCAGCTAATCCCAGGTTGCAGGATAACTGCAGTGAAAGCACGTCAGCTTCATTGGTGAGGTTGGGGATGGAGTTGAGACAATGTAAGACGGCACTTTGTTTTATTTTTTAAAGTGTTTGTATCTGGTGGTGCTAACTGTGTGATGAACAGTTACATTCTACCAAGGAATAGTTCTCAAGTTTATTTTTCGTAAATGAATGACATTTTAGTTAATCTGTAAAAAAAAAAAAAGTGAATTTGTTTGCACGCAGTACGGAGATCACTAATACTGCACAGCAATGTGTCTTTAAATAAAAACTGAGTATATGCAAATGTCCCAGCCTAGAGATCATAGAAATGAGGGTGTGAAGGGACCTCAGGAGGTCACATCTAGTCCAACCCCCTGCTCCAAGCAGGACCAGCCCCAGCTACATCATCCCAGCCAGGGCTTTGTCTAGCTGGGTCTTCAAAACCTCTGAGGATGGAGCCCCCACCACTTCTCTGAATAACCTATTCCAGTGTTTTACTACCCTCCTAGTGAGAAAGTTTTTCCTAATATCCAAACTCAACTTCCCTTGCCGCAACTTGAGCCCATTGCTCCTCGTTCTGTCATCTGCCCCCACTGAGAACAGGACGTACAGAACAACAGCCAGTCTTCAGCTGGAGACTACGGCAAGTGATTTTCAAGAGCTGATCTTGAAACCTGTTTAGACCCTGGAGAATTTTTGTAGTGCACGCAGGGAGAAGTTAGATTTTGTCCTCTGAGATGAAGCTGTCATGCTACAAGCATGTGAATTTTGTTATATCTGACCTTCTTGACCCAAATGTCATTACTTATGGCTTCAAAATTCTCTCACCACGACACGCTGCCGGTGATGTGACAATTATGTGGCATTGTGATTTGATGCATCCTGGAAAAGGTCTTGCTGATTATCGAGTTTACTTACAGGAGTACATGCAGAACCGAACCAAGCCCTCAATACTCAGTAAAGGGCACCTCCTAGAATATGAATCAACCTTGTCAAAACTTCATAAAGACTGCAGCCAGCATGAAGGTGTGTGATTTTGGGAAAGATGCTGGATTTTCCCATCATACAGTTGATCCAGATGCAAGAGCATCAGTAAAGAGACAGATCTTGCCTCTAAGCTAACATTTCCTAGGTCAATACAGGCCAATATTATTTTCCCTCTGATAAATAAAGGGACCATCCAGTCTGTCAATATTTGGCTGTTCTTCCATTCTTAAATCCAGCTTTTTAATGATTATTTTTAAGGGAATTTGCTGTGAACATATATTACAGGGCGACCAAGTTCAGAAGTGTTCTAGTTATCAGCAGAACAGGGTCGGATCAACCAACCATAGGGTAAACTGACCATAATCCACACCTACCCTTCTTCCCTCCTCTGACCTGGAGAAACTGCAGCAGCAAGAAGAATTTCTTTTCTGCAGAACACTCAGTTCTTGCCCTTTCCAACGCTGCCAAATGGCAAAGATGGATTTTGTGACATGGACATCTGTCCGCTAGGAACCAGACTGAGAATCACTCATTCAATTCACATACAACAGTGACCAACCCTCTGGTGATAGCAGCTTTCAGCCATGAGCAGCTTACACCAAATTCAAGCCAGTAGCCTATCAAAAATCACATCTAACCTTTGCTGCACTGCTGCCTACATGGAAGACATTGCTGTCCCAAACCCCTTACGTTAACTCATCAACATACGAACTACTGTGTCTAAAATGATATATATCTGCAAAACAAGGGAACTCACAAGAATGAGATATACCTCAGCAGTTCCTGTTTGCGCTCCTTCAACATACAGAAAAAAGGGGATACCTGACAAAAAAGAAAAGGTGTCACATTTAGAAGTGAAAATAAGGGAGCCAGTGGGAGATCACTGAGGCCCAGAGGTCAGGAGGATTAAAAAAAAAAATGCTTAGATGGACAACGGGAACATTCACAATGGGATTAGGCAGGATTAGCAGTATTAAAGGAAGCCTTCAAGCTTTGGGGAAAACCCCCCAAACCAACCAACCAAGAAAGCCCCTACTAATTCATGAGGCAGAAGGCAAGGCAGGGTCCTACTAATTCATTCAGGGAGACATGAGCTTTCACAGGCAACCTACATCATCAGATGCATTGCACTGTTGACTCGTATTTGGCTTGTGGTCCGCTACAACCCCCAGCTCCTTTTCTGTGACTTGTTCAGCCCTCGTTTATTATATGATGCACGCCGCAGTGTCCACCTGCGACACAAGCCTCTCAGAGGAAAGGAAAAATCCTTTCATTCGGATGTCAAGAGCGGATACCCCTATGCCAATGTAGAGATAAAACAACACATAGGAATGGCATTGCCAAGCATCCAGTGAACTCCCTTTTCCCCTTCCACCTGTAGATATTTCATTTCATTTTATATAACTGCCGCGTGGCATTTTTCACATTTATGTAACTTTATAGTCTTATCTGTAAGTTAGTCCAAACTAAAATGTCTATTTTGTAAATCCTATTGCGCGCGTGAAGTGTGCGTGAGTTTTGACTTTCTCGCGCGCACAAAATTTCCGTTATCTACCGTGCGCGCAAATTTTGTATCAAGCTGCGCATGTGTATTTTATAAGTTTCTTTTCTATCCTGTAAGTTTCACTTCTACAGAAATGAAACCTATGTAAAAATCTACCTAGCAACACCTGTGTAAAAGAAACTACCCTATCCCTGCACGCTTAGTTTACATCATAGTTAGTCATAGAGGCGGTCCAACCAACATCCATAAAGAGGCGAAGAAGCAGGAAACAGCAGAGACGACGACTGGATAAACCTCAGGCTTGATCACCCTGTTGCCGGTCGGTCCTCAGCCTCCCGTCTGGGCGTATCCCAGCGAAAACCCATCAAAGGCCTCGAAAACCCGACAACGAACATCGGCCTCTCAGCGTAGCTTAGACCTCATACCCGCTTTTACCACACCTCCGCGCTTATACTTTAGCTGCAACTTCGCTCCAGCCAGTCTCCCCTCTTATTCGTAAGAGGGTGAGGCCAGGTGAGTTGAATAAACCCTTTTACTATAAACTTTGAAAGCGTATAGCATTTCGCCTACTTGCGCCAGTAAGGCGAACCTCGAGGGCAGTCGACGAGCCACCTCTTATCCCGCCCCACAAGCCGCGTACTCGCTCGCTCCGTAAAGTCCGCGGCTCACCAAGCGGTGTCGGAGTCTCTAATCTGGCATTTCGCAACACCACCCTGCATTCAACTTTTGAAAACCTGAAGCAGCAGTAAATCTTTCTAACTGTTAGGGGTTCATTTTGCTAAAGCATTATCCATCTTAGCATCATGTCTGATTTCTGAATGAGATTGACTCAGTCAGTAGGAGCAGGCCTATAACTTATACTGCTTCTCATTTCCTGAAGCACTGGAATTGTGCTTCTCCCAAATGTTATTTTATTAAGATGTGATTTGTCATCATATTGCTGAAAACAAGATAAAATGCAGGGTAATTAAATTTCTTATTTAACTCGATGAGCATCTGCTTTCTGTAGTCATATTTTTTAAGCAGCACCTTTGTAGTAGTTACTCAGTCTTTGGACATAATAATGTTTGTTATGATCAAAACAGGCAAATAAAGTACCAGAAATAAATAACCACATGTTATGGCACCTAGTACCATATAATTTATAATAATACATGTATTCAACAGCTTCAGCCCCAAGTTTCCAGCAAGGCTTTACAATGCCCTGATCTTCCAAACAGCTACTACAATGCATGACACCTGCTGCTAGAAGCAGTCCTTTTGATATCAATGAGATGGACCGATAGCAGTAGGGAGTACATGGCCCCTCCCTCACAGATATACAAACTCAGGTTCCCTTTGCTGACATCTTAACGAGCAGACTTGGATTTGTAGCGGACAGGGTTTGGCTCTGACTGAGCAAATCATTTTATTCAAGGGACATAGGCTTAACCCCCAAGATGTGCTAATAACCTAATGAAGTCCTTGGAATACTAGAACATATTCAAAATTGAACTCATGCTTAAGCACTTTGCCTGAGAGGGGTGGATAAGTGCTCAGAGCTATAGCACTGTGTTACTGGTTCACTGCTGACCACGGGGAGGACAGCCACATACCAAGTCCTCCTTTATTATTAGTGAAGCATTGACTGCTTGCTTACTGCTGTACAAAGCACAGCAGAGGTGGGCACGTTTCAGTAATGGATGAAGTACATCAGTCGCCAGCCTTTGTTCTGGAAGAGCCTTTGTAGCAGGCTTCACCTACTGCCAGTTGGTGAAGCCCCATGGATAGTTCATCTTCTAGAGCAGACCCTTGGGCCCTAACACTGTTTGGATCACAAACAGTAGTACTGACTGCCATGCTCTTCTCAGGGCTCCTTACTTCTCCCTTTCTCTGTGACATTCCCCACATCAGCTCTCCCTTAACAGTCACAAAACTGTCCCCTTCTCTGTTTCCTATCCTGACTATTGATTCACCACGCTCTGCCTGACCTATAACTGCCCTGCATGCTCAGCATGTCTGGAGAGTGCTTTGAGATCCTCCGATGAGAAACACTACTGCTGTGCAATGCAGAAGCACTATTAATATTGCATTGATGGTTAATTATTTAGTGTAGGTGACCTTTGAGGCTGCTGCCTAAAGGACTTCTCTGTATAGCTGGGAGATGGTCCCTGATTATCTGGGTCTTTCCTACCCCAGGAAGACCAAACTGCAACAGGCTGGGGCTATGGCCAGATTTCAATCAATAGGAGCCTCAAGTTGAGCTCAAAAGGTCAAGACTTTGGCAATAGATAAGTTGTTTGACCTTGAAAATGAGGCCCCTAATATAAGATAGATTTGGGAATCCAACTTTAAATTTTTTTTTAAAGATATTCGTCTATCCTTTTGCCAGTGATGCAACACATAACAGCTAAGAGACTGTTCGGTTTTACAGCACCAGTGCAACAAAAGCATAGCAGCACAAAGATCACTGTGTGCTGCGTAGGCTGCAGTTCTCAGCTGAAAGTGCAAGTAGGAACCTTGTTGAGGCAGGTGGAAGCTGGAAAAGAGAGGCTGTAATCTTTTTGAGGGGTTGTACTGTATGCAGAAGCAGGAAGATTTCTGTGCACTAGAAAAATCCAGGATACTATAGTATCTTCAAAGAGGAGGGGGCAGCCCATTTTCTTTTCATTGGGTGTTGCAATGTCTGGAAGAACTGTCTACCAAGACAGCTGTCAGTGTGGAGGAAGAGAGAGAGGGAGAGATCAACAGCCCTGTGCAAGCTGCAGGAAAAGCTGCATGGCTCTCCGAGTTCAGGGTACTGGGATTCATCAAATCTATTGTGCGTTCAGTGCTCAGCATCCGGTGGTACAAGAGAGATGGAGACAAAGGGGAAGAATTTGGAGAAGACCAGCAAGAACGGGTGTAGCCAGAGGGAAGTGAGTTAGGGGAGACAGGTCTGAGCCGCTCTGTTCAGCTTCAGATCAAAATCCCCAACTTTCTGAACAATTAGGGCTACTGGGGTTTGACATCCTAGTTCCACCGCTTCAGGAACTGGGCCCAGGCTGTGAAACGCAGATCCAGGTATGACTCTAAAGGCTGTGGGATGAGGAGTGTAGGCTGCTGACCCACTTAAAAGTCCAAGAAGTCCTAATGTCACTCTGAGAGCCTGGAGCAAACCCTTTACATCAGGACTCAGCTTATTATCTGAGCATAGAACAAAGCTATTCCCTGAACCAAAGCAGGGCCCCAAGAGGCCTTTCCTTTTCCAGCTCTTCCCCTAGTCCCAAGGGCTAATAAAGCTCTCCTCCTCCCTTTCCCCAAGTGATTCACTGTAAATCACTTGATCAGCCTCTGCTGGGAGGTAGCTGGTCTGGGGACACGAGGTTGGGTCCAGCTCTCCTTAAAGGTTCAGGGAAAGCTTCAGCTCAACAGTTCCAGTCTGATCCTATATTTAGCTGTGAAAAAAGAGAAAAAATACAAATCTGAATAACAGGATTAAATATTAATCAATTAACTAGTCTATGCTGCAGTCAAGGGCAGACATACCTAGGATGGCCCTAAACTAGCTTGCTCAGGGACCGATAACAGTAGATGGGGGTGGGGTGGGGTGTTCGGGGTGCAAAATGAGTACGCGTCAGTCATACTTTCACTCCTCAAGGTAGTGAGTTTAAAGATACAAAAGTATACAAGGATCACCTAGTCCAACTTGTAGGTCCACCTGCATGACCTACAGTCAGAGGAGTGACTGCCTCTTGGCATGCTCTAGGAGGAAACGTGAGGATTGTCTCCAAGTATCTCAAAGGTGCAAAAGAGGGGAGTCACCAAGGTTGTTTCAGGGCAAGGGACAAAATGAGCAAAGGAAGGTTTAGGCAGGACATCACAGAGAATATCCAAGATCAGTTAATGATGTAATGTAGGAAGCTGTGGCAAGACTTCTTTAGGTCTCATCATCATGTCTGTGCTGACGCATGGGAATAAAAGATCAGTTAGATCACAGAATAGCCCTAAAATCACAAGTCCCTTCGATTTCAGAGAAAGGAGAATCCCCTTCAGCCACTAATAGCACAGGACCTCTGATACACAGCTCACTGCTTCTAATTTCACCTGGCAGAGGGCAGCAGCGACACAGTTATATCAGCCAGCTGGCTGTATGAAAGCAGGAGTGTGAGGACATTAGCTGCATGTTAGCTGGTACACCTGCATGTGTACACAGCGGTGCGTGTGTATAGACTCACCTGTGTCTCTGTGTGCATATTGGCATGTGTGCAGAAAGGTGGGGTGTACAATGCTGTGTGTTTGTGTCTGTGCATTTTGTGTGTGTTTTTATCCAGTGAAGGTGCATGCATGCATAGAAGAAGTGTGTGTGTGTGCGCGTGCGCATGCATGTGCTATCCAGGTTGTAGCTGGATTGGTCTAGAGGAAAGGGCAATCGGGGCTCTTGGTGTGATAGCTTGAGGTGTGATAGCTTGCAAGATTTTTGCAAAAAATGTCTTTAATTGCAAGCTTTCAGGCACAAATATCCTTCAACAGGCATCGGAGAAAAGATTGTAAAAGTGCTTCTGGGTACAAATGTGTGTGCATGCACGTGTGTGTGTATGCATGCACGTGCACGTGTATATATGTGTGCATGCACATGTGTGCATGCGTGTATATGCATGTGCATATGCACGTGTGTATATGCATGTGAGCATGTATGTATGTGTATATGTGCGCACGCACATGTATGTGTGTGTGTGTGCACGTGTGTGCATGCATATGTGTGTGTGCGTGTGCACACCCTCTCTGCTAGAGGGACAAGTCTCACGCTTACCCATTGCGTTATCTGTCATGTTGTGCCTTCCGGCTTCGGCCTGCCCCTGCTTTTCTCTGACGATGCGCTCCTGACACGCGGCAATCTCGGCTTTTTAAGGAGGAAGTAATTCTGGGACGACTTTTTTCATGTGGAGGGACAGAGAGAGGGTTGAATAAGCACTAGTTCACGGCGCTGTCAGCAGCCCCTAATCCCGTGGTACTGAGAAGCTGGGGAACGATGCCCCAGGAAACGTGGACAGCCGCAGGACCCAGGCTCGGGGCTGGGCCTCCACTTACCCTCCCTGCATTATACCCAATGTGGCTTTGACTGCTTGGCCCCACCACGTCTCCCCCACCTTGATGCCTTCTTATTCCCAGTGCAACCAGCTGAGCTCTGGGGTGGGGGTGGTGGACCGTTGTTGTATGTGTGTGTATGTGTGCGTGGGGGGGAGGTGCCTCCCATAATAATACTGCTGGGGGGGTGGGGGTCATTGAAGCAGGGCAGGCCCCCTCAGTAGAACTCAGCACCAAAACAGAAAACTACAGCTCCCAGAATGCCCAGGGCGTCCCGGCATGCCGCGCGCGCCGGCTCCTCCCCGGAGGCGCTGGCGGCGCAGTGCCTCCTGGGAGTTGTAGTCCGCGCGTTTGCGCGCCATCGGCGGCGGGGGCTGAGCCTCACTGGGCCTCCATCAAGGTGGGGGAGAGGGGCGTCATTCTTTTAGGAGAGGGGTCAAAGGTGGTGACCCCTGAATGGCGGGGGAGGGCTGTGTATCGCTTCCTTTGGCCTAGGGGGGTGTCCCTGGTTTTGAGGCCTCAGTTTCTATCTCCTGGGGTCGTGAGGGGCTCACGGGTGAGTGTGGGCGGCAGGGAGGGATGCACATGCCTTCTGAGGGACACGGATAAAATGGCATATTTTTACTTTTCCTTTTTTTTTTTTTTTTTAATTTATTTTTAATTTTTAAAGGTGGCTGCATACTAAATTCGCACCGAGCGCGTGGCGCTCTGGCGTGGAAGATGTCCTCTGGCCTCACGGAAGAGCAGAAAAGAAGGATCGAGGAGAACAGGCAGAAGGCGTTGGCTCGGAGAGCAGAGCGGCAAGCGGCATCGGCGCGCGGGCAGGGGGAGGTCGGGAGTCCAGCCTCCCAGCGCCTGGGTCCAGCAAACCTGCAGCAAGACGGCTGGCGTGTCGGCTTGTGTAGCCGGCCCCAGCCGGCCCCCGGCAGACAGGGCCAGCAGAAGGACGGCATTGAGAAAGGGCCGAATCCCATCGACGCGCGTCCGCTGGCCGCTGGTTTGTGTGGAGCGCAACCGAATAATTATCCTCAGGGCTCAAACCAAGTGGGCGGCCCGAGGCTGTTCCCGCCAGCGGATGGCTGGAGTCATTCCCACCTACCTTGCTCAGGAGCACAGCATCAGCAAGCATCACTGCAGCCGAAGTACTATTTGGCAAGCAAAAACCCTACAGAAGCCTCGTGTTCTCGATTTGCAGACAGCAAGCGCGCTGATGTATGCTGTCGAACTGAATACACGCCACTGCCAAGCGACCTGATGCCGATGGATGCCGGCAGGTCCACGTGCGGACCCTGTCCCAAGAAATATGGTGGCAGCAGTGTGTCTCATTTGTACAGGACGGTGCAGCCCTTTGCCCCGTTGAAAGAGGCTAAGGTGCAGGAAAGGGACAGCTGTGGTGGTGGGAGCTCTGCTGTTCACAACAAAATAGGCTGTGCTCTCAAAGGGAGGTGTGTGAGACACGGTGGAGACCGCTTCCAGGTTGAAGTGGGTTACAGCGCAGAACTCATTGCCGTGTTTAAGACCATACCTAGCAGAAGTTATGGTAAGAGTTCTCAGGCCGGTTTTAAGGTTGGGTTTATATCTGTGTCATGTTGGATCTTGGTCTTTTAAGCAACTATGCATGTATTTCCTGTCTATATGGGAAATGCAGCCATTGTCCTGATGGAGTATGGCGATAATGTTACATATAATTTTTATTGTGGATGTGAAAAATAAGGCAGACAAAGCTGCAGAAGAACACAAGAAGTAAATTGCTCACATGGCCATTTTCACAAGTCATCTGAGTTGAAACCCCTGGCTTTTTTAAAAGGACACTGAGATTTTAGTGACTCCAGGCGGTCTGAACTTTTCAGGAAGGCTATTGGGGATGCAGTAATGGTTAGTTGGTTTTAGTTGCCTTGGAGCAGGTTGATAGCCGTGGCTCTTATCAGTACCAGCCCAACAGTATAGCCTCCAGCTGTCCTATTCACTAAAAGGAGAATCTAGATGTCCTTATGTGTGGTGTCTTCCCCATTTTAATTTGCAAAATCCTCTGTCCTTGTCGCACTCTGCTCCTTTCTGCTCCTTTCCATCCTTTGGCTTCTCATTTTTATGGATGTATACGATTTGTTGCTCCAGTGCTTAGTCCTCCTGAGGTTGTATTTCTAGCTGTCCTGCACTTTTATTATCTAGGAACAGTAGTCTTGTGTGGCACAGATGAAGGGTCTGCAAGGATAGATTGGATTACCTTTTGCCTGGTATTTAAATATTTAACATGCAGTCATATTTCCCACCACAAATGACTCAAAATCTGTCCTTTTTCAGATCCGGCTACGAAGATGTGGAATTTTAGCCTGGAAGACTACTGCCATCTCAGTAAGTCACAGAACTGTTGAATGATAAGCAGGATCAAAGACTTTGTCTCCTGCTTATATGATTATTGTTTGCTGTATTATTTCTTGGAGCAATAGAGAGGCAAAGCTATTCAAACAGGAGACCTGTTCTTCAGGCATCAGGCTTATGAGATTCTGCTGTGAATCTCAGTAGTTGGTCAGAATTAACTGAGGTTTGAGTTGTTATCTAAATGCCAAACAGAATTTTTTCCTCAGTCGCTAACTGAATATTTCAGAAGCTAACAAACTACACTCTAGGCAAAAATGGCTCAGTTCATAAAAGTACTTCATGTGAGGCCATGTGGAGAAACTGAAAATATTCCAGAAGTGCAGCTGGCTAATACTGTATTAAGAAATTGAATCCGATGCTATTTCTTGAACTGAAAAAAAAAAGTGTTGGTTTCTTGATATATATTTTTTTGGTTCATTTTCCTATTATTTGGATGGGTGGAAAGTGAATTATTGTGATCCCCTGGGTATTGTGTTAAGCTGCCAGTGCAGTTGCCTTGGTATGTGGAATATCAGGGATGAGGTTTTTTTTTCATTCTGGACCAGGGGAGATAAGGAACGGTTACAAAGATGACACATTTCAAGTGGGCTGTTCAATGCAAGCAGCACTGACTTCAAGGAAATCAGTGTGAACAGTTAGGCCAATGCTGGGCGTTTTACAAACTCCACCCCTTAGGCCTGCTTTCAGCTTCCCACTGTCTCGCTTGGTATTTGTTACATACTGCCTTTTTTCCCTGAAGATATTTAAGAAACAGAAGAGTCCCTGCTCCAAAGAGTTTACAGTCTAAGTAGGCAACTTGTAGCTGCCATGTCAATGTTTTTAAAATATCCTCTCAAATAATTCTGAAGTGTGAGCTCATCGCTGAAGACACATGGTGACAAGCATCTGGTGTTAGCAGAATCAGAAGATGCTTGCAAAAATATCCTGAGAGTTGCAAACACTGTGGTTAAAGGGACTAGTGAGTTGAAATCCAAGTAATTTTTTTAATTTAAGCTTGATGCTGGGTTTTACAAGCCTCTGAAAGTTTCTTTGGCTTTACAATACATTTTCCTCTATTAAAAAACATAAAACAAAACACTGCTTCCTGTATATTGTGAAAACACAGTCAAGTGTAGAAACTGCAGTGTTTCACCTGCCTCTTCACAGAACTAATACACTAAACACAGAGACACTTTTCCTAATGGCTTTTAGTTATGGCTATCTTAAGGCTAGAATTTAACAACATTTGGCAAAACAAAACCCATGCACACCTAGAAATGTAATTTTTTTAAAGGTTGTTTCAGTTTCTGGTGTATAGGTTGTATCCATGTTGGTTTAAGGACATAGACAGACAAGGTTCTTTGAGTAAATCTTACATTTCTGTACACTTACCTGTTTATAAGACTCATTTCTTGTTCAGTACATCTGAATTTTTCCTTTTGGGTTGAAATTTTAACCTCAATCTAGAGGCACCTTAGGGAGGGGAAGAGGAAATCCTTTCGGCCCATTTCTGCACCCTGATGGCCTGTCCCTGAAGCGGGGGAGCAGGGCTGGTTGTGTTACCAATTTCTGCTCAAGAGGACTGTGCCCTAGACTACTTGTCTCCTGTCTCTCCTCTTCATCGCAGAGCATCCCGTGCCTTTTAGCAGGTCTGAAATTAGCTCCTGCCTTTTTTTGTCTTTCAGAATCTCATACTTTACCCAACTCTTCATTTTCTTTGCCATGCCTTTCATTCTTTCTTCTCTAGTGAACGAAGTAAAGGAACTATCCTCAGTGACTTTGACACCGTTGGAAGGGATGTACACAGCCAGCCAGGTCCCATCTTCTGATTCCATCAGCACCAAGCCTACACTAAAAACCCTCTTGAAGACATGCAGTGGCTGGCAGAAACCCTCTGCCATTGTCAAGGGCAAGTGCGTGCTGATTTCGCGGTCCCGGTTTGAGGTTGACATTGGATATGACGCAGAAATGATTGGGCTGTTTAAACAGATGGGTTCCAGGAATTACGGTGAGTCCATGGCTTGTAGGCTGCATTACTGTAATGGCATTGTTGATGCCAACAACATTTATTCATGTTTCTGAGGTACCTTGGGATATAAAGCTGATGAAGTGCTATGCAAGTGGCAGCCTGCTCTGAATGCAGATGGAAGCATTCCCTTTAGGTTAGGGTTTGGATCTCTGTTGGGATAATGGTGGGATATCTCCATACTGTACCTTGCATTTTGCTCCATGCCAGTGCAAATGACTTCTCATCAAGTCCAGAGGTAAATACCACAGAAAACCTCTTGGAGCTTGAGTGAAGTGTCAGAGAGGCGAGTTAAAAAAAAAAAATCAGTCTGTGCCTGATCTGGCTCATCTTCCTGCCTGTTTGCAGCAGATCAGCTTTACCTTTACCCTAGACTTACAATGTGGAGGCAGTCGTGGACAGACCTGCAAGTCTAGTTTGGCCCTCATGTTGAACTTTGGTTCCTGGAATCAGTAGCCCTTTAGCTACAAGTTATGATACTCTCCCAAGTTTAGCTTGAGGTCTGACTTCCTATTACTCTGAATGTCCTCTTACCTCTTAAATCTTCCCTAAGCCATTTATGAAAAGAGAGAAGAAGGGAGAAAAATGCTGGTTAGACAATACAGTTTTGAAATGGAGTGAATCATCACTCCTTCCATCACTTCGTAGCACTAAAAGGATTAGTGTTTTAAAAATTCTTTCTGACAGCTTTTATTTGTTGTTGTAACCCTTACAGACATGAAGACCAGGAAGTGGAGTTTCCTTCTGGAGGACTATCCCAGACTAAGTGAGAAGCTGTATTTTCCTAACAGGGTCTTTTCACTTGGGAGGGCAGCTAATTCTGTTTCTTGGGCTAAGCCTTTCTGATCAGAGTGAACTGAGCTGGTAACCAATGCCTGTGCTTACTCTTTTAATGCTGCATTATCTAGATATTTGTCTGGATTACACAAACCTGGGACTTTGTAAATGTACAGTGTTGTTCACGGTAGTCCTCAAAAGCCCAGTCCCTTTGTAATTTTTGTAAAGCGTGCATGTGGATGTATGTTCGTGTGTGTGGGTGTGTGATGATGGTCATGAAAGTAACGTACATTAGAGGTGGCCTGGAGTTACTGTATCATGATGCTTGAATTAAGTAAGCAGCAGCAGAAGAAGAGTTTCCATAGAATTGTAAGGCTGGGCGGGATCTCAGAGGTCATGTGGTTCAACCCCTTGCAAGAATGCTATCCCCAAATCATCCCTGACCATTGCTTATCCAGTCTCCCCTTAAAAATCTCCAGTGAAAGAAATTCCATTACTTCCCCAGGCAGTCTTTTGCACTGTCTCACTGTTCTGACGGTATCTAATCTAAATCTACTTTGCTTCAATTTAAAGCCCTTGCTTCATGTCCTGACCTCTGCAGCAAGGGAGAACAGTTGTTTTTCCTCTTTATGACAACCTGTCAGATATTTGAAGTCCGCTACCATGCCCTCCACCCCTGCCCTTAATTGCCTTTTATCAAAGCTAAACCTGCTTGGCTCTCAACCTTTCCTCATACAGCTTGCTCCCCAGCCCCTTTGTCAATTTTGTTACCTGCCTCTGGACCTTTTCTAGCTTGTGCACATCCTTCACAAAATGTAGAGCCTAGAACTGCTTCCTGTTCCTCCGTTCTCAGATCTGTAGATGAGATAGGACAGGGGCTGTGCAGAAACTCTAGGTCACGGGATCTCATTTTGCTTGTGTTCCCAGTGTCCTCTTCTCCAGCCTGACCCTCCCCTCTTGTGTCAGTCCCTACTGAAGCTGATGCACTGCTACTTGAACTCAGGAGGGTCTGGCTGTTCTACCCAAATCCCCAGAGATAGCTCAGCACAGGACTTGTTCAGTGTGGAGGGTGTTATGCTGGTGAATCACTTAATTGCACTCAGTGATATTTTTATAGGTTGGATTTGCTAAGTTTATAAGTCGATTGATGATTTTTCAAACGGTCAGTGCCACAGCCATGATGCGGGTACTGATCATCCAGCTGGTTTGTTCAATCTTGTACATTAGTGTCAATAATAAAGACTGCAGTCAGAACACAGCTGGTCGGCTTGTAGCTGATGTCTGAGGTAGACCAGAACTCAGGTCATTTTCCTGTAGCTGTGTTGACTATAGAGTAGATGGGAGTATCTGCTTGTTTGCTGCAGTTAGATGAGCCTGTTGGCTCAGCTAATTCATGCAAAGCAGCCACTTCCTGCATTATTCATACTCCATTCAGATGCCCAAATACCAAAGTAATGGGTATTTAATGCTCTCAGTAAAATACATTGGGTGAGAGAGAGTGATTCTGTTTGTCATGAAGCCTTGAAGTGTAATGTTCACTTCTGGGTATAGCCGGGTCTGCAGGCTTCTGCCTTTTTCATCTGTGTGGTGCAGAACAAATTCTGACTTGCCAAAGCAAAGTGGAAAATTGCTTTTTTTTAAAAAGATGGATACCCTTTGCAAATAACCCAAGCGCAGTAGCATGCTCCCAGCATGTCCACTTCTTAGTTATGTGTACTTAGTTAATGTTTGTAAAGTGCTCTGCAGATGAAAAGTACTACATAAGTACTAAGTATTATAATTATTTGTTATCATCCCATTCTGTGTGCTGTAAAGGTATAATGTGAGAGGCAAGGATTTTTCAGACTGATATCTTTTCTTGGACCACCTATATAGTTGGGATAAAGATTTTGAGTGCAAACTGTTCTTCATCAGGAAGAACGTAGCAAGTTTCGTAATGGAGTGTCTGCATGCAGTGGGGATAGATTCCTTTAACATGCTATTAATAACCATGGAGTTGGAAGCCCGGGGCCCAGTGTAGTTTTTGGAACTGGGAGGGGACAGACAGAACATTGGGTAGGAGCAGATGGCAACTGGCAATCTTCCTGGATCATGGTATATGCATGAGGGCCACCCAGACCTTCGATGCATATGCCTGGGCAGGAATTTTTGGAGGAGTGGAGGCTGTAGGAGCAGATACCTGTGATGAAACTACATCATAGAGCAGTGATGCTCAGCCAGGGTGCCGTCAGACCCTTTGAAGGGTGCCATGAGCTGTGAGAGGGTAAGTGAGATGGGAGGAGATAAGCAGATAAACACAGGCCCAGGCTTATCTGTGCCTGGCTGGTCCCCCATTGCTTGGGCCCTTTGCAAGAAGGCATGCATTGTAATATATAAACTAGTTTTGAAATTAGGTGCCAGTCAATTCACAGAAGTTATGGAGAGGTGCTTGAGTCCCCCACAAAAAATTTGAGAACCACTGCCATGTGGAGAGAACTGCTTCCAAACTGTTGATATACGGGGACCCATATTGTTTTCAGTGCGAGCTGAGCACATCGGCATCTTGCAGGATTGGATCCATCTGCATCAAGAGCCTAATGCTGAAGGGTGCCAAGCAACTGCTAGAATATGCCTAGTTTGCACAATCTCTCAGTTTGTTGGCTTTGTCTGAGTTGAGGGCACTCATCTCAGAAGAAGCATTCAGTCTCTCAGGCTTGGGCCCAAGGAAAGGAATGAAGGCTCTAGTAGATTCATCTTTAGGACTTAATTTGCATGTGTATTGCCGGAGTGGTGTCAGGCCTCTCATATGTACTTATCTAAGGGGCAGCATTAGCTCTGCACCTCTTCACTTAACCCAGCAAAAATGGCCTTGCTCCTATGTTGTCATCTGCAGCAACATCCTTTTGTGGTGTTTCTGGAGACTGTCTCTGCCCAGCCATCTTTTAATAAAAGGTCACTTTGGAAAGGAAAAGCTTTTGGATTAATCATGCTGGTGGCAGCTGCATTGTAATCACTTTCCCAGTTTTCTTTAGAACAATAGCAAACTGCTGCAATGATGTTAATGTGAAACTTCACTTGTGAGAGTGTAACAGGTTTGTGTTATACTTTGAGAGAGAGAAATCTCCTGCTGTTTGAAGAGTTTGGGCTATTTTACAAGCACCAGTGGAATTATATTATGTAAATATTTTTCAGAAGTAAGGTTTTTTTTCTTAGGGTAGCCAAGGTCCAGTTTGCTACCTCTGCTCTTAGAGATAACTGACATTAAAATAAAAATTTGCATTCTGGAGCTGAATTTGGTGCCTGCACAGCTGCAATGCATAAAATCAGTTAGTGCAAGTTTAAATTTGACTGGCTCGGTTCATTTATAGAGCTGGAATTATTTTATATTTCTGTAATTTCATATTCTAGTGGCTTAAAAATAAAAAGGTACTCCTGGAAGTAGTGATGATGTGTGTCTGTGCGTGCCTAGCTTGGTGCTGAAATGTGGTTTTGATGTCTCTGTAAATGGTCAAAGAAAATCCAAAACAAAAATCAATTTAAAAGGTGCACTGGGCAGATCAGAACCAGGAAATGATGATAATATTTATTATTTTTTCTTGGAGAAAATAAAGGTTATGTTACTTTGCATTTTTGGGAAAGGGACAGGGGGCTCAAATATGGGTGTCTGAAAATAGAAACCCCACGGCTTATGGTTTTAAAAGATCCTCCCAGGTATTTTTGCACAGACAGTGCAAGCCTAAAAGTTTGTGCTACAGATCCTTGTGAAGTGAGATGCAGGTGAAGTAGGATGCAGACTCGCCCAGCAGACTTGCTTCATACTATGTTACCTTGGGTTTTACTCTTCACTAAATTTACTCTTCAGTGAGCAGTGACCACGTGATAACTCTCTTAAGCTGCCTGAAGTAGCTGCTATTAAAGCACCTGGTTGCCAGGCAGCAGAGGATCTAGTTGAGAAAACGGCCACTCTAGAGTGAAATTGAGGATGGTAATGGACAGGTGACATGTATGCTTGTGGGTGGATCTAGGATTTTGAAAAGGAGGATGCAGATGGAGCAGTGCATCATCACATATAACACAACTCACATTTTTCTCCAGTAAAAGAGAAACTACAAGCTTTGCTAATATGATAGGAGGCTAGCACTATATATTATTCAGTGTAAGATCCAAGCAAAAACCAATATGGTAAGGGTAAGGATGACCAGAATCTGGACTAGACTTCCCAAGGAGGTGGTGCAGTCCCCAACCTTGGGAGTCTTCAAGAGTAGACTGGACAGACACTTTGCTGGGATCATTTGATCTCAGCAGTATTCCTACCCAGAGCAGGGGGACTGGACTCAATCTTTCAAGGGGTCTTTCAGCCCTTAATGTCTATGATTCTATGCTTCTATGAAATACAGCTTTATAGGCATATGAACTGTTTTGCTAGATTTTATATATAGTGTTTAAAAAATGCAACAAACTAGGCAAAAGCTGTCAAAAGAAATTATTTTATTAGGCCTGTAGTCATTATCATTAAATGTTCATCTCTTATTCAGGTTTGTAAATCAAAATCTAGTCTTCTTGGGTGTCTTGACAGTGCATCCAACACTTAATTCAGGTGTGAAAATGACTGACAGTGAACGTTTCTCTGAATTAATATGACCACACCTGAGTTAAGGTTTTTAGCTAGCGCTAAAAATAGTCTGTAGGGCTGTGAAACAGAAGGGAGACATTACCAGGAATAGACCAAATAGAAAAATTGCAGAAGAAAGGATATGTTGATTACTGGAAAATCAAGACCATTAAAAAAGGAGAGAGGTTTGCTAACCCCTGTGGAGTGAAGAGAGATTAGCAGGAACCAGGGAGATGATAATGTGCCATGAAGTCAATTGAATCCATTAGCACTGCCTGCATGGAAGTGCTGCTGCCCCTCTCAGGCAGTTGGTTTTAATGTTTGCTTGGAGCAGGCATTGAAGGGGAGTGCAGCTGCATCAGTACAGCCTCCTGGATCCACCCAGCAGTTTTTTTCCAGAATAAAATTACTTCCAACCTCCTCGCTTGTATCTTATACTGAACTGTGTGTTTTCCAGTGTAAATGCTCGTGCATCTTGTGTTTACTTAATTTTGCCTCTGGGTTGAATTGAGACTAATCCAGGATAAACCTGATGTGTGGCTGCACCTGGATCTAAACACTGATGTTTATTGATAGCTTCACAGCAGATCAGAAAGTCCTGCACAGCTGCCATAATGGTACAGCATGTCCAGGGATTAAAGCAAGTCTTTCGAAGCCTTACAGTACACGCGTGTGTCTTGACAAGGGTGAGACAGGAAAAGAAACAAAGGGATGATTTGAATTACTTTGTATGTTTTAAAATGATGCAACATGGCATTTATTTCTTAACACCATGATTATACATCATGCAGACCACCCCTACAGCTCTGTCTCAGCAAAGCAAGAGCCCTGTCCCTGTTAGGAGCTGCGTGATCTTGTTTAAAGTAGGTTTCAGAGCATGGTCATAGTCAAAACAGGTTGAATGGAGCCTCTTCCGTGAAATGCCTATAGGTGGAATTTATAAGCTAGCTTGAAAAATGCTATCAAATTGGCAAAAAATTCCTTTCCAGCTCTTCCTTGCAGCAGGTGAAACTTGCAGAGAACCTTCCATCCTTGATTAGAAGGAATTGTCTTATTTGAAACATGATTATTATTTAATATTTTGCATGGTCACAGCATCCAAAGGCTGCCATCAGGGTCATGTGGTGTGTTAGGTGCTGAGTAAAGGTTTGTGGCCTGAGAAGTTCCTGCCTGGAAGAGCTTAAGATGACTGATGCCTGGAGGGTAGTGGAGGGGAGATGCAATCAAACACATGCAGGTTTTATACACTGACATCGTTATAAAAGGTTCTGGGGCTATGACCCTGTCCAGATTGCGGTGTTTCGAATCAGTTTTGCTCAGATAATTCATGAGGGAGACCTCTGCTGTGGGTGTCCTTGGCATTTTGCTAAAGCAAAATTCAGAAGCAATGCCACATCAGACCTTCAGCCCCGCAGTATTTAGGGGAGTGTAGCTGCTCAGTCATTCAAAAAAGTGTTTGAACACAGCACTGCAAGGATAAAATAAATGATTAAAGACTCTCTCTCATAGTGGATGGGAGCTGTACAGCTGCCAAGCTAGAAGCAGTTAGCTGGGGGAAAAATACCATGCCAAGCAGTTCCTGTGGAATTAGTCTTGACAGCCAGTTCTGCTTGTAGGTATAGCCCAACATGGTTCTGAAACGGGTTGTAAGTAACTTAGTTGGATCAGCAAGGGCTGGATCAAGCTAGGCTTTCTTGAGGCATGGGAAGCAGAACATTGGCAGAGCCAGGATTATCCCCTCATGTGTGTTCTGCGTATTGTTCTCATTCCAGTAACACACTGCTGTTGTTTTTTTCAGTGGGAGCCATACAGAGCCTTCCATCAATAGAGTCAGAGCCGCTACCCAAGCCGGTGATACAAACTTTTGCTGCTCAGCTTGAAGAAACTACCACATGTGCAGCAGACATTCCCGATGCTGACCTGTCAGCGGTGGATTCTAAAATTGTGGCAGGCCTCATGCCCTTCCAGAGAGAAGGCGTCAAGTAGGTCCTACCCTTGTGGCTCGAAGAGCTAGTTCTGTGCTTATGGCTTGTCTTCTGCGTTGGTGTATGGGTGGTGCCATGCATTCAGTTAACACTTACGCAGTACAGTTAAAACATGAACAAACTAGCATTCGAGCAGTTTAGGATGTGTTAAGTGCCCTCCTGTCATTGCAGAGTTGTTTCCTTCTAGGCAAGGGTTGTGCATGTACTACTAGCTTTCATAGGTTGCTACTTGCCTGTGATTTGCAACCATTAGAAGTGAATGGATGGCAAGGCCCTGAAGCTTTCTTTTTTTTTCTATGGACTGTATTTCCCCTCAAAGATGAGCCTGGAGGCAAATTTCTCCAAAATCCAGAAGTTTGGGGCTTGAAGCAGATTCCACTTGGTTTTTGAAGAAAAGGTTAATGCAGTCCATGGCACGTTTCTGCCTTGTACCTATCCACAATCCTTCAGAATGACTCAAGAAGGAAATTGTTTTGCTAGGGCACAGTAGAGTATAAAATATTTTCAAGCCTTGTAAAGCTGTCCCATTGGTGCACCTTTGATTTGTCTCTCTGGGCTCAGTAAGTGTACATGCCTCACTTGCTTTTCTTGTAAATCCACCTTGTGTACCCAAGAGCATTGGCAGACTTTTTTTTTTTTTACAAGCTACACAAAAATGTATTGGAGAGCAGGACTGAGCCCAAAGATGACTTGAAACAAGTGACTGTATATAGAAGGAGCAAGTTAATTTTATTTCATATGGGGCCTATATTTCTTAGCTGTATCAAGCAGCACAGTGACATTGCTAAATCTGCAGCAGCTGCTATGAACGCTGGGCTCTTAGTAGGGCTGTCCTACCCTGATTGGGGTGAACTGTGGAGCAGAAGATGAGTGTTTATTGATGAATACCTTGAAAAGATCACTTTCAAATAACACTGAGGTCCTGGCTTAACTCCCACAGGGTCAAAGTAATTCTGAATTGGGCTGAAATGGTTGTTGATCATTCTGTTTTACTACAGCACTGCAGCACCCTGGACTCTGCCTGTGCAAAGATTTGCATGGCTATTGATCGTTTGCCATAATGCTAATAGAAGCAACTTCCACAGGCTGAAGATTAGAGCTCTGTCTACAGTGTGGGGCAGCAGCAGCTGCTGCTATGGCTTTAACTACGGCTGCATTGCTGTAGTTAAAGCAGCTTTTGTGCTTTCCTTCCAATAGACTTGCTCTAGCTCATCCAAATGACAGAAGCTGTACTGGTAGAAGCCGCCTTCTGACTACAGAGTAACATCCGCACTGGGGATTGTGCTGGCAAAACAGTGTCAGTTATGGGATGTGATCTTTTCCTATCTCTAGGAGACACAGCTGTGCTGACAACATGAATGTAGTAGGAGCCTAGGTTTGGCTGTCAGAGGCTTCTGTAATGCCCAAGGACACCTGAATAGCTAAAGAGAATGAGGGTTTTTTGCTTTGTAGGTAAATAGGCAGTTCAGTGATGTAACGAAGGAACAGTCTAAGCATTTGGGCCCAGTGTGATTTCTGCAGACCTGTAAAATGCAGTTCTGCACTGAGAAATGGTGGTGTCAGAAACCACCTTCTCTCTTGTCAGTTTTTCTCCCTGTATGTAGTTGTGTCTGCTGATTTTTACGGTGCCTATACTTGTGTTCTGATGCATTCTAATTGGACTGCATCAGAGCAGGCTCGATTAGTAGAGGCTCTAATTAGCGTCGGTACAACATCATGTGTATAAGCCTCCACAGATTTAAAAATGGTTGCTGGGGCTCTTTTAACTAAAGCTTGTCGAACGAGTTTTAGTTAAAGTGTCCTGTGACCATTTTTAAACCTGTGGGGGCTTAATACACTTGATGTTGTGGTGATTTAATTAGAGCGATTCTCTGGGAACTGTTCTAATTAAAACGCCCCCTCCCCCAGCACATGTATAGGCACCCCTAGTGACTACAATCAGTTTTACTGCTGTTAACCTTACAAAGCCATCTCTGTTGGAAACCGAGACCTGGGTTTCATTGCCCATACTATACTCTAAATAGCATCCTGCCCAGTTAGTGAACTGTGTCAAGCAACCGAATGTTCTTCAGCAGGATCTTTGGAGGCATAATCGGAAGACAGTATGGCTGCACAGGTATTGCTGGAGATTTCATGTGGTCTGCTGGACTTCTACTCTTTGTGACTCAAACCAGAAAGACCCCCGGCTTGGCTCAGGCTGAATTTGCAGGCCCTGAGTTGGAGGAGTTGGTTAATCATTCCATTCCCTACTGCACACATGTGGGCCTCACAGATCCCATAGGAAGTAGATCCTAACCAGGCCCTCTGGTTCTCTGAGAATAGTGGAGGAATGCATAGATATGGGAGACTGGAGATGAGAGGGTAGTTCAGAGATGGTCCTTGCCAGTTAAGGCATCTGAGCAGAGCAGCATGGGGAAGTCTGTCCTGCTACTGCCTGTACCAGTTCAGGGCCAGAATATTGCAGGACTGTCCATGAAGCACTGAGTATCTTGTTTTCTTCTTTTGCAGAGCCTATGGTGTGTCGTAGACCGGTGGCCTGTGAAGGAAATCTTAAACTGTTTCTCTTTCCCCTTCTTGGCTAATGATCTCCTTTCCCTGTTCTAGACTGGAGGTGAATTGTGCTTACCTTGACTAGCAGACAGGGGATGGAGTAACCCTTTACCTTGTTACCTTTCAGTTTTGCCATCTCAAGAGAAGGCCGTTTGCTCCTTGCAGATGACATGGGCTTGGGGAAGACCGTCCAGGCTATCTGTATTGCTGCCTATTACCGAAAGGAATGGCCTCTACTGGTGGTGACGCCTTCTTCAGTGAGGTTTACCTGGGCTGAGGTACTGCATGTTTGACTAAAGCATTTGAGGCTTCCCTTGCCTTGCATGTTAATAGCTTCTGTAGGGGCTGGCCTAAATTGCCACCCAGTTAGAAAGTTATGGGGAAAAACAGGAAGGACTGATGTTCACTACCCTCTGTGCTCATAGGAAATAAGTCCTCTGGCATATACCTGCTAGGGACTAATGGCTGATCCTCATTCTGTGTCCTGGAGGAAGGTTAGGCATAAGATCTCTGCCAGTAGGTTGCAAAAGGAGAAACATTCCTCTCTGACCACCTGGAATAACCTGGTTTAATATGTTGCGCACATGATCCTGAACGACTGTAGTATGGCATTTGAATAGGAATCATGCACTACATACGACTGGCATCCAAGCAGTTGTCCCCAGTTTTTGAAACCTACTAAAATTGGTTCTGCTCAAGCCTTCATTGGTACAGAATCGCAGGTGCTGGAATTCTCCCTCTTTGTTCAGTACGTTTCCACCTACGCTAAGTGTCATTAGTGCCTGTTCATGGTAAAATTTGGTCTCTGTCATTGATCTACAGACCCCTCAGAATCCTTTCATTATCACCATTAATCAGGAGTCTGACATAAAGCCATAGTTAGGACCTTGAGATGGGCTAGTCTTGAGGTTTGGAAATGAATATCATTGGAAGAAAGCAGCACTTCAGGGTTTGTCCATGAACACAGATTATAGTGTGATTAGTTCAGTGATTTTCAACCATGGTGCCATGCAGTGCTAGCACTCTTATGTATACTACATAGTTCACAAGATAAATCCAGAGATTATAAATAGGAATCCATAATGGCAAAAACATCCTGATCTGCTGTGGTGCTGGAGTTGCTTGCAACAAAAAAATTGCTCTATTATTGCTCTGTAGTCAAAAAAAGTTAAAAATAAGAATTGGCATTTTCCAATTAATGCCTTGAATCTAAATGGTTGAGAACCACTGTATTCATGAGTTTTGAGATGACTTTGGCACGTGCTTTCGCTTCCCTTACCTGTAAAGTGTTCGTTAATAGAAGAAGAACAGCAAGAGGACTCAGGTTCTTAGGTTAATAGAAGTTTCATGCTTGAGGAAGTAGAATTCTTTTTCAAGTAGAGGACTAGATTTATGCCCAGGGGGGTGGGTTGGTTGTTTTTTGTTGGAGTATGATAAAACCTGATTACCAAAGCAGTTTGCCCCATCTTTTTATTACTGTCATTACAACAAAGCACTGGACACTTTAATTATAGAGGCAACAGGTAGGTTTTTATCTGAGTGTTTGAATGAGGAGGCAATACTACATATGCTTGTGAGTAGAAGTCTTCCTGCTTAGGCCAATGGAGTTGGACCAGCCCGTGAAGAACTTGCCTCCTGCACAGACAAGCTTTCCCTCATGATAGAGAGTTCTGCTGTGCCTGTGGAGTATTCAGTCCTCCCCACAGGCAGTGTCGCAGTTTGACTTGTTCTTAAAGGGGGAACTTCTTGTAGACATGGTGTAATTGTACTTCACCTCTATTGTGGGCTAAACGGTCCTGCAACGTAAAACATTCACTGCTTATCAGTCTGTTTTCCAGCCTTTATTGTTGGTGTGGAATGGCTTAGCATTAATCTCTGGTACTTGCAGCCAATCTGTTCTGTTGCTGTGGCTAGGGAAATCACGAGAAGGTCATGCTGGCTTCTGCTGGGGACCAGAGTTATTGCTGAGTAAGCCATAAAGAGAATGCAGAACCCAATTCTTCTTAATTAGCAGAATATTGTATAATGCCCACAGCATGGGATCTGGGACTCCAGTCAATCACTCTTGCTTTGGGCAAGCCACATAAGTGTTCTTTGGTTTAGTTTTACCTCATTCCCTTTGCTACACAGGGCAGGACAGGTGGCAGTAGGTGTAAAGAATGGCCAAGCAGATTTAGATCAAGGTTTTTCAGAAGGATGTGGGATAGGAAGTATCTGGGATCATTTTATGGAAAGCAAATCCTACATTTGTCCTAGAATCATGGAAAAGCAGGGCTGGAAAGAACGTTGTTCAACCTCCTCCTCAAGGCAGCATCATCCCTGTTTCAACCATCCCAGTGTGTCTAACTTGTTTTTAAAAACTCTGGGAACCACCATCACACACAGATCTTAGACACAGTGCCCAAAATATCAAATAAACCCTTTAGATTGCTACATATATATCAGGGAGACAAGGGCACCGGCAGGGTCCTGTCACTGCAAGGCCAGGAAATAGTTTGTTAAAATAAGACCAAGAGTGGCTTGTGTGCAGGGGTTTGGACTAGATGGTTTTTGGATCTTTTCCACCCCAGGCTAGATCCATATTCAGGTTGTGTGAAGAGGTATGAGATTCAAATGAAAAGCACCATGGTCCAGAAAAGACTCACTTTCTTCTCCTCTCTTAGGCATTTCACAGATGGCTTCCCTCCCTGAGCCCAGGGAGCACCAATGTCATTGTGACTGGCAAGGACACTCTGACATCAGGCTTGATCAACATAGTCAGTTTTGACCTTCTCAGCAAGATGGACAAGCAGCTCAAAGAGACTTTCCAAGTGATTATTGTTGTAAGTAGTGCCCTGCATCCTTCCTGCTGGATGTGAACTGTCCTGCTGACTTGAGCACGGTTGGCTGTATCCTCTCCCTGGAGATCAGAGCCCTGGATATGTTCTTTTGGAAGATCAGGCAGATTGTGTTCTGTACTGTGGGTGTCCTACTGAACTTGCTTTGATGATGCAGTAGGCTTTTGAGTGGTTTGGCTAGAATTTTAGCATTGACTACATTTCTAGTAAGCCAGGTAACCCTTGAAACAGTGTTAATAGTCTGGGATGTGCCATCAAAACACATGTAGCCAAAACTGAGGCGAATAGTATATTCTTCAGCTGGATTGATTTGCTGCTAATGCAGATTGAATGTTTTTGTTATGTCTGTCATCTCTTCCCTTTCATGGATAGCTGTATAATCTCTTTTTCCCTTTTCAAATACCATGGGGATAGGCATTAATGAAGAAACCTTGGTAGATTTTAAATGATACTAATTTAAAATTCTAGTGTTTCAAATTCGGCCTTGATCAATAGCAACAAAAAATGGCTGTCAGTATCTTTTATACCAAATGCATTTAGTATTCTGTCTTCTTTTCTGTAAATAATGCTCGTGTCCCAAGAACCTCAATGAAAATTGTAATGTGGTAGCTCTTTTGTTGGCAGTATCAGCTGACAGGGTGGGGACTAAGCTTTCCTTTTGCATCCATATTTATTTACTGGGTATCCAGGTTAAAGCTGAACTCAGGTCTCTGGCACACGTAACAGTTGTGGTGTGATTAACATATGTGTCCCACCATAAATGCTTATTGTTACACATTCAGATGATTTATGACACCATGAAGTTGCAAGACAGCCACAGAGATATTCTACAAAATAGGTGGAACATCTTTGTGGCTCTTTTGTATAGTGCCATAAATTGAATTTCCAGCACTCCCCAGCAGTAGATTGTCAGCATCGGCATGGGGACGGGGGTTGGCATTAGGACCAGGACAGTAGGATTGCAATACACTAGTGGCAGGTGAGGGCCTTCTCCTGCTGGCAGCCCCTGAGCCCAGTATTGTTTCCTCCTATACCAATCACACCACTGCTTTGACATATGCCAGGGGCCTCAGACTGGTATTGGTTGTGACCTGCCTGTTGGGACAGAGGCAAGCTCTCTCCAGGGCCATCAGTCTGGCTCCTTTACCAGCCCTGAAGCAGGGGTGTTTTATTTGTGTACGTTCATATTCAAATACTGTGTCTATTCTGCAGATCAGAACAGCTCTGCTGTGTTCTTAGCCTCCCTGCTCTCATCTTCCTCCGTTGGCTGGTGCCATTAACAAAGCTTATTGCTTACCAGGGTTGAGAAAGCTGTGCCTTGGAGGCTAAGTCCTTCCGTGTGTGGCTGTGCGCTCACCCGGATGCAGCAAGATGAGAGCATGCCCTTGGAGGGTGCCAATTTCCTTAGTGTCTTTAAGATCTGCCTCATGACAGCAGAGGAAATGTAGCGTATTGTGGGGGTGATGTCTTAAGCAGGAGGTGGTTATCCACCTGGCGAGCTTTATCAGCAAAACAGTTGGTTCCTAATTAGATTTCCCTGTTTCTGATGTTTTTCATTAACCCCTTCATTTGAGGAATCAGAGGTGCATGGAGCTCCCCTTGATTCCTGCATTTAAAGGACACGGAGCAGCAAATAACTATCAGTGGCAGAAATCCTCATTTTTTTTCCCCTCTCTGTTCCCTCACTTGGCTGTGATCATTTGAGATTTATGACTTAAGGTTTGATTTTCCTGCCACTGAGTTGCAGCCGCCGATTTGATGGTGAGCCATCCAGCACGCTTCAGGCTGGCCTTACATTCAGAATTTGGTGTGGCCACCCCAGTGTTTGTCAGCTCAGAGTATTATGCAGGCTCAAAGTATTAGGCAGTGTGGAACGCTGTCAATTTGTTCTCTCTGATGTAGCTGGGCTGTGGAGTGGGACTTCTCTCTAATCACGTTCATGTCTGTTTTGTTTCAGGATGAATCTCATTTCCTAAAGAACATCAAAACAGCACGATGCCGAGCTGCGATGCCGCTTCTCAAGGTGTGTGCCAAGCCCTGCGCAGCCAGCTCCCAAAGCAGGATTGGTTTTTGTATACTAGGCTCAGGAACCAACAGCCCAGTTCTGTGGTTGTCTTGGTGGAAAGCCAAGGAACTCCACTGATTCCCAGGGCAAAATCTGTCCCTAAGATTCAGCTGCTGGTTACTTTCCAGATGATTGTCAGTCTTGTCTAACAAAAGTAGCTTAAAGCACCCAATGGCTGTGACTGTGGGCACCACAGCCCTTATTTCAGTTTCTCACCATCCAGAAGGGTTGAGATGCTTCACACAAAGAATGTAGTGTTACGCTATTAATGTCTGTACAATCTGTTTAAATTCTAAAGCACCAGGTAAGTGCTAAGCATCTATTATATATAATATCTTGGGTCTCTTAACCTCTGCAATACATAGTCAATATGATGGCCTCTCTTTCCCGGCTTTCTGTGAGGTCCTGATTCTCCAGGCTGTCAACCACCTATTTAGTTGGTGTTTAGTACTCCCTTGCTGATACAATTCATATAACTGAGGAACAGCAGGGTTGGAGAGACTTCAAGTGTCATCTAATGCAATCCTGAAGTAGCAGGTGCTGGCAGGTTACAGCTGAAGTGCACTTTCCTGTAAACTAGGAATTACTGCAATATGCAACATATAGGGACATGCCTAAACCAGCTAGGTCTTTATAAAACCTTTTAACTACTACAGACCTGCCTGGCGTACTGAGCATCAGTAGTGGATCATAGCTATAGATCCAAGTCTGTCACCAGCAGTGGATGTGTGCACACCACTAACCTACCATGCCAGGCAGTGGTGTGCTCAAACACACCCATGCTCATTGCTTTCTGAAACAGAAGCCAGGTAGCAGTACTGTTGGTAGCACTGTCTCACAGCAGTGTCACTTAGCTCACCCACAAACTCAATGCTTCTGGTTCAGAAGGCAGCCTGGAGGAGGATGCCTCTATCTGGCATGGCAAGTTTGCTGTGTAAACATTCCCAGTTTGTAGCAGAGAAGGGGGTCTTAGTTTCTTTTCTCTGTGCAAACAGTGCTTGGCAGTTGTTGAATTTATCCTGGGGAGTAAGAGACTTCTGATGCTGTTTAGGTGGTGTTAGTGTTGACTGGTTTTTCCTTTGGGAAATTTTAAATAATAAGCATGTGCTGAAGATTTGTTCCTGTTCCAATAATTATGCATCTGTAGATGAACAGAAGGTCTAAATCCTGTCTCTTTCCTCACTGATTTTGAGACCTTTAAAACTTCTAATATTTAGAAGCTGACCAAAAGCCACAAATTCAAGTGCAGCTTGAAGCAAGCAAACTAGGGCAGTTACACAGATGTTATAACAGGAAAACTTACAAAGCACATGCACAAATTAGTACTGTACATACTCTTCCACATGCTGCTTTGAGCATCAGGCCTGCTCCAGTCTGTGGGAAGGACAGAATATTCCTACAATGAAAGTGGGGGTTGGTTATTAGAATTTCTGTGTTGGTCTAAAGAGCCTTGTTTGCCTATAATGAAAGATAGTTTCCTATAGCTCAAGTGCAAGGACCTCTATTTTTGCCTGCTTCAGAGTTTAAGCACTGTTCAGTTAATCATCCTGACTCACAGTTTCAACCCGATTAATGACATGCTCAGAATATTGTCTTGTTCTTCCCTAACTCTGTAAGTATTAGCTTGCGAAAATTATTTTCAGGACCATGATAAAAGAACTGTAGATGAGGTCGTCATAAAAGGAGGCCATGAGCCTTTTTAGAATTTACAGTTTTATACTGATACATCCCTGGTCACACATCTGAGAACTGATGCTTCTGGCATGGAATTTCAGTCCTTTGAAGGTGCTGATTTTTTGGTATATTCAGATGCTCTATTTCTTAGCTGCAAATGGTTTGCTTTGTGAAAATTAAGGTCAAAATGCCTACAGCCACTAAATATCAAATATCCATGCAAGTTGCCTTTTCATACTTTCAAATCCTGCTGCTCTATCCTTTTAAATTGATGCTGCAAATATTGAATGTTTCTCATTGAAAGGAACAGAAAAAATGAAGTGTTCTGCTAAATCTTACAGTTGTAGCTCTAGTCTGCAGTAAGTGAGCACAATAATTTATGAATCCAGCTAAAACATGGGAGTGTCACTATGTTTGCAGTGCTTTGAGACTTCTGGATGAAAGTACTGTATTACACAAATTCATTACTTAAATCACATAAAATCACACAATTAGTGATTTTTGTTATGAGTTTGGAATTGGGGGTGAGTTTGGAACCCCCTGCCAGGGGTTCCTTCTGCAGCGTAAAAGGATCAGAGTGGTAAGTAAGGGGCTTGGGGCCAGCAATAAGGTTGTGTGCAGAGGACCCCCTGGAAAACTCTAGCATAGAGGGATGTGAAAGGGGTTGGAAAGAATATGCTGGGGACAGAGTAGCAGGGCACAGTGTTGCAGAAATACTGTACAGTCCTGGCTATCTGCTGGTACCAAGACCACCTTAGCTGTCTAAGCCTTTGCCTCTCTGTAAAAGTGTTGCTGCTTTTAATTGTGCTGGTGAGAACTGCAAGTGTAAACACCGCTGTCTTGGTATGAAGACTATAGCATATGCTGTGGCGATGTGAAATAAACCGCTTAGGTGTAAAGCATCTCAAACGTGCTATGATGGTGTCTTTTATTGTCTTTTATTGGCATCACTATGTTGACAGAAATCACACCTGTTTCTGATGTCATTTTTTGGGTTGAACTGCTTGCATAGTTCAGCCTAGGTGTGCTGTAGGCCTCTTTCACCTCTAGCTTAGCCTCAAATTGGGAAGGTAAAAAGCCCTTCCTTGAAGCAGCCTTCCTGACTTCTGGGAGGCAAGTTTTGCACTGTGTAGACACCATTATGTACGTGAGACACAGAATCTGCTTATGGGCACTGGAGCAGCTTTCTGGGCTAGCCCAGACAAGTATTTTCCAGGGCACAAATGTTTTGACTTAAGATGACTTATGTGAAAGGAGGAAGAAAAACCTTTTAAAAAAATGTGATTTCTGGTCCTTGTTTCCCATAAAGATTTATGGATCCATAACCACTCTGGCCATTCTGAGCCTGATGGGGTCCCTTCTATGGGCGCTTAATAGTCCCTTTTCATCTCACTACAATTTGAGGCTGTGGCTTCTATATTGGCGTGGCCATTAAAATATAAAAATAGTTATGGTTGTTTAGATAGGGCTGTTCGATAATCAGATGAAATTGATGCATTCCCCATAAATATTAACTTTCATATTAATTTTGAAATCACCTTGCTAGAAAGCAGGGTTCGATATCTGCTTCTGAAACATGCACGGTGGGTTACGGTTTTTTGAAGCCTTGCTCTTAATCTTTAATATCGGAGACATTGATCATTTTTCAAGCTAAAGTGGTATTTCTGCCAACTCGGCTATAACTTCTCATTTGTTGTTCTCATGTATATATTGCCATGGAGCTCAGTTAGGACAATGATGTATGGAATTTTCAAGGGTCGCCATGTATTAAACATGTGGTGTAACTCTGGCTGTTGCAGACCTTCAGATGTAATCCTTCACATAGAAAATTCTTCTTTGTTTCCTGTATATTACATTTGGGATCCCGTAGGAAAGATCTTTTTTTTTTTCAGTTGAGTGTCAGGGACAGATGGGGAAGAGTTTTGTTAGCCACACATTGGCCTGCGAAAAAAGGAGAACCCACAAGGTGATCGTGGAAGCTGGCTTATAAGATAGTGGTGCCCAACCTGTCAGCCCCACAGGTCAGATGAGTGGTGCAGGGTTGGTCCATGGGCCAGATGGGCCTGCCCACAGACTATTTGGCATGTGGCCCTGGCCATGTGTGTCATATCAGGCCCTGGCTTTGGCCCAATGCTCCATATCGGGCCTTGGACTTCATGTTGGATGGTGGCTGTGGCCCTGGCAAATTTCTGGATCAGCAGGCTGGGTGACATGACTCCATGGGCTGGATCTGGCTTGCAGGCTGGAGGCTGAGCAGTGCTGTTTTAAGCAAATGGAGGGTATATAGGGAGATATAAGCTGAAATAGCAGCAACAGGGTCTCTGGGGTCTTGGCTTCTCTTGCTCTTGGTTTGCATTTATGCATTTGCGGTAGATTTTACTGCCTGTCAAAGCCAAAGCAGTTAACAGGCTTTGCGTGCAGCTCGTCTGTACCCTTGCCACTTATCGAAATGGGGTTGAAGCCTCATGGGAAAACTAGATCTTTAATCTGTTGGCATGGAGCAATATATCCCTTTTTTCCATTTTCAAGCTCTGCCATGACCTGTACCAACCAGCAGCACTGTGGTCTGCCTAGAGGTTCGTCGTTTTTGCTAGTACTGTGTGCGCTAGGAGCCTCTTATGGCCATGTGAGTCCTTGTGGCAAGCTGGTCAATTGACTGCATATTTTTTGACTGACCAAAGATTAAAGCAATTTTACAAAAAAAGAAAGACCAAACTTTTTTGGTAATTTTGACAGAAATATGATTTTTTTTTTTTAATTTGACATATTTATTAATGGAAAGGTTGTGCTTTTTCTGTGTAGTATTTAGACTTATTGGCAATTTAAAAAAAACAAACTATTATTTGAGTGCTCAACTGATCAAACGGTATTTGACCAGTTAAGTACCCAACCGTAGTGTTCCTTGTTTTAAAGAGGTCATACTCTCCACATCAGAGTGAAGAGAATCTCTTAGTGTGAGACTTGAAATGCTGGGTGATCTCTGCTTAGCCTGTATCAGGATTTGCTTTTATACCCCCACCCCTGGTAATCATGAGCTAGGGTAGCTGTGTCTACCACCATCTTGCCATTCATTTCAACCTCTTGTCCAGGGGCTATTATCTCCTGGGGTCACCATCAGTATTTGTGCTTGCCTTTCCAGGGCCAGTGATAGGAAACTCCTTGTTGCCCCAGCTTCTTTCTTTCCTAAGCCTTGACTGCCCGTGCAACTGGTAAATGAACCCTGAAAACTGAATGTGTATGCTACCGGATAGCACAGACCTGTACAGGTACAGGGGGAACGGAGAGCAGACAAACTGGGACTCCAGCAAAAGAAGATTATGCATCCTCCTACAAGCTAAAATGTTGCATATACTTTGTTCCTCTCTAATTGCACATCCTACCACAAGACAGTGGAAATTGGGAAAAGTCCCAGTGGAGCACAGACAGGTTTCAGAAGCCTTGTGATGTGTCATCAGCGAAGAACTCTGTTAGGCTCCGGAGCGGTGAGAGACGCGCGGGTGAAGCCCGCTGCGCCCCCGCTCCCCCGAAGACCCCCAGACACCCCCTCAGCAGCCGCAGAGCCCCCTGC
>NW_017728949.1:53431090-53452777 GCF_001723895.1 Crocodylus porosus | reverse complement strand
CTTGCTGGGATCCTATGACCCCAGCTGACTTCCTGCCCTTTGGGCGGGGGGCTGGACTCGATGATCTCCCGAGGTCCCTTCCAGCCCGAATAGCTATGAAATCTATGAACCAGGTTGGCTGCTCAGAAATGAGACTCCTATCTAATCAAGGATTCCAGCGGGTATAAAATAGACTTGTCTCTGCTGCACTTCTGTGGCTCTTGTCCTGCAAATACTTGAATGCTTCTGTAACTTTGCTCACGTGACTCTTCCCACCCTACTCACTGTGTATGAGACTAAAGTGATTGCTTGTTTTGGGGCGTTTGGAACCTGGGCTTGTAGTCTGGAAGCCTTCCAGCTGCCTGCGGCTGGGACATCAGTTCTGTACTTCTGACAGTGTCAGTAGGCATTGAAAAAAAAAAAAAAAAGAGAGGGAAACGGGTCAAAGTACATTAGCCACTGCAAGCAAGTGATATAGAGCAAAAAGCTCGTTTGCCATTCAGAATGAGACCTGAATGAGACCCCAAAGCTTGTCCAGCAGCTCCCTCAACCATACCACTGGTCCAGTAAAATAAATCACAAAAAACCTTGCTTCTTTTGCTCTCCTTAGGCATTATGAATCCATGGAGGTAGGATACATAGGACCCTTCTCTCTTCAGGAGTCTTCAATCTTAAAGTGAGAGAGAAGGAGGAAATGTATGTGCCTTGTCTTGATGCTGCAGAAGACTTTAGCCTTTAAGGTGTATGTATACTGCAGCTCTGGTCTCAAAGACCTTTTGATTCTCCTTTCTTCCCAAGGACAGGAACATCAGCCCTTCTCTCCCAGACAGTACCAGTCATTCCAGTTTTCAAAATTATCTTTTTTACTTGGGCAACCTTTAAAAAGTCATCTGGAATATTTACCATGGTGAGACTTCACTGTCAGACACAATCTGATGCAGAGAACAGTCTCATTTGAAGAAGTAAACCCTTAAAACATTTGCAACTGCTATCAGTACTTCTTTCCCATTTAACAAGTCTCCTCTAGCGGGCACTTCTGCCTTCTGCATTAAAAATGTTGCTGGATTTTTCATTTTCCAGAGTAATATATTCTTTGCATGTTAATCAGTTCAAAACGACAGCGTAAGCAAGAATTAGGGATGCTTATATTTGTACCTCCTGCACCAGCCGCATTTATTTAAAAAAAAAAAAAAAAAAAAAGTGTGTCAGTCTTGGCATATGGCAGGGCCCATGCTGTGAAATTCATTTAAAATACTGAGAGCCATTGTATGGAAATGAGGCTTTTTTGCATGTTCAATTATTTCTTTGTGGCATTAACCCCCCACCCTCTGCTTTTTGAAGCAGTTGGGTGCTGGGTTTTGACCTCTGAATTGAGTACCACAGAGGACTGACACTGTTTAAATTATTCCTTGACTTTAGGAAGTGACTTTTGTAAATGTTGTCCTACTTGGGGGCGGGGCGGGGAACGCTTCTTTCTAAATCTTCTGCAAGTGTGGTGCTTGAATAGCGTGGTACTATTTGCTTTATGACTGTTATTGAATAGATGAGAGCAATGGGGCAGGGTACAGGTCCCCTGTTTTAAAAAAAAAAAAAAAAAAGCAAAAAAAGCCATTAAGTCTGGCTTCCCCTGTTTTGTTTCTTGAGTAAAGAGCTGTCATCTTGGCTACAAGGGCACCCAGGAGAGTGGTCTGTCTGTGTGGAAGGTTAGAATTGATGCCACGATGTTGAGAAGTGAGTTTTATCTTCCGTATGGAAACACTAGCCTAGTGCTCACCGAGATTTGCTCCTGCCAGAAAGCACTTGTGTGGTCTTGCTATCCTACTAGCTTACTTAGTTTTCCTGAGCCTGAAACCCATATTCCAATCCCACAGACAGTTCAGCAGCAAAGAAGAGTATGCAGCAATCAGTGAGGATTAAAGCTTTAGTAGTATCGATTTTTCCTTTTTTCAGCTAATTGCTGCAAGCAGGACAAGCCTCTATTGAGGGATTTTTCCACCCCTCAATACTTGGGGCCCTGTCTTCTAGAGGCCTTCGTCCCTTTTGGGTTCCCTACTGGCCCATCTTACAGAGATTTTGGGACATTTGTGATTTTCAGTCAGACCTCCTTCATCACAAAGCCTACGGGACTTCACTGAATTAAAGCCTGTTTCAAGTTCATGAGTTGAACCAGAGTATCTTAAAAGAAGCATGTAGTCGTGACCTAAAATGTCTGTTGACAAGAATCCACCATAGCTTCTGCGAGTTGTTCCAGTGGTTGGTGGTTAAAAATTTACACCTTGGAGTGGGTCTGAATTTGTTGAGCTTCACCTTCTGTACACAGTTGAAACTTCTTATGACTCTCTCTTGAGGCACCTATGCAAAAAGGGAGGGGAAAGAAGGCAGATTTGTTTCACTGGAGCACCATGCCTTCGGATAAAAGGTAGAGGAGGTGTAAATGGCTATGGTAGAAAGGTAAAAAGCTGACAAGAAGGTCCATGGTTTTGTAGGGCTAAGGACAAGGAGCATGTAATGGAAGAGACGAGGGAGAAGGGCAGCAGAAGGGTCTGGCAGATCCAGAAAAGGGACAGCTCTCTGGAGGTAAGCATGTGTTAGGGTCTGCCTCTTCCCACGGAAAGGAAAGGTTCCATGAACCGTGCTAGCCACATGCCCAAGCTCATAGCTTCAGGATGGAGGTAGATGTGTGCCAGTGTATCCCTCTTCCCACGGGAGGGACGGATGCTCAGATACTGTATTGTTCTTCCTACCAATCTATGAGTCTGACCCAGGTCAATAGCTCCTTAAAGGTTGTTTCCAGCTTCAGCTGGTCAGTGCTTTATTCAAAATGAGCCTGTGGGTCTCTCTCTTCAGTTGGTAGTGGTAAGCATTGACACGAAGGATGCGTCTGTATGGCCTCCTTGCCAATGCCAGGACCACTGCTGAAATAAGCCCTTCCCGTTCACTGCCACTTGGGCAACAAAGAGGAGTAGACAGCTTAGGAGCAGGTGGAAGCAGCTCAGAGCAGTGCTTGGGCCCTCTTGCACTTGGTGGAACAAGCACTCTGGGCCAATCCTCCATCGTCCAATTGTCAGTCTCTGGTGGGAGCAATGAACAGAGCTGATTACATAAGAGACAGCCCCAAGGATGGGAGGAAGGCTGTGGAGACTGGAGGCCCATCCAAAATAAGTTGCTAGAAGGGTCAGTGACCAAAGGCTGCCAAGGACTGAATGGGCCATAGGGACTGGACTCCCCTTTAGCTATAAAGCATTGTAGGTGGGTGTGGTGGAGAAGCCGGTGCTGCTCCCCATCCTATACCAATGTACCAGATTAAACTGTTAGGTCCCCCCAGGCTGTCAGATACCCCAGGCTGTCAGTCTGGCACCTCTTCTGATGCAGATGAAGATCTGCAGTGCACTTGCCTATTGGGAATAGTGGCTTGTATCTTCTAGATGGAGCTATGAGCTTGGGCATGCGGCTAGCTCAGTTCATGGATGCCTACTGGACCTTTCCTTTCTGTGGGATGAGGCAGGCCCTAGCAGATGCTTACCTCCATTTCACCAGGTTGCTGCTCCTCTTCTGAGGCCGGCTGAATTCTGACTGCACTTTCCAATCTTTTTCATTATGCAGTCCTTGTCTTAAACCCAACAAGACATGAGACCCCCTTTGTCAGCTTCTTCTGAAAGTGGGCATCCAACGGTCTGGGAGAAGGAAGCTTGATGGGGAGGTTCTCTAGGATCCTGGTACCTACTTCTGGTGCTACTTGTTTCATATCTCTGGGCAGTGTCAACTGGGTCTTCAGACACCTTCACCGCAGAGTGGGCACGTCCTGGGGTTCCCTGGGTGGAATCCTAGACCTGTACCCTCATGGTGAGTCTTTCTTCTCTTTATTTCTGTTCCTGTTCTGTTATCTGTTGTACCAGAGAACTGGATGTGTTCCAGCCTCTCGCCCCTCGGTCCATATCGTATCTGCACTGAAAAAAGGAAAATTGACATTATCGGCAATCAGCTTTTCTTGGCTCAGGTGGCCAATAACTTTGCCAATAAATGCCGTGTGTACATGCGCAGTCACAGCATGTGTGCAGCCTGGTAGCTTGGAAAACAGTGTCCGGCTGGTAAGTCTGTTGCAGAGAAGGGGTGTCAGAGGGCAGATCGAGGCCCCCATGGTGAGGGAGAGAGTGGGGCTGGGGCAGGGGCAGGGGCAGGCCTCTTGTCTCTTCCTACCTCACTGTGGAGGCCTTGATCTGCAACCCCCTACATCCTTTTCCCCCAACAGATTTTGGCTCTCTAAGATGCCAGGCTACATATCAGCATTTGGATTGGTATCAGCTGATATGGCTGGTTGATAATCAGCCATCAGTATTGACCCCAAAAATCCTCAGCGGTGTCTCCCTACCCTCCATCGTGTGTGGGGAGGAAAAAGGGGGGGCATTATAGTCATGTTGGACAAAACCCATTCTCTCAGGCTTCAAACAGTCAGGCACCTCCTCCTTTAATTCAATTTAAAAAAAAACCCAAAACGCTCTTTTAATATGGGTGTAAATTTTCTGGCCTCACCATTGACCGCATCTCTCTCTCTGATCTACTTAATAGGGGGAAAAAAATCCCACTCATTTTGTCAGATATTTATAGGCTGAAGACAAAGAACTGCTGAATTAATTTCCGGTAGCTGGTACGTGAACATTTTCTCCACCACAGTCGGCCAGCAAGTGATTGAACCAGTTGAGTGAATAGGTTTGGTAGATCTTGCTGAAACGATAAAAAAAAAATTCATTTTCTTTTTCATTTAAATGTGAATGAGCCATCGGTACAGATGTCATTCAAGAATCTCTTTGTTATTTTAATAATCCTGCATTAAACCATGCAGGAAATTACAAGCCATGTGTAATTTAACTAAAATATGTAAAATTAGAGCAGCAGATATTCATACTTCTCTTGTAATAATGAAATGAGACATTGTTGGAGCCAAGAGGGCAAAAGTGCATCTGGAGGATTTTGTTTATGAAGTAGATTTTTTTTTCCTCTCACTCTTTGCAGGTTTTTACTTTTTGACCTTGCCTATATGATTTATTGCACTCAGCTTTCTTATGTGCCTCTGTTTGTTAACTCATGGCTTTGGTGTTGATGAGCCATCTAGATTGGCAGGTGGGTCTCCTTGGGCAGTATAGTTTGCCCCTGACAGTTAACTCTGCAATTTAAAATAATAATAATTAGAATCTTGCCCATGCCCCTTACATTTGTGTGCGTCAGGTGGAGTGAATGGATAGCTTTCTGTGGAAACTTCATTGCAGCAGAAGTTAGTTTGATGCTCAAGATATACCTCCCAGGTGCATGTGTGTGAAGCACGCTTCTAAAATCTGATGCTAATTGAATTGTGGAATTGGATGCAAAGACCTGAACCTAGGTGGTGGGTGATTGCCAGTTCTCTATGTCCTTGAACAAAGACAGATGTGTTTGAAGACTTTGCACTGATGTTTTAATTTGTGGGAGGGGATTTATTATTAGTGGCTGCTACTTCAGTCGACCCCTGAACTCTGCTTGCATTATTAGTGTAACAGTCGTGCTCAATGCTCTTTCCTCAGGCTGCCAAAAGAGTGATCCTGCTCTCGGGAACTCCTGCCTTGTCGCGGCCTGCTGAGCTGTATACCCAGATTGCAGCCGTCCGACCCAGCTTCTTCCCTCAGTTCCATTCCTTTGGACTCCGGTACTGTGATGCCAAGAAGGTAGTTCAATGCGATTGTGGTGCAACCTACAACATGCCTGCTCATGTGATCACAGACCGCTGAATGGAGCTGTCTGACTTCTTACTTCTCTGCCAAAGTGAAGATTTCCTTCATGCGTTTTAATGTCTAATTTCTGTGGCTTTGCCTGTGATTTTTAGGAAGAGTCCCTAACCTTGCTCAGGGCAGCATTTTGAAAGCTGTCTTCCTGAGAAGCATTTTGTGCTGCAGGTGACCCTCATTGCTGGGGTTAGCGAGGCAGAGCTTTCCAATTAAAATCTGCCCTAATCAGATGCCAGCTCAGAAAGCAAAAAGACAAATTGGTTGCAGCAGCAGTAGGGGAGCCTGAGATGATATGATCTTCCCTTGATAGCCCTTATGCAGACAAAAAGGCTGACTCTGAGGGACTGCTGCAGGTTGGGGTGACTGGTTGGTGAGCTGCCTCTCCTTTGGTTTAATTAACACTTGTTAAACCGTTAGCATTTAGACTCTGCAAAACAACTCCTGGGCTGAAGGAGGAATGAAGCCATTGAGCTGCCTTTGCAATGCACTCCTTGATCCTGGGGTAGTCCCCTGCACAGACTGCATTAGGCTGCAGGCTGCTCTAATCTGTACCAGCTGCCATGCGGCTGCTAGGGGCCATCACAACAGCTGTAGCTCAGGCAGGCACAGCAATGCCCTGTCCATGCTAGCTTCCAGGCTGTGTGGAGTGGTGGCTGTGACATCAGTTCTCTGCAATTCCCCAGGGAGAGTTCTCCAGTGGCTGAATTAACCAGGCTGAGGACTCTTCAGTGCTGGTAGAGCACTTGTTCTAATAGTGCGTGATTTCCGCGGCTTATCATGCAACAAAAACTTGACCTATTTTGACATGTCTGGTAGGGGCAGAGAAAGGAACTGAAAGGAACTAAGTTCTGAACTGGATTAAGAATGTGAATTGAGCTGCACAGCTAGAGCTTTGCAAACCAGCTGCTCCTTTTTGTTACCCGCCTGAACCCCCCCCAGAATAAATGTTTTGTGTATTCAGACCTCCACCTAGAGAGACACTGGTGGCTCCTAGTCACTCTGTGATCTATTTGTATGCCTATACTATGCAGCCAGGAAGAAGGCAAACGTGTGTACTCTATGTTAGGCAGAGATAAGGAGCTATTAATTCCACTGTTGTGATCTCCTTTTGAATTACTGCATGCGTTTCTGATCACTCATGTTTAAGAAAGACAAATTCAAGCAGGAGTAGGTACAGAGAAGGGCTGCTAGGATGATTGTAGGAATGGAGAACCTGTCTTACAAGGGGAGAATAAAAGAAGCATGCTCATTTAACCTAGCAGAATGAAGGCTGGGGTGGGGGGAGGGAGGTAGAATTTGCTGTCTTTAAAGAACCAGGGGGAGAGAAGAGCTATTTATACTAAAGGAAAATTTCAGCACTGAACAAATGAATGTTAATCATCCATGAGCAGATATAGGGTAGAAAGCAGAAAGTTTCTAACTGTTAGGGGAGTGAGGATCTGAAGACCACCCAGTTGGAGCAATGAGAGCTAAATACTGAAGTGGCTTGAAGGTGAAGCATGGGGAGGGAGTGTATGATAGCTGCCTGTCTGTGATATCAGGGACTAAGTGTTATGTCATTTAGTTATGGGAGTGCAGGAGTGGGAGCCAGGAACTCCTGAGTTCTGATCTCATTCTGACACTGACTCTGTCTTTGGTCTTGATCATATCTCTGGAGCTTTCTGTGCTTCAGCTTCTGTAAAATGGGGATAATTTGCTCCCTCCAGAAAGGGGTTGGGGAAACTGAGTCACTGTATGAGCGCTGGCAGATAACTGTACAGCAGCTTGTGGTCACTTGTGTAAGACTTAGGAGTAATTGCTTGTTGACTTGCTTTCAATACTTGTGTACAGTCAGTCTCTTTGGGGTGCCTTGCTCACAGTGGGCCTCCATGAGACAGCTTTGTATCTGGATTTCATCCAAAGTAGTCGAATCCACAGATCCTGAAATCACAGCACCTACTTTGGTGTGGTGCTAGCAGGGCTCCTGAAATCCGTGACGGTTGACCAGCCCATTGGCTTCAGCACTAATATATCAGTGCTGCTGATTTAGCATAGATCACACCGCTTGGGGAAGCAGGATTAGCTGTTGGGTTCTGTGAGGTCCCTGCATTAGCATTAATTACATGCAGCTTATGCAGCAGGGAATGGACCCTTCTTATTCCCCAGCTACAGCAGAAACTCTAGGAGCTCTGCGCATTCAGTGTATCTTCATTGCAGCTGCTGAACTCTTCCTGTCTGAACAGCAACCGGAGTTTTCCCTGGGGGAAATGAAGAGATGTGGCCTAATCTTTTTGGCAGTACAAAGGGCTGGACTGCAGCATGTAAGACTAAATAGGTTTTGAGTATCATAAACCCTTTGGGGCAGAGTTCCACATGGCTGACTATTGCTTCAATTATGAGCCATGCGGACCTCAGGTAGGACATTGAATTGGATAAAGGAAATAAAATTGTTCCTCCTGCACATGCTGGCTGTTGAGCAGAGAGGAAGCTTTAGGATGGGTTTCTGAAAGGTCAGGACTTGGATCTCTGTGATCTTCACCTTATAAATAAGCTTGCCACCTACAGTGAAACCAGTGTGAAGGGTCCACATTTAGTGTCACCCCTGTCATCAAAAGCCCCTTCGATACCTCCCCAAGGTGTCCAGTACAATCTTGTTTCATCATTAGACTGATCTCTACTAGGCTACTGAGTATTGCTGGTCCATTAGGTGGTTACTTGAGAGAGGCTTTGCAGTAGTTAATGTCAGCAAATGATAGTAGCGGGGGGAGTGGGCCTGGGAAGAATGTCACTAGCTATTTGAGAAAGAATAGGGATAACTCGCCAATGGAAAACCATGAAATGAGATTTCTGCGCATTGGCTGCCAAATGAGCCACGCGGGGCTGAACTGAGGTGGCGGGTTGGCAGGACAGTCCATCAGCCTGGCCATAAAATAAGGAAGGGAAATGTTTTTTTTTTTCCCCCTCTTGGTGAAGGGAGTTGATGTTACAGGCATAGGCACAAAGCTCTGTAATATGCACAATCGCATGAGTCTTGCAGAGAGGAGGGAGACCCAATTTGTGGGGTGTTCGGCAGCCTAAAGCTAAAACACTCTACTCCACATGCTCGATTTGGGGGTTCCCTTTTGTTTGATGTGCTGCAGCCCTTTAAGCTCTAAAAGGGCAATTTAAGGATGATGTTGGCTCGAGGGGTAAGGCCCACCCAGTGATTGCGTTTTTTTTTGTCTGGGAGCCTTAAAGTTAATTCTTGAGCTGCAGCTGCTCAGGCTACAAGTTCATTGGGCCTCCCAAGCTAAGCAGGATCAGGCCAGGATGGGAGACTTGGATGGGATATACAGTGGTACAGGTGGTTATACACGCTGCTGCTGTAGGTTGGTTATGGACCAGTGTCTCAAAAAAGCACTGGCATGACTGTACCCCTGCAGGTGTTGTCTCGTAGCTAAATCCCAGCTAATGTCTTGGTGATTTATTGTCTCTTTGAACTCTGCAAATGTAAAGGGTTGTAGACTTGCAGTTCTAACCACGTTTTAGTTTTGCCAGTTTCTCCACGTCTCTACAATCCCTCCTTGCAGTTTCGTTCAGGTGGATGAGGTGTTGGAGTTTACTTCCTGTCCTAAACTCTTGCTGCAGTGCCTGGTTAAACAGGGCGGCTCTGCAGTAGCAGGGAGTAGAATTACATAGAGATGGTTTGTAAAGCATTTGGAGAACTGTTGATTGCTGTATAAATCTGACGTATTATTAATAGTAAATCCTGTTGTCATTGTCGGATTAAACAGAAATTGACAAACCTGAACCATCCAATTTAAAATAAAATCCTGGAGATTTTCTATTTAAAAAGAATTGATTTAGTTTTGTGGCCGAAAACTGCAAGTCTGACAGATGCAATAAGAAAAGATATAAAACAGAAACTTTACTGGTATACAAGTCAACTCCTTGGCACCCTTGCTTTATAAAAATACAACAAATGAAATGCCACCTCCTTATTTACAACATAAGGTTAACTCTTTTTCTGAAGAAGATGCCACAAAACTATTTTTCAAATAGGCTGATGTTGGCAAAGGTCAAATAAATTAAGCAACTTCTACCTCAGCACATGCTCTGCATTTGTAAGATTTTTGGCAGCTTTTCCAAACACTTCAATAAATTTCCTGACTCAAGTGCAATTCTGCTACGCTTTGGTAAGGAAATCACAGTTGGATGCTTTTGTTCTGGGTTATTATGGACAAAAGCCAGATGTGCATGTAGCAGAATACATTTTTATTAATTTTTCTGTTTTTTAAATCGAAAATATCAAAGTATATTTTAATAATTCTAGTGATAAACCCCTCTGTAATAGGATGGTACATGACTATCTGTTTTCCCAGTTTACTAATATGTCTTACAACGACTTCAATTTCTGTTTTAGAAATGAGCAGTCAGAACTCATTGCTAGGATCATTTCTGATCATTCAGATGTTGATATAGCTATCAAGTTGCATAGCCCATGGCCTTCATCTGCTACTGTTATGTTGCTGTGGAAGAGTAGAGAACCAGACTATTCATAGATAAATAGTATAGTCATGTAGGAATAATTGCTTGGGGTAAGCGAATCATAAGGTAGTCAAAGGTGCCTGAGGCTGAAGTTTGCCAGTTCTTGGGAGCAGATATGACATGGTGTAGTTCAGGGTTTCCTACCGGTTAGAAACTAGGATGCTTATTTAGGAGGACTTGGTTGGTGATGGCCTATTTGGTTCCTCCTTTGTCCTCAGCTGCCTGCACTGTGTTCTCTCTTCTGTTCCCCTAGAGGGGAGCAGGGGATGCTGGGACAAGGAGAGGGATATTCATAGGGTTTGGGTTTTGTTTTTCTAGTTTTCTTTCCTACCTTTTAGGTTTCTGTTGGGGAAGGCAGGCCAAAAAATAGCCCAGGGCATTGGAGTAAAAGAGGATGTGGTTTGTGACAGGTCTTCATTTGAGTCTGGGTTGGTTTTGCAGCCTTTAGCTGACCCTGCAACGAAGCTCTGCTCCCATCAAGGGCACCCGGGGAGCAGGTGCTTCGTATGTGAGGCAGGCAGCAGTGTGGTGCACCGTGACTCTGCCTCACACCTTGCAGGTAACCACAGTGCCAAGCACCTGGCGGTGATTTTTATTGGTTTCCAGTTTTGCATATAAATAAGCAGAGTATGATTTTTCCCCTAGTGAAACTACAGCAGAAGGGTCGGCCCATTATCCCTGCAATAGCCGGCTTAGGGGTAGAACAGCTGGGAAGGACTTCAAGGGAGTACTGATGAGATAAAGCTGCTCTGCTGAAATCCCATGCGCAGGGTTTTGTTCAGAATTAGTCTTCCCCTCCTATGAGACTGAACATTGGAGCATTTTACATGCATCAGAAAAGCCATGAGCAGCCTCCCTTGCAATCTTCAAGGTCTGGAGTGTTTCAGGGGACCAGGCTGTTGGGCTGAAACTTGAGCCTTACATTTTTGTGGGCGAGGAGAACTATGCAATTAACTACTGGCACTCATTTGATAATCATTCAGAAGCTTTATTGACTAGAAAATTATTCATTAAACACAAAGCAATTAATTCACTGAGGTTGCCAGTATATAAGTAGTTAACTTTTTTACCGGGATTGCCAGAATATAAGCAGGCAGTTACCAAAAACTGAGCGTGTTAACGTGACTCTTCACTGCATCACAGTCTGTCTAGAGCTGTTACTCAGGAGGTACGCTCTACAGCCAGCCATACTGGGTACGCTTCCTGGGTTGTGCTGTTGTTCCAAGTCCAAAGACTCGGTCCTCCTTTAGCAATCCATGCAGGCAATCTAGATAGCGTAAAGTATACAGCAAGCACAGCCTGGAGAGTTGGTGTCAGACGTGGACAAGAAACCAAGGACAGCAGAACATAAGAGGCCTGTTTGGTTGGAGGGACACTGCGTAAACACATCACAAGAAAGGGCTCATTGCCACAGCATAATGTGGTTCTGTTCAGAGACACCCAGGCCAACTCACTTAGCATTGTATCCATGCTAATGTGGCTATATCCCTGCTGGTCCCAGCAAGCTCACTTGTGCAGACATGTGCCCAACCAGACAGGCAAAGAAGACCCTAAAAGCCTCCTATGACACAAAGATCAGTGCAGACCCTTAGAATTGGGATAGGGAGCTACATGGTCTCCCGTTTCCTCTTTGGATGCATCTCCCATCTGCTCTGCACTGATCTAGCCAGATCTTCTGCTGACTAGGAATGGCTCGAAGGCTCTCTCTGGTGCTGATGATAATGCTGTGTTCTTTCCCAGATGCCGTGGGGATGGGACTACTCCAGGTCGTCCAATCTAGGGGAGCTCAAGCTTCTGTTGGAAGAATCCATCATGATCCGCCGCCTGAAGTTGGACGTGCTCTCCCAGCTTCCAGCAAAGCAGCGCACAGTGGTCGTGGTCGCTCCCGAGGGCATTAATGCGAAGACCAAGGCTGTGCTGGCAGCTGCTACAAAGCAGATGGCCAGAGGATACAAAAATGTGAGTCAGCTGCTGCATGGCTGGTGGACCCCTGACGTTTCAGGGGCTTTCATCTCCCAAAACTTTTTTAGAAGGTGTTAAAAACATCAGGGGAAAACAATAGCTCAGGTTCTTGGAGCAGCAGAGATGTTCAGAACATCTTGGTGTTGAAGGCGCTGTTTTAAATGGTTCTTTTTGGGTGCCCTGGAATGTATAAAGTCTGTTTCCTTTTCCTTTAGCTATGGCTTTTTCATTTTCCCCTCATGTTGTACATCTCTCTCTTTCTTTGTCCCTTTGCCATTGCTCCTATCCATTCATCTTCCCCTTCTCTGTATATCTTCTCCGCATGTGCCTTATAAATATAACACTGCTCCCCTCTTTTTTGTGGACCACAACTACTATCTCCTATGATTTTATTTTTATGGGCTTGGCTGTTGTTCCTGGCATCTTAGCATTTAAGCATCTACCAAACTTTAAATGGTACCTGCAACATCCTTCTGGGATAGGGAAATATTATCAACCCCATTTTACAGATGCAGAGCTGTGGTACAACTGGTTCAGGGTTTCACATGGATCCTGAGGCATTGCTGGAGACAAGACCCAGGTCTCCTGAGATCCAGTCCAGTGCCTTAACTTTAAAGCTTTTCTTCTGTCTCCCCTATGGGCTTATCTGGCTTCATTTCCAGAGTGTCTGAGTGCTTCACAATCTATATTTATGTCACATTTCTGTGAGTGGAGGAAGTAATGTGCCCATTTCACAGGTGGGGAACTGAGGCATAGAGACTGAGTTGCTCAAGATTGCATGGGAGGTTAGTGGTAGAGCAGGAACACAGTCCTAGCCTATATCAGAACCACCAGTGTATCCCTATGCAGATGTTCTGGCACAGTCATACTGTGCTTTTTCTGTCCTTGCCAAATGAGCTCTGTTATGATTTGGCTGCAGCTGTGGCTTGAACGTGCTTGTTAAGGGTGTGGACAGAATCTGCCCCTGCCTTGTACCAGGCCTCTAAAACTCTCAGGGTGTGTTTGGCTACAAACATGAGGTATGTCCATGTGATGGTTCTCAAACACGTCAGTGCTCTGTTGGCAGCCCACCAAACCTGAGCCTGCACTGTTCCTGCCTGCTGCGGCACCTGACTTCTTTCCATAGCTCTTTGGCCACCTGGGAATTCAGCTCCTGAGACGGGCACCTGCACTGCTCTAACTAAAACCGAGTCTGCCCGTGACCTGGTGCAGCTAGAAATCCCAGACCGCGTTTCCCTGTGTGATGAAAATACCGCTCTGTGTATCAAACCCCTGGGGACTCTCTTCTCGTCTGCATAAACTATCCCAGAGGATTTCCCTCACTGGTCTTGCTGCTTGTTCCTGTCATCTGGGTATGTGTGTGCAGAGCAGCCATATGTATAAGGAGGAGCTCTTATAAAAGCAAGTATAGTCCTTTTGACAGGCAGCCTTTGCTGAGATATGGGGTAGCTGCCCAGAATGTCCCTGGGGGGAGATTGTTTATATGAATTTAAAGTACGAATCCTGGGTAGTATTAAAAGGATGTTATTGAGGGTTTTTTAAAGTTTTATTATGAAATAAAATGATATTTGTATTCAAAGGATGCCATTGAGATTAGGAATTGCATTGCACTTGACCTTTGTTGTGTCAGATGTCACAACTTAAAGGAGATGGGGTGGAGGCTAATTTTTGCATGGCAGGGACATGGTCTTTCTGAACAACTGGCTGCATTGGCTGCATGTAGTTGAGCGTTGGAAGAGGCTGCCCGGAGACCCTGTGGAGTCTCCAGCTTTGGATGTTTTTAAGAGCAAGCTTCACAGAAACTTAACTGGGAGGATTCTGCCTTCAGCAGGGAGCTGGGCTGGATGTGACCTCCTGAGGACCCTGCCAATTGTGCTTTTCTGTTATTCTGTGATCACAGGCAGGGCATCTAAAACCACTTGTAGCATTTGGAAATTTGAGGCATCCTGAAACTGAAAGAACATTCGAAATCCATCTTTGTGCCATTTATTCTGTTTGGGATCTTTTTCTTAGGCATGTCTTTCTGCTCAGACAATGAAAAAAACGGTGATCAGTTTTGCTTCACTTGATAGTGCTCTGGCACTAATACAACATTGCAGTGTTCAAGTGATTGTAGGGGAAATCTGTCCTTAAAAGGTTCTTCTTAAGTTAACTGTGTTTTTAGTTCTTAGGAGCTCTTGGTTTTTAGTCAGAGGCAAATCCTGCTTCTCTGCACTTTCTTGAAGGCATGGTGATCCCCTGTGGGTGCAGAGCTGGTGCTATTCCATTGGAGCAGGCTGGAGGGGGGAGCACTTGTTTGGCATGTGGAAGGGGTCTGTCCTGTATGGATGGGTGCTACAGAGAGAGAATCATAGAAAATGAGGTTTGGGAGGGACCTCAGGAGGTCATATCTAGTCCAACCCCCTGCTTTAACCAGGACCAGCCCCAACTACATCATCCCAGCCAAGGCTTGGTCTACCCGGATCCAAGAAAACTTCCAAGGATGGAGATGCCACCACCTCTCTGGGTACCCTGTTCCAATGCTTTACTACCTTCCTCGTGAGAGAGGTTTTTTTTTTCTTTATATCTAACCTCAGCTTGCATCTTATCTATGTACCTTATATCTAGAGGTGCACCGATATACCGGTTGCATATTGGATTGGCACCAATAAAAGGAAAATTAACATTATCAGCCATTGGCTTTTTTTGGCTGGTGTAGCTGATAGTGTCACCGATACATGCTGTGTGCATGTGGCCAGGAATGTAGCCCTGCAGCTTGGAGAGCAGCGCCCTGCTGGTAAGCTTGTGTTGGGGGACGGATTGAAGTCTCCACGGTGAGGGAGGGAGTGGGGCTGGGGCAGGAGCAGACGCTACCCAGCCAGGGTGGTGAATGCGACCCTGGGGTGGGGAGCAGGATGGAGCTGTGGGTGGCTTGTCCAGGAGGCACAGGGAGGTGGGAAGGAGGATGGCTCCCCAATGCTGCATGCACCCCTGAGGGAGGCATGGGTGACACGCCCTCCCTGGATTCCTGTGTGGGGTGAGGGTGGGCTGCAGGCTCTGGGCCAGGGGCTTCACTGGCCTCTTCCCAGTGAGGGGGCTGGGAGTGAGGCAGGCTCAGCTGCGTGGGGCGGGCAGCTGCAGCACTGGGAGGGCTTGTTATGGCGGGGGAGGTACAGGGAATTTTGGGGTGGCTATAGGCCCCCCTCTTTCGTGCCACTCCTGCTTGGGGCACTCTGCTCAGCTGCCTTTCCCTTGTGAGCCTGATGCTGTAGGGCAGGCAGGGGACGCGCGGCCAGCGTGGGGCTACTGAGGGAAGGGCAGCAGAGTGGAGAGCCCCAAGGAAGGGCGGTGCTATGGCAGGTTGGGGGTGGGCTATAGCCACCCCATAATTCCCTGTAGCTGTCCCACCCAGCCCCCCTCTGGGAAGAGACTGGTGCAGACCCTGACCCCAGCCCTCAGCGGATTGCCTGCCCTCTCCCTATGCACAAATCCTTGGAGGACACGCATCCACCATGCCTCCCCTGGGGAGGTGTGAAGTGGCAGGGAGACGCCTCCCTCCCCTCCCCTCGCCACTCTCCCACACCCCCTGGACAAACCTCCTGTGGTTCCATCCTGCTTCTGGCCACAGGGTCCCATTCATTGTGCTGGCTGGGCAGCCCCCTGCCCCACTCCCTGCCTCAGCATGTGGGCCTCAATCTGCACCCCGCCATGTCCCTTTCCTCCCCCACAGATTTACCAGCAGAGCGCTGCTCTCCAAGCTGCCTGACTGCAGTCCTGTAAATCGGCTATTGGATCGGTATCAGGCAATATGGCTGGCTTATAATTGGCTATCAGTACCGGCCAAGGAAATCTATATCAGTGCACTCCTGCTTATATTTACCCTCAACTTCCCTTGCTGCAGCTTGAGCTCCTTGTCCTGTCATCTTCCCCCACTGAGAACAGTCCAACTCCATCCTCTTTGCAACCCCCCTGCACAGAGTTGAAGACTGCTATCAAATCCCACCTTGGTTTTCTCTTCTGCAGACTAAATATGCCAAGTTCCTTCAGCCTCTCCTCACCAGTCATGTCCCCCAGCCCCCAAACCATTTTCATTGCCCTCCAGTGGACTCCCTCCAACATTTTACATCCTTTCTGTAGTGGGGGCCCACAGCTGGACACAGCAGTCCAGATGTGGCCTCCCCAGTGCTGAATAGAGGGGAAGAATCACTGCCTTCAATCTGCTGGCAATGCTCCTACTAATGCAGCCCATGATGCCGGTAGCCTTCTTGGCACCAAGGACACACTGCCGGCTCCTTATCAGCTTCTTGTCCCCTGTCCCCCCAGGTCCTTTTCTGCTGCTTATTCAGTCGGTTCCCAAAAATATTATGTAAAACATTCCCTTCCTACACAGTGATCCATCTCTTGTAAGTACCTTATTTTCCTGCATACACCACATACCTCTCCCCCGATCAGCTGCTGGAATTTGCCATGCATGTATGTAAAAAAATACGGTAAAAACCCTTTCTGCCCTTGCCCAACAAAAGTGAAAGGAAGATCCACATAAGACTCAAAGGAACAGAATAGGAAGCAGGGGCTCCTTCGCTGCTGCTCAGTTTCTTATTCTAAGGAAATCTTTTTCCCCCCTTCCATTCTGCCTTTCAAAAATCAAGGTGCATTTCTCATTCTGGGGTATGTGATATGCAAGAAAATGCAGGATTGTCTGGTTTTTCCCAGCATGGTGGGTTGGCAGTAGTGGGATGTTGGGACTGCCAACAGAAAGTAGGGGGAGGCGGCTTGAAAACTGACACACATTTCTGTCCTCCTTCACAGAAACGAGAAGAGAAGGAAGCTCTGCTCCACTTCTATAACAGAACCGCCGAAGCCAAAATCCACTCTGTCATGTAAGTTGGATGTCAGTGGCTCATTTTTACTGAGCAAAATGGGATTTGTTTCCCAGAAAAGAGGAAGGGAGTTTGAGATAATGTTGCAGCAAAACCAAGTGTCATTTTGAACCCATTAAAAAAAAAATGCATTTAGTTTTAATTGCGGTGCTGACGCATTCTCTGAATCACTCTGCTGGCTTAACTCCAGGCAGAGAACTCAACTGTGTGGTTTGAGCCAAAGTGAAGTAACCCAGCGCACGGGGTTTGGATCAAGTGCTCTGCTTCGGGCCCTGCTGTCGTTTAAAAGGAATAAATCGATAGGATGAAAGGAATTCAAGAAACCAAGCACGTTATTGCCACCCTGCTACAGAAAACATTGAGCCAATGTAGTTATCGAAGGAGCTTAGCCTTTATAGTGCTCGCTAAAGGTGGCATGTTGACAGCCGTGAAACTCTCAGATTCCCCACAGAGCTGCTTTGGGATCACAGGAACAGAAAATGTTTCCCCAGAGAGGTGCTTTCAACTCCTGCCCCCCCCAGAGGTGATCTCTTTTGGTCAGTTTCCATCCTTGGCTTTTCTGCCAAGACTGCCAAGGAGTCTGGGAGGGCTGCTTAGAAAGTGGATTGTTTTTTATGATGAAGCAGATGACTCCAGCTTTCCAGCAATTTATTTCTTATAGTCCATTGAACTGCTGTCCTATGGTAATGACCTGGCAGCGAGGTCTGGGTGATTTCACGGTCTCAGACTTTGCTGCAGAATTCATCTGCTGGTTTGCCACTATATTGCACTCTGGTCTCTCTCTTCTTTCTTTAAAAAGAGGTGGGTTTTTTTCTTATTGCAAATGTGAGCTGAAAAAAACCCATATAGTGTTGTTTCCCCAAATCTGCTGTTGGCCTGACTCAAATAGACCTGCTCTGTTCATTTCTATGAGATGCCTACTATGAACTTTTAAAGATGCACATGTCATCTAGTTAATGTACTTGCCCTGCAGTCCCACACTGCCTTCCACAGCCTCTCAGGTGCCAAAGTGACCAGCTTCCTCTGACAATACACATGGTGCTGCTGTACCTTGTCGCTACCAAATCTGCCGCTTGCTGAACAACAGGTGGGGAGAGCATATAAAATAAACGCGATGAGCTTAACGTCAGGTATCACTGAGATGCTTACTCATTTTTGGATGTATTTTAAAGAAAAACAAATTAAAAAAAAAACAAAAAGAAAAATCGGGGCTGTCCAACTTGCAGCTGGCTGGGGGCTGCACCAGCAGGGGCCATAGGCCCAGTGGGGTGCACCAGGGCAGGGCATAGCCCCCCACTGGACCATACACCCCATGGATGTGACCCCCTTGGTGTACTGCATACCTGTGACACCCCCTTAACTGCACTGTGCCTCCAGTCCCCACGAAGCTGCATTTCCCAGTCTCACTCTCGGCTCCCCAGTCTGCCGTATTGCCTCATCCCCTGGGGTGGGGGCCGGAAGTGGTTTCTGGAAGAGGGAGCAGCATCCCAGCAGGAGCTTGGGGGCTGCAATTTAGCCCCTTGCGAGCTACATGTAGTCCATGGGCTGCCAGTGGGACAGCCCTGAATTAACTGAAACAGTCAGCATTTCTTGGTCAAGCATTACAGAATCCAGTAACCTAATGGCATAGCTACAAGGCGTGAAGGTCCTTTTGGATTTTTTCAGTTGTTGCTAACCTAAGCCATGCTAAACCCTTACTTTGTAGTGAAACCCTTCATAGTCCTGATCCTGGCAGTTTGCTGAACCATCAACCCTTGCTAAAAGCCAACATTTATTTTACCTGTTGCGAACAAGGTGTAGGTAACTTGCAGAAGACTCTTATGTAACAGGCTCTTGTATTTCTTAGCTGGCAGAGAAATAACTTTTGAGGTGTCCTGATGATTTTTTTTTTTTTTACTTATAAATTGAAAGTAACATTAAAAAACATGTTATGGATCGCTGCTTCTTGGATAGTGAATGTGTTGCCCAAGACACTGAAGTTAGAAGTGCAAATGGATGAATGAAATATCTGGATGAACAGAAGTAACTTTGAGTATCACATTGAATGGTAGAATTAGGACCAACTTAAAGAGGGAAGCAATTAAAAACAACTCTGGACAGAAAAGTAAATAGTGATGCTTCCTTAGATTTTTTTTTTTTTTTTTTTAATCTGTGAGTATTTGGGTAAAGAATCAGAATGTACTATTGAAGTCTGTTTTCTGTTGCTAGCAGGTTTTCTGGTTTCTGTCTACAGATTAATAGGATGATTTAGGATTTGAGATTTATCTGGACTGGGGTAACATAACTAGAGTTATTATTTTTTCTTTTTTCATGCAGAGAATACATCCTGGACTTACTTGAAAGTGGAAGAGAGAAATTCCTGGTGTTTGCTCATCACAAGATATTACTGGATGCAATAAGTGAGGAACTGGAGAAAAAAGTAAGCTTTTAAATCAGGTTCCTGCTCATTTTATTGTTGTCCCAATGCAACAACTGCTTAAGAGATTGCAAAAGTCCTGGCAAGTTGGCTTGCTTATGAAAGCTAGTGACACAGATCATCTACTGTGTGAGATTTCTAGCACACCCTCAGCAGAATAGCTAAGGTCCAGAATGTGTTTGCCTTATGGGCTCTGCAGTTCATATTCACAGGGACCATCCCTGCAGGTAATGTTCCTTGGTGTTAGCCACCAACCCGGATTGGTGTTTGCCCAGTGCTTTCAGTAGTACCGTACTGGTACCAAGTCTTGCCACTGCCGCTTGTTACTCCTTGCTGATTGTTGGTGAGACAGCAGTAGCAAACCGACCCTGGCTACAACTGCATCCGTCTGGTTTCTTGGATCCCTGTTGGTCTGAATTTTTGCATCTGACTATTGCAGGGAGACTGCAGTGACGTAGCTGGCTAGCAGTCTGTGGTCATAAGCAAAAGTCAGACTTCCTTGTCTTTTTTTTTTTAATCTGTTCTATATCCTTTTGAAATCTCTGTTTATGAGGGGGTATTGGCTGGAGCCAGGTAGAATATGACTTTGAAAGCAGCCAATTCCTCCTGGAGATAAGTCTGGGGGTAGAGTTGGAAAATTGCTCATTCTCCTGGAATCGTGTGGGGACATGTCCTGTCTCCAGCAAGAAACTGGGACACTGTGGCAGCAGCATCAGTACATGGGTGGTACTCAGGTCTGCACTCAACTGTTTTTTTATCCACTTCTCCCCTAGCTGTAGGCTTATCACTGTCTTAGTGCTTTGTCATGATCAGGGTCTAGATGACAGCTGACCAGATGGAGGGGTTGCTGACTGGGGACATTTGTTTTGAATTGTGGTTTATGTCTGGCAGCATAAGGAACTATTCAGATAATTCCTTAAAAAGTCCTGCAAATGCCTTAAAAATAAATAAATAAAAATATATGCGCGCAGACATAAATTAAAATGTATATTAATTTTTTAAAATGTATCTATATCTATATAAAATATCACTTTTTAAAATGTTTAAATTAATATATATATTGCACCGTTTTATATATGTATGTGTGTGTATATGTGTACACACACTGCTTTAATTAAAAGAAGTTTTTTTTTTCTTTAAAATACAGCTAAAAATGAATAACAGCTCAGTGATACCTGATATTAAGTTCATGGTGTTTATTTTACACACTGTCCTCATCTGTTGTTCAGCAAGTGGCAGATTTTGTAGCATCTATAAAATTCTATGAAGGCAGAGAATGGTAGACTGCTGCAGTGTAGTAACTCTCTGAGGTTTCTTTGCTCTCCCCAAGTCTTGTGAAGGAAATTTGGTAGAACATGTGAAAACAAAGCCTTGGTAATGTGCGTTTCCCATTCCCTTTCCTCAGCGCATTGGGTATATTCGCATCGATGGGTCCACGCCTTCAGCCGAGCGCCAGTCTCTGTGCCAGAATTTCCAGGTCTCCGAGAAACTCTCTGTGGCTGTCTTGTCCATCACCGCTGCAAACATGGGGGTGACGCTCTCTTCTGCTGACCTGGTTGTGTTTGCAGAGTTATTCTGGAACCCAGGCGTAAGTATCCGTCGCTTGTGGCTGTGCAGATCAATAGTTACCAGAGAAAGTCTTTGACGTCAATGATGCACTGCAGAGTAAGAGATCTGGCAAGATGGGAGCCCGGGAAGGGTGGCTGTGCCTAAGGAAGTGACTCTTCGTGCACAGAGGAAGATGATGCCGATGTGGGGGGGAAAGGGGCCAAGAGGCTTCCTTGGCTGACCAGAGAAATCCAGAGCAGCCTAAGGGCAAAAAGGGGGGCATATAAGCAGTGGAAACAGGGAGAGATTACTAAAGAGGAGTATGCCGCCTCAGCTTGCAGTTGTAGGGAGGCAGTTAGAAAGGCCAAAGCTGCCATAGAGCTGAGGATGGCATCCCAAGTTAAGGATAACACAAAATTGTTTTTCAGATATATAGGGAGTAAAAGGAAGGCCTAGGGTGGAATAGGACTACTACTGAATGGGCAAAAGCAACTGGGGACAGGCAGGGGGGACAAGGCTGAACTCCTCAATGAGGTCTTTGCCTCAGTCTTCCTAAACGAGGGGCAAGACGAGTCCCACAGTGGGTTCGTAGAGAGACAAGAGCAGGGTGCCAGACTACCAAGCGTTGACCCTGAGATGGTGCAGCGTCACTTGGAAGGAC
>NW_017728949.1:53419721-53430990 GCF_001723895.1 Crocodylus porosus | reverse complement strand
ACAAGAAATAATGGCCATAAGCTAGCAGAGAGCAGATTCAGACTGGACAATAGGAGGAACTTCTTCACAGTGAGAGTGGCCAAGGTCTGGAACAGGCTCCCAAGGGAGGTGGTGCTCTCCCCTACCCTGGGGGGCTTCAAGAGGAGGTTGGATGGGGATCTGGCTGGGTCATCTGATCACTCTTTCCTGCCTATGTAGGGGGTCAGACTCGATGATCTAGTGAGGTAGGTCCCTTCCGACCCTAACATCTATGAATCTACAAAATTATTGTGTTGAAAGGTAGAAATGGACTGAGGTTGTGGGATGTCTGGTGAGGGAGGTGGAAGATCAGAGTTTCCTCCAGGATTTTTTTCCCCTCAATCGTTTCCTCTTTAGAATTTTATACCTAGCACTAGTCCTGTCCCCCTCCCACCCTGTTTGAAACCATGGCAGCCCCTAGCTGAGTGGCCTGGATGCCAGTCTGTAGTAGGTGATTGGGAATTGGTTAAAAATGGTACAAGCTATTGCTTCTGTTTCCAGCTTTGACCATACTTTTACTGATCACAAGAGCTAGCACCAAACCACCCAGTCAGTCTATGGGCATATTCAGAGCAATCATCCCTCACCAATGCTGCCCTCCCCTCTAGAAATAGGGAGTTTGGATTCTCCATTGTACCTCATTGTATTTGGATGTTTTCTTTAATCCCAAGCACATGTTGCCTATTTTGCATCTGTAGCTAATAACTAAGAGGGGAGGAAGTTTATTTGAGCTCACTTTCATACTCAAGGTAATCCTGAATTCATGCTGCCCCAGTTCTTTACTAATGCATTGACTTAAACTTCTCTACGAATTACTTACACCATACTGGTTTCATTGAGAATTAGGGTGCACAGCAGCTTGCAAGAAACACTCAGTGCCTTCTAGTTTTGGGTCCTTTGTCCAGTGGCATGGAAGAGTGTGTGTCACTATAAAGCCATTTTGGCTGCCAAGGAGAGAGCCTAATCCGGTATGAATACAGATAATGGTAATGAAGCCGTTCAACAGAACAGAAAGATGGGCTGTTCCATACTGGCACCATGTGGAGCTGACAGGAGCAGGGTTAATGTGCGTTATCTTGTTGGCAGAGGCACAGGGCTGAACTTTACCAGGCGGCCCTGTTTCATGAAGAAAATGAAATAAGATGCAGATGAGGTGCCCCCTTACTGGTTAGATGGTGTTCCAAGTCGTGCTTTTATGTCCACTGAAGGGAGGATGGCCCAGGCATCAAGGCACTCACCTGGCACTTCTGGAACTCAGCTTTGCCCCAGAGCAGTCGCACAGGCTCATATCCCCCCAAAGCCTTATGGTGTCTACGCTGTGTTGAGAAATAGGTGCCAAAGCACAGTAGAACCTGGATTCTTTGGAGCATTAGGTTCCTTGACCCCCTGAGAAGATGAAGGCTTGTGAGCTGGCCAGAAGCCACATACAGCTGCAGAAAACAGTTGTGCCAGAGCATGGCTGTGCTCCACCTGCTTGCTGCAGCATTTATTTCAAAGAGCAATTCTCCAGACCACTGCAGCTAAGTGGAGAAGCAGTGCCCTTTGCAGTAAAAAGTCACAGCAAGCAGCTGAGTGACTTATCCTGAATTCAGGAGCCCACAGGGAATAAGTAGGTTATGAATCATCCAGATGCAAAAATCTTGGTCCAGCTGTGCTTGGAGAACCTGGACCTCTGTCTCATTTGCCCACCTGTAAAAATTTTGAATGATAGCACATCCCTGCCCCTCAGAGGAGGTGGCAGAATAAGTGTACTGATTGTGAAGCTTTCAGATAGTCTAAGAACAAAGGCCATATTACAGTGATAACTCAGATATACCGCAGACCCTCTCCTATCTTCTGCTGTTTAGCTTATGCTAAGAAAAATGAATCCTGTTCTCATCCTCTGTGTTCCAGTGCTGCTTCCTGGTGTCTGCTCAGGCATCCAGTAGGATCGGAGCTGGCAGCTGTCTCTTAGGATAAGGAAAGCAGGTGTGACAAGCATTTTTGGTGGCTGGGGCAACAGCAGTAGCGGCTGCTGAGATTTTTGTGCTCCCCTTAAAATCAGTGCATGCGGCTGGTGCCCCAGTCACCCAGTCTGGTTATACTTCTGGAGGAACGAAGACTGTTAACAGCATCCTGGGCTGCGTCGGTAGGAGCGTTGCCAGCAGATCAAGGGCAGTGATTCTTCCCCTCTATTCAGCACTGGGGAGGCCACATCTGGAGTCCTGTGTCCAGCTGTGGCCCCCCCCCACAACAGAAAGGATGTGGACACATTGGAGAGAGTCCAGCAGAGGGCAGTGAAAATGGTTGGGGGGCTTGGGGACATGACTGGTGAGAAGAGGCTGAGGAAAGTGGGCTTAGTTTGAAGAAAAGAAGACTGATGGGGGATTTGATAGCAGCCTTCAGCTCCCTGCCGGGGGCTGCAAAGAGGATGGAGCTGGACTGGTCTCAGTGGGGGCAGACAACAGAGCAAGGAGCAAAGGGCTCAAGTTGCAGCAAAGGAAGCTGAGGTTGGATATTAGGTAAAATGTTCTCATGAGGAAGATAGTAAAGCATTGGAACAGGTTACCCAGAGAGGTGGTGGCATCTCCATCTTTGGAGGTGTTGAAGACACGGGTGGACAAAGCCCTGGCTGGGATGATGTAGTTGGAGCTGGTCCTGCTTTGGAGCAGGGGGCTGGACTAGATGTGACCCCCTGAGGTCCCTTCCCACCCTCATTTCTATGATTATATGAAAGTGTTGCATTTTAAATGGGCCCATCCGAATCTGCTTTAGGCCTAGCTGGAGGGTGGGCTCAGGCATAACCCCATGTCGTCATGTGAAGTGGATTAGCTGTGGTGGGATGTTGTCCTGTAGGGGCCCAATCCTGTGGGAGACGATGGGTGAGGTGTCCCTGATTGCAGAGGTGTGCCTGGGGATTCCCTGGGGCATGTCTGTGTAAGCAGAGAAAGCCAGGGTTGCCCTGCTTAGGGACACACCATCGAAATTGTTATGGCGGCACAAAGGCAATGTCTCTTCACACTTTCAGAGAGGCTGAGCTATGAAGAGGGGAGGTGGGACAATGTTCCTAAAGAGGTTATGGGCGTGGGCAGTCTTGGCTAGGACTTGGGTGGGAGACCTTCCTGGGAAGGCAGGGATCACGTGAACTGGGACTGGTGACTCGTCAGGAGGCAGCAGTGTCAGTGTCAGCACCTCACCAGTGCACCGGCGAGGAGCCAGTGTAGTTGCTCTGTCAGCTGAAATGTAAAGCAGAGGCCCTGACTCAGAGCAGCAATTGGATTTCTACTGATTTTGGAGGGGAGAGGCATTAACCCTGCAGACATGGTCGGAGTCCCGCTTGCCTAGCTTTCACCAGCAGTTTCAGGGGAAGAATAATTCCTATCCTTGATATCACGGATATCACCAGTGGGTTTCAGCCCCCTTTGCTGTAGAATTGCAATCATCCCCCATTTATCCAGAGGGGGAAATGGAGGCGTGGAGAAGTGACATGCCCAGGGTCATTGGTTGGGCCACTGGCAGGGACAGAAGCAGAAATGGGATGTCCTGTGTTACAGTCCAGTGATCTGTCCCCCTAAACCCCAGTGCCTCCCACTTTCCCTTTACATCTGCACTGCTGTGCACGTTTAAAGCAGCTAATCCACACGATGTGTAAGCAGCTGCATTTCAGTGGTGGGTAAATGATGATGCTGTCCAAACAGGGATTCTCAGCAAGGGTGCCACAGCACGCTGGGGTGCTGAGATCCTTTTAAGGGTGCTGTGAGGTGCTGCACAGAGCACTGTTAGATGAGCAAACACCTACACAAGTCCCAAGATGAACCCAGAGGTTTCTAGTAGGAACCTATAGTGCCGCTAACATTTTGTCTTGTGGTCGTGCTGAGTTCTGTGCAACAAAAAAATTGCTCTATTATTTTTTTGTTGTCAAAAGCCAAGTGGAAGCTAAGAGGTGGTGTTTTCTGAGGGGCAACCTTGAGTCTAAAAAGGTTGAGAGCCACTGCTGTAAACATAAGATGCATTAGTTATTAGTTAATATTAGTTATAATGTTAATATTATTAATATGAATATACTGTTGATGTTAATCTCAGGACTGGAATTCACAGATCATACCCTTTCTGAATGGCTGTCTAAATATTTGCACTGATTGCTGTTTGTTGCAGGTCTTCCATGCGTGCGCACCTGTTTGTGTTGATGCAGGGAAGGGAATGTTTTGGCAGATAAGCTTTCTCTAGGGCAGTGGTTCTCAAACGTTTCTTTTCGTGGACCACTTGAAAATTGCCGAGGGCCTCGGCAAACCACTGTTAATAAACTTTAATAAAAAGTTTAAAATAAAAAGTTAATAAACTTTTTTTTTTGTTCTACAAATCAAAGCACACAACTCATATTTTAATACGAGTGGTCCTACCTTACAAGTACAGGTATTCTTGATTATTCCGCAACCTTTCTGCAGACACCTGGGTCCGTGGACCGCAGTTTGAGAACCTCTGCTCTGGGGAATTTTAACAGCAGGCTCTTTCCAGTAATTCAGGGGAAAGGATGAGGAATGAAGTGTAGCCTGGACTTGAATTTGGATGCAGTTCCCTGCCATCTCTCAAACCTGTGTTAACGTGGGCATGTGGGCAGATGCCACTTTAAACCGATTTAATAGATGAGGGGGACCTGCCTCTCAGGGGCACACACAGGTTGGTTTGGTTTAACCGTTGCATCTGTCCACTGGTAGAGCAGTATAAGGGAGCTAAGTCTCCGAATGAAACAGGGCTAAAATTATAACAGTTTCACTTCACTCACGGTGTAAGGGGAGCAGACAGATGTAACAGCTGTGTGAACATTTTGTACCAGTATAATTTAATACTGGTATAACTTACATCTGTCCCAGCCTCAGGCCCAGAACTCAGAGGTAGTTAAGCACATTAGACAGACTGATTTCAGGAGAGACAGACAACTGCATACCTTTAAAAATCTGGATGTTACTCTCGTTGTGCCTCTGTTCCTCATCTATAAAAGGGACATCATAATCCTCCTTTTCTCCCAACCTTTTCAGTCTTGCCTGTTTAGGCTACAGACTCTTTGGGGCAGGGATTGGCACTTACAGTAGTTTTGTACAGTATTTGTTGGAGTGGAAACCTGACGGGAATCTATGTGCTAGCAGGGTATGCATAGTCAAGAGTAATTGAGTGCTAGAGTGATGTTTGTGCTTCGTGTCTCTCTCAAAGGTCCTGATCCAGGCTGAAGATCGGGTGCATCGCATTGGACAGACCAGTTCTGTTAGCATTCACTACCTGGTGGCGAAAGGCACAGCAGATGACTTCTTATGGTAGGTGGAATAGCTCCTTCTGGTTCTCCACCTGTTTTGTTGTTGCTGTTTAAGTCTGTAACTTGTGTGACAAAGTCCTTAACTCCCAAGCTGGTTCTCCCATCTATGTAGTGTGGGTTGCGGGGTTGTTCTGTGATCAGCAGTAGTGGTAAGGTGTTTTGGAAGGCTGGAGTCTAATTAATGACCTTGCGTGTGGGTGCAGCTGGGTGACAAAAGGGTAAATAAGCATCTTTGTCAAATGAAAAGTAGGTACTTAGAGAGGGCCTAAAAGATCTAAAATAGTTATAGGCTTGGAGTAGGGAGAGGGATTTTGTTTGCTTCTTGGGCACAGCACAGGTGATGGACCCTGTTAGGTGCTGAGTGCTTCCTGAGAGAGGAGCTCTATGGGAACTGAAGTGCTCAGCACCTCACATATGACTTGGAGCATTTGGGATCCTGAGTTCTCAGGGCGTGGTGTTGCAGAGGGAGTCTGCATCCTTTCATGCTGCTCTGCAATAAGCCCCTGTGGCCAGCACAAGAAATGCCACTGGCAGACCCCCTGGGGACTTGGGCCAGGCCTCTCTGTCTGGAGTGAAAGCTGCAGGGGAAGACAAGGGAGCTGTAATGTAATTGTGGGAATCTTGGAAATCCTCTGTGCTGCCAGGGAATGGACCTGCAGTCGACGAGAGGAAATTAGCTACCAGATGGTCCTTTTAACGTCCGAAATTATATATTTCCATTACCTCATCCGAGAGAGCAAATGAGCTGAAGCAAACTTGTGCAGTTCCCAGAATATCATGATTGCAAATAATTATAGCCCTGCAACGCGAGGAGCTGGAGGCCAATGTATCACCCACATTTCAAGGAAAGTTAATGACAGTCGTTTTGCCTTTTATTTGCAAAGAGCCTTCCACGCAGTTGTTAGTGCTTGGAAGGAAGGAAATGGGCTTCTCAAGAGAAGACAGATGCATTTTTCCCCTCCTTCTCCCTACCCCACCCCATCCCAGATGCAATAGTTGCAGTGTGGTGGCTTTCACTTGTTTGTAGTTTCTCATCTTGTGCTGCAGATTTCTAGAACTTGGAGGTGAGGGTGGGACCTATGTGGTCACGGTCTCCCTTTGGTGGCCAACACGGGTTGCACCAAGAGATGCACTTGTACAGAAAGAGCAGGGCTCCTACCACTTCCTTCAACAGATGATTCCATAGCTTAACAGGTCCTGCTGTCAGGAGGTTTTCCTCCTATTCTGCCTAAGTTTTCCCTTTTAACTGTATCCTTTTACACCTCATTTAAACCCTGTGTCCTGCCCTATACAACCAGTTTTCCTCCTGGCAGCAGGCATCTACAAGCTATTGGTAGCTTGCCATCACCACCTCCTCTTTTTGGTCATTTAGGATCATAGAGAAGTAGGGCTGGAGGGGACCTCACAAGGTCATCTAGTCCAGCTCCCTGCTCAAGGTAGGAACACTCCTGACTGCACTAGTCCAGCCAAATGGCTGGCCAACCTGCTCTTGAAAATTTCCAAGGACAGACAATCCACCACTTCTCTAGGCAGCCTCTTCCAATGTTTGACCACCCTCATGGTCAGAAAGTTCTTCCTAGACTCCAATCTAAATGTCCTCTGCTGCAGCTTGAGGCCAGTGCTCCTCGTCCTGCCCCTTACAGCCACAGAAAAAAAGGAGGTCTCCATCCTCTTTATAATTGCTCTCCAGGTATTTCAAGACTGTTATCAAATCCCCCTTCTGCTCTTTTCCAGATTATGTAATCCTAGTTCTTTCAGCCTTTCCTCATACGTCTTGCATCCCATGCCACTAGTATTTTGTTTTCTGGTAGACTCTTTTCAGTCTTTCCTCGGGTTTTTTTTTTTTTTTGGGGAGTGCAAGGCCCAAAACAGGACTCAGTACTCCAGATGAGACCTTGCCGGTGCCTCACCTTCAGCCTCCTAGCCCTTTGTTTGCCATTTTTTGGTCTCCCTTCTGCTTGTTACTCTCTGTGGTACTGAAGTGACTCAAGTTTAACATAACACACCAGGCATGCATACATGCTCAGAAGGCTGTGTACAGACCCTGACACTGCTGGGTCACTAGAACTGGCTCTGCTGCCTCAGTTGAAAGGCCTGGTATGTTTAAATACTCCCAGTATTTTTTTTTTTAACTGTGCATTGTAGCTGATTTAATGCATCTTTGCCAGGAGAGAGAAGATTATGGCATCTTGCATGCTAATATGTTTCTGTCTTTTAACATTTGCTCTGTGCTGCCTCCCCACAGGCCTATGATTCAAGAGAAAATAAAAGTACTGGGTGCAGCTGGTCTCTCTGAAGCCAATTTTTCTGAAATGACTGAAGCCACCAACTATTTCATCAAGGTAACTGCTGGGAAAGTGTGTCAGCCGAGCCATTTCCAGGAGAGGTAGAATTGACTTTGGCTTTGGCATGTCGTTTGCTGGTGGAGGAAGAGGTTCTGCCACAAGTTAGGTCCCACACCTTCCTCCTTGCCACGTGCCTGGATCGGCCTGTCCGCCAGACGGCTCTAGCCTTGTGTGGAAGGAGACTTCAGTGCTCCTGCAGCACTACTCTTTCTTCATCCCACCTATGGAGACTTCTCCTGGCAGTCAGGAACCAACTGAGGAGAGCAGATGGGGTTCAGGAAACACTGCTCTGTCTCCTTCTGTGGTCCTCCAGGCCTTGTGTTGGTAATGCAAGGCCATGTTACCTGTTTGGTTGAATTTCCCCTCTCCCACAGGAGTTGTAGCTCAGCCAGTGCCCAGTGGAACCCCTGACAGTGCTACCAAGGACTGGACCTCCCTGTAGATAGAGCCATGGCCTGAGGCATGTCTTGCAAAAGTGCAGGGTTACTCTGAGGTAGAGGCATGGGTCTGGGGGAGTGGATTACTGCCTCATTCTCTGTGGTAAGCCCTGCAAGGGAATCCTAGGGGTTTCTGTTGGAAAAACTCCCTTCCCCAGCTCTGCCTTGCTCTGAAGAAGGCCATAAACTTGTGCAAATCAACCCCTTCCAGAAAATGAGGGTGTGAGGCTTAACTGTAGAGGGTACCAATTCAGGCAGGGCTGAATTCCTGCCGTGTTCCTGCTGTTCTGCCATGGGTATGTCTTGTGCTGGGATCCTCCATTAGTTGGAAGAGCGGAGAGGAGAGTGTTGTATGCATCATTACCGCTTAAAATTCTTCATGTGTAAAATCTCTCAGATTTTGTTCCCCAGCAGGACCCAAGGCAGAAGACCATTTACGACCTTTTCCAGAAGGCCTTCTCTGACGACGGAGATGACCATGACGAAACTTTGCTTATGGAGGCAGTCACTGCATGCCAAAATCCCGATCTTGGATGTGCCGGGCACAGTGCAAAAGACAGCTGTTCAGAAAGCCCACATAAGAAGCAGCGTATTGAGGATTTTTTTTGTAAACAGTAAAACTACAAGAAGAGACATACATATAGTAAAATACATTTTTTTTATTAAAAAAAGATTTAAAAATCCCCCAAAGAATCACTGTGTTCGAGTTTGCAAAAAATAAACCACAAGACAGGCTCCCATTTCTGTGGCGTGTTTCATGCTGGAGGATGAAGAGACAACGCTGGGTGAATGTGGGTTGGGAGCCTTGAAGTCCTTTTGCCAATGACAGTGTTTCCATGAGCATTTTTGTTCAAAAATAACGTTCACTTTTCTACAACCCAAGAATCTGACAAGGGATGAACCACTTAGTGGCTGCCAAATGCTTTGAACCTGCAAAGTACCCAATAAACAGCAAATATTGTTATCCTGTAGAACTTTGCATGCTGTAGCCCTGTCTGTAAGAGCCACTGCATTGGTGAGATGCAGCCTCCAGGTGGTAGAAAACTGGAGCACAGCAGAAGAGCGTGGAAAGGAGAAATTCTGGATGCAGGGGCAGGCCTCTGCAAAAAGGCCTCTGCTTATACTTCTTTGCCAGACCTTCTTGTTAAATTTGCATCTCTGCAGTCTCTCTACGTTGCACTTAGTTTTGAGTGATGTCCTTCCGTAAGACCCAGCATCATCTCTGGCAGTGATAGAACCAGATGCCTGCATTGTATGCTCTTGTTTTCTTATTTACAGCAGAGAGAGCAAATGAAGAAAACTGAGGTTCCAGGTTAAGCCCTTTTATGTCACCCCGTCACCCCCCCCCCCCAGTAAATAAATAAATAAAAGTATCTCCCACCTCTCTACCCTCCCAGGCTCGGAACTTGTCTATTTTCTTGTGGCCTTTGTATTTTCTTGTGGCATTTTCTTTGTATTGGGATTTTGCTTCATCTTTTGGCCTTGAGTGTATAAAGTGTGTGATGCAGTGGAAACGCAGCATTTATGTGAAGTATTTGCAAGAGCTGCAGCCCAGACTTCTCTGGTGGTTTTCTTATGCACCTTTTACAGTGCTTTATCTCTCATGACAATGTTTTCCCCTAAATGTTTGCTTATATGACGTACCAGTCCCTTCCATTTTGTGTTCTCATAGGAGTGCCACTTAGTTGGCATTTTTAAGACCTACAGTTCATCATTCCCACAGCTCCATTGGTGGTAAAGAGGTGATGGCAGAGGTTTTGGCATAGAAAGATATTTTTATATTTCTACATGACCTTTGGGGCTTAGAGGATGTGGCCAGGAGAATACCCGAGTCCCATCTGTACTACCACTTCCCTGCTGGTGAATCACAAGCTCAAAAACATAGCAGCATCGAACCAACCTGACAGTGTAGTACTACCCTTATTCCTTTTGAGTGGTTTTTGTGCTGTGGACTCCAGGGAATGGACTGGACTCAACTCATTTCACAAAGGACACTGAACTGCTTTGATTAAACTCTAAATCATTACTGACTGAAGCTTAGTTTGAACTTGCAACCTAGAGGTAAAGGGCTTTTACTTCATTACCTGTCACCTGAAGCATCCAGGGTCCCAGCAGTTGCTCACGTTTTCCTTTAGGTTTAATGTTATTAACATTATTGTACCAAGTCACTGCCGCAGTTCTTGTTCTGGTTTTCTCAGCCTTTTAGAAGATGCACATGGATTACCTGTGTGTGCATTTATGTTCACAGTGATGGAGAAACATCAGCGGGGCTCCACGTTGTGAATCTGCTCTGGTGCTACTTAGATATTATTGCCACCTGCCATACATGAAGAAGGAAGAAAATCCCAAGTCCAAACCGGTTCTGTGTGTGAATCAAACGTTGCTTCTGTTTCAGTGGACTCTGACGACTGGCCAAGCCTCTGCACGTGTCTAGCTACTTTACTATACTCAGCTGTCTGGAAATGTTCTTGCCCTCCAGTATTTATCCCATTGAACAGAGCCATGCCCTTTCCTCCACAGCAAACCTATTTGAACGTGGGATCTTTTCAGTAAGATGTGGAAGTGTTGCCCCCTCACAACGCTGGGAAGATGGAAAGATTCCACCTGAACAAACATCATCTTCTTGTCGACCGCTTCTCTTGTCCTCAGAAGTGAGAGGAGCTGCAAAGAGCACTTTTCTGAAATCCGCCAAATGCGTCTTTGGAGGATTCCGCCTCTCATAAACTCTCAGCGCATCTTACATCTACACACAGATGCATCTCCAGGCCCCATTAAAGGGCATCAGGTGCGCTCTTTCTCTAATGTGGCCCATAACAATCTCAGTTTGCTATCTGCAGAGTTGCTGAGACTTGGATGAGAACACTTGAAATTCACTTTACCCTTTCTATATTAAAAAAAGTGTGTTGTGGGGGGGAGGCTGGTGGTAGAAACTGCTTCTGGAGGAAAAAGTGCTTTTAGCCATTATGTCGAGGGAGCTCTATGCGGCTACCAAATGACTTTACTAGCTGTATGTTTGCAGGCAGACAGCAATCCATTGCACGCCGTGCAAGTCTTCAGTCCTTGGTTGTGTCCTTCATGTTTTATTTTATAGTTTCATAGCTTCTAGGGTCGGAAGCGACCTGAGTAGATCATCTAGTCCGACCCCCTGCCATGGCAGGGAAGAGTACTGGGCTCAAACGACC
>NW_017728949.1:53417063-53418966 GCF_001723895.1 Crocodylus porosus | reverse complement strand
ATGAGAACGGGGTGAGAGACAGTGTCGAAGGCCTTCCGGAAGTCCAGGAAGACTATATCCACTGCTACCCCTGCATCTAATGATTTGGTGATCTGGTCATAGAAGGCCACCAGGTTGGTCTGACAGGACCTGCCTCTAATGAACCCATGTTGGTTGCCCCAAAGCATGCAGTCCTCATCTGGCCCCTCATGGATTTGAAGAAGACTTCTCACTCATTAAGTCACAACGCACAAGAGGGATGAAAGCTAGAGGCTGAGAAGTATAAAGAAGCTTGTGTGTTTATTTTTGAAGACAGGCTGTTCAAGGCGTCAGGAGAGATGGGGTCTGGTTCCTAGTTCAGCCTTAGTTTCCCCCTGTGATCTGAAGACAAATCACTTTGGGCTCCAAAGCCTCTTGGAAAGGACCCTACTGGAAAGCTGTTGATGGAAGGAGGTTCTTAATTTGAGTCTCAATTTGCATATCAAATGGGGTTAATTTGGGATAAGTTCCTTTCTCGCCTCTATTTAGATCACAAACTTTTGGGGGCAGGGATGGCACCCTTTTAATATGGTTGTGCATCATTAAGGGCCCTGACTTTGACTGGGGCATCTCTGGCTGTCATAATGCAAATAGGCTAATGTTAGTAGTCATGGTACTGTTAATGCTATACCAATAATAGGGAACTCATGAAACTCGACGAATAACAGGTAACTACTACCCCAGTAAATACGACAGAATATTTAACTACCGACATTTCTCAGTAGTGAGTTTGAAATAACAGTTTAAAATTAGGATTGAAGCTGTTTTACTTTATAACGTGAACTTTGCCTGATTCTTGTTGGGCATGTCTACACGAGACACTTAATGCCCACTGGACTAATTGTACTTCACATTACCACAGCTGACAAAAATCATGCTAATGCACTAATATGCAGTAGATTGATTCAGTGGGTATCAAGTGTCACATAAAATGACTCACCTGTGCTAACGTGCAGTAGCACTGATTAGTGCCTGTTATTACAGGTACTAAACATAATGTGCCATACTTATGGCACATGAGTGAACATGGAGATGCGCTCAGTGTCTCTTGTTGGCTTTAAACTGCCCATACATGTCTTTGTTCCTTTCCCAACCCATAAGAAAAAATGTTGCTTCTAGATGGCTGAAATACGATCAATAAGATGCTTGTATATTATAGCAAGAAGCCTGGGCAATGAAACGGAGGTGCTCAAATTACTTATGCAGGACCCAAAGCAGGATTATTATATCTCTGTAACAGCAGCATGGTGGAATCACCATTATTGTCGAAACAGGACTGAGGGGTATGCTGTGTTCTGGACGGAGAAAGACAAAGGTGAAGGGTGGCATTTCTAACATTAATGACGTGACCACCTGGGAAGAAATGCAAAGGACGAGAATGGATACAGATGGAATCTGCTTAGGCTAAACTTGCCATGGGAAAGGATGGTAAAACCAAATCTACCGGGAGAAAGTTGAGAATCTGCTATGGACCCTGTGGCCAGATGTCGATACACAGAGCTCTGCTGCTGTTGGAGAGAAATACAACTGGGAATTGTCATTTGCTCCTTTCAGTCTGGAAAACCTGACCCATCGCATCTTGGAGAGGTTGCATAGATTTCCAGGGTCGGAAGGGACCTATTCGATCATCGAGTCTGACCCCCTGCCGTGGGCCGGAAAGAGCGCTGGTGTCAAGCGGCCCCAGCCGGATGCCTGTCTGATCTTCTCTTCAACACCTCCAAGGTATGGGAAAGCACCATCTCCCTTGGAAACCCGTTCCATATTTTGGCATCCCTCACCGTAAAGAATTTCTTCCTGATGTCTGACCTAAATCTGCTCTCCATCAGTTTATGGCCGTTGTTTCTATTAACCCCAAGGGGTGCCCTGGTAAACAGGATCCCCTATT
>NW_017728949.1:53411757-53416963 GCF_001723895.1 Crocodylus porosus | reverse complement strand
CCCCCCCCCCCAATGCATTTGTAGACAGTCACGCGATCACCTCTCGGCCTTCTCTTGTGGAGGCTGAAGAGATTCAGGTCCCTCGGTCTGTCTTCATAGGGTCTTACCTGCAGGCCCTCAACCATGCGGGTGGCCTCCTGGATCCTCTCGAGGTTGTCCACATCCTTCCTGAAGTGCGGCGCCCAGAACTGGACGCAGTACTCCAGCTGCAGCCTGACCAGTGCTGCACAGAGGGGAAGTATCACCCCTGTTTGTGATGCATCTGCTAATGCCTGATTAAGTGTGGTTAGCCTTACTTATTACCTCGTCACATCGGCGACTCGTGTTCATTTTTGCGTTGACTATGACACTGAGATCCCTTTCTGCTGCCGTGGTACTCAGAGTGGTACGTCCCAGCCTATAGGTGTATTGGTGATTCCTTGTCCCCAGGTGCAGCACCTTGCACTTCTCTTTGTTAAATTGCATCCTATTCTGTTCTGCCCACACGCCCACTCTGTCCAAATCTGCCTGAATTTGCTCCCTACCCTCCAGTGTGTTTACTACACCACCCCATCGCTTGGTGTCGTCTCTGAATTGGACAGAGTGCTTTCCACACCCTCATCCAAGTCACTGATGAAGATATTGAACAGCACTGGTCCAAGGACCGAGCCCTGGGGAACCCCACTGCCCACGTCTTTCCAGGGAGAAACTGCCCCATCCACCTCCACTCTCTGGGTGCGTCCCATGAGACAGTTTTCCACCCACCGGACTGTGGAAAAATCCACGTCACAGCTACTTAGTTTACACCACGTCAAAAGCCTTTTTAAAATCCAAGTAAATAACATCTGCCTCAACTCCTGCATCTAAGGACTTTGTGACCTAGTCATAAAAAGAGACCACGTTAGGCAGGATTTGCCTGCTATAAACCCATGCTGGTTGCCCCTTAGCATTGTGTTACCCGCTGACCCCCCACAAATGTGATCCTTAATGATTTTTTCTAAGGTCTTGCCAAGAATAGAGGTGAGGCTAACTGGCCTATAATTACCTGGGTCCCCCTTCCTCCCCTTCTTGAAAGTAGGGACCATGTTGGCCCTTTCCCAGTCCTCCAGGACCTGTCCTGAGCGCCACGAGCGCTTAAACAGCCGTGCCAGTGGTTTTGTGATGACACCAGCCAATTCCTTTAGCACCCTTGGGTGAAGATCATCAGGGCCTGCTGCAGTCAATACATCCAACCCCTCCAAGTGCCGCCTCACCAGGGCTGCGCTAACCGCTGGTGGATCGGTATCCTCCTCAAGCCAGGCTAACGTCTCATTGGGAGGTGTGTTTGTATCCGTGTCCAGGAACACCGATGCAAAGAAATCGTTTAAGAGCTCAGCTTTGTCCATCTTATGTTACGAGTTGCCCTTGTCCATCGACGCTATCCTGCACCTTCTTGCTCCCCATGTACTTAATGAAGGACTTTTTGTTATTCTTAATCTTTGTTGCCAGCCTGGGTTTCGTTTTTGCTTTGGCTTTCCGCACTGGCTCCTACCCTGGGGGTGTTTAAGAGGAGGTTAGATGAACACCTTGCTGGGGTCGTTTGACCCCAGTACTCTTTCCTGCCATGGCGGGGGGTTGGACTAGATGATCTACTCGGGTCCCTTCCGACCCTAGAAACTATGAAACTATGACCCGACCAACTATGAAACTGCTTCCCTGCAAGTGCAAGTCAAGCTGGTGTACTCCTCCTTGGAGGTTGCCCCCTGTTTCCACTGCCTGCAAGCCTCTCTTTTCCTCTGAAGGGTCTCCTGGATTTCCACTGCTCAGCCAAGAGGGTTTCTTGGATCTTTTGCCTCCCTTTATGTGTATAATGGGTACTGCTCATTGCTTTGCATTTTTTTCTTCCTCTTTCTTTTTGAGCGTTAGAGAAATTTTACATTTCCTATTTCTTTGCAAGATACTTTCTGGACTGTGGCAACTGGGCACCTATACACATGCAGAGAGGCTGCTCCGACATGTTGTAAATGCAGCATGTCAGAGCAACTTGATTAGTCAGGTCTGCAGGAGCGTGGTAATTACCATGCTCCAGCAGACTCTAATGTTGCACATATCAGCGTCCGGTGGGGCACTTTAAAGCTCATTTGACGAGCTTTAATTAAAGCACCCCGGCCTTCGTTTTTCAGTGCAGGGACGCTGATGCACGTGATGCTTTGGGTGCTTCAATTAAAGCGGCTTTGAATTAAAGCACCCTCTTCCCCCTGTTCCCCCCACTCTTGGAGCATGTATATAAATGCCCTTTCTCGATTTAACATGCACGCGAGTCATGCGCATATTTGCATGTAAGTAGACACTGATGATCATTGAAAAATCAGCTACAGAATGAGGTAAAAACTTACTTTTCACCATATTTTACATCTTGAAGGGAATGTGGGGGCAGGTAGAGGGAACACTTGGCTACAGCAATCCTTTGACTTGTCTTTTGAAGTACCAGTAACAATTGCCAGTCCTCTGCTACTTTGTTGTCTACTATTTATTTTTTAAGAAAACCAAGCAGCTAACTTACCACACTATCCATTTTCTTTTTATAGTCTCTTTGGATAGAAAGCCAGAAATCTGCATTCTGTGGGTAAATCTCCAATCTAATAAAACCCATGGTGATAGAGATCAGTTTTACTGCTTGGATCTTTGCTATCTCGCTGCATTAATACCCTTCTACAATATGTTCCTGATGATGGATTGTTTTAACCTGAGAGCAAATACATTCCATTTTTGTGAGTTTGGAGGCTCAAGATAACCTTATTATCATGGGACATGTTTACAGAATTAAGCAGCATAAAAGTAAAAAGAAAGACCCGGTGCTTTGTGTGGGACTCATAAAATCTGCAAGGGAAAGTAATTCAGGAAGAGGGTCACGGGCAGATAGTTTTGCAGTTGAATCCTTCGCCTGCCAGCAGCGCAGCACGGAAAGAGAACGTCACTTTGACAATACTGGTTGTCATTCGTTTTTCCTCTATCTAATTAGACCAAACTAATTAAGGATCTAAACCAAATAAATACCATTGGTCATAAAGTTATCGACCCTTTATAAAAGCAATGCTAGCTTCTCGAATTTTAACTTGTCTGCTTGTGGAAACAAACATGGCTTATGTCCCTTATGTGTCGGTATAAGGGACTGATCTCTTTATCGAGAAGGGTTAAGAACGAAAATGACACCAAACTATGGGGAAGTGCGGTCACGCTAGAGGACAGGCTGGCGATTCAGGCCGACCTCGATGGGCTCGTGAGGGGAGCGGATCAAGACCTGATGACATTCAACACAGAGACATGCAGGGTGCTCCATCTTGGGAGAAAAAAACCCACGTTACAGGCTCAGCGGCGGTATGCTCACTAGCACCACGACTGAAAGAGACGGGGTTGTGACCACAAGATGAATATGAGCCACCAGTGTGATGCTGCAGCCGGCAAGGCAAGCAAAACCCTGGCTTGCATCTACCAGTGCATCTCGAGCAAGACCCTAGAAGTCATCCTCCTGCTGTACTCGGCTTTGGTGATGACACAACTGGACTAGTGCATCCAGTTTTGGGCTCCACAATTTAGGCAGGATGTGGAGAAGCTTGAGAGAGTGCAGAGGAGTATCATGTGCATGATCAGAGGGCAGGAGGACAGGCCTTATGGGGAGAGGCTGAGAGCCATGAGACTTCCACCTGGAGAAGTGCAGGCTCAGGGGGGACCTGGTGGCAGCCTACAAGTACGTCGGGGTGTGCATCAGGATCTGTGGGAGCGCCTGTTCACCACAGCACCCCAAGGGATGACACGGCCCAACTGTCACCAACTCCTCCAAGACCGTTTTAGGCTGGACGTAAGGAAAAACATCTTTATTGTCCGAGCCCCCAAGGCCTGGAACAGGCTCCCCGCAAGACGTGGTGCAAGCACCTACTCTGCATACGTTCAAGAAATGTTTGGATGCCTATCTTGCTGGGGTGATCTGACCCCAGCTGCCTTTCCTGCCCCCTGGGCTGGACCCGATGATCTCGCAAGATCCCTTCCAGCCCTAATGCGTACGAAATCTATGAAGACACCCTCCGAAAGATAGGTTATTTCATTGTTGTCCACTAGGACAACAGTGCATTAGCCAGTATCCATTATCATGAGACCAGATGGGTAACTGGCATGATTTATCTCTTTATCCATGCCTTCAAGGATGCGATTTAAGCTGCTCTGTTTCTCTGCAGCAACGACTCCCAGTCTTGACTGGCTCAAGAGCGCTGTAAGCAGTGAGTGTCAATGCCAAAGCCGTGACGTACCCGGGCGTAGGTGCATGGCAGTCAACTCGTTCCAGCTGAAGAAGTGACGCTACCGCAAGGGACACATAGGGACGACGATGGTGTTACATGAGTCACAACAGCGCAGAAGGCTTATCCGCTGCCAAAGGCTGGCGATGACACACTGTGCAGGTGCAAAGAGCAATGTGTGGCTCGGGCCCGGCTGTTTGACCACTGCTGCGTATACACAATTGCCTTTCTACCATGCTTCTGTCGATTCGTTTGCGAGTTTCCTTGCGCTGGGCTTGGCCTCTGCTTTGCTAAACATCCCTGCCCTATTCCTGTTGTGTTCTTTGGTAGGAGCCGACCCGTTCTCCAGGCGTGTCACCACGTGCTCGCGCTGCTTCAGACTCGATTTCCAGCACTGTTCCCGTAGCCCCCTTCTCTCGGCCATTGGGTGCAACGTCCTGCTCTGGAAAACCAGCCAAAAAAGTCTTCGTCGCAGCAACGAGCGAGTCCTCCGCGGGGGTGAGAGTCCTTGCTGCCAGCCACGGGCACTGGGGGAGGCCTGATCCCTGCCCCCCCAGGACCACAACTGGAAGAGGGGCCAGGTTAGCACCACCCCAGACCTCCTCTCTCCATACCTGCACTTGAACTTTCTTCGGAGCAGATGCGCAAGGTTCTGCAGGGAAATTTGGGATCTTTTATTAGACTAGTTGGAAAAAAAAGTTCTTAGCAAATTTGGGAACGGGCAGCGCAGGCCGCATCCAAAAGCTGGCAAGTGATCATAGAGCCGCACCCCCTGGCGTACAGAGCGTCCCCTCCTCTCTATGGCGCGGCGCGGCGCGGCTCCCGCTTTACTTCCGGCGCGGCTCGGCTCCTCGCGGCTGCGCACTGAGCTCTTTCCTCTCCGGCTCCCGGACCCGCGGCAGGATGGTGAGTGCAGCCCTCGCCCCGCATCCGCCGGCATCCGCCGCCGCGGGCCC
>NW_017728949.1:53398261-53411657 GCF_001723895.1 Crocodylus porosus | reverse complement strand
GATGGCGGCGTCGCAACCGGGAGCGGGGGAGGAAGGCGCCATTGCTGGGGAGGCCCGAGATGCAGACCAGGCGGGGGGGGAGGGGTTACCCTAAACGACCGAAGGAGAGGGAGGATGATTAATGATTTAGTTTAATAATTAAAGCGCCCCCTGGGCACGTGTGTACAGATGCCCGGGCTGGGCCGGGGCTTAAAGCGCCCGAGCGACCCCTGCTTCCAAAAAAAAAAAAGTCGGGCGTCCACGCCGTTCTGGACCCGCTGTGAGGGACCCCCCTCCCCCCCCAGGGTCCCACGTCCAGCCACGGCGCCACTCCCTGGTCCGGGGGTCTCCGGTTTTAATTGGGCTCGTGCGTTCTCGCGGCTTCCTCCTGGCAGGCAAAGCGCACCAAGAAAGTCGGGATTGTGGGTAAATACGGGACCCGCTATGGCGCTTCCCTCCGGAAGATGGTCAAGAAGATCGAAATTAGCCAGCACGCCAAGTACACCTGCTCCTTCTGCGGCAAGGTGAGGGCCTGCAGGGTCGTCCTGGGGGGTCTGCAAGCCTTGAAGTGCTTGAAACGTAGGTCTTCGTGCTGCACGCTTTGCATGCGGCGCTTTGCCCTTCCCCTTCCTTTTTCCTCTTCTTCCCTTTGGAAAACGCTCTCTGCGTATCTTTTGCTACACGAAATAGTGATATTTTATTGGGGGGAGGGGAAAGGAAGTGTTTTGGTGGTTCTCCCCATCTTCTCCATTTAGCCCGTGCAACATAGCCCTGGCTTTTTTCCTCCTGGATGCGTGCTGGTTGGTTGCATTGTACACACCTGGGTGGGGGGAGCTGGCTACCAGTTAACTCCACGGCAGTTTGAGTGACCGACGTTGACCCCAACAAATTTCGACTGCTAAAGGTCTCGAGGGGTGTACTCAGTCGCCGTGTTGGTCTGAGACAAAAAGACATACAACAAACTAGAACTGCAGGCTGCTAAAGGTTGGCAGTTTTAAGTGGCCATATTGATGTCCAGTTAACACAAGTTAAGACGTGACAGGCTTCCAGTAGCTTGTGTATAAAGCCGTGCTTAGGGACGCGTGCTGATTTGGTAGTCCTCCAGGCGCGGAGTATCTGGCTGCGCAGAACCGCAGCCTGCGTCGACCTTGGCTGCCCTGTCCACGTGCTTCAGTCCATTCCTGCAGGGAGAGCTTTCACCCTCCAGTTGTTGCACATGCCGATCATTCAGTATTGGTGATACAAGTTGCAGCTGAAAGTGCCTTCCTGGTGTAGGTACACGTGCGCTGAGAACTGGCGAGACCGCGGCGCTCTTCTTGCTCAACATCTACACGACCCTCTGTAAAATGGTTGTAACCGAAGTGCGTGAGCAGAATGGTAATACGGGGCTGCCCAAAGTGGGGACTAAATGTAGTCCGGAGGTGAATGAGGTTCAAGGCAACCAGCTGGCAGCTTGAACTACTTCCTGACTTTCTTTTTGTATGAGTTAAAGGCTCCAGGTTTAGATGCTTCTGGGAGTAGCCGTTCTTGTAGAGGCCATTTGACTTGTTTTAAGGGAGACGCGGCTGCATTTTTGGCTCTCCTTCTTTTCCTGGCTACAAGCACAGCTGTCGTTGAGGATTGAGAATTTATTCCTTTTCTCAGTGGGTTTTTGGTTGTAGCCGTGTTGGTCTAAGGACATAGGCAGGCAAGGCTTTTTGGGTCGATGTGATCTCTTTATTAAACCGAGTAGTTGGGAAAAAGTTCTTAGCAAGCTTTTGGGTGCAGTTGCCCTTCTTTAAGCACAGGGAGTCTCTGCTGGTCTGAGACTCCAAGGAATGAGAGAAGCTTAAAGTAGCAGGATGTCAGTGAAAATGTAAATAGGTAGAAATTAGAAAGACAGGAAGTAAAGCAGGGAAGGGAGAGGGAAAAGGAGACAGCAGCAATGGAATACAAGGTAGAAAGAAGCCGTTGGTGAAGAAGGAATAGTAGGAGATCAGGAAAACAAGAATGAGGGATGCAGAAAGTGTGACAGGATGTCAATGAAAATATAAGTAGGTGAAAATTAGAAAAACCAAAAGGTAAAACATTGAAGAGAGGGGGAAGAGAGCCGGGGGAAAAAAGGCCAAAGTGAAACACTACAGTGATAACAGTACAAGGTAGAAAAGAGGCTTTTTTTTTTCCCTGCTAATGCTCAGCTCATAAATATTTTGTGTTACAGACCAAAATGAAGAGGAAAGCTGTGGGCATCTGGAATTGTGGATCCTGCATGAAGACAGTGGCAGGTGGTGCCTGGACCTACAAGTAAGAAACTGTAGTGGCTATCAAGAGCTGGGTCCTTCTAGCTTGCTGAAGCAGGAAGCTTTAGGACTGTTATTTGATATTTTCATGTCCACTAGTCACTGTGGCAGGTGGGACCTTTCCCTGCATGGTTTCATACAGCCCAGAGTCAGCGTCCAGGCGACTGTCTAATGAGCAGTAGCCCGATTCTTGGAGTACTGAATTTCATCTGTCGTTGGGTTTCATCGTTTCATAGACATTAGGGCTGGAAAGGACCTTGCAAGATCATGAGGTCCAGCCTTCTGCCCAAGGGGCAGGACATCAGCTGGGGTCAAAGGTACCCAGGAAGATAAGCATCCAAATGTTCCTTAAAAGAGTCCAGAGTAGGTGCGTGCACCACCTCTGGGGGGAGTTTGTTTCAGACCTTGGGACAGTAAAGAAGTTCTTCCTTATGTCCAGCCTGAAACGGTCTTGCAGGAGTTTGTGACCGTTGGACCTTGTCGTCCCCTGGGGCACTCTGGTGAACAGACGTTCCCCCAGATCCTGGTGGTCACCCCTGAGCCTGTGCTTCTCCAGGCGGAAGAGTCCCATGGCTCTCAGCCTCTCAAGGCCTGTTCTCTTGCCCTCTGATCATACATGTGGCTTTCTTCTGCACTCTCTCAAGCTTCTCCACATCCTTCCTAAATTGTGGAGCCCAGAACTGGATGCAGTGCTCCAGCTGCGGCATTGCCAAGGCTGAGTATAGTAGAAGGATGACATTCTGGGTTGTGCTTGTGATGCATTGGTTAATGCACGCCAGAGTATTGTTGGCTTTGCCAGCTGCAGCGTCGCATTGGTGGCTCATGTTCATCTTGTGATCAGTCATGACCCCCAGTCCCTTTCAGCCGTGATGCTAGTGAGCGTAGCATTATAAGTGGTGCAGGGTTTTTTTTCCCCCAAGGTGGAGCACTTTGCATTTCTCCATATTGAATGCCACCAGGTTTTTATCTGTCCACCTTGCAAGTCAGTCGAGGTCTGCCTGGATCACCAGCCTGTCCTCAAGCATGGACACTCCTCCCCAAAGTTTGGTGTTGTCAGCGAACTTGGCCACTCCGCTTTTGACTCCAGTGTCCAGATCATTTATGAAGACATTAAAGAGTCTTGGGGACACCACTTGGTTATCGAGTGCCATGTTGATTCAGTTCATCAACTTACCCCTCTCTGGGTCTGACCTTGGAGCCAGTTCCCCAGCCATGGTGATACATACCTATAAAGCAGGGGTGTCAAACAGACCTCGTGCCCTAGGAGAAGCAAAGGAGGTCACCTGTGTCTGCTTATACAACAATCTGTGGTCCAAGGATTGTGATGCACCAAAGGGAAACGATCCCATCACTGAAGAGAAATTCCAGTTACGATTGCTTCTCTTCAGCTGACAAATATTTTGCATAGGGGTAATGTGGTTAAGGCTTGCCGTTTGCTTCAGTGCCGTGACACTGTTTGTTTCTTCTTCCAGCACCACTTCTGCGGTGACGGTCAAATCTGCCATCAGAAGACTGAAGGAACTGAAAGACCAGTAGAAGCTTCCGCTTCTCCTTGGGATGCGTACCTCCCTTCTCCCAGCCTCAGACCTCTGCTGTCCCTTTAGTAATAAAAAGGGCGATGTGGAACGAAGTCTCGTTTGTACGTTCTTTTGAGAACTGTTGGTCGTAGATCTGTGTTAGATGTAGATACAGTTAGGAATCCTCCCTGCAGGTGGGAGTTCAGGCAGGGGTTGACAGGGAAAAGCAGCAGTCTTCATGTGTCCCCTGCTGTTGATACCAATTCCACTGAACCTCCAAGCAGTCCTATTGTGTTGTGTTCTGCACATTCATTTCTAATGTCTGGCCTGCCATCTGATGGCAGCTCCGCGTGAGCTGCTCCTCCAGGGTGTCAAAACTTAACCTTAAGCCACTGTCAAAATTGTTCCTCCCAAGAGGAAACATCCAGGCTGAGTTAATACAGGCAACCCCTGCTTAACGCTGTTTTGCTTAGCGCTATTTCACTCGAATGCTCGTTTGAAAGTGACACTTGATTCCACTTCCCGCTCGGTGAGTTTCGTTGTAACGCTCGCGGTCACTATCTTGGGTCATTAAAAATACTTGTTGCCATCTTGGGGCATCAGAAACTTTTGGTTTCACTTAACGCTTGGTTTTTCAGGAGCCAATTAAGAGCGCTAAGTGGGGGTTGTCTAGTCGGCCCCTAATTACTTCCTTTTCCTGGAGCATTGGGCTATTAAGGCCTTCCTGGGTCTTGCATTCTTGGTGCTTAGCTGTCCGCTGGGCTTAAATTTGGTGCATCTCGCCATCCTTAGTGGTAATCTGCCATTTAAAACTTCAGGTAAGAAAACAAAGGATTAGATTATATCTCAGACTCTTGGAGAGTAACTGCATTCTCATTTGTGGAATTGTTTGATATTCATTAACCTGGTCTCAGACTTTGCTAAGTGATCAGTACAACTGCATCCGAACAAAACCTGTTTGGGGTCAGGAAGGAATTTTACCCCCTGGTTAGATGGGTATGGCCTGGGGGCTTGGAGGATAGGTGCGGCTGCCTCCTGTTGTAGACTCCCCCAATGCCTGCTGATCCCCCATGAGCTGGATGCGTTAGGGTTGACTAGTTTTATAAAGAGCGTAGATGATGAAGTGTGTAGGATGGTTTGGATGGGCAGGGCATGTGTCGAGTCACAGGGCGCTAGCCAAAATGTAAGGTTCTGGAAGTGACCTAAACAGCGGACCCCGGTGAAGAGGGCACAGGGGCTCCAATCCTCTGAAGTGAGAGAGAACCACCTGCCTCAGGTCAGCGGTGGGATTAGATGACCTCTGGAAGTCCCTACCAGCCCGCCTCTGATTTCTACCTTCAGATGCTCCCAAACTGGCACATTTTGCAACTGTCTTGCACAGCTTTATCCCAAGCTGAAAATCCTGGCTCTGAACTCTCCAGTTGTGCTCTCTTAACCAGTTTGAATTCAGATGCTAGTGATACGTGTTTAGGTACAGGCAGCGAGAGCCAGGGGATTGTGGGGGGTGAGCAGGGACAGCTGGGGGGTTTGGGTACAGGGGCAGGCATCCAGGGAGCTTGCTCGGACGTGGGTGGGCACCATGAGTGGGGTCTGCCTGGGATCCTCTGCAGTGTACGTGGTGGGTAGGGGGGAGGCTGTAGGGCTGATAGCGGCAGCACGCCCTCTTTCCTCTGCCCTCTTTTCCCCACACCCCAAACACACCTCGCTGCTGCACCTCACCTAGCTGGGTCCTGCCCTGGGCTCATGCTGTGGGTCGGGGCCTGCTGGGCACCTGCATGTGCGACTGGGGACCTGGGCAAGAGGCAGCGGTTGGTGTGAGGATGGGAACGAGCGCGTCCTTGCTGCCTTCAAAGTCCCTGGCAAGCGTGTAGTCCCCTCACTAGATAGGGGTCCTCAAGCCATTATCACGGTGTGTGGATTGGTGACTGGTACTTTTTTAAAGGAGCCCCTCCCTCCCCCTGGGATAAACTCATTGCGCAGGGGTTTGCGCATCTACAGAGGAGAGGCAAGGCAATATCTTTGTTCCCCTCTCCCCTACCCCAGGCATTTAAACCACAATGTGCTCCATTGGAAGCCCAGAAATTTGCTCAAACTTCCCCGTGTGTGGTGGCTTCGGGGTTTTAAACAGGGATTCCTGTCGGCTCTAAATGTCTGTCATTACAGCATCAACGATGGATACGGTCCAGTCCTACTCAACACCGCACGATGACAACTTGCCCTTGGAGCTAAGCAGCGTGAGCGTGTGTTGGCTTTGTTATTAATGTCTGCATTTTAGCTGTATAAATTGCTTGGCGTTTGAAATGGTATCAGCTATCCGTTGGCGTTCTGCATAGCTGTGACCTTGGTTTGCTTCATCTTAAGACTCTTGGCTTCCAGCTCCGCGCCGACTCGAGGAGATGACGCTGTGCTCAGTTGAATGTTAAGTTGATAAAAACCAAAATCCCTGAAATCAAGTGTTGTTACGGGTGGGTGGGCACGTGGAACCTGTCTGTCGTGGATGGGCCACGCCAAGAGGGCCAAGACTGCTGTGATCTTGGCAGAGAGAGCTTGGGCAGCACCCTAGTTGTTCTGTTTAATCCCCACCATGGGGATGGCGGCCAGGGATGCAGTCTGTCTCCTTCCTTTTCCACTGTGGCAGTTGTCAAGTAGGCTGTTATCCTCCTGCTTTGCGATTGTCTCCTTTCCAATTGCTAGTGGGAACATGAATGCTCCTGTGGGAAAGAGGGGGAAAAACAGATGAAGGCAAACACATTGGTTGATTGTGTCTGGAGGGTAAAACCAAGGCCATGCTGCTCTGCTCCCCTGCAGGGTCAGCAGCGGGCCAGATTTTTTTTAACCTTGTCATTTAAAAACCCAAGACTTTCAAAATGTATAGGCCTTTGTTACCTGGAGTTGAGGAACAGGTTGCCCTGAGCTGAAAGGTTGGTATTGGTGGCTTGGAAGAGCCCCATCACCTACTGATACGGCGTCTCTCTCTCTCTCTCTTTTCCTCTCCCCCTTTCCACATGTTACTGCTACTCTTGTTGGATAAAGTCCCTGAGAGCAAAGCGCAAATGAGTGCAGAAAAGGATGAGAACTTGAGTCTGGAGACAGAAATATCCCAATGATAATCTTACTAATACCTTTTTTTAACACTAGATAACCAGGATTGTTTTACATTCTACATTTTAATCCTGATTATTTGCAGGCTCTCGTCAAGCCAGAAGCTTGTGTTATGAAACCCGCCTGTTGCTAAAACCTTCGGTTGGCAGGAAACTTTGTAGATTAATATGAAGGGGCTTTGTGTGAACAACTCAGTGAGAGCTGGAGCTTGCAGTCGATACGTTGCAGAATCCCAGACCCGTAGAGCTGGAAGGTCATCTAGCGCAACCCCTGCTAGGACAGCATCATCCCTTCCTAAATCATCCCACACTAATGTTGGTCCAACCTGCCTTTAATACCCAGCAATGAAGACTCCGTAACCAGGTCCACAGCAGAAAGTAGTTTTGCTCTCTACATTCAACATCAATCATAGTCTATAGAGCAGTGAACAGGAGTGACCTGATGTATTTGTACTTGAATAGTTGTCGTGTTGCCGCAAGGGTGAGTGCTTGCTGCCAGCAGCAGAGATTATGGACTGATTTCCAGTACTGGAGGAAGAATTCAAGACCAGAGAAGAGGTCCAGGTTGCAGCCTGGAAAGGCTGAAGCTGATGTTGCTCAAGATACCAGGTACGTAGAGGCAGTTACATCAGAGGATGTGTGAGAAAACATCTCATCAGCAGACAAGGCTCTTTGGGTAAATCCGATATCTTTTATTAGACTGACTAAAATAGTTGAGAGAAATTTGTCTTTGCAAGCTGTTGAGTACAAACAGCCTTCTTCAGGCTCCCTCTACCTGCAGAAAGGTGTTTGTACCCGAAAGCTTGCAAAGAAGAATTTTTCCAACCATTTTAGTTGGTCTAATAAAAGATACGAAATTTACCCAAAGAGCCTTGTCTGCCGATGACCTTAGACCAACATCCCTAAAACGACTCATCTGCACTCTGTTCCTAATGACATTTCTGGGGAGATGCCTGCCTTGGTGAACTAGTTTCGAACGGAGATGTATGTCATAACACAACTGCTTGTGTTATGGATGCAGATGTGTTCTTGGTGCACCAATACATTGGTCCCATACCAGATCGGCACCAGCATAAGCAGAATTAACAGTATTGGCAATTGGTTTTTTTTGGCTGATGAGGTCCATATTGTTGCTGATAAATGCCACAGCCCAGCACAAAAGTGGCCAGGAGCAGAGCCTGGCAGCGTGGAGAGCAGCTGAGTCTGCTGGTAAGTCTGTTGTGGGGGACAGGCCTGGGAGGGGGCAGATGGAGGCCCCTATTGTGCGGGAAGGAGTGGGGCAGGGGCAGGTGCTCCAGGTTAGGCCAACATTTGTGTGGGATGAAGTAGGCAGGGATGATGCAGTCCTAGCAGGGATTGGGCTAAAATAAAGGGCCCCAGGGTTGGGGAGAGGGAAAACTGCCTTGCCTCTCCTCTGTAGATGCAATGAGTTTATTCCAGGGGGAGGGAGGGGCTCCTTTAAAAAAAGTACCAGTCATGAATCCACACACCGTGATAACGGCTCTAGGGCCCCTCTCTAGCGAGGGGACTATGGGCTTGCCAGGGACTTTGAAGGCAGCAAGGACGTGCTCGTTCCCATCCTCACACCAACCGTTGCCTCTTGCTCAGGTCCCCAGTCGCACATGCAGGTACCCAGCTAGGGGAGGTGCAGCAGCAAGCTGCGTTTGGGGTGGGGGGGAAAGAGGGCAGAGGAAAGAGGGGGTGTGGCTGCTATCAGCTGTATAATCTCCCCCCTGCCCACCACGTACACTGCAGAGGACCACAGGCAGACTCCGCTCACGTCCAAGCAAGCTCCCCAGCCCCCTGCCCTTGTACCCAAACCCCCCAGCTGTCCCTGCTCACCCCCCACAATCCCCTGGCTCTCGCTGCCTGTACCTAAACACATATCACTAGCATCTGAATTCAAACTGGTTATGAGAGTACAACTGGAGCGTTCAGAGCCAGGATTTTCAGCTTGGGATTGAGCTGTGCAAGACAGTTGTAAAAATGCAAAATGTGCCAGTTTGGGAGCATCTGAAGGTAGAAATCAGAGGTGGGCTGGAAGGGACTTCCAGAGGTCATTTAATCCTGCCACTGACCTGAGGCAGGACCATCCCCATTCGAACTGTCCTATACAATCCATCATCTAAACTCTTCATAAATCTACAGTCAAGTCTGACACATCACACCACGCTCAAACTTGCTCCAGGGAAAGCAGGGAGACCACAGCAGCCAGTGTCCTGCTTCTGTGAAAGGTTGTTAATATAAAATTGAGACCCTGGCAGGGGCTATGTCTACAAAGGAAGGCAGCCACATGCTTCTCCCTCCTCCCCAGTCCAGAGCCATTTAACCATGGGGTAAAATCCTTCCCGACCCCAGGTAGATTTCATTCAGGTGCAGTTTGCCAGTTGGTAGCCCAGGGAGGGAGGGTTGGGGGCACTACGGTGCATTTTGTGGTGGCTGCAGCCCCCTTTCCCCCCTCCATAGCCCTCCCAGTGCTGCTGCCACTTGCCCCGAGTGCAGCCCAGCTCAGACCCCCACTGGGACAAGCCCAGCCACCCTGCCCTGCATGCAGATCTGGGGGCATATGCCCCCCCGCCTTCCCGGGGTGTGTGCAGCAGCTCCAGTTCAGACCTACAAGGGCTGTAAGCTCCCCACTGACCCCAGGGAGCTGGGGTAGGGTGGCTGCCAGGAGCCCCCTGGGTCCAAAGCCCTGACCTCCCTGGGGGCCAGGGAGCTGTGGTGTTCACATGCAAGAGCAGTGTCTGTGGACACCGCAGTTGCTCCATCTCTGCTTCCCGTCCTTCCGGTAGAAGCAGATCCTGGAGGGAAGGAGATGCTGTTAGAAAGTCCCTGGGCCCATGCTTGCAGCCAGTGCTGCACCACAGCAGCTGCACCAGCCTTCCCTTGCCCCTGTCCCCAGCGTATCCTGGTGCCCAGGGCATGGAGCAGGGCCCATGGGGGCTGGCACCTCCCCCCAGACTGGGGGCATTGGGGTCTGCAGAGGGCACAGGGTGGGGGGCAGGGCCGTTTGTTCTGAAGCTGGAAGAAGATAGGGGCAGACCCAGGTTCCCCATTCCTGCCCGAGCCTGGCAGGGTGCTCACGCGGACTCGCTCAAAGGCCAGGGAGTTGGATGCATGTGTCATTGCAACCCTTTGCTTGCAGGAAAAACAAGACAGGCTGTGGTGCTGGATGCCCACCCCAGAGCCAGCCGTTCTCTCCAGTCCCTGTTGGCCTGCCCCAGAGCCAGCTGCCTTGGGACGACCTGGGATACCACCCTCGGAGCTAGCTGCAGTGGGGGGTCCCATTATACCCAGCCCTGGCACCCACCCCAGAGCCAGCAGCATCTTGGCACGGGGCAGCGGTGCCCTGTACAACCAGCCCCCAGTGCCCAAGCCCAGAGGCAGTAGGATCTAAGCCCCTTGTTACACCCTGATGCCCCACCCTAGAGCCAGCCACATGCTTCTCTCTTGGACACTTACCCTTGCCTCGTCAAAGATGACCATCTCCAAACCTCGTTTTTTACAGATGGTCACACATGGAGTTGTTCACAGGGGAGAGGCTGCAGAAGAGGTCCCTGCAGGGCTGGTCTTTGTGGGAATAACTGGAAAAGTAGTTGTGACCTTGAAGAAGCTGGAAGCTGCAGGAGATGTGGGATATTTAGGCAGATGTGGATCCAGCACCCCCCGACAGCACATGAGATGAGACCCATCCCAGAGCACCCAGGCCTGGTACAGCAGGGGCTGAGCTGCAGCTGGCTCAAGGGTCGTGCCGGGGCTGGGCATAACAGCATCACCCCCTTGAGCTGAAGTGCCTGGCTCCCAGCTCCCCCTGCTCCTATGAACCAGGCTCCCGCTCCTCTCCCAGAGCTGGGAGAGACCCCAGGTGCCCAGGCCCCTGCTCCCCCTCCCCATTGCTTACTGTGAAAGAAGTCCATCCCAGCCCTCTCTTTTGTGGGTGTCTGTTTTCCTCTTCTTTCACTCTCTGCCCATGCATCTGTCAACCTGGTTGCCTAGGGCAGGGGTTGTCGACTGGGGGTACACGTACCCCCAGGGTACTTGGAATGGTCCTAGGGGGTACATGTGGGCAGGTGGTGATGAAGCTGCCCTGCTCTGCAGAGGGGTGCTGCTGCCCTCACCCCACATTGGCTCTGCTCCTGGGAGGTGGCGACACGCCGTCCCCGCATCCCCACCCCATGTCCAGCCATGTGCCACCCCTCTCCCCAGCTCTGCATCCGGCCACTTAAAAAATAAATATAAATATAAATTAGGGGCGTGTGAAATTTTGCCCGACATTTCCTTTTGAACCACCAACATAAAACTATAGGCAATATCCGTTCAATCCTATACCACCCCTCAGGATGCAGTAAGTAATAGGGTGGAGCCCAAACAAGGTTTCACTAAGTCATGAAATATTATGTCTGTTAAAATACAAATGCACCAAACATGGAATATAGATACACAAATCTAAGATAAGCCCACCACGTACAAATCAGTGCAAATACTCTATACGCAGGTGAGGGACCAGGTATTCAGAAAAGGGAGTCTCATCATAGATTTCATAGACATCAGGGCTGGAAGGGACCTCGGGAGATCATCGAGTCCAGCCCCCTGCCCAAAGGGCAGGAAGTCAGCTGGGGTCATAGGATCCCAGCAAGATAAGCATCCAATTTACTCTTGAAGGTGTTCAATGTAGGCGCTTGAACCACCTCCACTGGCAGACTGTTCCAGACCTTGGGGGCTCGGACAGTAAAGAAATTCTTCCTTATGTCCAGCCTGAAACGGTCTTGCAGGAGTTTGTGACCGTTCGACCTCGTCATCCCTTGGGGCGCTCTGGTGAACAAACGTTCCCCCAGATCCTGGTGGTCACCCTGAGAAACTTATAGGTGGCCATCAGATCACCCCTGAGCCTGCACTTTTCCAGGCTAAAGAGTCCCATGGCTCTCAGCCTGTCATCGTAAGATCTGTTTTCCTGACTTCTGATCATGCGCGTGGCTCTCCTCTGGACTCTCTCAAGCGTCTCCACATCCTTTGAGTAAACGTACTCTTACACAGAGATTACAAAGCTTGAGGTGCAGGGCCTGGGGGAATGAAGAAAAGCAATAAACTATACTAAAATAATAGCAACACCCCGGGGAAAGGTGGCCCCAGATGAGAGAAGGGGCATGGGGAGCCCAAGATACCCCAGCTACATCAGCTGCCCCTTTAACCAACTTAAATAACCCAGCTGGTTGCCACAGGTCATGGGGTGGGGGTGGTTCTCCTCCCCTGTAGAAATTCCCTTCCTGGGCAACTCAACTGCTCTGAGGCCCAGTGAGGCTGTCCTCGTCTCCCAGGGCGAGGCGTCTCCTCCCTCGGCAGGGGGCCCTCAGCTGCTTCAAAGCCCTCCCTGCCTTTGGGCCCAGTCCTGGCCCCTTGCACTGGCCTATGCACTGTAGGCCTCTCTTGGCCCTCTGGGTACTGAACTGCACACCACATGCCCAGCCTTGTGCCAGGTGGGAGACCCGTGCCTCCATGTGCAGCTCCAGGGTCTTGGTCTGCTCCTAGACCCTCCATGCACCACTATGTGCACTGCTTACCCTGCCTTGTAGAGAGGGTTGGAGACCTGAGCCACCTTGTGCAGCTCCGGGGTCTCAGTCCACTCCTGACCCCTCCATGCACCGACTGCGCACCAACACCATGCTTCTTCATATGGGGGCTGTGGGGCACGGCTGCTTGCCGTTCCCCATCTGGCGAGTCTCCTTGGGCTCTTCTGGGGCAACCACGCTGCTCTGCTGGCCAGCTCTGCCAGCTCTTCTAAGCCCTCTTCTGCGTCCTTCACCGCAGCCGCCCATGTGCCAGGCACGCTGCCTTTTTATCCTTTTTGGAGGCTCCACCCCCAGATTGCAAATAGCCCAATCAGAGAGAGAGGGGGCTAGTCCCCTTTCTGTCCCAGCTCTTCACCTCGCCCCAGGTAGGGGGTGGCAAGCCTCTCCCCTTGCCTTTCCTGATTGGCGGGCAATACCCCATCCATCACTCTGAGCCCTTTCAAGCTGGCAAGCTTGCCCCATGTGTTTAGCCAAACTCCTAATCCCTTTAGAGCAGGGGCCAGCAATATACATATGGCCCAAAGCCCTGGATCTGCCCCACAGCCCTGTTTCACATCTGCAAAATCTGTGATTTCCACTAAAGGTCATGGCAGGCAGGGCTCAGTCCCTGCTCTGCTTTGCCCTGGATGGTTTCCCCCTACCCCAGTGCAGCCTGGGGGGAGCTGAAACTGGGTCATGGCAGGTTCCAATTATGTGTAAACAGGCCTTGGGCTGAACTGGATTCCCCCCCAGGTTTAAGGCAGGGGCTGGCAAGATACCTGCCATGAGCACCCTGAGGCCTTGCTGCTTGCGGTGGTGGCAGAGGCTGTGAAAGGATGGAGGACGGGATTCACCTCCAAGGAGGATTACTCCGTGCTGGTCCGGTCCTGCGGGGACCAAACCAGGAAAGCCAAGGCTGCAACTGAACTCCAACTAGCTTCAGGCATCAAGGACAACAAAAAGTCCTTTTTCAG
>NW_017728949.1:53385796-53398161 GCF_001723895.1 Crocodylus porosus | reverse complement strand
CAGCTGACTTGCTGCCCTTTGGGCAGGGGGCTGGACTCGATGATCTCCCGAGGTCCCTTCCAGCCCTAATGTCTATGAAATGTATGAAAATGGGGTGTGGGGGGAGGCATGTTTGTAGGTGGAGTGCCACATGCACACCCCACCATACACATGTACCCACATCCCCCTCACACCACCATACACATGTGCCCACAACCTCCCATGCACTCCCCACACACCCTCTCAGTCACTCTACCCCTCCACATGCACCACAACCCTGCCCCCCACAACCCATCCACACCCCACATGCCCACATCCCCCCAGCCTCCCACCAGCTCTGTCCCCCCCACCCATAATATACAAAAGTAAGGCTTCATTTTAAGCTCTTATGCAATCATCTCTATGTGTACTACACCATTTGGCAACTGTTGATCCTTCTTGATCATGGTGTATGCATGAGAGGTCACCCAGACCTTGGATGCATATGCCTAGGCAGGAGTTTTGGAGGCTGCCCAGGGCTTCCATCCCCCCTTTAGGCCGTTGAGACAGAATCAAAAGGCCCGACTGGGTCTAGATGTTTGATGCCTCAATGGCTGTGGATGTACAAGCATCCAGGAATTGAACCCAGGTTTACCTGTGTGGTGGACACGGATTCCACTGCAGAACCACAGGGGACTCTGTACGCTATACAAATGCACGTAACTCAGGACCAAAAATGTTTTTGAAATCAAATTAATGTATATTGTTTGATTTTTAGAATTAATTTGGTTGGGTTTTTTTCCGGTTCCAAAATGGCAACCTCCCTTGCCAAAAGGAGTACTTCCATTGGCAAAGGTCAAGGGTTAGGGGCAGGACTTCCAGTTCCAAGATGGCAACCGGGGCGGGGGGGGCACCTGTCCAGGGGTGGGGCTACCCTTGTGGCTCTCCACAGCTCACCAAACCTCATTAAGCGGCCCTTCAGCTGAAATAATTGCCCACCCCTGACCTAATGCCAATCTCTGGTAGTTCCCTGGCCCCCACGTCTGCAGCATCCGTGCACTTTTCCTTAATGGACCTCTCTTAGTAAGCTTGGGCTAGACACTTATCCACATTTAACAGAGGGGGAAGTAAAGCTCACGGAGAGTGTGACCCTGGCAGGTGGTGGTGCAGGGGCCACTAGCCCATCCTTCCTTGCTGAAGATGGGAGTCTTCTGCTTTTTCCTTGTTACCTCTATGCACATGATCATCAGCTGTTAGAGGAGCTCAAGCGGCTTCTCATGCTCCTTGGAAGAACTTTGTTTTACACGGAAGATCCCCATAAAGACATATTTACCCTTCAAAATCTTCTCCATGCTGTGGCCTGTTCCTTTTGGATGACCAAAGCCAATGCCCACAACAGACCAATTCATTGGCGTCTTCTGCGGTGCTTACACATATTAGCAACCGATAACAGCCAGGCCTGAGCCCTCTGCACAACACAGCTGGCCTGTAGGCAGGCATGGTTTTTATTGCTGCATTATCTTCCTTTTCCTCATCCTCCAATTAGGTTAATCCATTTGCCATTAGTTTAGAAGCTTTTATTTGCAGAACTGAGTTCGTACAGTGTCTGCCATCACGGGGTCTCAATAGATGATTACGTTCACAAGATGACAGATATGGATGGAGCTCTTAAGAGTTGTTAATGGCCTAACCCTTGCTAGAGGCAGGATAGATCTTGGAGACTAACTAGATGGGAGATGCATAATATAACCTTTGGTGAGCAGCCGCTTACTTCCTCCATCACTGCCACGGGAACATGAACTTGAGACTGAAGTATTTTAAATGGCCCCTTGGCGGAGCTGCAGCTCCACAGATCTCCGTCTACCTGAGACCACAGCTTTTGTCAGGATGTATCAGGCTTGGATGTATCCTGGATATCAGGGCTTACTCAGAATTGCTCTAATGAACAGTCAATGAGTTTTCTGAAGGAGATGGTGAACCTTGTGCTTGAAAATCGGAATGAGCTCTCCTGTGGGGCAGATTATCTGGCATCTGCTGTTCTCTGACGCCTCTAGATCAGTGGTTCTCACCTTTTTTTAGACCTGAGGCATAATTTGGAAAAAGCCAATGCTTAGTTTGCACTCTTTTTTTGCCTATAGAAAAATAATAAAACAGTTTTTCTATTGCATAGGACTCGGGAAGACCGCAACTGCATTTCTATTTGAAATCTCTGGGTTGATCTTATGAATCATGTTTGTGAACCCAACCGTGCAAACGTTGTGGCACCCTTGAAAAGATCTCAAGGCACCCCAGGGTGGTCACTGATGACTGATCTAGATAAGCTGTTGCTGATGAGAGGCTGCTGGGCTACCTACCTGACTCTGGTTTTCTCATGTCTGACTGGAATAATAGGATCCAATGGAGACCTCAGGCACCGTCCAGTGTTGATTCTGGTTTTGGTTACATTTTTCAGTGAGCAAGCAGACACGGTGGCATTTGAGCAGCTGATGGCTGAGTTGGAAAGCACAATAGCTTCTCTTTGTCGGGAAGAGTGTATGTTGAAAAAGGAGAGAGAAGACCTGATTCAGTTACTGGAGACCACCCAAAAAGCTCTTTCAAAGGCACCAGCAGAAAGCCATGCAGGTAATTGCTTTGACCTGTGGTTAGAGAAAGTGCAGTAGATAACCTCTTGAACTTAAGGCACTTCTGAAAGAGGCAGTGACGCTTTGAAACTCAAGTCACTTCCAACAAAGGAAAGTCATTTTAAATGCAGCGCCCGTCCCTGTGTGCATCTGCCTGTTGCGGTCGTCTTTACGATTGTAATCTCTCAATATGTTGTTGCTACGATCTAAAGATCTTGCTGTTCTGATTGTGCCTCCAATCTTATGGATGTAGGGCTTGCTTATCCAGGGAGATAGCAACCCTGAGAGCAAGTGCCCTTGGTCTTCCTTATCTCACTTTTAAGGCTGGTGCATCACTTCATGCCTTTGGGGTACAAAATGCGTCATGCCATTGCAGTAGGGCTTTGGGCATGGGTGCTCTTGCTTGTCTTGCAGCCTTTGTGCCCAAGGAGATTCACCAGCCGTGGTGACTTGCACACCGTGTTGTATTGCCTCAGTGGACCTTCCCTTCCCCTGCTTGCAGTACGAACCAATTGGGCTGAACAGGGAAGGACCTAATGACTCTTTTTGGTGTCCACAGCTGAGGAAGAACTGCTTGACTTGCAGAAAGAGTCTGCCGAGGAGGGGATCGTGAAGCTGACGGACAGCTGGACACCTGCACCTACCAGCTGGGAGTGGTAAAGTCCCAGGAAGAAGTGAACATCTCTGTCCACCTTGGGAGACTCGCGTTCAGCACATCGAGCATCCGCCTGTGCCATTATTTTGGGAGGGGGCATGGAAAGAACGGCACATCAAGCCTCATTGTAGTAATCAACTGGGTGGCAGCTCACTAATTTGTTGTCATGTCATTCATCACGAGAAGCTGCACAACAGTGTTATCCTGGGGTCAAGGAGACCAGGACGTGGCAGCTGACGGTTCTTGGGGCAGGGAGAGTGGGAGAAAGGACATGAAGCAAGCCCCAAGGCAGGATAAATCCATCTGGAAAGTCTCCTTCGCATTTGTTTCACTTAAGCAGGGTTTTGTTTCCAGAAACCTGGGGTTAGCTCCGGGGCTTTCCATCTGGTATCACAGGGGTGAAAACCAGGAGCTCAGGGAGGTTCAGTCGAGTTCTTGAGTTGACTCCTGTTTTGTTGCCCCTTGCTCCAGGCTTGTTCTCCTTCCAGCTGCTCATCTAACTTCTGTATTTATGGTCCATATGCCCCTTATCATTTCCTACTGACCAGTCGCCATTCATAGCACCACCTCTGCTTCATCCTGAAGCTTTTCATGTTGAGAATGAGCGCACCCAGGAAACCCATGGAAATGCTCCTTGATGTGTGAGACAGAAGCCAATTGGTGAGTTAGAGGCCGCCCAGCTTGCTGAAGGCTCTGCATAGAGCTGTGGCTATGAATAATCCTAGTCGGGTGACTGGCATTGTGGCCACATTTGTAGAGAGTTTCTGAGCAGCTCCGACTCTTGTAAAACTTCTGAATACAGCCAACTTTTGCATGCAAGAAGCTGCTTCTTAATATTAACCTTCTGTGGCCAAACGTACTGAAAACCTCTGCATCTCCATGTGAATTGCTGTCAGTCAAGGGGGTGGGATTGCTATTGCATTAATGTGTAGCTCTTTGCATCCATTTAGGGTCAGAAAAATAGGGCTGGAGAAGAGCTCAGGAGGTTGGACTTGTTGATGCCCTCTCAAGGTAGGCTCATCCCTGTCTAAAGCTTTCCAGACAAGTGTTTTATCTCACCTGCTCTTAAAAACTTCCAAGGATGGAGGGTCCGAAAGCCCTCTAGGTAAAACACTTTGGGATACACGGGGCTGGGAGCAGCTGGCATTGGGTGTCTTTCTAGCAGTAGGCAAAATGCTGTCCAACTGGTTTATGCACAGGAGGGAAAAATACTGGTTTGCATGAGACTCCGGGGCATCACTCAGACAAAGCTGGTGTCATTTCCCATGGTAAAAAATGGCCTGGCTACCTGAGTCTGACCTTCTCCTTGTGGCAACACCTGCTGTAGGGTGTCTGGTGGCTACAAAGGGTCAGGACCATGATGTATGCCCCCTCTGCGGTGTCATTTCTATCTTGGCAGGAAGAAGCGAGCAAGAGACAGGACCAGTCTTGCTATGGCTTCAGCTGTGGCCTCCCCGACCGAGCTGTACTGTGCTTCGCCATCCGGTTTGTGTCCCTTCCACCTCCTGCTCCCTGCCTTGGGAGCTTTTGAGTCTATCCAAGCCTCCTGGATGAGCCTGTGGGTGTATTCCCCCAAAAAGAAAGCAAAGTGGCACAAACGGTAGAAACTAGCCCCTTTCTCTTGTGTATTGCTCAGAGTTTCTCTTTATGCCGCTGTGGTGCTTCATGGGAAACAATAAACGTCCAGGCTTTTGACTCTGCTGGTGTCTGCGGCACCAGCTTGAGACTGCAATGCTGTGAATGGTCTTCTGGGGGCACAGCCGTTCTTCTCACCCATTGTCAAATCTCTGTTTTCTGTCCCATCTTCTCCAAATTCCCCCTCTTGTAACAATAAGACTCTTCTCTCCTGAGCATTTACTCCTAGTTTGTGAGCTCATTGTGATTCATGGTTTTCAAACACACTTGCAGCAGAGGTGCTTTTAATACCATGCTTTCAAGAGGCTGCGACCCCATGGATGCCTGAACATGCTTCAGTCGCTTGCAATGTCTAGTGAAGCTGTTTTTGTTAAAGGCTAATTTTGCTGCCTTTGCATCAGTAAAGCATCCACTCTTCTTTGGCAGCCCCTCTCAATCAAGGGTGGTGGTCTTTTGTGATTGTCCTATCTGCGGGTCTGAATATGGCTGATGAGGCCAATCCAGGATGGACAGACTCTGGGCCTTATTCAGGACTGGAGGCATTGGCAAAGTACTCCTCCTACTACAGTATTTCACCCAGGCTTCTCAGAGCTCTTTACAAATATCAATCCACTTAACCATTGCTGAGATGGGCTTATATTGCAAAGAATGAAAGAAAGACCTTGATTTTAGCAAGGCTTTTGATACAGGCTTTCACAGCACTCCTGCAAGCAAGGTAAAGAAGTACAGGTTGGATGAATGGACTGTAAGATGGATAGCAAACTGGGCTCAGAGAATAGTGATCAATGGGTTGATGTCTCGTTGGCAGCTGATACCAAGTGGATTGCGCCAGGGGTTGGTCCTGGGGCTGGTTTTGTTCAAAGTGTTCATCAACGACCTGGAAGATGGCACAGAGTGCACCCTCAGCCAGTTTGCAGATTACCCCTCCCCGCAGACTGGTGCTCATACACTGGAGGGAGGGCTAGGATTCAGAGAGACCTCGACAGATTGGAGGACTGGACCAAAAGAAATCTCCTGAGGTTCAGCAAGGACAAGTGCAAAGTCCTGCACGGTGACTGGCTGGGCAGAAAAGGACCTGAGGGGGATAGTGGGCAATAAGCTGGATACGATCATGGTGCCAAGAAGGCGACAGGCATCCTGGGCTGCACTGGGAGAAGCGGTGCCAGCAGGTCGGGGGCAGTGATCCTTCCCCTCTATTCGGCACTGGGGAGGCCACATCTGGAGTCCTGTGTCCAGCTGCGGGCCCCCACTACAGAAAGGATGTGGACACATTGGAGAGAGTCCAGCAGAGGGTGACAAAATGATTTGGGGACATGACTGGTGAGGAGAGGCTGAGGGAAATGGGCTGATTTAGTCTGCAGAAGAGAAGACCGAGGGGGATTGAACAGCAGCCGTCACCTCCCTGCCAGGGGGCTGCAAAGGGGATGGAGCTGGGCTGTTCTCAGTGGGGGCAGATGGCAGGACAAGGAGCAATGGGCTCAGGCTGCAGCAAGGGAAGCTGAGGTTGCATATTAGGAAAAACTTCCTCACTAGGGGGGTGGTGAAGCACTAGAACAGCCTACCCAGAGGTGGGAGAAACTGTATCCTTGGAGGTTTTGAAGACCTGGCTAGACAAAGCCCTGACTGGGATGATGTATTTGGGGCTGGTCCTGCTTGGAGCAGGGGCTGGACTAGATGTGACCCCCTGAGGTCCCTTCCGGCCCTCGTTTCCAATGATTCTGTGATTTCTCTCTGCTGAACTCTGCCCCCGACCCAAACGCCTTCACCCACTTGTGCCCCCAAGAAATATAGGGCTGAATTCAGAAAGGGTGGTCAGAGCTTGCACAGACACCGTTCATCACCGCTTGTATTTTCTTACTGGTGGTTCCTGGGAGCTCCAGTCCGGCCCCAGGAGCCTCATCGTGCTACACATTGCACACGCACAGAATGATAGCTCCCGACCCACAAAACTCGCTTGATCAGTGAATGGTGATTTATCACTTTGTCAGGTTGCTGCAACATCTGAAGTTGGGAGCTGGACTTGTAGCACTGGAAGGAACGTCAGTGTTTAGCTGGATCCGCAAAACCATTAGGCAAAGAGGAGCATGGTAGAGTTGAGTTGCCTTTCCAGAGAGCCAGTCCCCAGGGCAGCTTTCAAGCTGGGAGCTATAGCTTCCCCAGGGTATTTTGGAGTAAGCGTGCTAAGCCATCACGGCATGAGTGCACCCACACCAAAATCCCTGACCAGGGATTTGCCGAAACAACGGTGCTGTGCATCTGAAGGTGGGATCCACTCGCTGCAGCTGTGAGGAGTCTTTCCAGCGCTTGAGCGTTTTCTCCTTTAAGAGAAGTGACAGGGGCTCTGCCTGTCTTGGCTCCTCGCGGCTGGACGGCTCGTGCTGCAGGCTCCCAGGGACGGCATGTACCACTTGTCAAAAGACTTTGCAAGGGTGTGAATCAGTGCAGAGCCTCGGGGCACTGTTTGTATCATCCACTTCTGCAAGGGGAGCTCCTGGCAACCTCACCAGCAATGCAAGGGAGGTATGCCCTGGCCCAGACCATCCTTACCCACGTGCACACCCATGCACACTCTCACCTGAGACAGGGCTCCTGGTTGCGTAACCTTTTGAGGTCCCTTCTAGCTGTTTTACTGTGATTCACAGGGATTTGTTTTCCAAGTAGTGAAGGCTTTACTCCCCCTGTCTTGCCAGTTGGCTTTACTGGGAATTGCATGCATACCCCAAACCTGATCGCTTCAGTGTCACTGAGTTGCCTGAACGCTTCAGGTGCCCTTGTGCTTAAAGAGGTAAGGCACACGATGAAAATGGCTGCTTAGCAAGTGTCTAATTACTATTCGACGTATTCTAAGTGTTTTCTCTTGACAAGGCTTTGGCAGGCCGCGGGTTGCTAAATATACTCTCCTCTTGCGAAGGCTTGGCAGGGATCTGAGGAACAGCGCCAAGCCGTCTCTTCAAATGTTAACAAGCTCCTTGGTGTGGCTTTCTCGGTGGAGAGGTTGTGCGCTCTTCTTTCCACACCCAAAAAACCTCGCGCTGGCCTGCCTCAGCTCAATGCTGAGCACGTGCGAGGTGGCTGCATGAACCATTTGTCTAGCAGGAGCTGAGAGAGGAGCAGGTCCTTGATGCTGTCCCCGCAGGGCTGCTTTCCAGAGAGGTTGAGCCCCTCAAGTTCCTGTCGACTGTGGCTGGCCTCCAGAATCACCTCTCCCCAGCAGTTGCTCGCACCTGCCCCTCTCTCTGCTGTTTGTGAGCCATGCTGTCACATCACAAGCTTGTTGGGAGCCACAGGTCCATCGTCCTTCTCACATTTGGACAAGTAGCAAGCAAGGAAATGGGCCGCTTGCTAGCTGCCGTGGCCTGAGCTGTCAAAGAGCTCAAGTTGAACCTTGGATGAAGCAGAAATTGGGTGAGTGACCAGCATCACCCGCGGTGATACTTGCCCATGAATGCAGACCCTGGACCCCAGCCCCTGGACCCTCCTCCAGCTCTGCCAGTGCACCTCACCACGATCTGTGGCACAACTGGCTGTGTATCGTCGTGAGCATATGTGAAGCTCAGACCCTTGGCTATAGACTTGGAGTTGGGCAATAGAAAATGCGCAGTCAGTCCAAGCTGGTGCTAACTTTGCCGGCATCAGGCCATGAACCTCAGGGATGCGTATCATTTTCAAGAAAAGGTCCTTGACCTTGACCCCTCTGCTAGTCAAAGGTGCTTTGGTGTGGCAGATACAGGAGCTAGTCTTTAGTGCCCTTCTTTGGGACGTCACCAGGCGACAGGGATGGACTTGCCTCAGGGTTTCTGTGCAAATACAAGCCTGGTCTTCGAAGATGATTTACAATAGCTGAGACTTCAGCCACGGGCTTCATGGAATCACAGGAAACGAGGGTTGGAAGGAACCTTAGGAGGTCATCGAGTTCAACCCCCTGCTCAAAGCAGGACCAGCCCCAAAACTGGGCACAGCACTCCAGATGTGGCCTTCCCAGTGCAGAATAGAGGGGAGGAATCACCTCCCTTGATCTGCTGGCAGCGCTCCTCCTGATGCAGCCCAGGCTGCCGGTCGCCTTCTTGGCACCAAGGACCTGTTGACTCCTATTCAGTTCATGTCTGCTGTGTCCTCCACATCTTTTTCTGCAGAGCTGCTGCTTAACCAGTGGGTCCCCAGCCTGTCCCGGTGCATGGGAGTCTTTCATCCTTAGTGCAGGACTTTGCATTTGTCCTTATTGAACCTCAAGAGATTTCTTTTGCCCCAATCCTCCAATTAGTCGAGGTCACTCTGAATCCCATCCCTACCCTCCACCATATCTACTGCACCCCCCAGCTTGGTGTCATCTGCGAACTTGCTGAGGGTGCACTGCATCCCATCTTCCAGATCATTAATGAAGATATTGAACAAAACCGGCCCCAGGACCGACCCCTGGGGTACTCTAGTTGATACCGGCTGCCAACTAGACCTGGAGTCATTGATCACTACCCGTTGAGCCCAATGATCCAGCCAACTTTCTATCCGCCTTACAGTCCATTCATCCAACCTGTACTTCCTTATGTTTCTCAGAGCTTTATAGCATGGATACCCCTCTTCACATACGTGCCACACTTAGCCTGGCTTGTCCTGTAACATATCAAACCTTTGAAAAATGTGTCTGCTCAAAAGCCTCTGATGCCAAAATAACACTCAAGAGCCATGGCAGAGCACAGTTGCAATTTCTGCTTGGTTTGAAGTCTAAAGGGAAGTTTATGAATGAGATGAGTGGGGCCACGGGCATAGCTTTAATTAATACAAGTCACCAAATGAGACAAGCAGTGCCAAGGGGTGCAGAAACAATGATGATCCACCCCAAGGCAACTCTTCTGTACAGGGATAGAAGAAAGCATGCAACAACAGGAAGAATGAGTTGCAATCTATGCAGAAACAGTCTTCCCCGTCCCTTTGGGATGCCTGTTTTTTGCCACATTCTCTCTGTTTGGAGGTTTCCACCTTTGCCCCGTTCAGCTGGAAGTGAATATGCTAACCCAGATTGTGGAGACCAGGGCCTGGCAGGATTGTGCTTCTCTCCCTCTCATTAACAACAAGGATTTTTTTTTTTGATTGTGTCCAGCAAAATGAAATAGTTTCACTCTCGACTCACGGGGCTTTTCCAAAGGGGCCTCTGGCCTGGCCAAGTAATATTTATTTATAACACATGACTGTGGTTTCAGGAATGTGCTCCGTGACCCTTCTCCATTTCTTTGATTAAAATCTAATATCGTAAGAAAAAACATTGTCTTGTACGGCTCCTGCCCGGCTACAGATGAATGACCTTCAAGTCCTTTGCCTTGCTCAGTGCTTCAGGCTGGGCATTGGAGGTGTCCCGGTTCTTCAGGTTCAAGGAAATACTGTGTGAAAGGGGGAGCCTCTCTCCCCAAAGCAAATGCAGCTTTAAAGAGGTGTCAAACAGCGGTGCTGGCTGCCGGACCTGGAGCAGAGGTGCCCTTCACTGCGTCTGCACCACCACGTGACCATGTGCCTCGCTCTTGCACCAGAGGGTTTAGGATGAGGGTGCAATGCTGATCAAAGCTCCTTTTAGTTGGGTATGAACTTAGATAACAAAGAAGCAAAACATCCCCACTTCCCCCCAGGAAATAGAGGTTTTAAGGTGCGTCTTCTTCATCAACTCCTTTATTGTTTCTTGGTTGCAGTGTGGTAGGACTTGTGAACATGCATCCAGTTGTGGACCACAGCCTCCATGTGTCATAGTCTGTACAGATGCAGAATAAGAAGATGGTCCTTGTCCCCCAAGTTTATTATGTAAATATAAAACAAGAGACAACCAACGGATAAAGAAGTGGGAAGACAAAGGAATGAGGTAGATCAGCCATCACCGCCTTGTAGTCGGCAAGATTTTTGCAGCTGTGACCAAGGTATGGCTTAAGAAGGAAGGTGGCTTGAGGAACCATGTAGAAATTGTGAGGGTGGACAGTGGCTTGCTGGCCCCAAAACTTTGGGAATCTCTGTCCTAAGCCTGTTTTAACCCCAAGGCATTTGGAGTCTGTAGACACGTAATCTTGGGAATTACAGGTGCAAAGATGGCTGCTAATGGAGCTCTTATTCACATAGGCTAATCCCAAACCCTGTGAATTCTGCAGCCCAGACAAACCAGTCGGTGGTTACAGTACCTTGCTCCCTTGCCCTTTTTCCATTTTGCTCCATGATTTTCTCATCCTAGATGAAACAAACTCCCCGAGGCAGGGAATGCTTTCATTTTACTTGTTTGTACAGGGCCTGGCACGGTGGGTCTTGATCCCGAGGGGAGCTTGTGGTTGCCACAAGTAAATAGCAACAACTTTTGTCATTGATCCTGCTCATTAAATGTAAGATGTTTATTAGGGCTGGACATCCATCAAAGAGAGAACTGACAGTGCTTGCAGAAGAGCATGTTCTGTTTAAACCGGGAGGAGATGGACTCCAGCACTTAGTGGCTCTTGTTTTCAATTGGCTGGACTTCCACCATCCAAAAGACAAAGGAAGCTGAAAGATTCCCCCGTCCAGCCCTCCACCCTCTGTAAAAAAAAGAAAACACAAACCCTTGATAAATATTTTTTGTTAATAAATTCCATTTCTCTTATAAAAAACCCCCAAGTTTGCCAACTACCAAAGCAGGGAAAATATTTTACATAACTCCATGTGCTGTGTCTAAAAGGTTGCTCCGGGTCTGGCTGGAACAACTCTTTCCATAACCCAGAACGCAAGGGGAGGCTGAGATCTAACTTGCCTCATCCAAGCAAGGACCCAACTATTTTGTTTCCTTTTGTTCTGTTGAACTTGAGCTCAACGAAGTTGCAAAATGCTTCCCATCTGGCAGGAGACATCTAGCAGGTTGGGAGCACAAATATAGGAAAATAAATAAAAAATGGATGTAAACCAAAAACCCCACTGAAGAGTAATGTCCATGGTGGTGCCACAGAGCTATTGCTATAGTAGGTATATACAGCAGAACTGGCTATTATTATTTTTTATTATCATTTTTTACAGAAGAGCTAATTAACCACTGGAACAAATGCTCAAGGCATGTTTGTCCTTCTTGACTATTGAGACTTCAGGATCTTCTGGGTGAGTTTCTTACACTGTGAGTGTGAAGCACCAGATGCATAGGGTCTCCATTTCCGTTAATGCCTCCATGTGCTATTGTAATAATAAATCACTTTTACAGAGGTGACCAAACTGGAGCCTCGGGTCTTATATCTCCACTGCAGCCTACGGCATCAGATCTGGACTTGGTGTGGGCACACACCACCTTTACATCAGTTTAATCTGCCTCAGTGCTGGTGCAAAGGTGAAGCAGACCCATGATGGGCAACCATACAGTGATGTGAACCAGTGTACTGGGTGAGGAGTGAGTAGACAGTGGCCCTAGCTCCACTTGTGTACAGACCAGGTGTCCTCAGCTCTAGCCAGTCCCGCACCCGGATTTACGGGGGTCGCATGCAGCTCTTTACAAAGCCATAAACCAGACCTCGTTG
>NW_017728949.1:53382115-53385656 GCF_001723895.1 Crocodylus porosus | reverse complement strand
CTTCCTGCCCTTTGGGCGGGGGGCTGGACTCGATGATCTCCCGAGGTCCCTTCCAGCCCTAATGTCTATGAAATCTATGAAATCTATGTCCACAAGACCTTGCAGTCCATTCCAGGCCTGGGAGGACACAGAGGGAGAGCAGCCTTTACTGCCTCACCACAGAGCAATGGTGTCCAAAAGGAAAGGAGTTTGGGACATCCTTAGTTAAGAGGCTGCAAGGGTGAGAAGTGATGGGAAAGGAAATGGGAAGACAGGAGCGAGAGAGGGACAGAAGCCCGATGATCTTTGGTGTAACCCCAGCGCAGTCGGTAGGGGAGAGCATTACGAGCTAGCTTGGGAGCCAGATGCTTTAGGGGTCGGGCAGTCTGGGGAGTCACCTGTCTGGAGCGTCGGCCAGCCTTGCACTCGGCTGCTTGGAGCGCTTTGGTTTCATCAGATCAGTATTTTGTGGCAGAAGACATTGAGCAGCAAGTTTCCAGTCAGCTGCAGGAAGAGCTCTTTACTCCAGTCTTGACCTGAACCCACCTTACTTTAGCAAAGTCTGGGACTTTTAGCAAAGTGCTCCAGTAGCAAAGGAATTCACAGTGGTGATGGAGGATTTCTTCAAGGATCGTGGGAGTTTGTCCCGGTCTACCGGTGCTCGAGGAACAAAGGAAGGGTCCCACTAAATTCTTTCTTCTGGCACAATACCATTTCCGGAGGTGGTTCATTGATTTTGCAGTGTCGTACACAGCACCCCTCACCTGGCATGCAATCATGCACATCCCCTCTGGAATCTAATTATAGTTTGGTTGTTAACAAGTAGCTATTTCCTGGCTTTCACTCAGCAGGCTCGCTGCATGGAAAACTGGAAAGTGAGGGCGGGCAAATGGGACAACAACAACAACAACAAGAAGGTTTACAGTTCTAGGAAAGCTCACTCGGAGAGGGTAAAATCCATGTATGGTCAACCGTGCCGTGCTGCAGTTTGGCTGAGGATGCCTTGTCCATGTGGCAAGACCCCTTCCACTCCAGGCTCTGTTGTGATGCCTTTCCAGCCTCTTAGCACATCTCCTGTTAGACCGAGATTTCTTGTGCTTAGTCTTATGGCAGAATTGAATTCAGGAGGTTCAGGAAGGATAAGGAAAATCAAACCAGCTTGCTTGCAACAAAACCAAATACCCCAGAGAAAAATGATACTTGTTTATGGGTGTTTTTAGTTATGGAGTTAGGTCTGTGGAAGGACCTGAAGTGAAACTTTGGAGACCTTGGTTTAATTAGTAGCTTTGCCAAGAAGTTCCTTGGTATCTTTGGACCAAGTCTCTTAGGGTTTGTTCACACTGCGGTGACCATGTGACTCAGTTTAATGCATGTCCAAGCAAACATGCCTGTCCATGCGCTCCTGTACCCCAGCGAGGGCATTCTGCTGTCATCTCACCACCTTGCCAGCTTGCTAGAGACCAGGGTCTGAAGAGCAATTGCTCTGGGCATGTATCTGGGTTTGGCATGTGTGAGCAGGAGCAGGTAGGCCCCTGCTACCTTAGAGTCGCTGCTAATCTCTCCCCACTTCTACAGCGGGAGGAAGGAGTGCCCAGGGCTCAAGATACAAGCCTCCAGATTCATCTCCCTGCACTGCTGCTCATGTCCTGAGGGATTAAGTGACTCATTGAGGAACTCATGGAGGAAGCCGGGTTGTCACGAGTTTGTCTCACAGCATTGGCACCACCATGACATGGGCATGATGGGCACAAAATGAATGTCATCATTTCACCTGTGCACTGTGGATATTAGCACTCCCTTCACCTGCCCCATTTGCAAAGTTGGCACTGGATTTAGGACTCGGATGCTTCAATAATAAACTCTCCCTGCTGGACTATTGTTCTAATGCATATATATATATATGTATATTACCTATAAGCCAGTTCCCAAAAACAAACCTCTAAATACCATTTTCTAGCCATCATGCAGAAGTAATGTCCCCTATTTTTTGTCTAAGACAAGTAGTATTGACTGTATTTTCATGTATACAACATGTGCTTTCCCTGCCAAAAAATCAGCCCTCCCAAAATTCGGGTGTGGTATTGAGATGGGGAGCTGATTTTTTGCCTGGGATAGAAACACCCTGCTGTGATCCCTGCTCCACAAGGTAGCAGCGATGGTATTACTATTCAGGCAGCTGAGGGAGTTGGGTGACTGAATGGCTTGCTGTTCACCAGTCTGCAGATGTTAACAACCATCTCTCCTTTTTAATAGTCTCGATGTTCCACTAATCAAGCTAACCCATGGTAAGGCAATTTTGCTGTCTTCTAGCTGCTCCTGGTCTCTCTTCTATTTTGCAGCCTACCTAGGAAAAGAAGGGTGAATCAGATGAAGGTTACTCACTGCAGCCATAACTCTGGAAAAATCTTTTTTTTCTTCAGTCTGTCTTTCAAAACCAAGGCATGTTTTATATTCTGGGATGTGTTTTATGCAAGAAAATATGCTCAGGACAGAGTCTCCATGGATTGTGTCAGGAAAGAGTCTCTGCCTCAGCTCAGTTTGTTCCTAAAATGAGTTGGGTCTATGGGTCATCTGAACCAACGTCTGGGTTTTAGACTGAGGGGGGATTTGATAGCAGCCTTCAGCTCCCTGCAGGGGGGCTGCAAAGAGGATGGAGCTGAACTGTTCTCAGTTGGGGCACATGACAGGACAAGAAGCAATGGGCTCAAGTTGCAGCAAGGGAAGTTGAGGTTGGACATTAGGAAAAATTTTCTCCTGAGGAGGGTGGTGAAGCACTGGAGCAGGTTACCCAGAGAGGTGGTGGCGTCTCCATCCTTGGAGGGTTTTAAGGCCTGGCTAGACAAAGCCTGGGCTGGGATGATGTAGCTGGGGCTGGTCCTGTTTTGGACTAGATGAGCTCGAGGTCCCTTCCAATCCTCATTTTGGGCTGCGATTCCTTGATTGCCTCTTTTGGGCACAAGCTGGAGCATGCAAGTAGCACCCCAGAGACGCTCTGTTAGGCTCTTTTGTATATGATGTTTCCATTTCTTCAGGGCCTTGACATAGACCACGAATGATGTGTGACCCCAGAAGCTAGGGGGGCACAGCGACTGCTCACAGGCAGCAGTGGTGGTGTCGACAGCTGGGGCATGGTGGTGGTGAGCAGGGAGCTCCTACAAGCGGCCATAGAGGTGTCGGCAGCCTAGTGAGAGCTGACTGCCCGGCGGTGTTGGCAGTGCTTCTTTTAGGGGATGCAGCGGCAATCTCAGGGCATGCAGCGGCAATCTCAGGGGGTGCACGTGCACCCCCTACATGTCACCAATGAATAGACCTCTGAGTTTGGCTCCCTCAGGAAAGAAGCCAACAAAACTATCCTCTATGCCTGTGGCTTAATTTGGAAATAAAAATTAGGAGGCTCCAGGATTCCCCCCTGCCCAATGTTTGTAGATACCTGGTACAAAGTCTTTGCTGAGGCTTCTAGCACTGCCCAGGTAAAATCCATAGCAGCAGTGCCTAAGATCTAATTGTCCTCTGCCTTTCCAATATTTTTGTGCTCCTGGTTCTCCAGGAGAATATATGTGTG
>NW_017728949.1:53364354-53376565 GCF_001723895.1 Crocodylus porosus | reverse complement strand
GCCCTTTGGGCAGGGGGCTGGACTCGATGATCTCCCGAGGTCCCTTCCAGCCCTAATGTCTATGAAATCTATGAAATCTATGAACTGGAAAGTTGTCAGAACACATTTGCCCCACAAGTGATGTCTGGACTTTCTGCCCCCTTAACCCTTGGGCAGGAACTGGAAGCAGAGCAAATGGGCAACCCTGGAGAGACTCAGTGGGTGGATCCCCAGTCCCACTTAGGGAAAGCCCTATGGGAAGAACAGGTCTTATGTAATGGTAGGGGGCCGACTTAGGATGTTGCAGGTGCAGCTTGCTGTTTGGCTTTAATGGACCCCAAGAAGCTGGGTCTAGTCACACATTAAAGTGGGAACAGAAGACCTGACCTCCTCCTCCCATTGCAATAGCAGGATCTGGAGGTTATCCCTTTTAGGGCATGCAGGTTTCATCAGCCCTTTCCCCAGCACCACTGCTCTTCTGGAAATACCGATGGAAAGGGGCTTGTTGCTTCTTACTCATGTGGGATCCACGCTTTCAGGCCTCCAGGTCTTTCTGAATTGAAAGCGACTGTGTGGGCTTCTCCCTGGCAGACAAGGGCTTGTTCATGCACTTCCATTTGATGGAACAGGGATTAGCTTTCACCCCTGGATGTATTTGCTTAGTGCAAGCTGAATGAGGTCTTTTCTCAGGCTTTGGGAGGGGCTGTCTCTCGCACACTCCCTGACTCATGAATTCCTCTCCATTCCTGGCTGACTGACGTTGGGCCACCCCCATCTCAAGTTCTTGCCTCTTCCCTCACCTTCTCTTCAGTCCTGCGATGACGATGTCCCTTAGGAATGAGCAGCTTTATTGCACTCCTCCCTGGGGTTCTTATACGGATGCATCATCGTAGATGTTTGCTGATCTGCAGCCAGTATTTTGTGCCTAATTATCTCCTTGAATCAGGGTGTCATTTAACACCTCCTATCTTATTAATTCTTAGGTTTAGATGCATTGCTTTCATCTGAGCAGGGAGGATTCCCAAGAAAGGGCCCTGATCCGAACTGGCTGAGGTTATGGGGCTTGTGTTGTGCAAGAGGTTGAACCGAAGGGATGGTTATGGTCCCTCCTGGCTGGCGTCTGGGATGGAGGGAGAGATAGGTGAAGACTAACATCTGGATGGAGGACTGGATTGCTCAGGCAATAAAATATTGAGCCTTCCACCCCAACGTATAGGACATAGGGTCACTTCCAGCACAAAGGGACAGTGCCTTGGAGATAGTGGTTGAGTGGTGGCTTGTGTGAAATGCTCGGGCATTCAACCAAGCGATGTAAGAACAGACCTAACATCATTACTGGCAGTAGAAGCAAGAAATGACAAAAAGCACCTGTTTCATCAGCTGTTAACAGAAGATGCAAACAGATAGAGGCTTAAGTCATTATACCTACACGAGTCCCACAAGCCTCCTGGAAGAGATGGTGGATGCTGAACCAAACTTATGGGCAGTGATGGAGTGGGCTGACCGCTGGGAAAGGTCACACCTATTCTTGTAGCATTTTATACTGACACCAAACAAGTCCCTCACTGGGCATGACCTTGACAGAGAAGTGTGGGTCAGGCTGAATAGACTGAGATCTGGATGCGGATGCTTCAAAACAACACTTCACAAGGTAGACCTCGCGGACAGCCCCCTGCGTGAATGCAGTGTCCAACAAGCAGCTCAGGCAGCACCAAATTGAAATGCCCAAATGGGGCAGATGGGATCTGTCCATTGAGCGATATAATACCAGATAGTGGCTCATAGGTTTGGAAGTTGATATCTGACGCTGCATGAAAGAAGAAGGGGCCTCATTGTGCTTATCTAGGCTGATCTACCTAACATGAGCTGCAGTGCTCCTTGGATTTCCTTCCTGTTGGAAATAGGACAAACTTCTGCCCTATCTAAGCTTGATTTTAAAATGCCCAGGGATGAAGAACACACTTGGCTCTCAGTAAGTTGTTCCAGTCATTAATTATTCTCAGTGTTAAGGAAAATGTTGCCATATTTCTAGTCAGGATTTTTCTCACTTCACTTTGCAGCTAGTGGTTTTTGTTAAACCAAGGGTGCTCAGGCTCCAGCCCGCGGGCCAGATCCGGTGCAGGGAGCTAGGCAACTTGACCCACAAGGCTCCCCTTGGGTCTGGAAATTTGGCAGTGGGGAGCAGAGCCAATTAACACTGCACTGCTTCCCTGCCACCCATTTTCCAAGCCTTACACAGCTGGATCCTGGATCATCCCTGATTGGGGGATTGGGTCCCGTTCCCCATTACACAGGTTTTGTGCTTATCCTGATTCCACACTGGTCCTTAGCCTTCTCTGTGATGAGCTAAATAGACTGAGCTCCTGGAGTCTCTCACTTCAGGCCTGTTTTCCAGTCCTTTGATCCTGCTTGTGGCTCTTCAAACTCTTCCCATGTTTTGTTTTCCTATTCATGTGTCCACAGCATAACTACTGCCACCCAAGGGCCAGGTGCATAAGCTGGGGATACCGCCTCTTCTTTTGGCTGTAAAGGGTGTCCCCTGGGGTGGCATTGGTCATTGCACTGTCTCATGGAAACAGAGGTTTAGAAGGGACCTCCCAGGTTGTCTTGTCCAAACTGACTAGGAAAAGCAATGGCATTTACCTACAAAGCAATTCATCACCTTTCTAGGGCACCAGTTTGTCACTCAAACTTCTTAGTTCATGATGATCTGTAGAAAGGCAGCTTATATCCCCAGTTCTGTCGGTCTGGGGTTGTTTGAAACTCCTTCTTTGGCAATCCCTTGCAGTCAAGGATGATTGTCTCCCATGATTGCTTTACCTGTGGGTCTGAAGACGGCTGATGAGATTGATTTGGGATTGATAGACTCTGTTGCAGCTTGGACATGTGTTTCCAAGGTGGAAAGTGGAGGTGGGGGGCTCTGGGTTCTTGATTTGGTCCATGACATGCAGTTTCTGCCACTCCTGATTTTCCATCTCCTGTTGTCATAAGAAGGTTTCAAAGTACTGAGATCCTTGTAGCCAACTCTTCCTTTACTTGGGGCAGTCCTGGGTGATAGTCTCCCACCAGTTGAGGTCAATGTTGCATTTTTTCAAGTTGGCCTTGAAGACATCCTTGAAGCATTTTCTCTGCCCTCCTCTTGAACGTACACCTTGACTGAGCTGGGAGAGTAAAACTTGCTTCAGGAGGCTGGAGTCAGACATCTGGATGATGTGGCCGGCCCAGTGAAGTTGATGTCAGATGATCATCGCCTTGATGCTCATGGTGTTTGTTTGCGAGAGGATGCTGATGTTGGTGTGTCTGTCTTTCCACTGGAGTCAAAGGATCTTCTGCAGACAGCATTGATGGTACTTCTCCAATGATTTGAGTTGTCCCTTAGATGTTGTTTATGTCTCAGCTCAGCTATCAGCTGCAAAGAAAGAAAAGAGAGGAAAATATGAACAGACCAGCTTGCCTTTTTCAGGCAGAGTAAAGCATGATTGAATCTTTCAAATGCAAAGGACTGAATACCACCTCCAAACCTTGCCTTATATCAGTGATTTTCAACCACAATGCCAGCGCCTGGGTGCCATGATATTCTTTCAAGGGTGCTGCCCAATATTAGCTCTGTTAGATGTGCAAACACCTACCCATGATTCCCAAGCTAAACTCAGATATCGCAAAGATGAATCCATAGCATCAAAAGCATTCTGCCTTGTAGTGACCTTTTTGAGCCCTTTGCAACAGAAGAATTGCAATTCTAATTAAAAAAAAATGTAAGCTAAGAGCTGGCATCTTCAAAGCAGGGCCTGGAAAAGACTGGGAACCACTGTCTTAGATCCATGTGTTCTGCCGCGTTGTTTATTTAGCCGTAACCCGACCCCTTACGGGAGGGAAGAACTTAGGGGTGGACAAACCTGAAAAAAGGCCTTTATTGAGGCCCGGAAGTGTGAAGCCCTATTCAGATGCTTTGTTTTCCTGTTCTTCTGTGTTGCTTTCCCCCACTGACTCTCCCCAAAACCCACCATCTCTCACTGAAGTCCTCCTTGCTCATCTCCAGGGTCATCTTTCAAGCAGAGCAGGGCAATTGTGTGGAAGAAAGGGGAGGCTCGTGCCAGTAGTGTCTTTGGGAGTAGGACGTCTTGTGCATTTTAATGAATCTGAGGTGGAAGAGAAGGAGCTTTGAATCAAGCTGGAGCAGTGGGAAGGGGGGAGACAGTTTGTAGGAGCACGTCTTTGCTTTTTCTGAATCAATTTGGACCTTTCCGTTAGTTTTGGCAAAGCAGCAGGGTCAAACCTCACATCAGTGGGGTATAGATTAACCCTGCACCCTCCCTGAGTGCCACTCCGATTCCCTTTCCCTTGACCAATCTGTTGCTCTGCTTTCTGCCCCCTGCCCTGTATGCCCTGCCCAAGTTGCTGCTCTGCTTTCTGCTCCCTCCCTTTCTGTCACTGTGCTGCCTGGCCCTTCCTTGATCTGCCATATGCCACAGGGGTTGGCCACCTCTGCTTCACATCAAGCCACCAACCCCTACCCTGCACACCTACAAAACCTCTCTGCTCCTTTCCTCACCCCCAATTTGAGGCATGGTTCATTGCTACCTTGTATGACATCAGTGCTATTATTTAATCCATGGCTCCATTAAAAGAGTGTTTGCACACAAAGCAAGCTACTTGCTCTCTAGAGGTGGATGCACATTGTGCCTTTTCCTTTCAAGGGCTTATTTAGTGTGCAGGAGACTTAAAGAAAATGCTGAGCTGTAGAGCACCACAAATTAATGCCTTCAAAAACAACCTCAAAGTCCTGAATCAAGCAAAAAGAGCCAGGTGTGTATTATTGAGGGCTCAAGTGTGGTGTTGCATTTACTTTTGGCCTGCTGCTTCAGCTAGGGTGAGGACCATGATACTGTGATCACTGAGCCTAGAAGTGCAAGACACTCTCTCCTTTTTTAAAGCTACCTCAGATTTTTTCACCAAAAAATATTTTTAGTGTTGTTGTTTTTTTGTCAGAGGGGAGATTTCTGCAGGAGGTGCCTGTTCTTTTCCCTGACACGTTTTCCCAGAAAAATCTACCTGATATAGATTTCCTTCTCCAGGTTTCAACATCCATTTTGCATGGCTGAAAACTGGGAATTTTTTTTATCGTCAACCTGAAAAAATGTAGAAATGCTGAACAAAAATGAAATTTTGGGCAGGGGCAGCAAGGGGAGGGAACAGCCTTCTGGTGATCTCTGCTCATTATTAAATCAACCACTGTTAATAGCCTGAAAGGAATTAGGCACCCAAGCATGCTGCCAGTGAAGAGTGCCGTCAACCTTCTCCGCAGCATCCATTATCGTATTCTTCCCCCAGTCAAGAAGGGACCTACGCTAGCCTCAGTCTTGCTCTTATTGCTAACATACCCACAGAATGGTTTTTATTGCCTGTTATACCCATCACTATGTGCATCTCACTCTGTGCCTTTGCCATCCCGACTTTCTACCTCCATGCCTGTACTAGGCTCCCATATTCATCCTTAGTAATACACGTTTCCTTCTGAAGTTTCGTGTCATTGAAGAGCTGACTGCTTAGCCAGATGCATCTCTTGCAGTTCTTCCTTTGTATCAAGATAGCCTGCTCTTAATACAGTCTCTTTAAGGTACAATCAACTCTTCTAGATCCCTTTTTTTCTTAGACTTTACACTACGTAAGATCCTGCTTACCAATTCTCTGCATTTTTGAAGTCTGGTGCTTTTACACTGGCGTTGTCCTTCCCTCCTTTTCTCAGGATTACAAGCTCCATCATTTCAGGATCCTGGTCACCCATGTTGCCCCATCTTCAGAGTCTCAACCAATTCCTCTCTATTAGCAGCAAGCCAAGATATTATTGTCTTAACAGCAGATGTCGAAGAATTCTTTAAAATATTTTAATGAAAGTTTATGCTTGGCTGCCAAAACTGTACTTCAATAATAGTATCTGATTACCATAATGCCTGGTTTATTCCATGGACAGTTGTACTGGGTGGCCTGATCTCAATACCTTTAATATCTTGAACTTACAGTTTCCAAGTGCAGAATCTGGTCAAATGAGCTGTTTCTGGGACTTTTCCAAATCTGAGCTCACTGTTTGCATTGTGGTGTTTTAGGTTAGAAGCAGAGAAAGTAGTAAGACACAGGATCACACAAACATGCACACATGCTAGGCTGGGTTCATAACTCCACTGAAGCCCGCATTTTACCAGTAGGGAAATGAAGGCACAGAGAGGGGAAGATGGCTTGACAGGACCACCCAGAGCATCCGTGCCACAGCCGGGAATGAAACCCAAGAATCCTGATTCCTGGTCCACAGGGTTTTAACCTCCAGACGACAGTGCTCAGCTCCTCCTGAAAAAGGACAACGGTGCTCTGCCAAACGATGGAGCAGGGAGGGCTGCTGGTTAAAACAAATCCAAAAGACACATTAACAGGCTGCTGAATGCTGTGATGAAATAGCTAAAGCATTAAAGAAGCCAGAGACTGGTAATGAATAAAAGAAATGCCCATGTTTAGCCAAGAGGTCCCAAAGGTCTTCCTAGCAGAACACTGTGATCTTGAAAGGAATCCTTAAAGGACTTAAGCCATAGGGCAAGGGCGATAAGCTGTTGAAAACAAGGTCCAGGAAACAACTGAGTTTGTTAGCTGTTCGTGACCTGTCAGCCAGTGGTGCCCTGTTTAAGATCCCCACACTGTTAACAGAGCAGATATACAGCTTCAGGGGTGGATCCGGGGGGTGTGCACTGGTGCACTTGCATCCCCCTTTGATTCTGGGTCCACCCAAAGTTTATAGTCAGCTGCCTGGCAGTGGCAGCAGCATTTCCAGTCCAGCTGTGCTGAGGGAGTCACTTGATTTTGTGGCTCGTTCTAATCTACCTCATTCCTTCTAAACTCTTCATTGCACAGGTGCTAATGACCCTCTCTTCTATCTTAATGATTTCATACCAGCATGGAAAATGAGGGTGGGAAGGGACCTCAGGAGACTGCATCAAGTCCAACCCATGCTCCAAGCAGGACCAGCCCCAACTACTTCATCCCAGCCAAGGCTTTGTCTAGTCGGGTTTTGAAAACCTCCAAGGATGGAGATGCCACCACCTCTCTGAGGACCCTGTTCCAGTGTTTCACCACCCTCCGAGTAAGAAAGTTTTTCCTAATACCCAACCTCCTTTCCTTGCTGCAACTTGAGCCTATTGCTCCTTGTTCTGTCATCTGCCCCCACTGAGAACAGTCCAGCTCCATCCTCTTTGGATCCATGCTTCAGGGAGTTGAAGGCTGCTGTTAAGTCCCCTCAGTCTTCTCTTCTGCAGACTAAATCAGCCCAGTTCCCTCAGCCTCTTCTCACAAGTCATGACCCCCAGCTTTTGAACAATTTTCATTGCCTTCCACTGGATTCTCTCCAATGTGTCCACATCCCTTCTGTAGTGGGGGCCCACAACTTGACACAGGACTCCAGATGTGGCCTCCCCAGTGCCGAATAGAGGAGTCTCGGTGTTCCACGAATCAAGTTAGCTTTTATTCTGCAGTCCTGCTCTCCATTAGCTGCTCCTGGTAAGGACACTCCAATTTTACAGCCCTTTAGATTGGTTTTAACTCATTCCAAAGAAGTTATACTTGTTTTTTGCTTCCATCTTAAACCAAATACTACAGTCTAAGCCCCCTAGCATCTCAGTAAAGCTTCTAGTTTGTTTTTAAAGGGAGAAAAGCATGTGTTGTGTTGTATGTGATGAGGCACCTCACCATCTGCACCTTCCTTTCAAAATTCTAGATCTGTGTGCTGCCTTATAATGATTGATGCTTGGGGTCTGGCATGGCGATATGGTATAAACGGGTGTACGTCTGCCAAATGCAATTGTTAGTTCTGCTGTAACACAACAAGTAGCTAATGTATGACTTGAGTGATGCTACTTTGTGCTTATACCTCTCTGAATGAGTTCGCCCTTAAGGTGCTACCTTGCCTTGCCTTCTACCCTGTGCTGTTTGCACAAGGAAACTGGGCTCTTACCTATCAGCTGGTAGACCATCAGAAGGAAGTGATGTCACATCTGCACTAATCACGACCATCCTTGCTTTTATTCCCAGACATCAGCTCGACAGCATCAGTGGGACTGAACTCAGTCTGGCCAGCCATTCACTCTCTGTGGTCTTGGATTTGCCAGTTGTTCAACTATGACTCCTTGACATGAGTCTACAGCATCTCTGAGTGCAAGGTCGTCTCCCAACCAAGTACTGCTCAGGCCTGAGACAGCTTCACAAGAGAAACTGGATGCATTCAGTCCAGCCTGGCTACTCTCCACTATCTTAATTGTTTCTCTTAATTGCCTAAATAGTTACCTCTCAGTGATGAGATCCAGGGGGAATTCATGTTCCATAGCACATAAAGGACACTGAAGCTAGGCCACAGCCCTGACTTGTAACTCACCTTAGCTTCTGGTCTCCATGGACCCCTTCCCATGGAGTAGTAAATTCATGTGTGAACCCAAGAGCATAATCATCATCTTCAAGGAGCCAAGACAGAAGTCTTGTTCTTTGTTCAATTGCACTGATATCTGTCAAAAGCTACAAGTCCAGAGATGTTGCACTGATTGCCCTTGGTCCTGGGATCTCTGGAAAAGGAAGTCACTAGGAAGAGGGATAGGGTAGAGGCTAAGGAAAAAGCTGGAGTCTAGTGATAAGAAAGTTTCTAGCTTCTGGGGCCTATCCTCAAGGGCACTGAGCACCATCTCCTCATCAGGTGCTGCACTGTTAATTAGAAATACAGAGACCTGGAGAGAGTAACTGGGCTCCATCGATCCTCCTTGGAACTTGTTGGCAGGTTTGTTGGAAGCCTCTTGCAAATTGACACGAGGACCTTTCCGCGTCTTCCTTCCTGGCCTGTCCTTTTCCTTTCCCACAGAGAGTGCAATCACCTTCATTCCTGGAGTCTCAGAGGTCAGAGCTTGGGCCTTTTCCATCTGGCTCCACATCATGCCGCCATATCCCCTTCTCTTTACGTTTTCAGGGGCTTGTAGCATGGTGTGTATGTGTGAAAGGTGAGGCAGCGACAGCCCTGTATGGGGCTCAGACTCCCAGAGAACCACTTGAGCAATACTGCCTTCTGCAATCTCTCCCTTATACCCACAACACTGGTTTGCAGCTCTTGAATTAGAAGTTGTGGACCCCCACCTCATGACCCAGACAGCACAGGAAATCCACGTGAAACCCAGACGCCAAGAAACCTTCACATTCTGCCCAGCCATTGCAAGAGCCTAACCCTCCTCCCAGCTGATGTTAATGGCAAAATGTCCATTGTCTGCAGGCAGGGGAGGAATGGCCTATATGGGTTTGGATCTAGTTTGAAAAAGGATCTGAACTTTGGAGGTTTATTAGACCGAAGCATCCAAACCTTTTAAGATTTACCCATCCCTAATTGAAGAGAGAGGCCAAGTCCTTGTACCTTGCAGGCCTGTGGGGAAATGGAGATCGTCGTCATGCTTGGTAATATTGTGAATTTATTGGTTTGCTTCTGATTATGCCTGAGGCCTGCGGTATTGTGGGAAATGTAGCAGAAAAGACAGTCCTCTCCAAGCATTTACAAGCTTTGCTTTTACTCCAAAACAAGTTTCCTTTCATAAAACTATTATTTTCCAACCTTTTGTGGGGAAGCCTAAGGTATTTTTAGTTAAGCTGGTCTGGCCCTTGTTGTAGCGTGGCGATGGGATCTGTGGGTGGGGGCCTTTTAATAATGAAAAGAGCAACATGAAAGGAAGGATTAAAAATAATGTTTTATGCGTATTGATTTAATCAATTTATAAGGTGCCTTGTGCAAAGTGTCTGAGTGCCGCACAGAAACCACAGCACAAAATATTTAAAAAATCTGGATGGAAAGCCAGCCAGCCCCAGCACACAGCCAGCAAGGCTCGGAGGAACCTGGCAGTGGGAGAAACTCATTAACCAGCAAGGCCGGCCAGCCACGGGTAGAAAGGGATCTCTCCCTTCCTGTTAAGCCAGCCAAAAGCCAAGGGATCCATTCTCCATGGACAAACAGACAGATCCCTTCCTGATGGACACTCCACCTCCCTGGAGACCATCCTGTCCCCTGCCTGATCCTGATTGAATCTAGAGACCCGGAGCTGACCCATACTGGCCAAATCTAATGGCTAGATTGACAAAAGAGGGTGATAGCTCAGAGTGCCTCCGGACCAGTGTCATGGAAAGCTCAATTAACAGCACAATTACACTGAGGTGTGACGAGCAGAAGTGACAATGACAGAGTCGATGTCAGGAGGAGTTTCATCCCCTCACTTGAACATCAAAGTGAATGCTGATCCTTTGGCCCAGAAGGTTATTTGAGCAGGTATGATATCTTTTATTAGACTTCTATTATCTTTCATTAAATTGTTCTTTGCAAGCTTTCAGGTACAAGCACCCTTCTTCAGGCTGATTTTTTTCCCTTTATGTTACCGACAAAGAGTGACATTTGCATATCAGTAGTATTTCATTTATTGTTCTGTGTTGCTGCAGTTTTGCTCAGCATTGCAGAGACTGGCTGCTGCGTTCCACCCCAGAAGTGGCTGCCTTGGAGAAGCAGGCGATGGGATGCTTGTATATGTAAACAGGGAAAAGATTTGAGCTCTGTGGGGAAGAGAGGTACTTTTACACTGTATGATAATCATAACTGAGTGTACTGCCAGCTGACTATGAGTTTACAGTGTGCTATTAGATTGCACCCAGAGGCAATACAATCACTTACTCTGGAAATCTTCAAAAAACATCTGGACACTCACCTTGCTGGGATCATGTGACCCCAGCAACCTTTCCTGACCAAGTGCAGCGGGGCTGGACCTGATGATCTCGTGAGGTCCCTTCCGGCCCCTAACATCTATGAAACTGTTTTTGGTAAAAAACAAAACAAACCCAAATCCAAGAGCATATGGGATTGTCGTAATAGGACTGTTGCCCAAAAGCCAAGAGATTCCTCTACTCTATTCAGCACTGATAAGGACTCACCTGGAGGACTGCACCCAGTTTTGGGCCCCACACTTCAAGGAAGATGAAGACAAATGGGAATAGTCTATCATTTAAAATTGCAAAATAGAGAGAATAAAATTTTGAGTTGTAAATTGTTCTTATACCTGTGATGATATCCTTCTGTTCTGGCTTTAATGTAATTAAATCAAAGGGAAGGCAAAAATCTCAGTGTGAAAAGGTACAATCTTCATTATCTGCCTTTTTCAACTTACTGCAACTCACAAATGGGACAAAGAGCATAAAGGGAGGGCAGAAGATGAAATGAATTTAAACTGTACAAGATATGTTTCTTTAGTGCACATGGAGTTATCAGTTTCCCGAAGCAACATTTCTTCTGTAATCAATGACAGTAATCAAAATGCAGGTCTGCAAGAGACCATGATAAATCTGGTGTAAACCTAGGGACATCTCTTGGGAGAGAGGGAATGTGGTACTTATAAAATGTAGATGTGTTGCATTGTTGCCAAAGAAAATACCAGAATACTTGGATAATTGTGTTTAAAGGCATATTTTTTCTCTAAAAAGTTGATCTTCTATCTAAACAGTTATTCATACTGTTTCTACAAGCAGTACTGACAATGGCTAAAATGGAAAGTGTTTTGTGAGAACATATTTCCAATTCTCCCTGTGTTTTCTTTCTGTGTTGGGGTGCACTTTGTGCTTCATCAGAGTTGTCAGATTCACTTTTCCCCCTTGTAGCCAGACAATTTCTTGTCTGGCTTTGACAGTAACAGGGGGAGTGTCACTTTGAAAAGAGGAAAAATCCCAGTGATAAGCCTCGATCAAATGGTAGCAGGCAATTTGCATTGGATTAGAAGTCAATGATGTGCCTTTCAGTGTAAAATCATTTATGCAGGACTAGGAGAAAGAGGACTAGTTGACCCTGTGCTAAGAAGTCCAGGGCCTTGAAAGTTGTTTTCTCAGACAGAGGCAGAGGGAAGCTCCGTGATGCAGACTCAGCGTGTGCTGCAAGTGTCACACATGTTATTTGTACAACATATTTATTAATGCATTGTGTGTGGGCTTGTGTGTAGGTAATATGTATGTGTGCGCTATATAGGTGAGTATACATGTGTGCGTACATATGTGTGTATATACATACATACATACATGTGCACCCGTGTGTACATGTGTGTACACACGCATGACAACCAAGGTCCTGGAGCAAGCGGCCTCAGTCAGTTCCCAGGCGAACTCCTGGTCAAGCTCGGGACTTTGAGTGGGAGGTCTGTAG
>NW_017728949.1:53358213-53363628 GCF_001723895.1 Crocodylus porosus | reverse complement strand
TATGTGCACATGTGTATACATATGTGTGTATATATAAATATGCACGTGTGTGTGTATACCTGTGTGTATATACATTTGTGTGTGTGTGTGTGTGTGTGTGTGTGTGTACAAATAGTGTATGTAGTAGAATGAGAGGCCGGTGGGGCTGAAAGGGACCTCAGGAGGTCATCCCGTCCATTACCCTGGGGCCACCATCTCAGCTGGAAATCGGAAGGCAGGGTGCAGAGAAGTCCTTGCTATTCTCCCTACATCTGTGGCAGGGCAATAGGCGGCAGCACAAGAACTGGCTTTGCACCATCAGGGAGGCCAGTTTCCAGGACATTATTCTGAATGCAGCCCAGCCGTGTTTCACAGTGGCCGTCCCCACTGCAGGCTCTGGGCCAATGCTTGTACAAGGCTCCGGAGATGAAAGCATGGAACTAAGTGTCACTCCTTAAAATAGACATGATGTGGTGACTGTACACACTGTTTTGTGTGATATGTCCCTGCCCTGAACAGTTTCTCATCTAACCACTAAGCTAATGGAGAGGCTGCTTGTCAGCGGTGCTTGCCACTCCTGCTGTAGTGATAAGGAACACAAATTTTCATTTCTACATAGGAAAACTTTTACGGTTTCTGCTCTCTCCTGTGCCTGATGAAGGGTGAGTGTGCCTGAAAGCTTGCAAATAAATAAAATAATTTGTTTGCAAATATCTAGTTGGTCTTATAAAAGATATCACCTCTTTCATGAGTTTGGATTACTGCAGTGATAAGAGACACTCCATGGGAAGTGCAAGGGGAGGGCGAGCTATTTATTCCTGCTGTGAAATGCAGCTGGATGAGCCGGTCTGGATCCAGTCAGATCTGACCTTGAACTTTTGCCTACAGATGCAACCAGCAGTTATTTTTCAGCTTAATAAAGGTTCCTTTAACTCATCTTAAAAATCAAGGGGTTGTTTAATCCTGTTTCTGGTCAGGGCTATAGTCCAACTTCTGCCCACATCACTCTGTTGGTCGAGGTGGGGGAAGTGATGTGATTTGTGACCCACTGACGGAAGCCCCTCCACTTTTACTGCTGCAGCTGTGATGCTCCTGGGAGTGGTTTTGCTTTACCACTAATGAGCACAGCTTTGGCCCCTAAGCTACGTCCTCGCTAGCAGTGCTTTGGGGGCGCAATATACTGGTGTCATGATTCAAGCAGCATAGACCTGGCCTCAGCGCGACCCACATGTTGTCTGGACCAGAAGCAGGGGATACCAGCAAGCTCACCTTTATCATTGCCTTCCCAGCCCAGCCCTGCAGACTCAAGTGGTTTGGAGACTGTTCAGGTCCAGAGTGGAGGCTTCTCCCAACCAGCCCCTGAAGCTCCAGTGGCTAACTGGGGACTAGCTTGTCCAGCCTGCAGCTTTCAGATGCCTCCTGGCCCTCTTTGCATGGCTCGGAGGTAGTGGGTGGCATCGTGGGTGTTCCTCCCCTCTGCTCTGCGCCGCTCCTTTCTGGGTTTCCAGTATGGGCTTGAGTGAGCACAGCTGGCAAGGTCCTCAGGGAGTCGGAGGAGGTCTCTGTTCTTTGTAGGACTGGTGATGTATGAACCTCTCCTACTCTTCTTCACTCTCTGCAGAGAACATATCCTGAGCTGTGGCCTTCTGACTACACCAGTGTCACTGCCTTGGGGTGTTCCTAGGAGAAGTCACAGGCTCCAATCTGGTCTCAGGTAAGTCAGGGGAAATCAGGGATGTTTCCACAGAGGCCTTGCATGAATGAGAAATGACTCCGGTTCATCAAGGAGGTGACTGGGTCTCTGGGATGCACATGAATGAATGGGATTTAACCTCATTAACTCCCAGGTTGCAAGAATCAGCATTTTGTTTGTTCATTGTCAGCGTATTCCCCTCTGCTCCAGGCAGCGGAAGTCTCCCGAATCCTTCAAGCAGCAACTCCCTCTTCTGGGATGCGATGTTCCCATCTAGTATCTTACTCCTCATGGCCTTGGGGCCAGCACTTGGATTTCTCTGCCCTTTCTGCAGCTGATAAGGGCTTGATGCAGCAAGCTTTGCACTATCTCTGGAGATCCTCCCTTCCCAGGCAGGGTGACTCAGAGGCATGCCTCTGGTTTTTTGTTTCACCTCCCTAGTCACCCATGCTTCCAACTCTGCTCAGGGTCACCTCCAGCATCCACCTGCAACTTTGAAAAGGTTTTGCTGCCCAAGTCTCAACCCAGGTGGCATTTTGCCTATGCCAGAACAGGGATTTTGTATTGAGTCTGGAGGCACCCTCCCCAAATCTGAAGCAAGCAGGAGTCTAGGCACCAAGAAGCTTGAGAAGAAGCTCATCAGCCCACAAACTTCATCTGTCACCATTATTGGAAGCATCATGGCAGCTTTGAGAAATGGGAATTCATTTTCATGACAATGAGGGGGTCCCAAAGGTCCGAGGGGGCTGTTTGGGCCATGCAAGACTGCTTGATTATTGGGGTTACTGAAGGGCAATATAATTCCAGATGCCATATGATATCTCCCACCTGACTGGTTCACCCATGTCGTGAGAGATGGGTCTAAGACATGGGAACCAGATCTCAACTGCTCCTGAGCTGGGCTGGAGCACTTGGGGGATGGGATGGGGGGAGAAGAAGGTAGGTTACAGCTGCTGGAAAAGGTGCCAGGGTTTCTCTGATTTAATGCCTGAATGAGGCAGCAGGAAGAATGAGTCTAACTAATTGCTCCCCCCAGACTGTCGGTCAGCTGCATTGTTTCTGCTGTGAACAGCTCAAGTAGAGAAGCCAATGTTTTGTTAGGGTTGTGATTTAAATCTAATGGGGGCTCTTGTGCGGGCTGCCTTTATTATGTGTACACAGAGACCCTTGCTAGCTCCTGTGCTGCTCCATGCTGGGAATGGCTGACCTCCACCTGCTCTGTCTGCTGCAATTAGAGGATGCAGCAGCTATTTATTTAGGGGCCTTTTGTCTTTTTGCAGGGCTGAGTAAGGCAGGCGAGCAAAGAGCCAAAGGTTTTGTCATGGTTTGAGCAGGGACCCGTGGGAAGGGGAAGACCTCAAAGTCAGCTGAAATGCAACCTCAAGTCTGCAGGAGGCATCTGGGATTTCAGAGGGGCTGTTGCTCCTCTTCACCCAAGGGGGACTTGGGCAGAGGGAAACAGCACAAAAGAATTCACATGGGAGGGAAGGGGAAGAAATGAGTGTTCTCCTCCTCCCAAGTGTCTTCCGATGAGATAGAAAACTTGAGTTCCTGGTTATTTAAGATCTTACGGTGCTGATTGCAACAGTGAGGGTGGCAGCGATGGTGCCCTGGCTATAGTGCAGCATATGGACCCCTACCATAGAGTATCCCAGTGGAAAGAGGGCTTTCCATTTGAAATCCTCACCTCTTTGCAACCCCAGGTCCCCAGAGGAGGGAGATGGTTGGCTCCTATTCCTCTTCTTCTTGACAGGGCCATCTCTTTTGAAATGCAACCACCTGTGGGGGGAGAGCAGCAGTCTGACACTCACAAGAGCATGGAAAAGAAAGGTGGATTGTTGCCTGTTACTTCAGGGCAAGCCTCTGTTCTTGCAGAAAGTGCCTGGCTACCTTTACCATTCGTACAGGATTAATGGGACCTTAGTTTTCTTGGAGAATTCTGCACATTGTAAACTGTAGGGTTTTCAATGCAGCTCTCATAGGGTGGGGGGTATATCTACAGTGCTGTGTGGAGATCCCAGGACTGGATCAGTCTGGAACCAATATGGCTATATCAGCATGGTGCTCTGGCCAGCTCCCTAGCTCTGGACCCCAAGCTAGGGTAAGGGTCTTTGCATATCACTGGGTTGTGCAGTGTGCTGAGCTGCCAGGGGTTGTAAGCTGCAGATTTGGGGAGCTTGAGTGTTTCAGACTTGGTGCTGGAGACCCTGCCTACCCACCTCAGTTAGGACAGCACTAGGCTTTCTTCCAGCATGCTTGGGCCTTATCAACACCTTGCTCTCCCTTTCCTGCCCCACCTTCTACTTGACTTCAGACTAACACACCTAACCACTTCCCTGCAAATCACAAAGAAATAAATGGATTTGGTTCTGAAATTTCTGGGGCAGAGAGGCTCCATTGTTCACCCAGTTTCTGTGGCTCTTCTGCTGAGAGTGCCTGTCAGAGGGTCCTGGTAGTGCTCTTCCTAACCATGTGATGTCAGGAAATGAGACCCATCCCACATGATATACCGTCCATATTATGGAGCACAAAACAAAGCTAACATCTTTGATAGTGTAGCCACCTGTCACCTGGGAACTGGAGCGGCAATAACAACTCTAGGCTCTGGGAGGATTTTTTGTGTCTATTTGTGTGTACATGCACATATGTAGGCATAGATATATGTATTATATATATATATATATATATATATATATACACACACACACACACACACATAGATAAATGCATATGTATGTGTGTATGCACACACAGATCCATATTATACATATGTGTATGTGTGTGTATTCTAATATAATAAAAGGCTTAGTATGTCTGTGTGTGTGTCTGTCTTTAATGCTTTTGGGCAACTACCCATGCGCTACCAAGAGGGTGGATGGCAATTGGCTGCGTGGTCTGGTGGGTAGTGGTAGGTGGGGGTAGAGTGGGGCCAGACCCAGAGCAGCCAGCGGGGTGGAAACAGGGAAGGACCCAGAGCTATGGGGAAGGGGTAGAGCAGGGCCAGACCCCAAGCAGTGGGTGGGAGGAGGGGTTGGGCAGGGCTGGACCTCAAGTGGTGGGAGCAGGAAGGGGGTAGAGCAGGGCTGGACCCAGAGCAGCAGAGGGGAGGGGGGCAGAGCAGGGCCAGGTGCGGTGGTTGGGAGTAGAGTGGGGCTGGACCCAGAGTGGCAAGGGGGGAGAGGAGTAGAGCAGGGCTGGAACCACAGTGGCATGGAGGGGTTGGGGTGGAGCAGGGCCCAACCCAGAGCAGTGCAGGGGAGAGAAGTGGGAGGTGCGGGGCTGGATGTGGGGCTCCATCCCTGCCCGACATTTTTGAGAGGCAATTTGCTGGTGTGTGTGTGTATTATATATACATATATATTCATATATGTATATATATACACACACATACTAATATTATAAAGGCCTAAGTCTGTTTGTCTGTCTGTCCGTAACGCTTTATTCGCACTCTGATTGGCTGATGCAAACAGCCAATTGGAGTGCTCCAAGCGTGGGGGAGTACCACCACGATTCCGAAACCACACCGAGGACTGGACAGAGGGTGGGGGAGCTGAGGCCCACAGTGCTGGCCTCGGCTCCCCCACCCTGGCCCCCACAAGAGGCAGAAGAGAGGCAGCATGGGGCATTAGGTGGTGATACTCCATCCCTGCCCCCCACGCCCCATTCTTCATAGATTTCATAGACATCAGGGCTGGAAGGGACCTCGGGAGATCATCGAGTCCAGCCCCCTGCCCAAAGGGCAG
>NW_017728949.1:53344672-53357994 GCF_001723895.1 Crocodylus porosus | reverse complement strand
CCCCCAGATCCTGGTGGTCACCCCTGATAAACTTATAGGTGGCCATCAGATCACCCCTGAGCCTGCACTTTTCCAGGCTAAAGAGTCCCGTGGCTCTCAGCCTGTCATCGTAAGATCTGTTTTCCTGACCTCTGATCATGCGCGTGGCTCTCCTCTGCACTCTCTCAAGCAGGTAGATGGGCAATTGGCTAGTATATCTATATAGATGTATGTGTATGTATGTTTGTATGTATGTATGTGTAAGAGGGGACCAAACCAAGCAATATTTTTGATTAAAGGTTTACTATCCTTTTAAACATGCAATGCATGGAAAACATTCAAGCATAACTTTCCCTTCATTGTATGAAAAAATACCATATTTGCTTGCATATAACACACACCTAGAATAAAATATGCACCTTGTTTTTGAGAGACAGAATCATGAAAAGAAGATCTTTCCTTGTAGTCAGTAACTGGCTAGCAGAGTTAGAGAGCAGAGCCTGCTCATTCTTCTGCTCCTTGTAAATCTGTGCAGATTTCATTTTCACTTTTGCCATTACGGGGTTGAGCCTGTTCTTACCATATTTCTTCTGTAAAATGCACATACCAATTTCCAGGTGTAGGAAGGAAAAAGAAAAATGGTAAGTATTGTATGTGAGAACCTATAATGTTCTCTGTTCCAGCTTCAGATTTCATTTTCTCCTTATACTTTTTCCCCGCCCCCCAAATAACTGAGATATGCAGCTATGAGCAATATAACAACACACTTAACATGAGCATTTTTAAAACAAAGCATTCTGGACATTTTGGGTGTGTCTACATGTGCATTAATGTGCTTTAGCTAATGCGCATTAAATCTAGTACATCCATTGTGATGTACTAAGAAAATGCGCATTAGCCTGCCTCAATGCACATTAACTAATTAGCATGGGGTGCCTGTAGACATGCTGTGGGGCAAACTGCATTCTGGCATTCTGGGTATTTCAGTTTTTTTTATATATATATACATAAAATTGTTTTTCACTATGCATCTTGAAGTATTACTTAGTGTTTCTGTGAGTTAGTAAATAGAAAACTATGTTCCACCTCAGAAGTGGCTACATTTTAGTAATGCAGTGATTCCTTTGAATATAATCTATAATGGACTTTGGGATGATAAATGAAGCACTGGAACGGGTTATCTAGAGAGGTGGTGGAATCTCCATCCTTTGAGATTTTTAATACCTGGCTAGACAAAGCCCTTACTGGGATGATGTAATTGAGGCTGGTCTTGCTTCGAGCAGGGGGTTGGACTAGATGTGAGCTCCTGAGGTCCCTTAAACCCTCATTTTCTATGATTTTATGTAAAATCACATTAGCAATTCCATTAAGATACTGGAATCTTAAATAACATACATAAGGATTACTGGATACTAAGTGACTTTTCTAGTAAACCACTTCATGCTGCATTTAAAAACTTGTGCTTAAGAACTATATTTTTCGTGCTAGATTTATTTTGATTTTGTGTGTACTCTACATACTGTGGTGGGAGTCACTACATGGCCCTCTGTGCACAGTCTTACCACCTCCTGTCTTGGTATGCAAGCAACGGGCAGTTTTTGGTTAATTATAATTCATTTTCTGCTTGGGAGAGCAGTTACAAACAGCAAGTGAGTCAAATCTCTTTGTTAATGCTTCTGAGGAGAACTAGCTGTCAGTTCAAAGTTGCTGCCAGGAGACTGGTCATTGGTGCTGGGGCTGAGCTTTATGACAGGTTTAGCTGCATGCTGTTTGTGACCACTTGTGTTCAAGGACTGGTGTATACAGCCTACATAAGCAAGTTCAATTAAGAAACTGCTCAGGCTCTCAGTCACTGATTTCTCCTCCAGCAGGAATCAACACTCAGCAGAAAGCTGATGATATATAACAGGTTACCATCATTAGATGTTTGAGGGAGATCAGTCTCCTGCCATGACATGTAGTAAGCTTTAAAGCATATGATTAAGCATCCTGTGCTGAGAGCTTGTGGTTGTCTGAATAGCCCTTAGCTAAAACTTTGTTATAAATAGAGTGATTATAATACTCAGAAGAGCTTTCAAGCTGAATGAGGAACAGAATAGAAAAAGGAAAGGGTGGTTTTAAACATTTATGTTTCCTGCTAAATAATTTTTATTATTAACGCTGCTGTACAGCATGGGTGCTCAGGGTCACATCCAGCCCACAGAGCTGTGTCGTCCTTCCCCTGGGTCTCCCCATTCCAAAAATTTGGCAATGGGAATGAGTGGCAGGATTCATTACCATTTCTCTGCCACCAAATTTTCAGACTTGTGGGGTTTGGAAGACAGCCCCACAAACTGGATGACATGGCCCTTTGTTATGGATCATGATGGTGCTCAGTCAGGCCAGCGGACAGGGTTGGGCCAGTGCCTGGGCTGGATCCGGGCATATGGGTCAGGCTGGTGCACTGGATTGCACCATGGACCAACACCACCCATAGGACCCAGTCAGCCAACCAGCTCTGCACCACTTATCCAGCTTATGGTGCCAGATGGGTTGAGCATCACTGCTGTAGAGGACTGCTTTGGGTATCTGCAGTCCCAGGCTGTCCTACACAGGTAAACAGGAATTGTATGAGGAATTAGTATTCATGTGGTGATCTTGGGGAATGGGCAGGAGTGTAGAGGAATAGAAAGGAGACTCACTGAAGTCCATGGAAGAGAGTAAGATGACAAACCAATTCAGCCGGATTCCCTCAGGGAGATTTGTGGGACCCACAGAAAACACCCAGCATCTTGCAGTTGCACTAGGAGTTTCCATCACCTTACGGCCAGAGGGCATTTGTGAAATCATACTTGGATTGTGGGACAGCTCTGCCCTTCTCTCCCCACAAGCTTCCTGCTTGTTGAATATCCCATTTCTCAATAGCCAGGAGACTTGAGGGACCTGGCCTTTCCTTTGGAGTTTTAGTTGTGTTATCATCGTGTCTCAACACCAGAAAATCTATACTAACTTCCTGGGAATCAGTATCCTAAGTTATAGTTTAAATAATTATAGAGTCCCTATTGGGTTAACCTGCCCATCCCTCCTTCTCCCGACCTACTCTCAAGGTACCAGCCACCAGTGGAAATCTTGTGAGTGTAAATATCCCGAGTGGCTTTGGTTTCCTGGATTTGGTAAGCAGTGACCATGAGATCTTGCTGTTACTGCCCACTGGGGTTTGGGAGATTGCCTTAGGCTTTCACATGGAGACAACCTGAATCTGTGAAAACATGCTTTTATGCTGATAGGCAAATGCTTAATGCACAATGGAGCATTTTCAGAGTTTGTCTATACAAAAAACAATTCACAGGGACCAGTCTCAAGATGAGAGGATACTGCATATACTGTATATATATTTCCATTGCCCAGGAAGTTTTTGTTCTCTTGGATCAGACTCATAATAAAGGGGCCCTTCAGTGCCAGGTATAGCATGAGCTTGAGATGTGTGTCTACTGAACTGGTTTAAGAATCCACTAAACCCATATCACATAGGCTATCCAAAAGCCAGCAGATGCCTCTGATATCTGCTGATAAACTGACGATTTGAGTCAGCTACATACAAGTAAAAACCTCTGCAGCTCATTGCCAGTCCTGTTAGCCAACATGTCATTCAAAGCTCAGATGTTTCAATTCAAGAACTATCTATGACAGATGAAACATTTATACTGATGGAACTGGCATCACAGTAGCACAAAAACAATAAGGTAGCAGACAGGCATTATAAGGTCATAGAGAAATAAGGCTGGAAGGGACCTTCAGAGGTCATCTAGTCCAACCTTCCCATTTCTTGTTGTCTGCATACTTGCTCAAGAAGTTTTCTCTGCTAGCATCCAAATAGCTCATGAACATGTTGAACAGCACTGGGTCCAGGACAGACCCCTGTTGGACTCCACTTGAAACTAGGGTGACCACGTATCCCTAATTGGGCCAGTCTCAGAATGGGATCATCAAGTCCTGGTCCTGGGCTGCATGGCTCTGGGACAGCATTTGTCCCAGATTCATAGCAGGGTGCAGGGACCTGGGTGCAGGCTGGTAGTGATCCATCCTGCAAGGGGCTGCTGGGAGAGGGACACAGGGGCTCCATATGCATGTGTGTGTGTGGTTGGGAAAGAGCTGGGCAGTGTGGAGAGCAGCTCCCTGCAGGTAGGTCTATGGGGGGGGCAGGGGGACATGGAGGAGAAGATCGAGGCTCCCATGGTGAGAGAGGGAGTGGGGCAGGAGCTGAGGCTGGGGGTGCTGCCCAGCCAGGGCAGTGCATAGGGCCCCAGAGCTGGGGTAGGTAGCAGGACAAACAAAGGTGGCTCATCCAGCGGGTGCAGGGGAGGGTGTCTTCCCACCAATGCATGCACTCCTCCAGGGAGGGGGGCAGGGGCAGATCTGGGTTGCCCACTGCCAACTCGGGGGTCCATGCCCTGCTGCCCTCCCCCTGGGAGCTCTGCACCAGCCTTGTGCCCCCTGCCCTTCCCACAGTAGCTAGGGCCTTGGTGGCATGAAGTTGTGCCCCCCACTGCTGCCGGGAGGGCAGGGGATGCGTGGCAGGTGTGGGGCTCCTGGGGGAAGTGCAGCAGGGTGGGGAGCCCGTATCTACCCCTGCCCGCTTGGCTCTGCTCTGACCATGCCACCAGTGGCAGGAGTGGGGAGGGCATGTGTCCTATCTTTACATTTTAAAAAGGTGGTCACCCTACTCAGAACCTCCTGCCATTCTGAAATGGGCTCATTAATAATTACCCTTTGCTTATGGCTATTAAGCCAGTTATCGATCCATCTTGTAGCTTTATGCAGCCCACATTTCTCCAGTTCTTTTTGAGAAGGTCATGCAGGCCCGTGCCCAGAGCCTTGCTGAATGTTGTAACCCCCTACGCTGAATGAATCAGGGGTAAAATCCCTGCAAATGTAAACTGTGCTGGTTCAGGTTTTGTCTGTCTACATCCATCCTAGGTAAACAGGTGAGTGGTAGCTATTCTGCCGGTGTCTAGAGGTGAGGCCTCCTAACAGCTGCCTATCTTGTCAGCTAACTTGGGAGGCCTGCAGAAAATCCATTTCTGATGCTAGGGTCACTTATATCAGCATAGCAACTGCTGTCATCCGCACCAGGGCATGTGTTCTTCTGTCCACACTCTCAAAATACTGATTACTGAAGCATATCCCCAGAAAGACACCTGGGGACACTGGGAAGCTGAGCTTCTTCCCTCTGTTCCCTTTTCTAGCCCTTCGCCTTCCCTTTCTGAATTTCTCCTTCTACTGAAAGAAATCCAGGTGTCTCTTGAAATCATTTCTCTTCTCCTTTGAGAAGTCTTTGTGGACACCTGTTTATTGCCCTTATGAGCAAAGTCACCCTTCCTCTTGGCTGAGTATTTTGAAACCTGCTTGTTTTCCACATGCTCTTTCCATATCAGGCACCAGCTGAGATTAGCTATGAGCCACTTCTAGGAACAGAGGAACTTTGGTTACTAATCTGAGTTCAAATTCACAGCCCTTGTCACTTATCGCACAAAGCTGATAGCAGCATCCAATCTCTCCTGGAGAGAATCTGTCTGCCAGAGGCATGCAACATCTAAGACTGAAACTCCACTGCTTTGCTCCAGGCTAACGAGCACTTTTTACTGTTAATATCTAATTGCTGCTTCAGAAACCTAAAGAGACTTGTCTGGACAGCACTATATTGTTCTCAGTGACTGTACCAGTCACCCAGATAATAGGTTTATGGCTCCCCTATAAATATCTGAGGGTGATTAGCTGTGTTAGTCTGAAATCAGGCACAAAGCAAGGTATGTCTGCACCTTACAAACCAATTTAAAGGTGCATAAGCTTTCATAAGCAACAACTCACTTTATCAAGCTTATGCATCTCTGAATTACTGGGTTTCCAAGGTGCCTTCTGCCTAAAAATATCTGAGTAACACAAGCAAATTTCCTGTATCACAAACCAGCCTATAACTGAACCAGCTCAAAACTAAACCATTGCTGCAGTCTAAACACATGAGTTTCAGCTTGGAAAGCACTCTGAGGAACAGTGACACTGGATGCCCTGGTGTGGGCAGTCTAGGGATGAAATATGAGATTGGAGAGGGTGGTGCATTCACACACACACCCCATAAAAATATCCAGCTGTGTTGAGGGTTGGTGCATTTCAGGGTTTTATACAGTTAATGTAGAATGAATCAAAACTCAGAAAGAAGAGTAGGGTAAGGATGATTTAAAGAAATCACTTGGTGAAAGGGTACAGGATGAGAGAAACAGAAGTTTGTAGCTAAGGTTGACCAGGAGGACAAATGAATGTGCCCTTCAGTAGAAAACAGGGAATACAAAGGGCCAAGTGTGAAAAAGCATGTGAAGTGTTGTATAGTCATAGGACTGAGTCTAACCTGCACTGGTATCCATGTAGATCTCTAGCCCTTTCTACTGACAGGCCCATTTGAAGCAGTTTAAGACGTGAATGCTTTAAGCTAGTGGCATTCTCTAGCTTAAATTATAGCAGGGTCAGGCTTCTAGATCCTAGTGTTTCAGGTTCAGACCAATCAGCGCCCAGCTAATGGGTGCTGAGACCAGCCTCCTCGGATCCATTTCCATTCTACAGGGCTGCCATTTAGGCTGATTCCCAGAGTATTTTCTTTTCCCCATAAGATTAGAATGGTGCTTACCAGTGGAATTGTCCTCCCAGATCCCTTGGAAGTGGTATGAAGTGGGCTCTGAGCACCAACATATAAGATGTCTCCCTGACTGCCTCACAGTGTCTGTCCACTATCTGTCCATAGTAGCTTTTTGGTACCTCAGGACAGCTACACATCTGTCCATTCGATGGTTTACACAACTGGTGCAAAGGTGATGTCCACCCAGCCCCTCCATTTATACTGCATTGTGGAATGGGGTAGATGGCTCTCTGTTTGGAGAGGCAGGTGGGCAAGTTTGTGAAGAGTTATCCATCTGGGGAGAGCCGAGTGGGAGCAAATGGAGGAGACATAAATAAGGGGCCAGGTGTGTGGTTGTGATTGCTGGTGCTCAGGACAGGAGCTGCCAGGTCCCAGATCTTGGCATGTGTTGGGTTTCAGTGTGTTGCTGGAAAGAAACGTGTGTTTTGTGGCAACTGAGAAATGTCATTCGGGAAGAAAACCCTGCTTCTCCCTCCCCTCCTCCATGCAGCACATTTAGCATGAATGGTTAATCGCAGCATTATGTGAATCGGCTCCTTTGTGCCTTCATGCAGAGACTCAGCAACTCTGTAATTGGATTTCAAGGCTATTTCACTTCTTTTGTGAGAGAGCCTGGTCTAGTTAATTGGGAGCCAAGACCATTAGAGTGCTAATCCTGGCGCTGCTACTGACTCCCCGTGTGACCTTGGGCAAGTTGCTTTGAGGTGAGTCAGGAGACAGAGCAGGTGGAAGGGGGGCAAAGCATAGTCAGCTTCCGAAAAGGAGTGTTTTGAGGAAGGAATACAGAGAACAAGGAGAACACAGTCATTATTTCAGTGTCTGCTGCAATAAGCTTTCCCTTGGCTTCTGCAAACTACTCTATCTGGCTCTTTGGATAGGTTGTGCCGTATTCAAGCGCAACATGAGTTATACACCCCTTCCTTTGTCACTCATGTGTCTAGTCTGCAAAACACTGCTCCGTCAGTCTGTCTGCTCCCTTCAGGGTTGGGAAGTACCCAGCACTGCACCACAGGGTCCAAAGTCTCTCTCAGCTTTTTGGTTTCCCTTGTAACCTTTGCCTTTCCTGTTCCCCTGGTGCCTGTAGACTCTTTGGTGCAGGAAGCTTTCAGTATCCCTGTCTGCAAAGCACCTTGTGCATCTAGGATGTGTCCTAAATCAATCATAAGAATTTGGGGATTGAGATGAGGGAGGGGAAAGGTGTAGAGAGATAAATAGCTCAATAACTCCACTCCACCCCCCTGCCAACCCAGCCCTGCAGAATACTTCTTAGTCATTTTGAGCAGGAGAATCTCAGCTCTTAGCCTCCGCTTTTTTTGTTTGCTAGTTTTATTTTTCTTAATTCATTATTGACAAAGGACAGAGCCATAAAAGAATCAACTGACACGTCTGTGGGAAAAAACTGCCTTGAAAAGGGACCTAGAAATACTGTAGCATTTACAAACAATCCCGGGGGCTAATGCCTCGGTGAGATGCAGTCTCAGTTATAACTTTTTTCTTTCTAGGAACAAGCCTGCATCTGTTTGGCAATGCCATATTTTGTAGGGTAAAATAAACCCTTGAGAACAAACGGCCCAACTGATACGGAGGGTAAATGCCTGAGAACAGTGCTCTCTTGTTAATCCTAAAACTGTCAGCAAAGCCCCACTGGATAAATTTATGGCTGGCCACTGGCACTAGCTTTGCTCTCTTACCCCTCCCCACCCCCCACTGCCCCCAGACAGAACAGCTGTAAAATCTGCTTTATTATTCTTTCAGAGCCTAAGAGCTTTAAAATGAGGTTTTCCATTTTAACATGGGCTGGCGGGATTCGTGAACAGCAGCATCAACAGTCCCCGAAACCTCTCAGCCCCTTGCATTGCACAATTATTACTATTTCTCTTGGAGTCAAGAAATGACATCCATTGAAGAGGAGGACATGGACCCAGGAATCTACTAAAGAGACAGCCGAAAAGGAAACTCTGGTTCAATCCCACATCTGATCTGTGTACTGTTTCTTCCCTTTCAGTGTCGTTATGTTTTATGTTGTCCTGCAAAGGGAGGCAGCTGTACCTCCATTGCAGCTCTCCCTTCTCTCAGCAGATTTAAGAAGCCCTTTCTGGGAAAGTGATTTGTGCATCCTATACTTAAACAATTGTTCTCCCCAGGACTCTGCCACTGCCAGTAGTTATTAATGGCATGGCGGTAAATGCCCTCAGCAAAACAGGCTGTTGCAAAAATCAAGTGTGCGTTGAAAAATTGGTTTTAAATCGTCCCTGGGGTAATGACCTCTTGGCCACCAAAAAAATGCAGGATTGGTTTATGTTATAATTAAATTCAGGCCAGCTTTTACACTTACACATATGGATGCAAACCCTGAAGCAAGCTACTTACAAATTAAAGGGCCTGGCTGTCATTAAATACCTGATATATATTCCTGCAGTATAACATTTGCAATAAAGAAAACAACAGTTTGAAATACTTTGGGCTCTGTAAGTGAGGGCCACAGACAATTAGACAAACTCTCTTTGGCTTCAGTCTAGGGGCTCATAGATGGATTAGTCATATGAAAATAGCTCATTTGAACCGAATGTGACTAATTAAATCAACTACAGTTCATTTAAAAAAAATACAGCCCCCCCCCACTTGCCCCTAGATCTCCACACAACCTTCCACCAGTCCTGGGAAGCTGTGAGTATACAGTTAAATTTTAATTTGCTACATTTTCCACTGGACATCTGTCTGAAAAGCTGTTTTAAATGGGGATTTTTGAGGGGGCTGCCTGTGTGTTTTGCATCTCGTCCTCCTACTCGGTGATTTATAAGAATAACAATGCGAATTCCATGCTGGATTTTTCTTCCCTTCTTAAAGAAACTTGCTTATTTAGTCTAGGCACCACATTTAGGTTGTTTTTTGTAATTACAAAAGGATTTTGCAATAGGAAACTTAATAGAAATATTTTCTTTATTTGTTTTTAATTCAGGGAAAACTTTTTATTGGCTGGAATTTTAGGAGTCCCCTGAGCTCTTGGCAGCCCAAATGTTGCAGCATGATCTTAATGCAACAGAACCAGAAAATTAAATTGACTCATCAAGACAAGTCTCTGGATTTGCTGCCTAAACTGAACAAAATACAAAAAATAAACAAGTGATTATACGTTCTGCAAAGCAACGCAAGCTGAAAATTATTTCCTTTTTTAATTATCGGAGGTATTGTCAGTAGCCCGAGTAAAGGGATTTGATTTATAAAGCAATAAACCCAGTTAAAGTCACTGGAAGAGGTAGGAAATGCAAAAGTTAAGGCTCCCATGAATATGCTATCTTGGTCTCTCAGCCAGTCCCACACGTTTTATGGAGTATGTTTAATGTCACAGGACTCAATTTTGCAAACATATAGCATAAGGATCACTTTAAGCACATGGGCAGTCCTGTGTTTAATGCTATGCAAGATAAGAGTTATTAATAACAGTGCTTTGTGTTAAACTACCTATCTAATTTGAGAAAGTACAACAGAAAATATTATTTATGCCAACACAGTTAAGTTAATAAGACTGCTGGAACTTTAACTGTCTCATTTCCTGACTTTAAATGGCTTTATATAAAGAGATTTGGTTTTTTGTTTGTTTGATTTTTTTCTTTTTTTGAGCAAATGGGGGGAAAAATAAATTGTCTTTTGCTTAACAATGTTGAGAGAATCCCAGGATACCTGTGTAGCTCTGCTATCACTGAATATAATGCAGATTTTTCTATTAATTTATATTGTAGTGGTTGAATCCTTTAGAGAAATTGGTCCAGCAGAAGTTCCTGTCCCTACTAGAAATCCCTTTGTGTGAGCCTGTTTCAGTCTGTTCTGTAAATATTTTTGACTCGTGAATACTATAGGGCACAAATGTGGTGAAACTTTGCTAAGCCAGCTCTGAATAGGAAAGTGCTGTACAAAATGTCTGATCTGTCTTCTTTCCTATTCTAAAGCAAGACATAGTCCTCTTCCCTGGAAGGCCTAGAAAGCATGACTTTTTTGTGTTTGTTAGATTTGGGTGTTTGGATGCTGTTGCTTATGGTGTGGAGAAGAAAAGGTCTTCAAGTGGTGCAGTGCCTAGGTTTTGCCTACAAGAGGGTTGGCACTGGTGGCCCTTTCATGGGCATGCTGCTTTGTTTCTGACAGCTGGAGGGCTGAGATCTCAATGACAGGAGCTTTGTTTCTGTTTTCAGAGAGCATATGAAACAACTAAAGAGCTTGATTTAAACCTGCTGTGGAAGCCACAGCATCCTTTAATCCAAGAGAATGGTGACAGAGAGAGGCAAGGTTTTGTCTTCCTTTCTATTGTTTCAAACACAAGACCCACTCATGTTTCCTTTACTTGAGACTGTACCATGCCTGCTGAAACACAGCCCCAGCTTCTGAATTTGCAAGAGACTACTGTATTCTTAGGAGTGGATCATATTGGCCAGTGCAATTGTAATCCACTGGTCAGTGGATGTTTGCTGGGCATCCTTGTCCTCTGTGCCCAGTCCCCAAAGGAAGCAAAATTATTTAGCTTAAGAGCATGGCTGATGCTTTCAACAGGATTAGTACCTGTGGTACTGCTAATTTGCTCTTGCCAAGAACACACAGGCACTTATGTACATCTTGTCTGTCCTACTGAGGGCCTCAGTGAACCCCTGATCTCAGGTATGGCCTCCAGATGCTACTGCTGTGTCCATGCTAATTATTTAATAGCATGGCTGTAGGTCTCTTATCGCTATGGCCAAACGACTGTATTTACAATCAGCTCCCCCCACTGCAGTGACTCATCCTTTGGCAGCTCCTGGGACACAGATCTTGATTAGCGATTGGGTGAACCCTCTAGATATCCCACGGCTTGATTTCTTAATCGCTCATGTCTGCATGCCTCTAGGTGCTCTTGGAGCCTGCAGCATTGAGGCAATCTCTCGGCAGGGGAGGGCAGATTCCTTCTAGCCCTCTGCTCCTGAGAACCTCTACACGAAGTACAAACATGAACAGGCCTGTGCAAAGGAGGGAGTGGATCTGCACTTTGCCTCCCCTTGCTAGCATGTCTCTTACCTTCCTGCAGACTGATGACACAAAGGAGTGCTCTTACAGACATGCAGGAAGGATGGTGAGGGTAGAAGGCTGGAAAGGACTAGTTGCTAGACTTGAGACGCCCCTCATAAAATGCCAGTTCTGAGTTTTCACTCTTGGTTTTTTGACTGCAGGAAAATCATGGAGCAATTCTTCAGTTGCAAAAAAATTCAAGACACAACAGGGCAGCATGTGTTTAACACCATGGTTCCTACTGGAAATCTCTGGGTTGACCTTGCATTGGCACACCTAACAGCACTCTCAGTTGCCTCGTACCCCCTGGTATCCTCTAGATCAGCTCTCAGAGTAGCCTGACTGGGAAGCCCTGATCTAAGCATAGCTATGCCTACTGTGGGGATTTCCCAGGCTTCTGGGCTTTGCTAGTTGCCCCCAGCCCCACTTGCTGTTACATTTGAGGATTAAGCCTCCATCAGAGGCATTAGGTGTTGGCTGCAGCCCAGGCTGGGGACTTCAGCTGGGCTGTGCCAATGCTACCATTGGGACAAAGCCAGAGGGTCTTGCCTGTCTGTTCAGGGTCAGAGCGATGCCATATTTGAAACCGGGAAGGAATTTTACCCCGTGGCCAAATTGGTATGGATTATGGGGGATTCTTCCTGTGGGGGCATGGGTCTCTACTCGGGAGCTCCTCAGCATACACTGACAACATTTCATAGAAGCAAAGATGCTGGCTACTGTGGTTGCCTTGCCCGACCTGTGGCAGGTTATGGTGTTAGGTCTGTGTTGACAGTAATTTTACTAAGAGGTTAGAGTGTGGATTTGTTTGGGATGGTTGGGATAAGGGTGATCCTGCCTCAGGCAGGGGGTTGGACTAGATGTGACCTCTGAAGATCCCATCCAGCCTGACTTCTCTGACTCAATGAGACGGATCACAAGTGCAGGTGCGCCAACTCATCAAGTGAAACAAGTCAAGATGTTCATCTCGACAAGGAGAGAGAGAAGAGTTGGCATGAGATGGGGTGGCACGCCAGGATACATATAGGGGTCCGGAGATCTGTCCCTTGTATGGACTTTGAGGCAGAATGAATGCACGCCTCAGAACAACACTGATGGGTGAGCTGATGTGTCTATGAACTCAGAATCACCCAGAAATAGGGCTGGAAGGGATGTCTACACAATCACAGAGCCCTAAAGGAGTGGGGCTGGAAGGGACATCTGGAGGTCACCTCACCTCGTCCAACCCCTGCCTGAGGCAGGTCGGCCCCATCAACCATCCCATGCAACCATCTCCTAAACTCTAGGTAAGACCACACTCAACCCTGATGCAACACAGACCTCACGCCCAACGCAGCCCCAGGGAGAGCAGGGAAACTGCAGCAGCCGACATCCCGCTCGTAGGAGATACTGTCTGTATGCACACGAGAGATCCTGGCAGAAGCAAGAATGGAACAACGGCAGTTAGTCATAGACACATGGGTCCCTTCCCACCCCCACGTCTCCCTGTTTCCCCTCAGAGCAGGGTTGGGGTCCCCTCCGTCCCTCACGTTTGCATGTCTCCCGCCAGCCCTGCCCTCGGGGCAGGGTCGGACTCGGGCGCTCCTGCCTGCCCGTGCCTGTGCCCGCGGGTGCCGTCGAGTCCGCGCCGCGCCGCGCCGCGCCG
>NW_017728949.1:53329680-53344572 GCF_001723895.1 Crocodylus porosus | reverse complement strand
TGGGATGGGTAGGGGTGGGGGCAGGTGGAGGATGGAGAGGGCAGGAGCTGCGGGGCCCCCGGGGCAGGTGGAAGAGGATGTGGGGGCAGGAGAGGGGGGAAGCCATTGGAGCTGGGGGGGGACCTGGGGCAGGGTGGGAGAAGCAGGGTCCCCCCTCCCGGCGGTGCTGGTATGTGTGGAGGCAGTGGAGATGTCAGCTCGGGACTCCCTTGGCAGCCACAGCCACGGACTCTGATGCTCCTGCCCCATGGCTCTGGGAGCCGAGGGGGGCCCGATGCCCCGTGCAGCTCCTGCCCCGGCTGTAGGGAACAGGGCTTTGTGTCTGAGTCTCCTTCCATGCTTCACATGCGCCATCCCTCAGGCTCAGTCCCCAGCTGTGTGCGGGATGAGCCTCCTGCCTGGCAAACGCTGAGCACAGACTTGGGGGCTCCTTTGCTGTCTCCCTCCGCACAGGGCACAGACACCTTTTTTCTTTCTGTGCCCCTGTCAGCGCCTTCCCTCCCTCGTAAAACTTCACTTGAAACAGCTCTGCAAGCTGGGGACTGTCTGGGCTGGGCTGGGCTGGGCTGTCCTGTCCCGTCCCTTCAGCTACAACAATAGACGTGCTTCCAAAGTCGCTGCCAGCTCCCTTTGTGCTCTCTGCTTGCCTGCCTGTGGGAGAGACAACTACCACTCAAGGGGATCTTTTTCCTATACCAGTTTTGGGAACACAACCCGTAACTATTCCTGGATTCCCCGCACAACAAATCATCAGGTTACTTAGGAAGCCAGAAGGAGCCTGGAGAAGGTGCAGAGGCCAAACCTTGCTCAACTATAAAATAATAATAATAAAAAACCTGAATGTCAAGGGAATGGTTTTTACACTCTCCAGGAAAGCAAAGGCATTTTGATTTCAGGCATCTGGAGCTGGCTTTCCAGTCTTGCCATTAGGAATAGCGGGGGTGGGGCTTAGGGGAGAGAAAGCTCAATAACTTCAGTCAAAGCTGGAGTATCTGCCTGGATTTTCCAACTGAATCCTGTTTTTCTTGCTTTTGTGGGTGTAATTTCAGACTGTTTGTTACTTTGCTTGGATTTTATGCTTGGTTTTCACATCCTCTCCTCCTTGCAGCGTGTGTTGTCATCTGTAGAGATGCACACAAAGGGCAGTGTATTTTAAAAAGCTCTTAAATGCTCTGCCTGCCTGCCTTTGTATTGCCCATAGAGGTGAACAGTGAATGTATTGGCAGGTTTTTTAAATCAAGTTTGCAGTTGCAGTACTCACAACTGAACAAGCTTCTGTCATTTGGAGTTACATATGTTTTAACAGGTTGTTGCAACCCTGAAGAAAGGGGGAAAAAAACCCATGCCCAGCAGCAAAAAAAGAAAAAAAAGTCAGCTTCACCTGACGTTCTTCCGTTGAAATCTGTATCATACCTTCTAGCCTCAACATGCACACAAAACACCCACAGCCAAAGCTTTTCTTTCCATTTAAAGCAGTGACAGGGGAACCAGAAAAATCAATTCTGTGCCGTTCTCCAGTCTGAGGAACGAGGAAGAATCAAATTCCCTTTCCAACATGAGTTTCAAGTGGGCTATGCTATAGGGGCAGTTGCTGCCTGTGAAAAAGCAGGTGTTGATTCTTTCTTTTTATGAGTTTCAAGGAATTTGCCCTTTCTTCCCCCCCTTTTTTTCTTTTGCTGATTGAGGCTCGGAATGTGAAACTCATACGTTATTCCTAAATTAGGGGGTTGGCAAGTTATTGTGTCCCTGATGAGAGGCAGGAAGGTTGCCCAAATGAAACAAGTAACAAGATTGAGAATTCTCCTGCTGCGGGCTCCAGCATTGTTTAGTCTTCCACTTAGGTCTTCGATGCCAACCCAGAAATGGTTGTAGGTGGAAAGAAACATAAACCAGCACACAGCTAGGAAACAGGGGATGTTGCTCATTACACGAGAGATTTGGGGTATTTTGAAGATGTTGGGAATGTTGGAACTAAATAGCAACCATCTGTGGAAAACTGGCTATGGTACCCTTGAGGCCCAATGCCATTCAACTCCCACTGAAGTTGGAAGCAAAGTTGGCTCAGCCACTCACAGAATCAGGTCCTCGGAAATAGCTGGGATGCCACTGGGATGTGTTCTGTGTCACGGTTGATTATAAAACGATCCAAACCAAACTTTGCATACAACCAACTGAATCCATCTGAGCTTGGGACCAAATGTTGTTACCATCTCTGGCTCCCATTGCTGTAGCATCTGAGAACCTTGCATTTTTTTGCGTATTTTTCCATGCAGCCCCTGTGTGAGGTACTGATTTTACAGGTGGGGAACTGAGGCATGGAGAAATTTGCCCAACAGCACACAGGAAGTTGAACCTGGGTCTCCTAAACACCATTTTTCCTCTGAGGTTCCTGTCTTAAGCCAAGGTTAAGTGAGTTTGGTAGGTTCCAGTCTGTTTCCTAGTAGATGGACATCCAGATTATGCACGCTGTGCCTGTTGCCAGTAATTGCTTTCTGTGTAGCAGCCTCAGAGAAGCCAAAAACTAGGTGTGCCATGGAGAGACTGTCCTTTTGCCTTTACCTCTTGACACACTCACTTCAGGGGACAGCTGAGGGATGAGACTTACAGGACAGGGAAAGAGAAAGCAATTCGGTAGGATAGCGCTCGGTAGGGGGGTGGGGGGAGAGGAATTTCGATTTTGTTACATTGGATATAAATTATAGCGGGCCTGCCAGTCTGTATCTTCACTAGGAAAAATGTGCATCCTTAACCTGTGTGAGGCATAAGCCCAGTGAAAGACAAGGCTTTTGAAGTTTCCATATCAATTACTGGCTTGAGTTGAGGACTGAGCCCAATCTTGAACTGGACCTGCTAACTCCAAATTGCCTTGACTAGACAGCCAATTTAAGCCACCTGACACATTAAGAACACCTGTTCTTCCCAGGAACGACCACCTCTAAGGTCTAAAGTGATTTTACTCTGAAAAGCATCTTTAGAGATGATGTTTCTTGTTTGCCTCTCAGTAATTCCAGATCCACTGTTCTCAGGCTGTGGCTATCTATGCCTATCCATATCTGGTAGCAGACATCAAGCTGTTATTGCCAAGCCACCAGGGCGCACACACCCCCATGTTCTCCTGGCAGCCCTTTGGAGTGTAGATTGGGCCATGGTTTAGCAGTAAAAAGGCAATTTTACCAACTGCTAGGGCAGCACAATCAGTCTGGGATTGTGGCATGTCAAAGTCAACCTATGTGCTTTTTCTGCTGCTTCATCTTATTATTACTAATAATTGAGGACTTGTCAACTCTGTCTTTTCAAGATCAAGAGTATTGCCACAGAACCCACCCTTACCACCGAATTCTGCTCCAGCCTCTCATCTTTAACTTCAAAAACAATTTTCTAGCCTTTATAATTCCAAAGAAAACCTTCAAGTGAACTTTTCTTTCTGGTTCAGTTCTGAGAGACCGGAACAGCCCCGTTCACCCCAACAGGGGGGGTTCACATTGAAACCTTATCACACATACTGCAGCATCAAAATAGTTAACTGTTTAAAGTGTAGATCATTTTCATATCCAGCTAAAATTCTTATCTGACAAGCCCAAAATAGTTCACATCCTTCCTCAAGGGCCAGATGTCAAAGCCTCCACTTTCCCTTGACAATCGCTATAAGGCAGTAAGGCATTATCAATCCAAATTTCTACAGCACATTGAAAATATAGAGGCAACAGAAACTAGATTGAATTTGATTCCAGCTCAAGAATATGGATGGGCAATGCAGTGGGAATATTTTTCATATTGTTTTTTAATTTAGTAAAAACCTTCCCTTTTAATTCAGCCTAAGCTGCTGCAGGATTTCTTTTATGCTGTTGCAGAACTTGGGGATCCAGTTGCAAAAGTTAGGTCCTGGTTACTTCAGAGCACATAAGGCCTTTTCCAAAAATCAGATGTACTGCATGGAGGAAGGAGTTAACGACAACTCAGGTGGTGATGCCCGAGCTATAGCCCATTTTCCCATCAGTGTTGCCCTTGGTGCTTGCTGTAGTTTGGTTACTCTTTGTAAACTCTTTCAGAGCAGGATGTGTCTGCACAGGAACTAGCACAATGAGGCCCCAGACAGGTTGAGACTTCAAGGCATAAGTAGTAATGAAGCAACTCATCGAAAATAACACATAGTAACTCCCAGCTTCACACACTTTCCCCTCACTGAGGCAATAGTCGTGGTTCGGATGGAGAGATGAATGTGAAGATTTGGAAGTACTTAACACAAGGAGAAATGGTTTGTTTTCATCCTGTCCCTTGGCAAAAGTTCTGTTTCCTCTTTGCCCCTTTTAATTGTTCCTTTTCCTTTGGCTTCCAGGTTACAGCTAGCTGAAAGTGGTATTTATGGGGGGAGTAGTTACAAGTCCTATCTGTGAGAAACTGCATGTAATTCGTTTTTTCCACATCCAGGAATTGAGCTCAGATAAACAATGCAGAAGGCAAAGCAGTGAAAATGGAACGTAAAGTGTGTTTTATTTATGAACTTTTACTAGAGCTGCTGGAATTAGTGGCTATGGCTTACTTCATTAACTCATTTAGCCCTCGGGGTTTCTCCCAAGTTATGTGTGAGTACAACTGATTTGTAGAAATTTGGTTTTATTCCAACTGTAGCAAATAGTTTGTGCAAATTTTAGCTGGTGGACCGCTCATGACTCCCTATGAGTATCTGGGCTGATCAAAGCTTTGTCAGTAAGAGGAAGGTTATTAAAGTCTTGATTCCTAGGAAGCCATTAGGCCTTTGATTCTTTCAGAGGGCTGACACAAACACTTCAAGCCGTGAGAGAGAGGGAGGGAGAGAAGGAGGAAGATGGAGGTAAAGTTTTAGGACATTTTAAAGTTTTTCTTGTGAGAGAGCCTATGGAGACCAGCTTTACATGTATGGACCCCGATTTAAAAATACCTGTTTTTCCTGCCCCAAGGGAGAAAGATATAAGCCATATCTAGTGGCTGTTGAGCAGACTTTACATCTGTTTCTTGTCACAGTGACGCAAAGTAATCGTGCTGGTGTGTGCAATGCCATTTGCAAAAGTGCTTTCACACATGCACACACCTGTCTTTTCCTTGGGTTTCTGCTATCTGAAATGTTCCATATACAACAGCTTTCTAATGCATCTGCCAATGGTAAGGATTGAATCCATTTGTCTCTGTTTTCTGTCACGTTATCACCAACTGTTCACATCCGTCAGTAGTTGCCTGTGTATGCTCAGTGGCAGATGGAGGCTTGAACATATTGCTTTGTCTCCTTGGGATAGCTGAATTAATGCCAGGTGTCTGGCCCAGGTGGTTTAGCAAAATGCTTTGTTACTTCCTTTGCTTCTGTCTTCTTTATAGCAACATGCTGGTTCAGATGTTTGCTAAATGCACCAGTTTTTTCTGGAGGCCTCTTGCCACTTCTCATAGTCCCCACAATGCGAATGTGCATGTGGATGGTCTCGTCTCTGCAGGGAGAGTGGGATCTCTGCCACATCTGGTTGGAGGGCAAACTTCTGAAGTTGTGTTAATTATACTTAGCAGAACATGCAATGAATAAACAAGAGAGTCATGGCAGTGGTGGAAGTAAAAGGCAGTCATTACCTGTTTTATTTGTACTTTTTGACTGGTAAGAGCAGAGCTGGGGTTGAGGATTTCTGTTTGAGAACAGCAGGTACAAGATCCATTTGCCCCATGACAATGTTGTGGGTCCTACAATGCTGGGTATGCCTGAGCAGCACCAGGAGTTTAAGGGCTACCCTGTGGAATGGCTTAGAGCAGCGGTGTCCAACTCACTTTGTGCCCTGAGATGGATCTGAACCTCAGGCTGGATCCAGCCCAGAGCATGCAGAAGCTGCAGCAGCAGTGTCATCTCTGGCTCCAATCCAGTGCACATAGTGCTACCTCCAGCTGCCACCGCATGCCCCATGCCAGAGCCAGAGCTGCCACTGCTGGGTGCTTCATGCCATGGGCTGTGGCAGCACCTTCAGGATGGGGCAGGTGGCATGCAGAACGTGGTGGAGGCCAATGGTCAAGGAGCTGGGGCTGAGGTATTGCAGATGGGTAAAACAGCTGGAGGACAACAAGGGCTGTATCAGCCCTTGCTTGAAATTCTGCTGCTGGTCACCCTGTCCACAGGGACCCAAGGCTCCCAGATTCTCCCATTCTTCCTGGCCATGCTGGTTGTGGGCCAGATCTGGCTTGTGGGGAGCGTGTTTGATGCTCATCACTTAGAGCATGGTGATGCTAGCACCTGGCCTGCTCTCTTCTTCCATGGGGAAGGGAAAGGTTTGGGTGGGGTAGCTGTTGATTCTTCATTGGGACAGACCTCAAGTCATTCATTGTTCTTCCTCTTTGCTGGAGCTTTGATTAGGAGTGAAGCCTGGAATATGGCACAACCTTGGGCAGCCTGAGGGCATGGCCAGGTGGTGACAGATTGTTCCTATTGCCCATATTTAAATGCTCCCTATTTTGTCATTGTCTTACTAGTCAGTGGGGCCTAGAATTGATCCCACTATACAGAATGAGTCAAACACACAACTGTCACCTTTTCCCAACCCCTGCAATGCTGGTCCAGGGTGTTGATCTATTTTTACTGCTGCCTCCTAGGGCAAAATGATGGCTGATATACTGTTGGCTGTCACCTTTACCTTCCCTTTTTTGCCAAACATTTGCTTCAGAACAGCAAGGAACAGGTAGGAGACTTACCCATTGCTTGTGCAATGTCTCGCCCTATTCAGTCTCTTAGGCATGATGCCCAAGAACACTATGGCCTGCCATATACCTTGTGGCAGACTCTCTGGCTTTGTATGTGCTTGGTAGTGTGAGCCATGACCTAGCCCCAGCATTTTCCCTGTGGTCTGGAGTGAGACGAGCTGTCCCCTCAGAGTCTGATGGCACGCCTTCATGGTGATTTCTTCACTCCTCAAAGAATTACTTCTTTATGTCTTCTTTAGGAATGGCATGTCTAGCTGCAAGGCACTACGTTAGCACCAGCTGAAGCCTGCACTGCTAGTGCTAGAGGGGTGTGAGGACTTGTGTTTTTTTTAGCTCAGTAAACATTCTCCTTTTTCGTAGCCCCTTTGGGTATTCACTGGGAGGTGGGGGACCCCTAGTCAATTCCTTCCTCTGAGCTGGTGGACTCAAACTCTCACCTCCCAGGAGCATGCATCTTGACCACTGAGCTACTGGATAAAAGGTCAGAGTGACAACTGCGCCTGCTACTCTTTGGGAAGTCTATTCGTGTTTGTTTCCCAGCCACAACTGCTGGGCACATTTGACCCAATTCACAGTTAGCTTAGGGATGTCACAGATTTTTGTTTTTGGGGAATTTACTATTTACCAATAAAATAAGATAAAAGTTGACTAGCACTCGCTACCACTTTCAGGATCTGGATGGTTTGGATAGAGATGATCCTGCTTCAGGCAGGGGGTTGAAGTGGATAGTCTCTGGACGTCCCTTCTAGGCCCACATCTCTAGGACTATCTCATCCACTTTTTTCTATAGAGGGTTGCCACCGAAACATCAAGACTAACCTGAGTAAGCTTCAGGGTTCACTTACAGTTACACACTCAAGTGGGGCGATGCTGCCTCATGAGCAAAATGATGGTGAGCTGAAGGCTCCTTTTTTGCTGGTTGCTGCAGTACTGTTTGACAGTTCAGGTACTGCTGATATTACCTTGTGTTATTTTCTTACCTTCACTGATTTTTTCACACCCTTAGGTTAATGAGGCATGTCACAAGAGTTCAACTGGGAAGGCGTGGTCCCTTCCTTTGTGGTCATGCACTCCAAGTTAGTTATTTAAAAAAGAAAAATTAGATAGAAATCAAGTTAATTCCTCATGGAAAGAGATGGAGTATTGGGAGAGATGACTTATGATGCCAAATATTTTTATATACATTAGAATAAAAAATGTGATCCTTCTGGCCTTTATTCATTGCAAAGTTGAATTATACCTCTTGGTGGCAAGGAAATGATTGCTGCCTAGTGTTGTCTCCAGTCAGAGACAATGTTAATTCTGTCTCTAAAGGAGCACTTCAGTGTCTGTAAGTGGCATCTAATGGATAACGGCAGGCTTCATAGACTGTGAATGAGGACATGGGGCTATGTTGAAATTAGTAGTGTTTGGTTTTGCATTTTTCTGTAAATATGAAACCTCTGGAGGGATTGATTGCCGAAATCTAGTGGTTTTCCTAGAATTTATTAGTGAGTCTTTGACTCATTTTGGTCAAAAACAATGTTTTTAAAGAGTTTTCTGTGTGTGTTACAGCTCATTGAGATCACCCAAGGGATATATCACAGTCAGTACAGTTTTGCAGTCACTAGAGAATAGGAGTATCATGCAGAGTGACCACACATTCTACTGCCTGTCTCTTGCAGGCTTAATTGACACAATATTGATATGCTTCTAAGCTTGGTTCCTTGGTTCAGGTAGTTAGAAAAGGTAGCCACTATGAACAGCACCACTGCAGGATTGGGTGCAAAGTCTGGCTTCATTCATTGGGTGAAGGGTTAAAATCTAATGCACTTTACGGGGATATCATACAAGCCAAGCACTTACATCATGGAGTTAACTTTCTCCTAACTGGCAGGCCTACAAATCCCACCTTGGGCAGTGAGAGTTGTGCTGGGATTCTGCATTATCACCAGAAAAGAAAGTTTCTGAAGCTGAAACTCTGCTGACAGTTTTCTTTATGAGCCAGTATAGAATATTTTGCTCTTTCTCCTCAAGCCCTGATGGCTCAGTACAGCTACCAGGAGGAGAGAGAGGAAACAAACTCTTTTCATTAGAAGATCTAACTGGATGCCCCTGGGAAGCATATCTGTTCCCGAAAGTGCCATTCTCCTTACTCACCTGTTAGTAAGCACAATGCAATTAGCTGGAGGGAGCACGGCTGACTAATGAGCTATGTCCTTCCTCTCCTTCCAACTCAGCCTGGATGCTGAAGTTGCTATGACCTAAGTCCATATAACAGAGGTGGGGATCTGGTTCACTGGACTGGTTCTCCTTTCACTGAGTTTACACAAGTTGATTTCAGTGGAAACACTGAACCAGTGTGAATCAGGAGAATCAAGCTGCTTTCTCTACACATGATTCAGTTTGGTGTCCCGAGGTTCCTCAGCACAGATATGATGAGCTGGATTATGATTGGAGTTCATCTGCTTCTTATTTTTCCCCACTCATCCTAGTGAAACTGTTGAAGTCTCTGGCTTTACCTATACAACAGGGAAAATTTTGTTTCACACCATGAAGAGAATATCCTGCAACAATCTGACCAACAATCTGCTCTCAAACACACGTCTTGAGTCATTCTATTGAAGCCAGAGGAGTTGCTCTGAATTTAAACCAGTGTAAAAGGATCCCATTAGACCAATCATGCATGAGAGTTAATTCAAAATTACCCTTCATTAGGAGTAAATAAGGCTTGCTTTCCTGAGATGCTCAGACACTGAGCTGGGGAGACATGCAGCTGAACGACTCTGTGTGAAGAGTGCATGAGGGAGTGTATTCCAGTTTTAAGAAGAGCCAGAGTTTGACTTTAAATTTATTATCAGATTAATGGCAGTCCTCCATACACCCACTCTTCCATGGATGTGCTCACATCTCCCTGCTTTCCGCTCTTCATTTCCATCTGGTGCCTTTTACTCTGCATCTGGTCCTGGACAATTTAAAAACAAGTGACAGTTGAAAAGAACCCCCCCAGAAACAAACAACAAATATATGAAAAATATCGACAGCCGAAACCATAGGCTTTCCTTACAAAATTAGTTTAACCCAGCAGCTGCCGCCCCTTCTTTTTGTTAGCTGCTCCTGTTCCCTTCTACTTCTGCCTCACCCACGCACCAATGCCTATTTTCATTCTTTGCTAAATTATCTGTTTGACTTAGCATTTCCTTCGAGAAGGGACAGTGCCTTCTCATTTCTCTGTGCTGCCATGGGCTCTGGCAGCATGGTGTACAGGCTTCTGACTCAGTCCAAACTGTTTCCCAACGTGGATGCTCCAAGGTTGGCCTTCATTTAAAATACTAGAGGGTTAGGTGTATTCAGTCTGATGTTTCTCTGAATATCCCTTGGGTTTTTGAGGAGCTGTTCCATATCATATCACTTATAGGGGGCCACCAGTCAGCCCACTTTACATTCGTACTGTACTCTGCAGGTGCCTTGGTTCTGTTAAAGTAGATGAATGGCAATAAAGACGTTAAGTGGCAATGATGTCTCTCTGTGCATCTATATGATGCCCTAGACTGGATGGAAGCAGCATTGTTCTGTTTATCATGAGCTCTGCTTTGTTTGTCATGACACTTATGGTTTCTGGGCTTATTTCTATGCTGTGATAGGGCAAGGGAAAGGAGGGTGCTTTTGTGCAGCAGCTTTTTATTATGGTTGGTGATTCACTGCAGCAGCTGAGTCAGAAGGTCTTGGCTTCTAGGTGCAGTCCAACTCCGGGAAAGTGACTGGATAGAAGGCACCGTTTTGCACAGAAGACCTGGCTGTATTCTGAGATGATTATTTAACTCCCTGTAGAGCCTCAAGACAGGTTGTGTTCCTCGTGTCATATCCTCTAGGGACTTGTGTGCTGCTATCCATTTAAATTACACATGTTAAACATATTAGGGACATCAGAAGATGATGAGGGTGCAGAGGTGTAAAAGGAAGAGGCAGTTATCTGTACTGTCTGAAGTCAGGCCGAATGGAGGGCAGTAGGCTGTCACCTGTGAAAGCTCATATTTCTCTTAACCAGTTAGTCTTTAAGGTGCCACCTTGCCCTGTCTTCCAGGTGTAAAAGAAGGTGTTGTTTCATCTGCCAACACTTAACTGCTAGAGATGTGGCATGGCTCAGGCTGAGCTTTGTGCATGAAGACCGAGGAGTATTTCTTAGAAGGGCCGAGCTGCATAGCACCACATTTTTACAGTCTCCTTGGTGTCTCAGTGTCATGTTTTCATGCCTCTAAGGCTGTGTGAGCTGTGACTGAAGGTAACAAAGGCACATGTGTTGGTTTACATAGGCACTGCGCTACTATTGGACTTCACCGCAGAAGTCCATGGGAATTTTGCTGTCCACCATAGCCAAATTAATGGCCAGCCAATACTGACAGTTTTTTTAGTGATGAAGAAGCTTAGACATTCAACCGCTTTTATAATATTGAATAAAACCCTTCTTATAAATTGCTTAATTTTAGTATGGTAAATGATTGTTTATTATTACTCCAGAGCTGCCTGGGACATCAAACTAATTACATGGAACATCACAATAATGTTAAATATGCTAATTGGAAGCCAAACTTTTTGTAAGAGGAAATGTAGGCCATCCAGACATTTAAACCAGAAGTTCCCCCTGACTGCTCATCTTGGTTTTTAGACATCCTATCAAATGAGACCAAAAACCAAGCTTGTAACCAGTTGCGGCCATTAAAAATTCCATGGCCTGCTCCACAAAGATAATAGCTCCCAGTATTTTGGCCCCAGTCCAGCTCCAAGAATCCCATCCTGCCTTCCTAAATTCCTCCTGCCGTCTCAGTTTGAAGCTGTTGCGTGGTGTTGCTGGGTACTGTTAAACAACTGCTACTCTTAGCCAGGAGATGGTAAAAAGGCCACAATCCATATTTCCAGGGCAGTGCTTCTCAACCCAGGTACCATAGGATCCTTTTATGGGTGCCCTGGGGTGCTGTGCAATATTAGCACCGTAAGGTGTGTAAACACCTACATGTAATTCACAAGATAAACCCAGAGATTTCAGATGAGAATCCATAATGTCACAAATATTCTGACCAGTTGTGGGCTTTCAGAGTCCTCTGTACCAGAACAATTGCTCTTTTTATTTTTCTCTAGTCAGAAAATGACTGATTACTAAGAACTGGCATTTTCTGAGAGGGGGGGCTGAGTCTGAAAAGGTTGAGAACTACTGTACTGTGGGCATTGCGTGAGTCCTCATTTCATGTGGCAAGTGCTTTGAAATCCTTGGCTGAGAGGTTTGCTAAGTGCTTTACATTTTAGTTTCAGTAAAGTGAAGGCAATAAAAACAGAAGCATGTGACTTTGGAAAGAGCCCTAATAACTTTAGGTTGAGTAACTACTCGAGGAGCCCAAAGCTGTTAACTTTGTTATTTTTTTATTACAGCTTTGGAATGTGCACATCTAACCCTATAACCTATCGCTCGGCATTATAAACAAAGGCTCTTGCACTTTTAGTTTGTTTTAATCTGTTTTTAGAAATGGCAACATTTCCTTTGGGGATTTGCCTTATATTAAGAGGCATGCATGCAAAGCTCAACTTGCTGGGCTAGTCCATCTTTATGTTTGCTTTGCTATTAATGCTGTAAATGCTTTTGTTTGAACAGGAGTTTTCTTTTGTTGAGCCCAGCTCCTCCTCCTACTCAGTCCAGCAGTAGTAAAGTTAAAATCCATATCTGTGCTGGTTGTTTCTGCTGCATCCTGGCCATCAGTATGGGACTGAACTAGGATATCAGATTTACCCAAAGAACCTTGTCTGCCTAGGTAGAAATGAAATGAAATATGAATTTTCTTTTCTATCATGTACTTTATAGTTGTGTGTTAGGGCTTCAGTCCATCCCAGTAACTGGATCAGTATCATCAGACTGAGGGGGCTGTTCTTACACTCTTTCTGGTACTTCCCCAAACTTCTGAAGTTTGTCCAGTAAGACCTAAAGGCTCTTTTGCTTTGGGTGGTATTCTATGCTGCCATGGCCATAGCACTGACTAATCTAGAGACCTTGATATTGGTCTCTGGGGAATCTAACTTTGCAGCAAGCAGCTTCTTTGGGCACTTCCACAGGATGGCAAAATAAGGGGACCTGTGACTTTGTTCCAAGCCTCTCAAACAAACCTGCCTGTACTTGTTGTAATTGCCCATCTTTCTGGGCGTGCTCTGGGTGCAGTAGATGTGACAAGAGGAGGGATAATCTGACTAGCTGGGCTGTAGCTGGGAGGAAGGTGGTACCATTGTGCTCTATTATTCCCAGTGCTATCAAGTTGGGGAGTTTTGAAGTTTCAGCTGCAAGGTGTGTTTGTGTTTAACTACGGGATTCTTTCCCGTGAAAATAGTCTGTTCTAGCAGAGCTGAAATGTTCCAGCTGACCTCAAAAATAGTTCAGAAGTAAAAAATGAGGGAGCTCCTATAAATGTTTAACTGAGACTATATTTTTTCATATCTTCACTTTTTTTTGGGGGGGGGGGTTAGTGTCAGCTGCCCATGTCACCCTTTTATGGCATCTGGGATTGAAACAGCACTTTTGGCATCTTAATTATGCACTTTCCTGGTCTGTTAGCAAAAATTATGCTTGGGTAGGACTGCTGTCAAGCTAACTGAAGCCCTGGCTCCTGTGGGCGTGTTTACAAACCACTGTGGACTTTCCACTACTGTTTAAATTACACCCTGAGAAATGTGCAATCCCACACAGCTGGAATTAGCAATTGCAACTGTCCTGTTGAAACAAACTCCCATTTTAGAATTAAGAATATCTTTATATAAGGCTAGGACCAGACATTGTATTTGTCCCCAGACAAGGTGTGCCTCTGTCCTGGAATAGAAATATCCTGGGTTGCTGTGTATATACATTGCCCTTCTCATCTGGGTTTAGTGAGCTGCTGCATGCACTGCTGCTTTTTTGCCATTGATTCAAATATGCAATCCTGGGAAAACCAACCAGATGTTTTTTGCGATGTCTCAGGATAAATTCTTAGTTCTTCTTATCTTGTGAACCATTTTAGGATGTATCCTGGGACCATGGTCTTGGACATCTGAACAGGTACACTTTGTCCCAGGATAAAATGGTATATCCTGGGATAAATGCAGTATCTGTTTGTAGCCCAATGGATTGAGCAGTCTCGACGGTATTATGAGATGAAATTGTGCCTTAAGAGTACAGCTAGTGGCTGTTGTGTTATGTAGGGTCCTGGAGTCTGTTGTTTGTCTTGCGCTGGAGCAATGTTAACAGTTTGTCATTATTTGTACAGCAGTGTAAGGGTGATTAGCACTTCAAAGATGAAGCTGAATGATGGGCCCCTCAGAGCTCTGCATGGTAAAGATGAGCTCCAGCTGAACTCTAGATCCAGACATCCTTTCAGCTTGGTGAAGGGCTCAGATCTGGATACTAATTTCAGGTCTCTCTAACTAATTCACAGTAATGCAGTTCCTTCTAGTGTGTTCCTGTCCTCCTTTCCTTCTACTGGATGGGCAATCAGGATGGCCTAGCTGTGTCTTGTATGTTTCAGGCTGCTTAACGCCAAATGAAGATTATCCTTTAGCTCCTGTGGTAGAGCCCCTTGATCTGGAAGAAGAGGAGCTGTGTTAAGTCTCTTGTATCACCGTGAGACTGGGGGGACACCAGAAGACAGGAGGGCGATCCAGGCTGACCTGGACAGGCTCAGTAAATGGGCGGACAAGAACCTGATGGTGCTTAACGCTGAAAAATGCACAGTTCGCCACCTTGGGAGGAAAAACCTGCAGCATCCTTATACCCTTGGCAGTGCTATGCTGGCTAGCACTATGGAAGAAAGAGACTTGGGGGTCATCATTTGACCACAAGATGAACACGATCCTGCAATGTGATGCTGCGGCTAGCAGAGTGACCAAAAAGCTGGCTTGCACCCATAAATGCTTCTCAAGCAAATCCCGGGATGTCATTCTCCCCTTGTATGCGGCCTTGGTGAGGCTGCAGCTGGAGTACTGTGTCTAGTTTTGAGCTCCACAGTTCAAAAAGGATGTGGAGAAGCTTGAGAGAGTCCAGAGAAGAGCCACATGCATGATCAAAGGTCAGGAAAACAGACCTTACGACAACAGGGTGAGAGCCATGGGGCTTTTTAGCCTGGAAAAGCGCAGGCTCAGGGTGATCTGATGGCCACCTATAAGTTTATCAGGGGTGACCACCAGGATCTGGGGGAA
>NW_017728949.1:53297407-53329580 GCF_001723895.1 Crocodylus porosus | reverse complement strand
GAGGTGGTTCAAGCAGCTACATTGAACACCTTCAAGAGCAAATTGGATGCTTATCTTACTGGGATCCTATGACCCCAGCTGACTTCCTGCCCTTGGGTGGGGGGCTGGACTCAATGATCTTTCGAGGTCCCTTCCAGCCTTAATGTCTATGAAATCTATGAAATCTGTCACTCTGAATGGCAGCATCAAGTGCTTCTAGCTGGCTATGGAGTTGTAACAGTACTGGTAGCATTGTAGGGCTATTCATTAGGGACTATCTCAGGCCAACACTTTCAAGCTCCATACTGAAAGTTTGGGCTCTGAATCCAATTTTAGGCACTTAAATGAGCAGCCTTATTTTCAGAGGTGCTGAGCTCTGGACATTCAGCGTATCTGAAACCCGGGCTGCTCCTTTAATACTGAGATTAATGGTGTTTCGTTTTTATATTTAGGGACCCAAATATAGATTTAGGCACCTATATTTATGAGACCAGGTTTTTAAAAGTTGATGTGAATACTTTGCCCCTAGCACCCACTAGAAAAAAATATCCATCACTTGACACTATTCTGGTGAGCATAAATGTGTCTGAATGACTGAGTGGCACAATTATATTCCTGCTACCTGAATATCAGGTCCCTTTTTTGCTACAAACCCAATCTTTGTAATTTAGTATCTAAAGACATAAACTATTTCCTCTTGCCATTAGCACAACAGCCCGGCTCTAACATCATAGCTTCAGTCAGAAGCAGACTGAGACACTTTCCTTGGTGGTTGAGCTCCTCCTTGGAGTCTTGTGCTGGCTTCCAGAAGGCAAGCTGCAGATTCAGGACCTGGGACTGTCAGTCGTGGCATGTTTCAGGTTTTCTTTCCTTGTCAGTGAACTTTCTGTCCCCCAGCCTCCCCCAGCCCATGCCCTGGCTGGGAAATGACTCTTCTTAGAGTTGGTTGCTTTTTGAATCTGGCTATTTGAAAGTTACATTTTTAGGCTCAGCTCTTCAGTCATGCATCCCTATAGCACGTACCTACAAACTACTTACACTCCCAGTTATGAAGCTCACAGCCAGAAGGATTTTGCATTTATTTTCTGCTGCATGTACAAAAGTGCCAAGGTCCAACCAAGGGCCTGAGGACAATCTGGTAAGTGCACTTGCCATGTTCGCTTATTTGACTCCTGAAAAAAAAATGTTTTGAGACTATCCCAAACATGGGAAGAGTGAAGAGCAGAATCCTCAGACAGAATGACCCATTAAGGATCTATGGTGCTGAGTACTAGATGTCACACAGCACGTAAGCCCAGGAGAATAGTTTGAATCTGTGCTGGAGTGAGGGATGAGAAACCCTACACAAGACCGCAGTGTCTCTTCCTCCAGCTGTTGATGCAGGTTGATCCTTTCCAGTGGCAGGGATTTGCCCTACAGAAGCATTTTCATGGGATGAGAGACCTTCTGGGCAAGAATGATTCTGAGCTCTCTGGATAAGGACCAAGCTGTAGAAACCCAATCCTCTCTCAACTTTAAAAGGGGGTCTCACAAACCCCCTCTGGAATTCTGCTGCTGGGACTGCAGTATAATAACACATCCTTACTCTCATTTCTGATAAAGAACAGGCCATTAAAACCCTAGAGGCCGCATGCAGCTGACGTGTGTGCACTCTGCATGGCTCTGTCCAAAGCGCATTTGGACTTGTTCTTTTGTTGGCAGCTTTTCTCTCCTGTCCTTTCCCCCTTCCACCTGGTGTGGCTAGTGAAGTTCTGTTCTTCTTTGCAAGTTACTGAGGCATTTTTATTCCCTTGTTGTTTCTTCCTTTCCACCCTTTTCTTTTCCTTCTCTTTTCCTGGTGTCATGGTTTCTACCTGCTTCACTTTTCCTCTGGGGCTTGGCATTCAGGATGAGTCCCTTATTCTTAGCAAGCCTCTGGCCTGCTTGGCTAGGCAGAAAACAGCTCAAACCTGTTTGCCCACCTGAGAAACAGCAGAAGTCGGTGGCTGTCCAGAGGGGGGGGAGAGCCAGGTCCAAGGCGATGTGTGTATATTTGTTAGTGAGGAAGGCAACTCACCTGTTTAAACTGTTCCTGCAGTGTAAAGCCCCCAAGGGGCGGTGCCCATGCTGGTCACAGCTGGTGCTGGGTGAATCTGGTTAATTTGTCTCAGTGGCTTAACCAAAAAAAGAGAGAAGTTAGAACCAACATTTTTTTCTTGTTGACACAAAACAAAAATTTATGTTGCATCAATGATACATTTCTTTTGACACAAGAAAATGGTTTAAAGGATTTGTATTAAAAAAAGGAAGGGTAGGAGGGAAAGGAGAACCTTTTTACCCACTAACCTCACTGTCAGGCTGCTCCTCTGGGATACGCCTTAAATTTCCTCCTCTTTCGTAAGGAAGCTGAGTCTGTGTCTCCCGCTTCCCAACAGACTGTTTAAATCATGGCATGATGGGGTGTCAGGGGAATTTCAGTTTCTTCATGGTGGGATGAAACTTTTGACGGGGCAGTAGACATAGAGGGCTGTAGGTTGTTTAGAAGAGATAGGAAGGGGAAAAAAGGTGGGGGGGTTGCGCTCTATGTTAGGGAATAGTATACTAGTTCTACCTTCCAAATGGGACCAGAGGAAGGCTTAACTGAGACCCTGTGGGTCAAACTTCAAGGAGGGCGGGGGGAGAGGGATCTGGTGGTAGGGGTTTACTACAGGCCACCACATCGGGAGGAAGAGCTGGATCTGGAATTCTCAAGGTAGCTGTGGGAGGCCGTGCATGCAAAGGATGTTGTGGTCATGGGGGATATGAATTACCCTGACATCAACTGGGAGGAGCAGTCGGCCGGGTCTAGCCACTCACAAAGGTTCCTGACATGCGTACAGGACCTACACCTCATGCAGGAGGTACTCATCCCCGCTAGGGAAAACGCCATACTGGATCTATTGTTAGCCTCTGGGAATTACCTGGTGGGGGAGGTGCTAGTACAAGGGAGGCTAGGGGTCAGTGATCATGAAATGATCCCGTTTGCTATTCAGAGGAAGGTGGGGAGGGTAACTAGCACAACCCAAATGCTTGACTTTAGGAAAGCCAACTTAGATGTGCTCAGGGCAGTAGTCAGGGAGGCACTTGGAGCCCAGGGGGTAGCTAGTATGGGGGTCCAGGAAAGGTAGTCCTTCCTCAAGAAGGCTATCCTTGGGGCGCAGCAGGACGCAATTCCTCTGCACAGGAAGGTGGGAAAAGGGTCCAAGAAACCTTCATGGCTGAGCATGGAGATCCAGGCTGGCTTGAGAGCAAAGAAAAAAGTGTACTGGCGGTGGAAGCAGGGGGCAGGGACAAAGGAGGAGTACACCTCCCTGACCTGAGCTTGTAGGGATTTGGTGAGGAAGGCTAAAGCAGCACTGGAGCTTAGATTAGCTTCTGGGATTAAGGATAACAAAAAGTCCTTTTTCAAGTATATAGGTAGCAAGAAGAAGTCTCGGGGTAGCATTTGACCCCTACGGGGCAGGTCAGGCCAGTTGGTGATGGTTGCGCGAGAGAAGGCAGAACTCTTCAACAAGTTCTTTGCCTCCATGTTCCTGTCTGCTGACAATGGGGTGCTCTCGGGTGATAGCATAGAGAGGCCCGGAAAGGATGCGAGTCCCCCAACTGTTAGTTCAGACTTAGTTAAGGACTACCTGGAGGGTTTAGATGTGTCCAAGTCGGCGGGCCCAGATGACCTTCATCCACGGGTGCTGAAGGAATTGGCTGGTGTCATTGCAGAGCCATTGGCACAGCTGTTTGAGGACTCCTGGTGCTCAGGCCAAGTCCCTGAGGACTGGAAAAGGGCCAATGTGGTCCCTATTTTCAAGAAGGGAAGGAAGGAAGAGCCTGGAAACTACAGGCCAGTCAGCCTCACTTCTATCCTGGGGAAGGTCTTTGAAAAAATGATCAAGGACCACATTTGTGAGAGCCCTGCAGGGGAAGTGATGTTGAGGGATAACCAACACGGGTTAGTGCAAGGCCAATCCTGCCTGACTAACCTGGTCTCTTTCTATGACCAGGTAACAAAGAGCTTAGATGTGAAGGAGGAAGTCGATGTTATCTTCTTGGACTTCCAGAAGGCCTTCGACACAGTGTCCCACCCAACTCTCGTGGGCAAACTGAGGGGCTGCGGCATTGCCAAATGCAGTCACATGGGTGGCAAACTGGCTCCAGGGGTGCACCCAGAGGGTGGTGGTGGACAGGTCAACGTCGACCTGGGCAGTGGAGTCCCCCAGGGTTCGGTCCTTGGGCTGGTGCTGTTCAATATCTTCATTAGCGACCTGGACGAGGGTGTGGAGAGCACCCTGTTCAAGTTTGCTGATGACACCAAGCTGTGGGGTAAAGTGAATACACCGGCAGTTAAGCACTAAAAGGAATTTCAGAGGGCTACACGGGGAGTAAATGCCAGTGAGACAAAAGCCATGAGTGAAAAGTTGCAGCTATACACTGCTTGATACGCAGGCTTCCAAATTGTGATTACAGGGAACCATACAAGAAAGCAAGTGGTGATCTGACCAACAGGTACCCAAAAGATGCCTGCTCTACAGAGCAGCTTTTCTAGTGTCTAGAGCATTTGCAGAGCTGTCTCCCTCCTGCTGTGGGTTTGCCTTGGCTTTCCAGGAGTCCTGTGACCAGTTGTGGGCCCCCCACTACAGAAAGGATGTGGACACATTGGAGAGAGTCCAGTGGAGGGCAACAAAAATTGTTCAAAAGCTGGGGGTCATGACTTGTGAGAAAAAGCTGAGGGAACTGGGTTGATTTAGTCTGCAGAAGAGAAGACTGAGGGGACTTAACAGCAGCCTTCAACTGCCTGAAGCATGGATTCAAAGAGGATGGAGCTGGACTGTTCTCAGTGGGTTCAGATGACAGAACAAGGAGCAATAGGCTCAAGTTGCAGCAAGAAAAGGAGGTTGGGTATTAGGAAAAACTTTCTTACTAGGAGGGTGGTGAAACACTGGAACAGGGTCCTCAGAGAGGTGGTGGCATCCCCATCCTTGGAGGTTTCCAAAACCCGACTAGACAAAGCCTTGGCTGGGATGAAATAGTTGGGGCTGGTCCTGCTTGGAGCAGGGGGTTGAACTTGTTGCAACCTCCTGAGGTCCCTTCCCACCATTTTCTGTGATTTTTTGGTATTACATTTACCCAAAGAGCCTTGTCTAAATATACATAGAGCACAGGCTTTTGTGAACTCCAGTTCACTTCAGCAGTGCATTCTTACACGGGAGGTAAGGAAGAGCTGCTTTATTTTGTACCCTGCCCTTAGCTACTTCACCTGCTACATTCATCCCCATTCTGCAAATGACCCTTGTTTTACATCTCTAAAGAATTCAAAGTGATGTGATTATACTCTTCCACCCTGCCTTGGCAGTTTTATGCCACCATTGAGCCTGACCCAGCCACTTTCATGGGACTGGCACCCACAGGAACCAGCCCTTTGTGCTCAAGCTATTTGCAGTATTTGGGAGTTTTTCCTTCCCTGCTGGGAGCCTTTTTGGCTGGCTACTGTGTGCCCTTCTCCGGTGGTGAAGGATTTAGGGGGGAGGGGGAGGGCAGAGATCTCCTTGTGCCTGGAGAAAAATGATGAATGACTCTCTTGTGCACTGAACAAAACCAGGAAATAGGGGGGAAAAAAAGGAGGAAATGAGAAACAGTAGAGAGGCCTCCTCCACCTCCAGTGCAAGCAATTATTGTGCAGCATCTGGAGTCCAGCTAAAGGGCTGCTCCCAAGAGACCCCTTGCTGGCTCTTCACACAGCCCCACTTTCCTAAGTCTTCTCCTGTCTCGTGGAGCTGCATACCCCTCCTCCCTTCTTTGGGCTTTCTGGGCTGGTGTGTAGGGGACCAGCTTAGCTCTTCACAGAATGAGGTGACTACACATAAGTTACTGTGCAGTTAACTAATTAGATGTAAATTTGCTACCTGCATCATGCAGGTATCAAATTTACGCTGAAGTTGGCATAAGTCACCATAGTTCGGACACGGTACAGGGGCGCATTTAGACATGCACCTGTACTGTGCAGTAATTTTTGTTACTGTGCAGTAAATGCACACATATAGACCTGCCCTTTGTGAAGTTTTGCTATATGCCACCAACTAGCTACAACTTTCGATTCCAGAAGTGGGTGAGATGATCCTTACAGGAGGATTAGTGGAGCTCTTTTCCAATCATTCCGTAGGAAAGGTACCATAGAAACACAAGTTCCTGTTAAGGGGACTGGGCCCAAAAGCTTGCTAAGAACTTTTCCAACTACTCAGTTGGTCTAATAAAAGATACCACCTCTCCCCAAAGCAGGACCAGCCCCAACCAGATCATCCTGCCTGCCTATGTCCTTAGACCAACACGGCACAACCAAAAACCCGGTTCCTGTTAATGGCATTCTCTAGGGGTGATAATAGGTGCTTGTTATTATTATGTTCAGGGCTCAGGCCTTTCTTCAGAATGTAACATTCTGCTCCCAGTCCCTTCTGCCCAGGATTTTTTCTTCCACAAATCCAAATATGCATGAGCATATGTTTTCAGTGTCCTCTAGGGATATGGAGGGGATCAGTTTCCTTTTGCACAAAAAAAAAAAGGTTTAAATTGCTATCTCAGGCATTGGCAGTCTCTACAGAGTTAACTTTGGGAGGGGTTGGTAGCATGGGCCTGTTATGTCTTTAGCACATCATTCTTGCTATCCACAGGCAGGATGAGTGCATTATAGGCTGTAACTGCCTAATTGTGGAGGAGTTGCAGAAAACCCGCTATTGTGGGGAAAGACAGCACCCAAAATTAGATTGTTCCCTAGCAGAGCAGCATCCTGAGGCTTTTTGAACTGGCTAATGAGGGGGTAGTGTAAAACCCTCAAAATCAGACCCATGGCCACTGCAGGTTAGTTTCACAGAAGCTCATTGGGTTCAAGGGCAATAGCAATTCCTGGGATTGTGCAGTGTTCAGAAGAGGGGAAACTTGCACAATCCCCATCCCTCTGGTCTGTAACCCAAAGGGCAATATTTACTACTTTTTCTCCTAAATCAGGCCAGTATTTATTCAGGCAGCTCTTTGGGTGTTTCCAAGAGCTGGCTGGGCACTTGCAAACCATCATGGGAAGCAAGCAGTGCACGCGGTCCCGTTCTCTGCATGTGGGCTAGTGACTTCTTGGGTCAGCTGGGGAGTGATGGTCTCAATTGTGTTTAATCAGGGGGCAGCTTCTCAGTCACAGGCCGTATTTCCAAGAGACCCAGACTCCAGGTTTGAGCAATCCAGCTATGCATTAATTAGTTTTGGACAACACTTTGCACGATAAAAGAATCTGGTGGCTTTTTCTTCTGTGTGGCCAGCTTGCTAAAGCACCAGGCCATCTTGACAGGTGGGTTGTAACATAGAATCATAGAAAATGAGGGTTGGAAGAGACCTCAGGAGGTGACATCTAGTCCAACCCCCTGCTCAAAGCAGGACCAGCCCCAACTACATCATCCCAGCCAGGGCTTTGTCGAGCCAGGTCTTAAACACTTCCAAGGATGGAGACTCTACCACCTCTCTGGGGAGCCTGTTTCAGTGTTATATACAGAAAGGTAAGTGGTTCCTCCCTGTGGGCTAGTGGCATCTACTGCAGTCTAGTGAGGCTTGGAAGGCATCAACCCATAGTAGTTGGCAATTAATGTTTCTTCCCCTCTTGTGCTGGCACAGCACCTCATACCCTTCACAGGTGGCCTCCACAGGGATCTGCTGTATCAGCGGTTGCTGCCCCTTCTCCCACATCACATCATTGCGGCGGGTAGATATGAGGTTGCAAGCTCTAGTTTCATGCACAGAGCTCCGTGTAGTAATATAAACATTCTATTTGGACTGCAGCAAGTTAGATCTTTATTTGAGGTGCCGCATGCTCTGTGCTCCTGCTTGCAGCCATAAGGTGCAGTGTATGCACAGAGCTAGTGCAAAATTCTCCAAATGCAGAGAGCCTGCAGGTCATTACATCATTGCTTATAATAAACCAAGCCAAACCAAACCAAACCAAACCAGGACAAAATGAAAGGAGAAAAACATATTTTTTATGCATCTGTGCGTGTGTGTGCAGTTAGTGATCTGAGGCCTTCTACCCAGGGCCCTGCTACACATTCAAATGAAAGCTGGATAGAAACCAGCTATTAAGTTGTTACACATTTTCAAGCACTAATTTGGTGGCTGGTTGGCTCTTTTTATAGCTAGGTGGACATTTAATGTCTTGATAATTACTATGCACTTGTGGCTGATTTAAATCTGTTGCATGATTCATTAATTGCATAATATATGAAATGTGTAGTGGGAGCAACAAAGCTCACTGCAGGGATAGCCTCCCATGATTACTTCTCACTGGGCATGTCTACACATTCATAGTAAGATGACACAATAAACTCCGGCTCTTATTGTGCCAGAGTTTATTGCTGTTGAGCACCACGTTTACATGTGTGTCCAGGACTGCAGTACATTGAGCTGAATTTGAGCAGCCCCAGCTGCCAGGGATCCAGGGGGCATCAGGCTGCCAGCCCAGGGTTGCTCCAGCCTGGATCAGTGGGCTGCACAGGGGCTTGCTTGGGCATGAGGGTGCTCCAGTGCAGGACTAGCTGGCAGGCAACCCTGACACTAAAGCACCCTTGTGTCCCAGCCAGCCCCATCAGTGTCTACACGTGCAGTGCTGCAGAGTAAATAACTGCAGCAGGGTTGTACTTGCATTTACAAATACTTCCCTGTACCCTGCTATGGTGTTTATTTACTTCAGCCTAATAGAACTGCACATGTAGATGCTGAGACGTTTACTTTGGAGCTAATTAGTCTACTCTGCAGTAAATGTGCAACCTTACATTCATAAATGCTGGCCAAAGTCAGCAGAACCCATGGAGAACAGAGCCCAAAAGCTTACTTCACATGGACGTTTCTTAATCAGAAGCTTTGGTACTGGGTGAATGTGAAATGTGTTGGGTACATATAGGCACTGTCCAAACCCTGCTGTGGGTCTGCAGGTTGGGTAACTTGAAAGTCTCTTGTGTCCATTAGTTTAATGATATGGTGATAGCAATGTTGGCACTTGCTCTACCTGATGTTTGCTCCTTACTTTTAACTGACAAGTTATGTTCCTTTGTAGTTTCCATAATGACAGATTATGGCATATCTAAGGCTTCTGGAGTTGTATTTATTTGCCAGTGATGACTTTTTACACATTATTTTTAACAGCCAACTTGCATAATGATTAGGTCCTGTGTTTTGCTTAACTCCTGGAGAAGGGCAAAGCATTGTAGAAAGTTGGTGCACTGGGGAGAGACTTCATAGTTGGCCATTGAATGATGAATTTCTCTCACTGTGTGTAGGGATCCAATGTTGCAATGTGAATGCTCTTTGTGCAGCTTGGAAATGAGTTGGTCCTTCCACAAAAGTCCCGCATCTCATGAAAAACAACCATTGCAACTGTTTTCCTAGGCAGTTTCAATTAGCCATGAAGACTTGGTGTGTCCCTTCTGCCACTAGAGCAGTGGTTCTCAACCCTTGTAGACTCAGGTCCCCCCTCAGAAAATGCCAGCTCTTTGCTTTTGCTTGTTTTTTGACCACATAAAAATAATAGGGCAAATCTTCTGTTGCAAAGAACTCAGATCCCGACAGGTCAGAATGGTTTTGATGCTTGCTGGTTCTTATTTTAAATCTCTGGGCCCTGCTATATGTTCCAATTAAAGCGGGGTAGAAACCAGCTATACAGTTGTTACACATTTTCAAGCACTGATTTTGTGGCTGGTTAGCTCTTTTTATTGCTGGATGGGCATTTTTATAGCTTGATAATTATCACAGAATCGTAGAAAATGAGGGCTGGAAGGGACCTCAGGAGGTCACCTCTGCTCCAACCACTGCTCCAAGCAGGACCAGTCCCAACTATATCATCCCAGCCAAAGCTTTGTCTGGTTGGGTCTTAAACTCCTCCAAGGATGGAGATGCCACCACCTCTCTGGAGAATTACTTTGTATCTGTGGCTGGTCTATATTTAGTGCACGATTAACCACTTAATTGCATAATGTATGTAATGTGTAGCAGGAGCCTCTGGGTTTATCTTGTGAATTGTATAAGTATTTGCACACCTACTGGTGCTAATATTGTGTGCCCCCCTGTGGCACCCTTAAAAAAGTCTCATGACCCCCAGGTAGATGCAAACATACCCTGGAGGGGAACACTTGGAGGCTGGTATGTATTGCAGGGTTTCACTGGAAGTTGCATTTGTTGTGTAGATAAAAAAAAAGGGGGCTTATACCCTCAGATTGCAATCATGTGCTTGAGTTTGCCTTTCTATGGAACTTTTCACTGGATCATCTCAAAGATTTTAAAGGGATTCATTGTCTGAAAACCATCCTGTGACATTAAAGGGGGAGAGGGACCATTGAAGGTTTATTTCAGCTGCTGCAGGGGTGAGACGGGTTGTTTAAGAGCACACAGCAGCAGTTCAAAGCATGCCAATCTGGTGCTCCATGAATTAATCCCAAACCATTACCGCTTTGTTTTGTTTAAGGGCTGGATCTTCCACAAAAGGTAAATGTTGCTGGTCACCTCTTTTCTTTCCTGCTGCTTTAGTGGGTACAATATGTGAGCAGTTACCGTGCAGGCTAATTTCAAGAGAAAAGTATCAAACTTCAGTGGCCAAGAAAAAGTGCTGACCTATTTTGGACACATTTATATTCAAGATGCTTCTTGCTCTCTCTGTAAAAAGCTGTTGTGACTCTAATTTTTTTGGAAGTTTTTGTCACCAATTTTTGTACTTTAGATAGAATATGATCTACTGAGCAGAAGGGTCACATGCTTATTTTACATTACTACAAATAAAACCTAGCTTTTAATTTTTTAGATTTTTTTGAGGAAATGGCTTTTAGGAAAGGTCCTTCTGTAATAAAGCTGGTTTCTGATGGCACTCCTAAAATCTTTTCAGTTGCACTGTTAAGTAATTTGCTCCATATCTTCCTGTTTTGAAATAAACCCATAGTACGAATGTTAAGCTTGAGAATCAGGATGCACCAGTGATGTAGTATCAGTCACCACTAGCTGTGAACCCCGGGCATCAAAGGAAGGTTGGGCACTGCCTGATCACAAGCATGTATGGGTGGAAACTAAATAAAAACCTAAGCTTGGAGAAAAACATAGAGCAAGGTGGAGGTTGCTTTATTTTTTCCCAGGCTTCTGGGCTTTGCTGGTTGCCACGTGGTGCCATGAAATATCATGGGTCATAGTGTTAAATTCTTACAATCTTTTAATGAAAGACCTGATTAGTAATATGTCTCTCATCCTACTTTATAGGCATATGCTGACTGGCTTATCTGCACAAGAGCTGTGTCCTTATTTTATGCTGTGTATTGAATGGAAATAATTGTGTGAATGTTAAAAATGCACTGTTAAAATTATGGTCAGGAGAGCAAAGTCAATTGTGCCCATTATAGTAATATTAACTAGCTACATTCCCCATTCTGTCTGTCTTAGAACATGCATTTTTTGACACAGAAAACTAGAGAAGCAGATGTTGAAAATGCTGCATATGGACGGTGCATGTGAATTAATGTCAGTCTAATTCAAACCATTTGCAGGTCTTGATTGGTTTAATACTGCAATACTTTAGGGAGCTTTTGTATGTGGAGTCTTGGCTCTCTTTTTAAAGATCTGAAAGGGTGAAAAGGAGCAAAAACACAGGCAGTACTTGGAAATGACAAAACTCTGGGCATGATTAGCCATGCATGCAAGTTTGTTGAACGAGCTGTATGCACACACTCCACACAGCTATGTAAGGGCAATATCCAACTCCCAGAAAGTCAGTGAGAGGTTTTCCATAGCTGGACCCAAAGTGCATCTGTGAAGGATTAGGGAAATTCCCCACTACACATGCCTGGTGTCGAGTTTTCAGGTCTGTCTTGTTTGCATTCAGATTTGGCCTCCTAGTACTGTAAGACATGAGAGTCCTCTGAAATTATATAGACGTTGCCCAGTGAAAGATGACTATGGAGCTATCCAGTTCTAGGCTTCCTTTATGCTATGCAGTTTTATCTGATGTAGCTTGATTTAAATGTAAATATGCTTGTGGGTGGGCTCCATCAGAGAAGCGACTTTTGCATTTGGCTTTGAAGACAGCCCAATTCCTGGTCATCCTGTTCTCTCCTGGCAAAGAGATCTGTATTGTCAGGCCAGTTCCCAAGAAAACGCTGTCTCCTCCACACCCTTTGGGCTGACAGCTCTATTGCTCCAGTGCAACATAGCTGTTCTGGCAGGTTATAATCATGACGAGGGTGTGACAGTCCATCTGGTAACGTGGGCCAGTACTGTGAAGGTCTTTGAAAACAAAGCTCAGACCCTTGAGTTTGACCCAGACTTCAGTGGCAATCTGGCATGTAGAGTGGAGCTTGGAGAATGCTCTTCAGAGGTTTATCTTAAATTGGTGCATTCAGGACCACGGCATGCATGTATAGGCTCCCAGCCACTGCTGGTCTGGCTGAGAAATGGGTGCCCTCAAAATGCTTGGAGAATCCCAGTCTTCTCTGCTCACACCAAGGTAACCCAGCGAGCACTGGGCTGGGGGCATCTGTAGCATGGCTGACCTGTGTTGGCCTGGAGAGCAAAGTAAATGTTATTTTAGCAGTGGATGTATATTGTTAAGGCTTCCCCCTTATTGTTGCTATGGTCTGGTAAGTTTTACCTCGTCTCTGAGCATCAGCCAGTCATTTCCTAGACACACCACTGTCCAAATTCAGTTTGTTTGCAAAAATCAAGTTCTACAGCCCAAGCTGCAAATCAATAAAATTCTAGTAAATTGACTTCAAAAGCATCTCTTTGTTTGCCTCTCTTGAGGTCGTTAATATTGTGACACACTGAAATCACATCCAGGACGGCACTACAAAGCAAGGGGCAGAGGGCAGGACTTCTCTTTTGGCTGTTCAGAATCCCCAGCTATCCTTGGTCAAGTATGCTCACTCACAGTGGTTGGTAACCTCCAGGAGCGCACTGGTGAATAGTCATGTGGGTAATGCACTCTGCCGTTCTGATTACCTGTCCCATTCATTTAAAAGAGAGTGGTAGGTACTATGGCCCTTTGACAGTTAGGCTGTTGGCTTGTTGTTGTTTTGTGCCTTGATAAGGATTAGTTTGCAAACTTGAGAACAACCTGGAGGAAGCTTTTTGGCATTCTTGAGTATAGTTGATAAGTTGGAGCCTTGGATTTCAGAGTGAAACGTAGTGCATAGTGGACTATTAGGAATAGGAGAAACCCTTATTAGATTTGCTTTCTTTTCTGATTTTTCATAGCTGTTGGAGGAGGTTAAAGCGGTTTCTGTGACCCTTGCTGATGCACTGCCAGGCATATGGGCATCAGAGTCTGCAGTATCTGAATTTCTGTTTCCAGCAGTCGTATTTTCAATTTCCATATGTTGGAGACCTGGATTGATTCTGAACTTGTGGGAGTTCAATGCTGTCTCTGTGTTTTTTCCCCTGTAAATCCACCTTGGTGTTGGGAGCACAGTGGTGATGCTTGATTTAAATTCTTTTGTGGTTGGCTAGCATTTACATAAAGTGGTGCTTTATTTTCCATTTAGTTTTTAATTTTTCATACTTCCTTAAATAAAGAGACACAGGTAAACTACAGTCACATGTTTAGAGAGTTGAGGTAGGTGCAGCTTTAACCACAGGGCATGACCACAGGGTATACCACATTGTCTCGCACACTGCATGCCCCCAAATAAAACATGCCCCTTGTTTTTGGAAGTCATGGCCTGGAGCTGGCTTTTTCATGGACAGGCAGTGCTGCAAAATGGTAGCTGCCTCTTTCTCACAGCAAGCAAGCAGCAGGGGCAGAGACCAATGTTAACCCTTTCACAGCCACTGATGGATTGTCAGCCATTTTTGAGTGGTCAGTAAAAACCTACTGTCAGATCATTAGCAACTGTGAAAGGGTTTGCTTGTTTTCTATCCCAGAAAGGAGCAGCCCTTTTGCATTGTAGCCTCTCCATATTTCATGCTTCTATTCCAACAAAGAAAATCATCCTCCCTATAGAAAACTCATCTTCCAGTTTTGGAGGGCTGTTTTTGGAGGAAAAGGTGCATGTGATATGTAGGTAAATATGGTACTTTAACAATACCCTCCGAGGATTGTCAGGATAGGTAACGGCTCAGCAGTGACTAGTGGCAGCCTATAAGTATATAATGGGCGTGCTTCAGGAACTGGGAGAACGTCTGTTCACCAGGGCACTCCAAGGGAAGATAAGGTCTAATGGTCACAAACTGCTGGGAGACCGTTTTAGGCCAGATACAAGGAAAAACAAGTTTACTGTCCTAGTCTCCAGAGTCTGGAATAGGCCCCCACAAGAAGTGGTGCAAGCACCTAGTCTGGCTACCTTTAAGAAATGCTTGGATCCTTATGTTGTTGGTGTGATCTGACCCCAGCTGACTTCCTGCCCTTTGGGCAGGAGGATGGACCCGATGATCTCGAAAGGCCCTTTCAGTCCTAGTATCTATGAAATCTATATCTTAATGAGCTCCTGGAAGCATGGATAGCTCTGCCCGAAGAGGGAAGGGATTAGAATGACTCCTGTCTGGCTCATTGGCTTTGGTGATGAACAATTGAAGAAGACACTTCTTTCAGAGCAATGCCAAAGATTTCCATAAGGTAGGTGAAGCAGGTGGGAATAGATCAGGCATGGGAATCATGGGTGTTATGGCTACTTCAATAAGGAGAATAGGAATGAAAGGTCTTAGTTTAATATCCCAATTACCCAGGAGGATTTGAGAAGGCAGCAATTCACAGATGGGTAGGAAGAGTTGCAGTAGGTCACAAAGCAGGGGCCACTGCGTTACTAGGGAAGGGTTTTATTTTAACCACAGATGAAACATTAATAAGACACAAAAAGGTGCTGGCCACAATAGCTGTTTGCTGCTCTGATATTTTTCAGTTCAGTCTCCGGGGCCTCTTTTCCCACTCCCCCTCCTTTGCCTGCAAACACCCTCGGTTGAATGGGTTTGTTTTGATTTTCCTGTAAGAGTTTGTTAGCGTAACGGGGTCTCTTGTCCATAGGTCAGTGTTTGGATTCCAGGAAGGACCCGTCTGCCAGGGAGCAGTGTCCCAGTGAGTCCAAGGAGGGTGGCCATGTTAACAAGAGCCTTTTTAAAATTAACCTTTGTTTTCTGGCAGGAAAGCTGTCCTGAGGCTTGAGTTACTGCAGTGAACAAGTCTGGGCAATCAGAGTGCTAAGTTTGCATAGGAGGGAGATGGTTACACATCTAATTAGTATGTTCTCTCTAATTTTTTCCCCCTCTGATGACTGATGGGCCTTGAAAAGACTTGTAGGTTACGGTGTATGATTCACTGTGGCAGATCATGCTTTCAGCTAAGGTAGAGAGAGGACAAGAGTTTCATAGGGATTCTGGATATGATTTGGAAGCTGGTAGTGGGGCTTGGCCAGAAATAATTCGATTTTGAATCAGCACTGGTGTCAGTCAGGGCTACTCATGTGCTTTGTTAAGCACGTGTTTTTAAGTGTTCTGGTTAATGGAGCGGGCATGAGCACAGAACGAGGATGAAGAGCTGTGGTTTTGTCATCCTTACACACGGCTTCTGTTGAAGCATAAAACTAGGCCTATGCAAGCTGTTGCTTTTCTGGGCTTCCCACAGGGAGGTGGCCAGATGCCACAGTGATGGGCACAGCACTGTATAAGAATCTGAATGGAATAGATTTGCTTATCCTTGCATGGGCTCTTCACTTCTTGTTCCCCATTCAGACAAGACCAGTATGTCTAAAAGGCTCCTGAAAGGATATAGGCTGGGTCCTGGGGCAACTTGGGTGTACATGGAGTTGCATCTACTGGTAATGGGCGTAGGTGGGCATGTTTTTCACAGTCACTGCACAGTAGCAGCCTCTGAGAGAGGAGGAGAGAGGATACTACTTCACAACAAACCAGCTGCAGCTCTGCCAGTGGGAACTTCTCTACTAATTTGGGGAAACTCAAGAGTCATAGAGGTGGGAAGAGTTTGAACAAGCCAGCCAAGACTTCCTCATCCAACCGCCCAGCAGCAAAGGGCAGTGGGAAGGATGCACCCTTGCAGTCCCACCTTGCAAACTAGTTAGGCAGCCAGCCCATCCTTCCATCCCCTCCTGACACCCGGGGAAGGGGAATCTAAAGCCCAATGACTGATGTGGATACTGGGGTTGTTCAATATAACGTGGGAAGCTGGAGACTAGCAGTGCAGGATGGGAGTGGGTTGGGAAGATGGAAGTGGTGATTATGGGGTAGGGAAAAGATGTGGGGATTGTGGCTGGACAGAAGATGGGAGGGAGAGAGAAGAATATGGTAGAAGTGGTGGGAAGGCCTGATGTAAAATAATAACTTATCATTTAGGAAGAAAAGTTGAACCAATGGGACTGAGGGGGGACTTTATAACCATTTTCCTATCCCTGAAGGGTGGTCATAGGGAGGATGGAGATGGACTGTTCTCTGTGGCTGCATGGGACAGGACTAGGAGTCGCAATCTGAAATCGCAGCAAGGGAAATTTAGGTTGGAGATTAGGAAGAACTTTCTCACTATGAGGGTGGTTCAGCATTGGAACAAGCTCCCCGGAGAGAGATGGTGGAATCTGTATCCTTGGAAAATTTTAAGAGCAGGTCGGACAGAGCAGGGGGCTGGATTATATGTAACTTCAGGCCCTGCCAGCCTGACTCTTTTCTGATTCAACATAGCCACAGTAGATCTAGGATTTTGAAAAGTCGGGGGACAGGTGGTATAGCGCATCCTTATTTACAACACTTATTTTTCTCCAGGTAAAAAGAAACTGAAAGCTTTACTAATATGCTAGGGGCCTAGGGCTCTATGATTCAGTTTAGGATGGAAGCAAAAGAAAAAAAACTTTATTGAAATGTGCATTAATTTGCTATATCCTCTATTATGTATAAAAGCACAACAGACTAGGCAACATCCTTTAAGGATGCTGCTTCATTAGTTCTGTAGTCATTAGAATTAAACATACATCTCTCTCAGATTCATAAAACATCTAGTCTTCTTGAGCATCTTGACAGTGCATTCAATGCTTCACTGAACATCATGTCCACACCTGAATTAATGTTTCTAGCTACTGTTAAAAACAGTTGTCAGGGCTACGTTTCTAGGAGCAGCTAAGAGACAGCAGAATGGCAGAAGATGGCATAGCTTGATTAGTGGAACCCTTAAAGAGCATTAAACAGGGGAGAGAGTTGTTAACACTGGTGAAATGAAGAGTTTGGCAGGAATCACGTCGATTTTTGTGAGCCATATAGTCAATCGAGTCCTTCAGTGCTGCTTGAATAAAATGTTTGCTGCCACTGCCAGGCTGCTCGTTTTAAACTTTTGGATGGACCAGGAAGCAGAGGGGGGGTGCAATTGCACCACTGCACCCTGCCCTGAATCCATGCCTGTAGGCAGTAGACAGCAGGGCTTGGTGTGAAGTCGGGGATATTTGCTTGGTGAGGATATGGCATTTGGAAGGAGCAATGGCCCCTCTGTGTGGGGTGAGCAATGGGCCTTCAGGATGAGGGGACCTGCCTCAAAAAGCTAGTTCCAAAGACAATTTGCTTTGTCCTATGGGGTGCACCATATTGCACCAAAACCTTCTTAACGAGGGGGAGCCCCAGCCCCCGCAAGCCACTTCACCCTCTCTCTGGCAAACACTCAGGGACCCCTGTCCACTCCTCCTTCCTTGGTTTGACCAGCTTCTGAGCAGCCCCTGTGGATACAGTGCTGAGCCACTGTGGCAGCTCCCTACTTCCCTCTGCCATGTTCCTGCCGCTGCCAGCGCTGCCACTTGTGGGAGCTTGCCATGCCCCCCCCAGCATCCAGGGGCACATGGTGTTCATGCCCCTGAGCCTGCACTTTTCCAGACTGAAGAGTCTCATAGCTCACAGCCTCTCTTCATAAGGCTTGTTCTCTTGTCCTCTGATCATGCGCGTGGCTCTGCTCTGGACTCTTTTAAGCTTCTCCACGTCCTTCCTAAATTGTGGAGCCCAGAATTGGATGCAGTATTCCAGATGTGTCATCACCAAGGCCAAGTACAGTGGAAGATGACATCCTGGTTCTTGCTTGAGATGAATCTATAGATGCAAGCCAGAGTTTTGTTCATTTTGCGGGCTGCAGTATTGCATTGGTGGCTCATATTCATCTTGTGATCAATCATGTCCCCCAAGTCTCTTCTGGTCACGATGCTAGCAAGTTAGCATTGCCGATAATTGTGATGCAAGCCTATAATTGTGATGTGGGTTTTTATTCCTGAGGTGGAGCACATTGCATTCCTCCATATTGAATGCCATCAGGTTTTCATTTGCCTACTTTGCAAGCCTGTCGAGGTTGGCCTGGATCACCAGCCTGTCCTTAAGTGTGGACACTCTTCTCCAAAGTTCGCTGATGACACTAAACTTGGCCAGTCCCCTTTTGACTCCAGTGTCCAGATTCTTTATGAAGACATTGAAGAGTACAGATCTGGGAACAGAGCCCTGAGGGGCACCACTGGTCACCGAGGGCCATGTTGATTCGGTTCTGTCAACTACCGCTTTCTGGGTCTGACCTCAGAGCCAGTTCCCCACCCATCAAACTGTGGAGTAGTCGAGGCTGCAATTGCCCAATTTTTCCATGTGGACATCATGGGACACCAGGTCAAAGGCTTTTTTAAAGTCAGAATATATGACATCAACCTCTTCCCTTTTGTCCAGGTGATATGTCACCTGGTCATAGAAAGAAATGAGATTGGTCAAGCAAAACCTACCCACAACAAACCCATGCTGACTATCCCTCAGAGTGTTGCCTTCTGTTAGCCTGTCAGGAATAGTTTCTTTGATAATTTTTTCCGGAATTGAGGTCAAATGACTGGCCTGTAGTTTCCTGGGTCTTCTTTCCTCCCTTTCTTGAAGATGGGCACTACATTGGCCCTCTTCCAATCTTCAGGTACTTTGCCCAAGCGCCATGAATTCTCGAATATTCTTGCCAGTGGCTGCGCTATGATGTCTGCCAGTTCCTTTAGCACTCTTGGGTGCAACCTATCTGGACCAGCTGATATGGGGTTCCAGCCTCTCAAGATGCTCCCTCACAAGATCCACGCCAATGGTAGGCATACATTCATTTTTACCCAGGTCATCCCATATCATGTTAGGCAGGGTGGTCCCTTTGGGCTGGTGAAAGGAATCATTAAGCAGATTGGCTTTTTTCTGGGTGTCAGTAGTTAGGTGCCCCAGCTGGTTTAGCTGGGGTCCAGTGTTGCCTTTGTTTTTCTTTCGACTCCCCACATATCTGAAGAAGGACTTTTTATTGTCCTTGACTGTCCTAGCCAGATGGAGTTCAGTTGCAGCCTTGGCTTTTCTAGTTTGCTCCCTGCAGGTGCAGACCACTGCAGCATACTCCTCCTTGGTGGTGTTTCCTGTCCTCTATCCATTACATGGCTATCTTTTTAGATGTAGGAGGTCCATGAGTTCCCTGTTGAGCCAAGGGGGTTGTTGAGCCCTTTTACCACTTTTCCTATGGGTAGGGATGGACTTTCCTTGTGCTTCTAGGATTGCTTCCTTAAGGAGCAACTGCTCATCATGAACTCCCCTCCCTATGAAATCATGGCCTCTCAGGGCCTCAAGAACAAGCCTCCTGAGCTTATGAAAGTCAGCTTTCCTAAAGTTGAGGACTACTGCATTGTTGGCTGACTTGCCAGCTTGCCAATGGATAGTGAAAGTGATTAACTTGTGATCACAGCTTCCCTTTGATTGGTAGGTCACTGATTAGATCATCCCCTTTGGCCAGTGCCATGTCCAGCAGTGCCTTGCCTCTTGTTGGCCCTTAAACTTCTTGGGACAGGTAGAGCTCATCCACACATGTAAGGAAGCTTTGTGACCGATCGGGTTTGGCCAAGTGCTCTTCCCACGAGATGTCTGGGTAGTTGAAGTCTCCCATGACAACCATGCACTGAGATCGTGCAGCCTTGGCTAGTTCCCTGGTGAATTTTTGGTCAAGCTCTTGTTCCTGGTTTGGAGGTCTGTAGTAGACTCCTACCATTGTACCTCCTTCATTACGTTCCTCTCATATTCTAACCCAAAGGGTCTCCAGTTGTCCTCCTTGGGTGCCAATCTCAGCTTGTAGGGACAAGTAGCTCTCCTTCACATAGAGAGCTATACCCCCACCCCTTTTTTTGGCAATATCTCTGCTGTACAGGATATAGCCATTTGTACTGGTAGTCCAGTCATAGGAGGAGTTCTACCAGATCTCCATGCTCCCTATGAGATGGTAGTCATTTTTGTTTAGCAGAAGGACCAGTTCCTCCTGTTTATTCCCCAAACTCTTAGCATTAATGTACCGGCATGTAAATGTGCTGTTGGAGGCCCTAGGCTTCCTTGTACTCATGGAGAAGCTCTGTTCCTGGGCTGGGATAGGAGTGGGTTCCCTTAAGCATCCTAATCTGATGGTTTTGCAGTTGATCCTTGGTGAGCTTGTTCTGGTAGTTGTCCGCCATCCCTCGGCGAGCTTAGTTTAAAGCCTGGTTGAGCAAGTCAGCAATTCTGGCTGAGAAGATCTTCTTCCCCAGCGGAGTGAGGTGGAGGCCATCTCTTCCCAACAGAGCGCTGCCTCTCTCTCTGAAGAGCAGACTGTGGTCGTAGAACCTGAAGCTGTTACGGTGGCACCAGTGCCGTGGTTGCGTTTCATCCTAGGGATGGTAGCTGGTCATGTTTCTTCGTCATTTGCTGTAGCTGGCAGCTCTGCAGGCTGTACTGGTGCTGCAAGAGGTTCATACCTGTCGCAGAGATCCAGGGGGTGACCCTGGTACAGTGAGCCTTGGGGAAAGAGACAACCTTTGTCCAGCCCCCTGGCTGGACAGTATGGGAGTACCTTTTGGCCTTCCTGGTCCTGGCAGGTGATAGGTTGCTCTTCTGTCCTGGGGTGAAGGACCTGGCAGTAGGAGTCAATCTCCTGTTTGCCATCCCTGATGGCATGCAGCCTCTGCACCGCTGTCTGGAGCTTCACTATCTGGAATTCCAGAGACTCCAATACTGGCAAATCTCAAAAGGGGAGGTTGCAGTGCTCTTGATCCCATGTCCATGGAGTTGTGTCAGGCAGCCCCCACAGCTGAGAGCCAGGGGCTCCATCTGAATGGAGGCCAAAACCATCGGTTGTGTCTGGGTGGCGACCTCAGAAGTACTAGAGAGGAGGGATCCATCCACAGGGGGAAACTCGGGGTGCGACGTGTCTCGCTCACCATTGCACCGGTAGTAGTTGGAGTTATTATTGTGCCAACTGCTCCCTTGAGGTGATATTGTCTGGGCCAGTGTGACCTCCTTCACCTCACTCTTCTCCAGGCTGTGCTCCTTGGCAGAGTCTTCAGAAACCCCTGAGCCATCACTTCCGACTTAATTCAGGTTGAGTCAACGTGGTTAGCTTTTAGGATGAGCTGATTAAAAGGAAATGGAGGTGAAGAGCTTGCAGAAGATGCAGAGAGACCAGAGGACCCCCCAAGAGTCCATAAAAGGGGGTGGACAAGTCATTAGAGGGTCACAGTGACCCTGGCTGGACAGGTTTTAGAAACAGCCCTAAGCAAGGTAAGCTAAATGCATTTAGGTGTAGCTAAATGCATGGGTGAAGGTTACAGTGACAATGCCTGGAAGACTACAACGGGACAGCCAGGTGGAGATCCCCTCCGTAGGTGCGCGGGGGCTCCCTGCACAGCAGTATGGGATGAGATTCCTTAGGACTTGATTATTGCTGATTTTTCCACATGCTGACACATCTCACTTACTGTCCTAAGAAAATATTAACAACTAGGTTTTTCTCTCAGTGATTTTTTTTAAATGCATTTATCAGGAAGATATCAAATATATTCAGTATAGAAGGATACTGGTATCTTGGCCATTCGTAACTAGCTCTTCTCTCTGCCCTGGTGGGGAAATCTGTTTCCAGCCCCTTTTGCTTGGCAGAAGAGAGGCATGGGAGCCAAACAATGGAGCCTCAGTTGTGTCTTGAAGATTGCAACGGGGTTATAAGCCATTCTTTGAAAAAAAAAAAGTCTAGGAGCTCTTTCACTAGCTGGAGCCAGGGATTGTGGCAGACCTCAGCTCCTTAGCTTTGGGTTTGAAAGGAATTATTCATGTCGTTATGCAATCCATGTTGAGTTTTCAGTTTGTCAGTTTCCCCCACCTCCCTTTTGTCTGCCAGCTTGACAAGGCTCTTCATGAATTGCTTCACTGACTGACATGCTTTAGAAACAGCAGCAACACAATGGGCCCAATCCTGCTACCTGTGCATGCTTTTGGGCCTCTGGGAGGAACAGCTCGGATGACAACACAGATCCTAGGTCTTTTAGAAAGCAACTGCAAGGCATGTTAGGGAAGAGAAATCATTTTTCATCACAGATTCTTTTTCTGAAGCATGTGGTTGCTTGGTATCTCAGCTTGTCTCTCTCCTTGGATCTGTGTGGAGAAGCCACTAGCATTTATAAGTAATTCTTGTTCCTGGCAAGAGGAAATCTCAGAAAATGAGAACCATGTGATCCTCAGGAGATATAAATCAAACACACTGCAAAGGAAAGGACATTAGAAAACCCTTTGGAGTTTTCACTTCAGTAATAATGTTGGTTTAAAAACTGGCAAAGCACATGTGGTGGATTTCTGTTTGGTTCAGGGAGTTTTAGAATAAGTGTAACATTCTCCCTGCCTGCAGTAGGGTAGCAGGACCAAAACTGAACCCGCTGCCTGCAAGTGCTACCCGAGCCAGGGCTCCGAACCCTGTCTGTTCTTAGTGCTGGACAGAATGTTTAATTGATGTATAATCATTTGGACAAAGCTAACCTGCTTTTATCTCTGACAGCTACACCTGCTGCTGACACCCTTTGCTATCACAGAGCACATTTCCCACATCTGCCACACTTAGCTTGCCCTTTTCACTATTTCACTATTTCAGTGAATTCTAATCTCTCCACTTCCTTGTCTCCTCTGTCTACTGCATCCATTGACTCGGGGGTTTGGCATTTGGGAATGGAAGGGAAGGGGGTTTGGGATGCATCTGATTTCTTTCTCTTATCCCAGCCAACCTGGTCTGATTTGGGTTGGGAACAGTATTTATTTATTTATGCTGTTGTGCCAAAATACAGATTCTTAGCACCTGAGCTGGAGTGGATTCTGGAGGCTGCAATCACTATAAAGCTTCTGAAACACAGTTGAGCAGCACCGTGGCTGTTCCAGAGAGACCCATGAATGCTAGCCAGTGCATTCTCTTATTATACAGGCATCTGTTCTGCAGCTGGAACAGTGAACTTCCCTGAGATGCTTGGGGGGTTCTCCACTCCATAAACAGTGGAGTCAGCACTCCAGAAACCTTTGCAGAGGAGGTGTGTGTTTGAAGGAGCAATTTGAATGTAGGGTGGGAGGTTAACTGATGACTTGGAGGTGGTTGTTAATGATAGCAGTCATTTTCCTTTGCTAAAATGTTAGTGTACATTCTCTCCAGCATTCAAGAGGAAAACTCTGGGTTCTTTTGCCTCGATGGTACCCAAAGGTACCTAGTAACAGAAAGTGCAGCCTAGTAACAGAAAGTGAGTCTGTTCTTCTCCTTATCTTGCAATCAGGATTGTAACTTTGCCTCCAGGTGGAAAGAGCGGGACGTGAGGTGTAAAATCCAGCTGGGGACTCGGGGAGTGTTATGTAACTTAAAAAAAAAAAGAAAGAGAAAACCTAAAAATGTCCCCGTTGCAGAGAAGCTCTGGCATGGTAGGTAGCTGGCTCCAGATCCAATGCCCAGCCCTCCATATCCTCTCTCAGTATCCTGTTCCTCCACCCCCAGGCACCTGGCTTGGGCTGGGTTTTAAACCATCCCCTCCTCTGCACAGGGTCTGCTGATGTGCCTGCATTTGTAGGTTTTGCATTTATCCTCAGCCCTGATGCAGCTCTCCCTTTTTTTTCCCACCCCACCTTCCATTTCTCCCCAACTTCTTTTTAAGGATTCAGGTCAGAGGCATGACAGATTTCAGGCTTGTCAGCCTTGACAGCATCTCTTGGCTGTAAGCCCCAGAGGTAAGAGAATGGAAAATTCGTTGGAGCTTTTGATTTGCTGACTGGTTTGATAGCCTCTTGGGCCAACGTGGCAAGGCAAATATTGCTCTTCCTAGCAGGCCCCTGCATGTGGAAACTATCCCCAGAATGCCTGGTTTGCCATGTAGCCCCATCAGTATGCTGGGCATGAAGCGAGATGGGGCTGAGTTTCATTAGGGCTCCGGCCTGGAGCAGATTTCTCTTTGGGCTTGCTAATGAAAGTGCTTCAGGTTGATTCTTTTGTTAGACAAACTAAATAGTTGGAAAAATTGTTCTTTGCAAACTTTCAGGTTGATTCAGACTCATTTCACTTCCCCTCCCCACCCACCTTTGTGGGATGAGTTCCCAGGACAAGAGGCAGTAATGATCAATGGGGCATGATGTGCTAAGGAATTTGTAGGGGAGCAAGGGCTGGCCCTTGCTAGCAGAAAACGTAGATATAGTGTCCTGGCTGCCAGTCTGAAGCTTTGAGAGGCTTTGTTCTGCATGTGGATAAAGAAGAGTCCTCCTTAGCTCCCTGTGGGGCTCTTTAGGACTTGGTGTAGTTGCCTATTATGTACGAAGGTTGGGGGGGGGGAGGGGCAGATTCCTCCTGCAGAGGGAGCAGTCTGGACCATGCTATTTCTGTTTTTCAGATGCAGCTTTAATCTAACAGACATGCCTGGACAATGCCTCCTTGTTCCACCGGCACGGGCAGCAGCTGAGGGCAGGTGGTAGACAAGCCTGCACTAAAGGGTTTGCAAAGCAAACAACCAGCTTGGCCCATTTTAGCACGTCATGAATCTTCTGCTATACATCTGCTTCTGCCGATTCCCCTTGCCCACAAACACACCATGGAAGTTGCTTTCTGCTGCTCTAGTGAAACCAGGCAAGCAATTCCCTGTATGTTTTTAGAGGCCAGGTTCCTTGTACCACACTCTTTCCCCCCTACCCCCCTTTGAAAATCACTTAATTTCCCATTTAGATCCTAAGCAATGGGCCTCTCCTCCTGCAGCCCCTCCTGCACCCGCACACTTCATTTATCAAAGCACTTTTGGCAGCATTTACAGGCAGCTGAAAACGGAGCCCTTGACAAAGAGAACCGTTTATTTTTCCCACAGGGGCTTGTTCATTCCACTGGGGCATCTCGGGCCCTTCAGTCCTTCCTTTGCTGCTTGAACTTCTGTAGTCCATGGCCACTAAGCTCTCACAGTGCTTTTCTTTCTTTTCTTTTTTTTAATTAACTCTTTACCCAGATCCAACAAGGAAGCAAATGGCACTCTGGAATGAAACCAGACCTTGCTCCCTCAGGCAGTTGGTAGAGATTTGTTTTTCATGAGAATAACTGACCAGATCAGTGGTTACATTTTTTCCCCCCCAAGATCAACAAAGTTCACTTTTTAGGACTAGCTGGCACCTGTATGTAAAGTGCACTTGATACTGGGCGCAGCTCTTAGATAGATCACAGTATAGACCTAAGTGGGCATTTATGCTGAAAGTGGACTGATTAAACCACCTTGAAAGACTTCTTGTTTTTCTGTGATCCAAAGCCCATGTGGCAGATGGTATAATCCTCATTTTGAAGACAGAGAGACTGAGGCAAAGATAAATCATAAGAAACAGGACTGAAAGGGACCTTGCAAGGTCATCTCGTCCAGCCCCAGGCTCAAGGCAGGATCATCCTTGATGAACTATCCCAGCCAAGTGTCTGTCCAGCCTCCTCTTGACAATTTCCAGGGATGGAGAGTCTAGCTCAGTGGTTTTCAATCTTTTTTCCATTTGTGGGCCCCTAAAAAATTCTGAACGGAGGTGCGGACCCCTTTGGAAATTTCGAGTGGAGGTGTAGACGCCTTTGAATTTTAAGTGTGTGTATTCACATACTTTTGATTGATCATAGTTATCTTGCTTGGAACCCTTCAACATAGTCTGGGGTCCGCAGACCACATGTTGAAAACCACTGGTTTAGAAATTTTCTGAGCAGCCTGTTCCAATGCTGGAGCACCCTCATAGTCAGAAAGTTCCTCCTAACCTCCAATTGTCTCTACTGCAGCTTGAGGCCGTTGTTCCTAGTTCTGTCCGCAATCGTCTCCATAATCACCCTTCAGGTAGTTGAAGACTGTTATCAAATCCCCCCTCAGCCTTCTCTTTTCTCTACACTACACTACACTAGAAAGGGAGCAATTGTTTGAAGACATAGATTAGTAATGGAGACTGTGAGAGAACTTGTGTTTTGCTGACTTTGAGTCAGGTCCTTTAAGTGCAAAAGCATTCAGGTATGCAGTCCTTGGTATGAAAAGGAGGACGAGGTTTTTCCAGGAGCCTTGTGTTACTGTTTTAAGGTTTGCTAAGTGCTCTGGTGCTCAAAGGCAGGGTCTTTTGGGGAAAACAGCTTAGACTCTCCGCCCTCATATTACGTGAACCACTGTCTTCTGTTGCTTCCTGAGTCCAGCTGCTGTGACCAATCCTTGTGTCTTTTATGGCATCACAAACCATGAACTGCTTTATCTTCAGAGCACCACTATGGGTGCTCAGTCATTAGGGTTTCTGTAGGACATGGCATTTTGAAGGTGGCAAACTGGGCAGCGGATTTAATAAAGAAAGCAGCTATGAGTAAGCATGGACCTCAGGTGAACATCGGAGCCAAGGCAATGGGACCTGTTTGTCTTAGGTTTAGCTGTGCATGTGAGCACATGGAATAGGGTTGCTACCTGTCCTTCCCATATAGGCTAGGGCATACTGACAGTGCCCTGCTTCTATATTTCTGGTCCTGTGAGGTTCCATATTGCTGACATGTAATGCACACTTCAGTTTCCCTGGCCTGGTTTGTGGGGTTTCTGGAGAAGAGAAGACTGAGGGAGTTTGGATAGCAGCCTTCAGCTCCCTGCAGGGGGTTGCAAAGAGGATGGAGCTGGGCTGGTCTCAGTGGGGGCAGATGACAGGACAAGGAGCAATGGGCTCCAGCTGCAGCAAGGGAAGTTGAGGTTGGATATTAGGAAAAACTTTCTCCTGAGGAGGGTGGTGAAGCACTGGAGCAGGTTACCCAGAGAGGTGGCAAATCTCCATCCTTGGAGGTGTTTAAGACCCGGCTAAACAAAGCCTTGGCTGGGATGATGTTTTTGGGGCTGGGGAATGGACTAGGTGTGACCTTCTGAGGTCCCTTCTAACCCTCATTTTTGAATGAGAAAATAAAGTATTACTCTGTTTCCTCCTCCACAGCAGCTTGATTCATTGTTGATGCCTTTTGGGGGCCTGGTCTGAAAGGTCCTCTACCGTGCCAAGTCCTGTCCTAAGAACATACGTGGTTGATTTGTACTGCGTTCAGTGAAGGAGCTGCTCATGCTGACCTCCCCCATCAGTGGTGTTTTTTAAAGAAAACCTTCCTCTTGAACCTTGTCCCTTCCTGCATTTTCTAACCAGAGCTCTTTATTTCCCCTTCCCTGCATACCCGCAGGGCAGCTCTGCCTCTTTTTTTGATGGCAGCTCTTTCTTAGGTGTATGTAGACCTTTATCAGGTCATCCTGTTCCCTGTCTCGGGGAACTTAATTCTTAATGAACTCTTAATACTTAATTCCCTTCTTTTCTTCCTCCAACCCCTTGATCTTGTTCGATACAGTACACCCTGATGCTTGGAGCCAATGACTGATGGGAACAGTGTCATAATCCCTGCTTGTTCTTTCAGGCAGAAATCCTTGTTAGCAAATGAGTTTGGACTGGTGTTTATCTGGCATTGAAATAAAGGGGAAGAGTGGGCTGAGCAGCTAGCCTTGGCCCTGGAGACGGAAGGGAGATCATTCCCTGAGCAGCATTTAACTGGGCTGGGAACGAATTACTTTGTATTATGACTGCCTGGCTTCATTTGGAGAGATGGGGCCCGGCTGACAGCTGCATCTTGTACTTTTGTTAGCTTTTTGGACTGGGGTCATCTCTGTGGCCTGTGGCCATACAGTGCTTGACAGATCCATGCATGGCTAGGAGCCATGGAGAGGACAGAGCCCAATGTGCCACTGCAATGCAAACAGCATTCACTAGGGGCTATATCCTTTACGCTGCCGTGCAGGAGATGCCCCTAGTGCCTCTCTCCTCGGGCAGAGAGTGCTAGAGAGACAGCATGTTTAGGTAGGAAATGCTTCCAGCAACTCCCAAGAGTGCTTTAACCAGCTCGGAAAGGATTTGTATCTAGCCACCTGTGGCAGGAACCCATAGAGCATCCCCTGGGGACATAGCGAGGCTCTGATGAGATAGAGATGGTAGGCAGGAGAAGTGGAAAGCGTGGCGAGTCTGAGGGGAAAAGCCATTAGCTGGAACCGGATGATCCAGCCATCCAGCGTGGATGGGAAGATGCCAGTAGTAGAGAAACATAATCCTAGCTTATTTGTTAAATGTAACTGGTCTTGCAGCAGCTATGATGCTGGAAAGGTGACTATCCAATCTCCTTTTCTTTGGAAGAGGAAGAGGGCTGCCTTCTATTGTGGCCACTTAATGAAGGACCTGGTAACAACTCTGCAATCTACACAGAGGCAATGACCTAAGATGCTCCATTGCAAAAGTGCAAATGGCAAGAGACCATTGCTCCATGACATGGCTTTAGCCCGATTGTGTAGTTCAGGGGTAGGCAACGTTTTTTGGCTGGAGTGCCGAAAAAACTACAGTGTCTACCTAGGAAGGTGCTGGAGTGCCAGAATGCCAGAAAAACAAAATGAGGGTGAGGGGGTACTTGGCAGGACACACTGCATATTAGTATATTTAATAATCGTAAATGTTGCCTTTGTTGTTCTGTATTCCTTTTTTGTTGAGCATATTGCAATGAGAGAGAGAGAAAAAAGAGACAAACAAGAGAAAGAGGAGAGAGAGAAAGAAAAAGGAGAGCAGAGAGAGAACCAGACACACGCACACAGAGAACCATGTGCACAAACACAGAGAACCAGAACTGACACATGCACACAAACATCCTCAACTAGATGTGTGAGCACACAGACACAGAAACTAGACTGAGGCAGATAAACACTGCTGCAAGCAGACTAGGCTCCGTGGTTGGCAGCAGCTATCCAGAGCCTGGGCTGGTTGCAGCCAGGGGGCTGCAAACATCTGCTCCGGGCTCTAGCATCAGCTCCACACTGGCGGGTGCATGTGCTCCTTGGAGCAGATGGTGGGGATGGGGCCTGAGGCAGCACAGGCCTCCCGCTATCCAGTCTGAGGTGCATGTGCAGTTGCTGCCAGCATGGAACTGATGCCGGGGCTGTGGAGCCCAGCGTAGCTGTTTGGAGCTTTCCTGCTGCCTGATGCAGCTGCCCAGAGCCCAGACTGGCTACAAATAGCTGCACCAGGCTCCAGACCTCAGTCATCGGCTCTGTGCCAGCAGCAGGGGAGAGGCTGGGGTTGCACTGCCTCAGGCCCTCTTCCCTGCCACCGTCCGCTCTGAGGCGCATGTGTACCCACCAGTATGGAGCTAATGCCAAAGCCCAGAGCAGATGTTTGCAGCCTCCTGGCTGCAACCGGCCCAGGCTTTGGGTAGCTGCTGCCAACCACGGAGCTCGGTCTGCTTGCAGCAGGGCTTGCAGCCGCCCAGCTGCTGGCTGGGAGCAGCCTGGGCTTCGAGGCTGGCAGTAGCTCCCTAGAGCCCAGGCTGGTGGTGGTGTGCTGAGAAGAACAGCCTTGCGTGCTGTGCTCAGCACACCTGCTGGGGGTTGCTGATCCCTGGTGTAATTCATGATTTCCAGTTACTAGGTGCCCGGTTCAGTTTTCTTTCCCTTGAATGTGGGATGTGATAGCAAAGTGGTATTCCAGCATGGAGGACAGGATCCCTTCAGGTACAGGTGCGCTGCTACTTTTTATTTGTCCTGTATGCCCTACAAACTCATTGCAGTTGAAGCCATTACCTTGCACATAAGATGAGCACTCCATCTTCCATCTTTGTGCACCAAGTTTTGGCCACTGGTCTGGAATCCGCAGACTCATGGACCTGGTAGAATAACCAAAGCTAGAGAATCCAGTCCCAAATCAGTGGGAGCTGTAATATTCAGCACCCCTGAAAACCAGGCCACTTTTTCCCTTCTAATGGAAGTTCTTTGGGCCAGGGACTCAACTAGGTTTGAGTACAGTGGGGTCCCAGACCTAATTGGGTCTTTTGGGCAGTACAGAAACATTAAGTACTAATGATGATACTTCTATTTAGCTGCTCAGATATGGATTTAGGTCCCCAGAGGTGTGGTCACATAACCTGACATTGGTGTGCCAGTTGGGGTGTGAGGTATATGAATGTGTTGAACCTGCACATGTGAATCCAAAGTTGCTTTCTGCTGAACCTGCCAATGACAATGCAAGTACAGTTTTACTTTGTTTCTAATATAGTCTGTGCCTGCCAGTCTGGGCAGCACTCTTTCCCATGCTTGTGGCTGGAGTCATTCATTTGTGGGACAAATATAACAGGGTCCATTGCCCAGATCAATTTAATCCCAGTTTGCTCCATGCAAGCCAGCTCCCCAGCCACTTATTAGCTAGGTACTGTAAAGCACCTACTGGAGACAGCCAACATGTGCATTTGCTATCTAGCACAGGGTACAGTTTGGGGTAAATTACCCACCATGACCCTGTTGTGTGCCCACAGCCCGAATCTGAAAAGCAAAGTTTAAACTTTTTGGCTCAAATTCTCTATTTTTGAAGAGGCCTCAGGACCCAACCCTGGTTTCATGAAGTTAGTAGCAAAATTTCCTTTGCCTTCCACCTTATGAAACTCAATGAATCAACAGTTTATTGCCTGGCTGGCTTATTTTTCTTTTTGGGTAGTCGTATGGCATGGGGATAGCATTGTTGTGTGAATGTTGCGGTGATGGGCATCTTTCAAGATGCAGGCATTGTCCATAGGTAAAACTGTAGGATTGTTAAAAGGCAAACTGTTTTTTGCTGAAATGCTGATTCTTGCTAAATGAAGAAAAAAGTTACACCCAAGTTTATTGGAGCTGTGACTGCCATTAAGTTTGGTGACTATAGTGCTAGATGCTGCTCCAGCTGTAGAGTTATCAATGTGGTTAGAACAGGGGAGCTTACTTTTGTTGTTAAAGAGGCTACATTTTTTTTACTTGAGGTATTTACCCTATCATACGTGCTCTTCCATCATACAAACACAGGGAAAGTTTATGCCCTGCTAAAATAGAACTGGTTTTGTCTTCAGTGTGCTTGTACCTTGCAATAGCCCATGCATATTATGGTTTGAAACTAAACTCAAAAGTACTTTTATTCCAGAATAAGAGCACCCATATCTGCAGGTAGGCAGGAATTACACCTTACATTCACCTGCTTTAATTCAAATTAACTTTCAAGCATAGATGAGGCCCGTTTGTGGGCTTTCCTTCTTTGAGTTCAGAGAAGATGCATTTCCCTGAATATGCCAGGTGAGGTGATGACTTCAAAGCTCTTCTTGTATTTGCTCATCAGACCCCATTACGGGAGGATCAACCAGATATTCAACCCAGCCTTTGTGCCCAGCTGTAGGTTGCTTTGTTTGGCTGTCTCAAGGGGAAGAGCTCTGTCTAGTCACCCTTGAAGTTTTACTGCAGGGGTGGTAGCAATTACTGTATCGAAATGACTGAATCCAAGAATGTGCTTGGTGTCTGTCAAATGACAAGACTTAGTGGGTCTAGATTAGATCCATCTACCTCTCCTCACCATAGTATCCAGGTACATCCAGAGTATTTATGGATATATCCTGATAGGCTCTCTGTCAAGTAGGGGAGTATTTTTATCCCTGGGGTTTTATAGATGGGGGACTGTGGTGCAAAGAGATTATGACTTCTTTGAGGGTTGTATGTAAAGGCAGAACAGGGAATAAAATCCAGTTCTTTTGAATTCTGCCTCACAAGACTGATTTCCCTCAGTGTAAAAGGGGTTTAATGAAATCCGAATCAGGACCAGGCTCCCTGCTCTGGGGATCCCAAGCAGGCAAAAGTTCCAGTGAAAGGGGATGGGATTCAAGCCTGAGAAAAAAAGGAAGGAGCAATAAGCAAAATCCTGGCATTGAGGAGTCTAGTCCATTGGGCACATAGATTTCATAGACATTAGGGCTGGAAGGGACCTCGGGAGATCATCGAGTCCAGCCCCCAGCCCAAAGAGCAGCAAGTCAGCTGGGGTCATAGGATCCCAGCAAGATAAGCATCCAATTTACTCTTGAAGGTGTTCAATGTAGGCGCTT
>NW_017728949.1:53280447-53297307 GCF_001723895.1 Crocodylus porosus | reverse complement strand
TGGGCTATGATGCTTGCCAGCTCCTTGAGTACCCTGGGGTGCAGGTTGTCAGGGCCAGCTGACTTGAAGGTATCCAGCTTCTCAAGGTGGATGGACTAGAACGCATCATGGGGTAGGGAGGCTACCACAGGCCATGCTTGAGGGTGCAAGGATGCACCTTTCTCTTGGTCTTCATCTTGCCCACACTCATTTATTCAGCCACATTTTTCTTTTCTTGATCATTTAGGGTCTGGTTAGACAAATCACTTACACATTTAAAACTGGGTGCATGCTTAACTGCTTAGATGTTGAAGTCTGATGTACACACTTTCCTGAATCAGGGCCTTCTTTCCCTTCCCTTAGGAAAGTCTTTGAGACCTGCCCTCACAGTTGCTACTGCTGAAGCCCACATATCATTTGAGTTGCTTTATCTCTATAGAGTACCTCTTCTAAGTTTGTTCCTGTTGCAGTCTTACCTTCATAGGAGTGATTCTCATTTTTCTTCGGCAAGCCCTCGTGTCCGGGGTGATTGTCTTCCACGAGTGTCTTATCTGTGGGTCCAAAGATGGCTAATGAGGCCGATCCAGGATCAACAGTTGTTGCAACTGCAACTCAGGCACATGTTTCTTTGTAGGGTGAATAGCTCCAGATTCTTGATTCAGTCTGTGACATGCTGTTTCTGCCGCTACCACTTTTCCCTCTCCAGTTGTCATTATAGATTCTCATTATGGTTTAGTTTGTGATCTTGTTTAGGGAGGCTATGTGTAACCCACAAACCATAATAAAATATTTTCATAACACTTCCTCTGGACCTTCATATGTTGAGAAGGGACAGAGAAACAATGACAACAGAAAATGGTAGTTGGTGTTTCATTGAACTTATGGGTAATTGTTGCTCTGTAGAAAAGGCGTACCAAGAGTAAAAATATGAGGTATGAGAGTCTGAAAAGCATCCTGATGACTGACTTCCATGTGAGGACAGAAAACAATAAAAGATTTCTGCTGGACCAAAGACAACTGTGCCAAGCTAGGAAAGATGTTGAAAGAAGTGGGCAGTCTAGTAGATCTCTAGCTCATTTTTTTTTCAGTGCCAGGAAAAAGGAGGAAGAAGGTAATGCCACACAACAGATGGCTGATAGGTGCTGTGAGAAATGCCTTGGGATATTCCACTATTCAAAGGCATTTATGGAAAGGGAACTTGTTAAAGATGGCCTCCAGATGAGCACATGGGGAATAAAGCTAGCACAACTGGGAGACAGAGCTTTTGACTAAGAAATGTGTCGGGGTTACACGCCCTGTGTCCCTGTGTCAGGGCCGCCTGCTGGTTGCCGAGTGTCAGCTCACCTTTGATTGGGCGTGTCACACATGCCTGCCTTGCCTGCCATGACTTTGATATTAATGGAGTTAATTCAGATGTCCGACACGTGTGGTCCAAATGTGAGACTCCTCGGTGTCCCGCGGGTCCCGCGTTTGAGGGCTCCGCCACCCCTACACCCTCGCCCATTCCACTGGGAGGTGGCCATCTATCTGGTCCAGCCACGTATCCGTCGGTCGCTCAGATTGTCCACCAAAGAAAGTACAAAAATCAACACAACTACTATGGCCAAGGGACTCCCTTGATAGAAGAGGCTGCTTCAGCTGTTTGCAACCATCCTTCAATTCCGACTTGCCTTCTGTGGGGTAGAACCCCTTTTTGGCTCTGAGAGAGTCTCCTGGGAGAGCTTGCTCCACTCTCCTTTTCCCCAGTTAAAGCTCACTATAGAGCTGCGCCCCTATTACAGGAGCTACGGTGTCCACAGTTAGATGGTGCCCTTCTATTAGGTTCTTTACAGTATCAAGCCCCAGCCGGGCTCCATCCGCTCCCAGCAGGTAAACAAACAGTCTGATGCCCTGCAAGGGTCAGCCGACTGGGCTCAAAAACTGCTGGGGCTTACCCCTCTTCCAGAGGTTCCTACCGCACTTTAGCGCTGCTCGCAGCCTCAGCAACGTCCTCCGGCCGGCTCCATCACCTCCGCCGCTTCCCTCCGGTTCTGCGTTGCTCCCGCTTGTCGGCTCCGGCCTCTCTTTTATGCCGGCTCCGTGAGTACCGGCCCCTCCCTTCCCCACGCACCTGGGAAAGGTGGATTCCTGCCTAGCCCCTTGAGCCCGTGAGCACGTGACCAGCGCCCCTCCGCTCCGGCGGAGAGTCCCGGAGCCTCCTGGCGCCTCCTCTCCCTCACAAAATGATAGGGAAAGATTATGAGAGACTTGTGATCTCTGTACCTGGTTTTAGTGCACAGGACAAGGACAATCAGACAAATGAAGATATAGAAGGGGTTACAGGAATACCTGAATGCAGGAAGATAGACAGAAAGGGCAAGGGAGATGTTAGTCTCCCTTGCATGGGGTTGGACTAGATGACCTCCGTAGGCCCTAATTTTCTGTGATTTCTATGATTAGTCTCAGTGAGAACAGCAGTCACGTAGGTGATACAGTCAATGATAGGAATGTGCTATCTTAGTGTCCTGCTAGGAAACTGGGTGTAGTCTGAAAGAAACAATCGAATGTTTATATTGGAACGGAAGGAAATTGGGCTGCAACCCAAAGCAGCTTGAGCTCTAATGCAGGATTTGTAGCTAAATATTAGATGAATACCATAAATGCAGCACCTTGGCTGGACAGCAGGTATGGAAGGACATGTTTTGTTCAAAGAAACATAGAGATAAAGGCAGAAGTTTGGGGGTGGAGGGTAGGATCATAAATTGATTAAGTAGCCTTTGAAGAATTACAGAAGGACAGCATGGATACACATTAAATATGTCTGGGTCAAAATCACATCATTGATGGCTGTTAAAAGAGAATCAGTGGATGAGTTTTGAGAGTCTCCAAGGGACTGCCACAGTCTGGAAATACCGCTGGAAGTTCTGCCATTGTAAGACCCTTGGAAATGGAAGAAATAGAAGACCCTTGCTTCTTGGAAACAGATTGAAGAATAAGTACTACCAATAATGGTCAAGCCCAGATACTGCTGGCCATGGCAGTCAACACATTTCTGCACTGGACGGTCACTGAACCAACAAGAGGAGATACTGTGTTAGGCTTTGTTTTCATAAGTTGAAAGGACATTATAGAAGATGTGGTTGTAAAATGTAACCTTGAATTGGGTGATCCATGAGTTTAAAGTAAATAGTAAGATAAACAAAAGCAGGTTTAGATTTCAAAAGAGATAAACTTGAAGAAATTAAGTGAAGTCAACTAGATGGAAGAGCCCAAGAACTTAAATGTGGAGCAGGCCTGGATTTTCCTTAAATCAAAGGTGCAAAAACTTTCTGGAAACTGTATGCCAAACAAGGGGGAAAATTCAGAGAAGGGCTTCACATTAAACTTGATGAATAATCACCTTCAAAAGGATATTAGAAGTAAATGGAGAGTCTACAAAGAGTGGAAAAAATGAGTTGTCAGGAAAGAAAGCTACATCTTTGAGGTCAGGAAGTGTAGGGATAAAATGAGGATTGCCAGAAATCAAGCTGAGCTAGACCTTGCAAAAGAAATTAAAACAAATAGAAAAAGTTCTTCAGCTATATAAATAAAAAGAGAAATGGGGCTGCTACATTATGAGGATAGGGTGAAGATCAAAGATAATCTAGGTAGTGGCCTTAAAGCTGCACAAAAACTTTGCCTCTGTTTTCAGTGAGGACAATGATGCTGGAAAGGGAAGCGAAGGCAGGGAGGCTGATGGAACTAAGGTCATGGAAATGGCTACATCAGTGGTGGAAGCATAACTCAAAAGAGCAACTTTCACTGAAATCAGGGGGAGATGGATAGTCTTCATCCCAGTCCTCTGGAAGAATCATGGAATTGCAGGCTGAGTAACAGGATTTTAAATAAATCTACCAAATCAGGAGGGGTACTACTTGCCTAGAGAATAGTGACTGCAGTGCCTGTAGGTAAGAAGAAGGCCTTTAGGTCTGACTTCAAAAGAACACAAGGTTTTAGAACAGATTCTGGAAGGAAGAATAATTATAGGCATGGAGGTAAATGAAGAACAGGATAAAATGCAACACAGGTCTACCTAAAATTGAGCATGCCAGCTAACTCGATGTCTTTTGGATAACTGATTTTATAGGGAAGGGAAATGAAAGAGATCTGATCTATGAGGTCTTCAGTAAAATATTTGATAGGGTTATTGGTTAAAATGTGAACAAAGGGAAGCAATATGAGTATTGTAGGTTGGGTTCAAATCTTCTTATAGGACAGATGACAAGGGTTTGTGTTTCAAGGGAAAGAATTGGGTGGTAGTGGGGAGTTAATTGTGGAGTTCCTTAGAGATTAGTTTTGGGACTGTTTCATATTTTCCTTTGTGACCTGTCCAAGCAAAGTAGGCATGCGCTAACATCATTTGCTGATGACCCGAAGTCAGGAGGTGTTCTCAGTATAGAGAGAGGTTGGAATATTATGCAGGAGGAATGACCCTGAGGAGTGGAGTAATAGAAGTGGGATGAACAGTAATGATACAAAATGCTGTTTCATATATTTAGGGACCCACAAGAAGAATTTCCTTCATCATCTGGGAGTTCATCCTTTGGAAACAGCAGAAGAGAAGACAGATATAGTTGTATTAGTCAGTCACTAGATGACTGAGCTACCAGTGTGATGTGTGTGTGAAAACAACAGTGCAATTTTATCAGCTGGGGTTTTTCCAGTAGAGACAGGGAGGTATTTAATGCCTTTGCACAGGGCATACACTGGCCCTGAATAGATGTAGACTGGAAATTAGGAAGTTTCTAACCAACAGAAGAGTAACGTTGTGGCAGAACCTTTCACTAAGGATAGTTGTGGGGTGGCAGGGGAGTGGGGGGACTCTGACTCATTTTAAGAGATACTTGATCTGTTTAGGAAAGGAATTATAAGCTTTGGTTGCCTGTGACAGTGGGGGACAGGACTCAGTGACCTGTGAGTATCCCCTGCTCCTATTATTGTTTAAATAACTTGTTGGAAACAGTTTCGTAAACAAGATTTTCCTGTAGTGTTGTGAATGCAGATATCAGCTCTGTGCTTACAGCACAGAGAAACGCGAAGGAGTGACCACACAGATGGGGAAAATGGAGCTGACTGGGCTTTTAAAATTCTTTCTGGTTTACCTGTCAGTTATTAGTAACACCAGGATGTTTTCTTCAACACAGCCATTCTTTTTTACTCTCTTTTGTGCCCCTCTGGTTTCTCGAGTTCTAAGTGAAAGTAGTGTGAGCCCTGTTGCATCCCTATCATCTCTGCTTTGCAAAAAAATTCAGAGATCCGTATTTGTCCACTAGAGTAAAAATGAAATTGTGCTATCAGTGTTTAGAGCCTCCTCCGTGCAGTGATGTTGTTAAAGCTGAAGCAATGTTGATGTTTTGCAACAGAAGACGGAGGTGGTTATCTGTGCTTATCTGAAATCAGGAAGAAGAGGCAGGGTGGCCTCTTAGAGGTTACCTCCTCAAATGACTTTTGAGGAACTAGGCCTGTGAAAGGTCATGCCTCTGAACCAGTTAAGTCTCTAAAAAACCAGCCTGTCCTACATTTGCAATAGGTTATTCACCTGTTGCAGAGATTTTCAAGTTTAGTCTTTTATGGCTGTATCCTGTGTAGCAGTGACACCTCTTTTTCCTATATTTGATTTGTTTAAAAAGCTCTGTTACCTTAAAGAAATGGAACAATGGGACATGCCTAATCCAACAAGCATTTTGAATTGTTTTGGGCTTTTTGAGATTTAACTGCCCAGCTTTCAAAGTTAGGCTGATCATAGCTTTTCAGGATTCACCTTGGCTTTCTGGGCTGTAGAGTTGCCTCAAGACTAAACCAAATGTACTGATGCTTCCAAGCTTTGGGGTAATTTCAGCTGAATGATCTGGACCTTGTGACTTTGGCAGCGGTCTGATGACAGGAGAACTAATGAATTGTGATCTGAGGGAGTGGAAACTGAGCTGTTTGCAGAAGGGTAGGAACATGAACCAGGTCTTCTTTTTTTGGTTTAATTTCCTCAGTCCCTGTTACCCATAGGTTTCAATAACTAATTAACAGGTTGAAGAAAGGAAGTTTCTGATAAATCTTCAGCACCTCATTGCTTAGTTGAGATATGACAGCTGCTAGTAGGCATCCTATGAGACCCAAAAGGTCTTTAGCAACACCAAGACAGATCAGAGTGGAGAGGTTTCTTTCAGGCCTCTAAAAGGTTCACCCTAGGTTTTAAAAAAATCCTTGCAGGTCAATTTAAAAAGACCTTGGGAGCCCCCAGTTCCCATTCCCAGAGACTCTTGCAGTCTTTGGGGAAGGAGAAGAGATGCCTTTAAGACTGTTTGCTTTGGAAACCCTGACATTTTACTTTGTAGATCTTGTAGGAAGTTAGCCACTCCTTGAGCCCCAAAACTCAGCATCCATTTTCCATTTAATTTGTCTGGAGGAGCTCTCAAATGATACAGGCAGTCTTTCACATCTTGGCATTCAGTTATGTGAAAATTCCCCTGCTCTTCTCTTGGATGACCTTATCATTTCAGCACCGCCATCTCTTGACAAAACCAGAGAAAACGTCCAATCAGGGCACGGTTTGCATGGAATCAGCATCCTGAAACCTGTGTCCCACATGTCCTTGCTTTGTGCTGACACATCAGTTTAGGGACCATCATTTACACAGGCCGTGGGTTTACTCCGCTCATAGTTTGGTGAGTACAAGGTCATATCTTTTTCTCTGCACACCTGCCTCATTCATTTGGAGGTTAACTTTTCCTAAATACATGCAGTAAGGGACTGTCACGATCACTGCATCAGGGCTCATGTGAAGTAGGCTGCAGGATGTCTCTGAATTAGTTTCTGCTTGAACTAGTGCACTAGAAAAACATTCAGTCTTCATTTAAAATTTTCCAGTGATGGAGAATCTACCGCAAGCCTTTGCGAGTTGTTTCCAGTGATTAATTGCTCTCACTGTTCATGCCTTTCTGTTTACTGACTCATTTGGTAAATAGTTCTTATTGGAAACAGTCGTGCATTTACAAAGGTCGTGCTGAAGCATAGGTGAAGAAGGCATTTTGCTTGTTGCTGTTGCTTTTTTTATCATGTTGGAAGAGCTTCCCCCAATTCCTTCCGTCGTAGTCATCATGGGAGCACTCTGGGGTTGAACAAGAATTTCCTGGGATACTTCTCTGCAATTTTCCATCTCTGGTACTTTTTGTTATTAATTAACAACTACCTTTCCCCCCGTATCCTCCACCCCCCATTCATAAACTTTTCTAGAGCACTGTAACTTAGGATCATAGGATCAATGCATAGGATTGGAAGGGACCTCACAAAGTCATCCATTCCAGCCCCCTGATCAAGGCACGGTCATCCCTGGCTAAACTATCCCAGCCAACCTGCTCTTGAAAACTTCCAGGGATGGAGATTTCACAACCTCTCTACACAGTCTGCTCCCGTGCTTGACCACCCCATAGTTAGAGAGTGCCAATTAATCTCCAACCTCAATTTCCCTTGCTGCAGCTTGAGGCCACTGCTTCTTGTCCTGTCCCTCACAGCCACAGAGAAAAGCTCGTCTCTATCCTCTCCATAATCACGCTTCAGGTATTTGAAGACTGTTATCAAATCCCCCCTCAGTCTTCTTTTCTCCAGACTAAATAACCCTAGCTCTGGTCGGACCTAACCCTGACGCTAGCCCTGGTCAGAATTCAAATATGACACAGTTGTACCCCAAAGATTTAAGAGGCTCAATATCCCTCCTTTAAATTATCATGACATACCAGTTGGGGTACTGTCTACATCTGGGCATTTAGGGCATGATTTGGTGAGGCACTGGGCACCCTTACCTGCTGTAGACTTTGATAAGTGTTGAGGCGACACAGTGTCTTGGGAGGGACTGTTGCATCTTTATAGAGGATCTGCTTCTCAGCCAGCGAGGGGTGGACTTGCCAACTCATGTTATTTCATATGGAAGGAATAAAAATGCTTTGATAATTCACTCAGTATTTGACATTTCAATAAGAAATTACCCGTGCAGCATATTATAAAGTCTGATTATGTTTAATGTATGCATGGAAACTGCTAACATTTACATTCAGTACCGTGCCAAGCTTTTGTTCACAGTGTTTTGTGCTGTTGAACGAGGAGAGCCATCCGGTGAACTTTGTAGGGTTTGCTCAGTTCATAACCCTATTGTTTCCCTTCAGCTGAAGACAGGGAAGGAGGCAGAACCCCCTTGGAGGAGGGAACAGAGTCCTTATTTCTGAGCCATCAGGGACAAACTTTATACTAGAGCACCCCATGCAGAATTTGCACAACAGTTACTGCAAGGTTATATGGTTGTTATGTAGTTGCTAATGATATCTGTGCTCTTTGCCATTGGAGAGGGTTACCTTCCTTCGATGGCCACCTGTTGCCAATGCTGGCATAGTTCCTGTTGTACAATTTAGTGGTACAAAGCAGTAGTATTGAACCTTCTGGCCTCATGGGCCAGATCCTATGTGGGGTTGGTTTGTGGGCCCAATCCCACACCTCTGTAATCGAGCCGCCTACTGCCCTGGTCTGGCTGTACCCTGCCCTGATCCAGCTGCATGCTGGTGTGATCTGGCAGGCAGGACCATGTTATCTGGCCTGTAGGGCTCCCTGTTGATCCAGAAATTTGGCAACAGGGCACTAGCAATTAACATTGCCACCACCCTCCTGCCACCAAATTTCCAGACCCTGGGAGAGCCCCACAGACATGGCTCTGTGGGCCGGGGCTTGAGCACCCCAGTATAAAGTATTGTGAGAGGAAAGGAAAAGCTGACAAAGGGCTAGGGCTGCAGCGGGGGGTGGGGGGAGAAGCAGTTACCAAAAAGCAACGGCTTTGCAGCTGGATTTTCAAGCTGGATTTGTGGTGTTAACAATAGTAAAGGGCTCACTAATAAATGCCAGATTGTCTGCTGGACACCCTGTTAACTACTTCAGCCTGTGCCAGACACTGATATCCTTGAAACCTGAAAAATCCCATTAGTAGGTGCTTTTGTTGGTGAACAGCCAACATGCATTGCAGAAACAGCAGAAAGAGCTCTCATCACTGGAGCTCTTGGAGGAGGCAATGGGGTGTCCAGTATATCCCCTGCAGTATCACTGACTGGTCAAAAGCCCAGGCTCTTGAATTGGACTCTCAGCACCAAGACTCAACTCTAGCTGTTCTCTGCATGCTTTGGCATCTCTCTATGCCCTGTCAGTCTACTTGTGAAAGGGTTGGTCGCTTTGAAGAATGCTTTTCCTTAAAAGAAAAAGGTGTCTTGGCTTGAAGCCTGGAAGTAGGTTAGCAGTAGTTTGCAGAGGCACGCTGGAGACAGGCACGAGGTCCCGTTCACTGCCATCACATGCTGCAGGTGCATTCCTGTATTTTAGGTCATGCACATGTTGAAAAGCCTTTTATGCTGTAAGCCTCTGAGCAGAGCATCTGGATTTCCCATCCCATCCCTATCAACATCACCCTCCACCAGAGTGCTCTTTAGGACTTGGTCCCCTTGCCTCTTTGGAGAGGGAGTCTTTCATGGGGTCCACGCCTCACAGGGGCTGCCCTTGTTTGTATTGGACCCCCTTCTCCTGAGACAACACACCAGTTTTTCTCTCTAACACATATTTTAAATCCTCATTTTTCACTTATCTTTGACATTAAAGTTACTGTCACATCTGGGAGAGCTAGAATACGTGTCACTAGGATCTCTACCAGGCTGAATCATGCAAACTTAACTGTGTGTCATAGTATCATAGAGAAATAGGGCTGGAAGGTACCTTCAGAGGTCATCTAGTCCAACCCCCTGCCTGAGGCAGGATCAGCCCTATCCAAACCATCCTATACAAATCCATAATCTAAACTCCGTAAAATTACCACCAACCCTGACGCAACTCAACACGTAACTTCTGAAACTGCCACAGGTAAAGCAGGGGAACCATAGTGGACAACATCCTGCTTCTGTAAAAGGTTGTTCATATACACTCAGGAGATCCTAGGTAGAGGCCATGTCCTCACTACTCAGTTATTTCAATCTGACCAGGGGTAAAATTCCTTCCGGACCCCAGATATGGCAACCAAGCTGCCTCTGAGCAGGCCAGGACCCCCCTAGCCAGGAACCTTTGTCTGTAAGTCCCAGCGGTAGCATTGGCACAGCCCAGTCAAAGTCCCAAGCCTGGGCTGCAGCCAGCACCCAATGCCTCTGAGGGAGGCTTAGAAACACCCTGCCATGTGTAGTAGAAAGAGGGGGATGCAGGCCATCAGCAAAGCCCAGATGCATAGCAAATCCTGATAGTAGAACATAGGCCTAGATCATCCTCGACCAGTGTTTGCTCCCCCTCTCCTTGAACACTTCCAGTGATGAAGAGTCCATGGCTTCCCATGGCACCTATTCCACTGCCTCACAGGCCCTACGCTGCTAACAGCAAGGGAGTTCCCCAGTCTCCAATCCTAGGAGTCTGGGTCCTGCTGTGATGCAGCGCTGTGTAGGTGTGCAGCTGTGCTAAAGCTGGATATAGCTCTTGCCAGGCTCTCACGCCTTTGCACCACCCAGACTGCACAAGGACCATGTTTCCTGTAGAATGAAGCCACACTTACCACGTGCAGTCCTGCCCCTGCCTCGCTGAGCCAGCAGTCGGATGTAGTCCTACACACAGAGATAAGCCTGCCTGGCATTTGCCAGCCCTCCTCCTGTTAAATGATCTATGGGATCTTCTGATGCCTGTATGATTAAGGCCTTCATTTTACATCTAGGCCCCATTTACCCTTCTCTTGGTCTTTGTTCACTTCTATTTTGGTTGCAACCATGGCTAAATACCTGCTTATATATTTCCCCCTTTGTTTTCCGGGTTGATTATCCTCACACCCCTGTCCCCTTAGTTTGGCAACAAGAGTCTCTGCCACTTTTTTATAGAGTGTCTCGGACCCTTTCCCCCACTTCCTTGTGAAGGGATAGAGCTATTCTGTGCTGAGCTTCCAGGTGACCTCTTCCCAGTTTGCCCAGGGGGCTGAAGACTTGAGAAGCTGCTACTTTGAGGCTCTCGATTTTGACTTTTGTTCAACAGAGCTTCTATTTTCTGGTTCTTGGAACCGTCCTTTGGAAACCAAAGGGTGGGTTTCTCCGTTGTGGGTGTCTCCATTGCTTTTTCCAGGCATGCAGCAGATCCCCAAAAGATACACTTGGAAGGATGAGAACTCTCTCTCTTTTTTATGGCAAATATATCACCAAATAACGCCAAGATGCCAATCTTACAGGGCCAGGTAGAAGGAAGAAAATTAGGTACTGGTATTACATGAATGCAGCACTTCCATCCAGAACTTAAAACACATTGCAAAGCTAGAGACTACTTTCCCACTATCAAAATGGATGCAGTATATTCATTTTCATCAGCGCATAGCAGTGCTGAATAACATTTTAAGGCAGGAAGTGAAAGATTCTGGGTCCAGCTGAAATTTCAGAGGAAACACCAGCATGCAGAATGTATTCAAAGTCCTTTAAATGCACCTGCTCGCCCATCTGTCAGTGAATGCACCTCTTAAACCCTCTGAAAACCGTGGGGCCTGTTGGAGCTGGGGCATGCCTCCCTCTTCTTCCGGCAAACGTCTTTTACAATTTTGTTGCGAACACGAGCTGCTTTTGCTTTCCAGCTTGTTTCACTGATGTCTGTGTGTGAGGGCCAGTTGCTGCGACGTTCAATGCACGTACTGCATCAGCCATCCGAAAGATGTTTGGCAGGGGACATAAAAGATTGTCAAACGAAGCACCGCAGCATGAAATCAAGTTAAAACATGGCATTTGTAAAGTTGATGCTTTCTTGGGCTCCTAGCAAAGGGTACGATGGGGCCATCCACTTGAGTTTTCTGTTGGAAAGCAAAAGAGCCATAAGCATTGGAGCAGAGCGTGTATGTATGCTTTCCGAACAGGATTCCCTCCGGTTTATGTTGTGTGCTGTCATGGGGAATGGCTTGTCAGGGTCAGTGTTGGAAAACGTCCATTGGAAATGATGCTTGTAATATCTTTCCCTGAGCAGTGTACTTCCAAGCATGGATGGTGGCTTTCAGGGATTATCTGTACAGCAACGGTGTTGTGATTTCAGCATGGACAGACCTACCTGAGCTGGCTTTCCTCTGGCTATTTGGGCTGCTAATAGTAGCCTGACCCTGGCAGCACTGGCCTCAGTGTAGGCCTTTCAAGTCTTCCCAGGACCCCTGGGACATGTGGTGGTCGCTCTTCCATGCTGAGGTTCTCGCTGCTGCGGCTTCAGTGCTGTTGGCACCTGCCCCAGCAAGGCGAGAGCTTGATCTGTGCTGCAGTCACATCTCCAGTTGCAGTGTAGACATGTGCTTGCTCTGTTGTGAAAGAGAACAAATTGATTTACAAGGCTAAGGTGGGGTTCTCAGACAGGCTTGTGGTCCCTGACTGTCCGATGAGCACCGTTATCAGTTCACCACTGGGCTTTCCAGTCAGCAGTGCAAGTTTAGCAAACTTAAACTGCAGCACTAACTTCCAGGACCACCTGCGTCCAGTTCACTGGTGAGCGCTCCCCAGAGCTGCTTGAAACCCCCCGTGTCACATTTATGAGAGGCCTGAGTTCCTCCACAGGGTACAAATAAAGAACTTTTTTTGCAACTATCTAGTTAATCTAATAAAAGATATTACCTCCCCAAGCATTTTGATTACTTCTGCAGGGTGGAGCACCAGTAGCCGACTAGGCTGGGGTGGTGTGGAGAGAAGGTTCTGCTCCTAAAGGCTGATGACTGCTCGCGTAACGGAAGGGAAAGACCAGAGCATTTCCTGTTCTTGATGCTCTTCTCCATCCTTCACCCTTCTCTGCCTGGTCGGGACCCTTCACAGGAAGTGCACAAGCACCTATAGGTAGAGGCAGCTATGGCATCAGGTGCCGGAAGCCGACACTGGTTAACCCTTTCCTTGGCCAGCACACAACAAACCTTTGCCTTACTGGAAGGGACTTAAAACACCCCATGGGGCATTGGATGCAGACTTCCTGGATTTTCACTTTGGCCACCTGGGAGGACGTGTAGGAGAAGTCTGTTGATGGAGTTGTTTGTGAGCCATAGCTGGCAGCGGCACCAGCCTGATGGATTGGTGGAGGGGCATGTGGGGGCTGTGTTTTGATTTTGCTTTTCCTGTTTGTTGTAACTTGGCAAACGTGAGCTTGCAGACAGTGCAGGGGCAGCAGGCTCCTTTTTTTTTCCTGGCATTGGCTGCGATACCTTTAGCCAACAGCTCTGATTTTTTCCAGGGGGCTGGAGGGTGAGTGGGAGGCAGCGTGTTAATGCACTACAGCTTCAGAACACGCACTGCCAGGATATTTCAGATTGGCTTCAGCACCAAATGGGAAGGCTGTCTCGATGGCAGACTCAGCACGCACGAGTGGTCGTGACGGGAGTACTCATTCCTGCCTCGGGTGGAGTCTCTGTGGAAAAAAAAAGAAAGCCCTTCCAAGAGACAGAGATAAAGCAGCAATAAACCCCAGAGTCCCGTGGAACCAGACAAATCTGCTCTGAAAGCACTAGCAGATGTGGCGGCAGCAGCGGTCTTAATGAAGTGAAGTTTTATGGACTCAAGGCGACACGTGTACGCGCGCGCTTGTGTGTCTGTGTTCATCAGAGGCAGTGGAGCAAGGATTTTATTTTTAGGAGTTATGAGGCTGAACATAGCAGCTGCAGGTGCCCAGGCTCCAACTTTCCTTTCCTAGCTAGTATTTACTGACCTGTGAGGAGTTGGTATCACTCTGCAGATAAAGGTCTGCGCTCTTCAGCCAAGGAGGTCATTCTGTGGTCATTAAAGATCCCACAGGGCTTCCTGAAAGAGGCAAGGGGAATAATTACAGTGCTCCAGCCCAGTCCTAATTAGGCTGAATACAGCCTGCCACCTTAAAATCTCCCTGTGGGTCCCACATCACATGAGTGTGTCTTGCAGAATTAGATGGGACATGATTTTCCTGAGTATATTTTCCCACTCAAGACATTTTGAAGGTTTTGTCTCCCCCTTGAACGTACAATGACTAGCTCAGAAGAGCTAAAGATCTGGCATTTGGGATACTGGCCTAGGACTTGGGAGATCAGTGGCTCAGCCTTCGCACAGGTTGATTCAGAGAAGAGGCTTTTACTTTTGTCTTCCACACTCTGGGCTTGTTCCCTAATCCCCAGACTAGATGCTCAGTTGCTCTGCGGCCCTAGGAATATCTGCTTATGGACTCAAACTGAATCAAATCCAATTGTTTTCAGTGCAAAACAGTTCCATCAGATAATTTTCAGCTGGGCCCAGTGGTCAGTGCTCATGAGTGGTCTGTTAGTTACCTTAGGTTAACTTTCCCCCTTCCAATGCATTGTGATACCTCGCCCCATGACATCCCGTCTGCCCCTGTGGGCAGGTGTAAGCCCTTGTGCCCTACGTTGCAGCCCACTCTTTCTTTAAATAACACCAACGTTTTTCCACAAACCAGTAGAAAATGGAGGTTACTCTAGGCAGTTGTGAGAGGATGCAGCAGAGATGTTGGCTTCTACAGTAGTCAGCCCATTGGGTGCATAAGGAAAGCTAGGCAGGATGCCTATGAAGTAGGGCAGACAGGTATATTTTATGCACATTATGCCACTATTTTTCCTGCCTCCGTTCTCTCTTTCCTCCAAGGAATAGATTCATGAGGGAAAACTACTGTCCTTTTGGGTGCCAAAGTCCATTCTTTGGGGGCTACTGCCCTCCCCAAACCCTCACCCAGCACCTACACCTTCAAAGCTGTAGTCTCTGGGCACCTACATTTCTCCCGGGCAGACATGTTTCTTTGGGTGAATGTGATATCTTTTATTAGACCAACTAAATAGCTGGAAAAATTGTTGCTTGTAAGCTTTCGGGTATAAACGCCTTTCTTCAGGCATCCCAGACACTTATATTTCTGCACAGCCCTCCATGGCTTGGGTAGCACTGAAGTGCCTGCACCCTGTCTTAGGTCTCCATCCCTCAGGTATCTTACTTATGGACCGTGGTGTGATAGGCTTGCTCTGAGCAACAGTTTGACTTTGCCACACCTGAGTTCCCCTCTTGAATCTAGCCCCAAATCTTTCCTTCTCTTTGGTCCGTGTTTCCCATTGTTTTATGTTTTCCCTTCCCTCCTGCCTGCAGCTCAGCAGGAAGCTCCGTATGACTTGGGGTGACTCTGTGAGTGGCCTAGGGAAGAGGAAAATTGGAAACAACATGAAACAGCTTCTTTCTCTTCAAAGGCAAGAGGCTGAAGTAACAGCCGAGGGGAACTGCAGTTGAAAGCTGTCCTGGAGTCTCACACTCCCCCTGCTTGGAAGGAAACCTCTCATCTAGAAGGGTGAATGATCTTGACACCTCCATGATGCAGGACTTGGGGCATTAAGTCTCCATATATTAAGGCTGTAATATAAAGAAGCAATGTGTCTGTACTGGCTCAGAGAGGGAAGCTTTGAGATGGATAACATTTGCTGGCTGGTCACTCTTTCCTCTGTCACTGGAGCTTGCAGTGAGATATGCTCCAGACTGCCGGAGTGAGAACAAAGCCGTCTTCACATTTGAGCTAGATTCATTGAGTGATAATACCCCATGTTCATAGAGCATTTTTTATCTCCAGGTTTTCCAAGCTGTTTCACACATGCCTACAAAAGAGAACTGTTCCAGTTAAACTGGAATACTTGCTTTCGACTGGGGAAAACCAGTACAAACCACTGTATGGAGGTTCTTAGGGCGATTTAAGGCCACCCTATTTTAGTGCCGTTTAAACTGATTTCTGATTGTTTTACAACTTAACTAAAGTAAGCCTGGTTTTAACCAGAGACTCCTCCCAAAGGCTTCTGCAATGGTTTACCTAAACCTTTTTTAACCTATATAACTAGTTAACCCGATGAGACCTTTCCATGTAGGCAAGTCCTAAATTTATAGGACAAATCTGGAAAGCTTTACTCTATTTACTACTTACTCTACTCTGTTCTACTTTTAGCTTCTCTCATTCCTTGAAGTCTCAGACCAGCAGAGACTCCCAATGCTTGACAAAGGGTGACTGCACCCGAAAGCTTGCTAAGAACTTTTTTCCAACTACTTAGTTGGCCTAATAAAAGATATCACATCCACCCAAAGAACTGTGCCTTACTTAACTCAAGCTCTTGTTGACTTAAAGTAGCAGTTCAGTGTGGATAAGGACCTCAAGACTGGTGTTGGTCAGATTTTTCTCAGTTAATAGCAAATTCACCAAAAATGCAGTTTTTGGAACAGTGGAATTCTTTGATGAATTCAGGCCAAATTTGGGATCAGCTTTGGCTGAAAACAGGAGGGAAGAACTTTAAAAAGATAGTTGACTTTTTTAGTTTGGTAATTATATTCTCATTATGAATGTTAAATCCCTGTTTTCAAAAGAAAAAATTGGCCTCCTTGAAAACAAAGTGGGAGAAATAGCCCAATGCTAAATTAAAGTGTTGATCTGTATGCTTAATTTCAAGTTGAACAAAAAACATTTTGAGTCAACTGAAGCGTTTATTTTTTATTTGATGTCAACCAGTTCAGCCACCAAGCCAGAACATTAAAACAGAACATTCAACCTAGTATCCACAACCCTACTCAAGGCTTGGTCTCAGGTGTCATAGTTTCATAGTTTCTAGGGTCGGAAGGGACCTGAGCAGATCATCAAGTCCGACCCCCTGCCATGGCAGGAAAGAGTACGGGCGTCAAACGACCCCAGCAAGGTGTTCATCTAACCTCCTCTTGAAAACCTCCAGGGTAGGAGCCAGCATCACTTCTCTGGGAAGTTGGTTCCAGATCCCAGCCGCCCTGACCATGAAGTCGCGCCTCCTGATATCTAGCCTAAATCTACCCTCTGCCAGCTTGTGACCGTTATTCCTGGTCACTCCTGGCAGTGCTCGGGGGAACAGGA
>NW_017728949.1:53218929-53280347 GCF_001723895.1 Crocodylus porosus | reverse complement strand
GGGAACAGGAACTCCCCCAGTGCCTGCTGATCCCCCCTGACTAGTTTGTAACAGGCCACTAGATCCCCCCTTGGCCTTCTCTTGTGGAGGCTGAACAGGTTCAGGTCCCATAGCCTCTCCTTGTAAGGCCTGCCCTGCTGCCCCCTGATCATATGAGTGGCCTCCTCTGGAAGCAGACTAATTACTTTTAGGGTGGAATGTGTCAATTGTTTAATAGCTCAGAGCAGAAGTGGAAAAAATAATATCTACCTCCACTTGAAACTGTCAGGAGATGTGGGTAGACAGAACGCAGCATAAAAATTCAATGTAGCACATAGGTTATCGCCATCAATCTGGAATTTTAGTTTGAGTGGTCAATTCATTTTGTTAGGGTAAAGTAGGATGGATAAAAGAAGCACATCTTTCTAGCGAGAAAGAAACTATTGCTCAGCTAAGGGGCTTGAGGGTGTATTAGGTCTAGCAAGTGAATGCTGCCCTGGAAATGACACGGTTGGCAATTGAACATGGAGCCTGAAGAGGTTTTTGAGGAGAAGGTAGAAAAGGAATGATCCTAGGAATGTTTAAAGGGCAGACTTTGAGGAAACGCGCAGAGAGGTGGTGGGGAACCCTGGACCGCACCACTGTCTGGAAAATCGGCGGTGGAAAAGTATGTTGTTATTTAAAGCTAATAATACAAATGGCTGAAGTTCATTCCATTTGCATGCAACAGTCATAACAACAATAGGAGCCAATGTGGCTGAAAAGGGAGAATGGAGCCACATCGAGGATGAGTGGAAGAGTGCTCGAGCAGGCAGGGTGGAGCCCCACTCTGACCTTTTATGTTTTCCTAACTTGACTTGTAATATTTTTCCTCTCTATTTGCAGTCATTTATACCTTATGGCAGATCTCAGAGTGGAAGGTCAGACTTTTGGCAGCCCCGAATGTATATGAAAGGAGTTTGTCATAATTTCCAATGGTCCAGTTTTGTCCTGAGACCTGTGTACAGCAGCCCTGAGCTTCCATGGCAGTCGTGCCCAAGTATCTAAACACACAGCTGGACCTCTAGGCAAAGTTGCAGAAAACCTCTTTGAAAAGCTCAGGAGTCAGCACAGGATGGATTTGGAGACTCACAGATTTAATGGTCAGAAGTGACCATTATGTTCTCTTGTCTGAGCTCCTGTCTGGCCCAGTCCATGTAGCTTCACCTAGTGTTCCCAGTACTGTACCTTTTTACTTGGGTCTGACTCACACGCATAGTCCAGAAGTCATCTGGTCTTGATTTGGAGGCATCAAGGGATTGATGGAAAATGTACCACTTTGGGATTGTGGTTTGGGATGGATCATCTTATTAACAGAGATCTGCTTGTAGCAAAGCTGTGCTAAGTCGTACAGGGCAATACTCTAAATCAGTGGTGCTCAACCTCTTGACTCCACAGGTTGGATGAGTGGTGCAGCGCCAATTTGTATGCCTGATCTTACATGGGGTTGGGCCCTGTGCCACCTCTTTTTGGCCCCACATGCCTGGATCAGGGCTTGTGTTGCCTCAGTCTGGGCCACTCACTCCCTTAGTCCAGCCCTGCATGCCCACATCTGGCCAGGTGTCAGCCCTGCCACGCACCCCAGCTCTAGCATGTAGGGCCACCTTATCTAGCTTGTGGGCTCCAGACCGATCTGGAAATTTGGCAGCAGTGGTCATTAATACTGCCATCATTCCCACACCACCACATTTTCAGTCCTGTGAGAGCCCTCCTGGCCAGATGACATGGCTTCATGGACTGGATCTGGCCTACAAGCCAGGGGTTGAGCGTCCCCAGCTCAAAACAGCAGCAAAACATACAGTACTTTGTTACCCATAGATTCAGACAGTAGGGTGTAAAACTTCAACACAACTGTAAAGCAACGTTTCTTATGTACAAGCATGCCTGGGACTGGAAACATAGCACCTCATTACTACTCCATTATCAGGGTTTCTTGTGTTCCTGCAAGCTGACTGTTACCCAAAACATTTTGGCCTGGACAGGTTGAGTTTTCAAGTCCTGACAGGTTGCAAGATATCAAATCTGAAAGGCATCACCCTTCCAATGAACAGTTTGCTTTCCTCCCTTCTTCAGTACTGTGAGAGAGATGCAAAAGCCTGTTGCCTGGCAAAGGCCATCTTTATAATGAAAATACCTTGGGGCCTTCCCTGGAACTTGCTTTAAAGACAGCCTGTCCATGCCACGCACATACATTGTGTAGACGAGGTGGAGATAAGCTTACGTGTCCTCAGTCCCAGGGACACACGTACATTTTCTAACATAGGCAAAATGCATTTGAACAAGGCAGTAGAGTTGAAGAGAAAGGAGTGAGGTTATTTTGTGGACTTTATGAAAGGTCTGGCTGGCTTTTGGCAACTCACAGGGACAGAGGGTTAAAAAATAGAGATAATATTGGAAATATCACATGGTTCCTTTGTGCTTCTGAAATATCAGGGGCCACACACATGCATATGAACAACCGGGGAAGCAGGGATTGGAGCTTACCCTTATAAAATGAATTGCTTTTATAGTTCAAGCAAACCCCCTGAGGACTGAAAATATGGTCAGTCTATTTGAGGGTTTTATGTTCTGGGTTAAGGGCCAGGTGGTGAAGTTGCAGTCCAATTCATTTAAGCAAGGAAGTGTCTTAGAAGACCTCGGTTTCTTTTGGGCTTGGGTGATTGCAGTGCGGTGAAGGCTAATCAAAATAGGAAGCACAAGACATGCTTCCACAATGAGGTGGAATTCTTTGATGGTGTCCATGCCAGGGAGCACGCTGGGGACTCAGGCTCTGATTCAGTCACACTTAAGTTGTTCCCTAGTCAGTGAAGTGAATAAAAGTTCAATATATGCTGAGGTGCATTGCTGAGCTGGAGGCTTAGAGCAGGATCTAGAGTGGCATGCTGGCCATCTAAAATGGTACTTGTCTGAAAAAGCAAGCCAGGAACCCCCTTCACAGAGGCTGTCTAACCCTGGAAGCACCTAAAGTCACTTGGCACCTGCACTTGGGACCACAAGAGCACCTCAGTGTAGAGAGGTCCCTTTCAGCCCTACTTTGAATCATAGAAAATGAGGTTGGGAGGGACCTCAGGAGGTCACATCTAGTCCAACACCTTGCTCACAGCAGGACTGGCCCCAACTACATCATCCCAGCCAAGGCTTTGTCTGTTTGGGTCTTAACAACTGCCAAGCATGGAGAGTTTACAGCCTCTCTGGGTAGCCTGTTCCAGTGCTTTACTACCTTTCTTATGAGAGAGTTTTACTTAATATCCATCCTCAACTTCCCTTGCTGCAACTTGAGCACATTGCTCACCGGGGTTCTGGCCTCTGCTTCCAGAACTGTCTGCATTTTACACTGCAAGGAAACACAGCGAGTCTGGAGCACCCTGCCACATACACTCAAGACTGCTCTATAACCTGAGGATTCGGGCAATGGGAGGAGCAAAAGGTGGGTGTGAATCCCCACAAGGTCAGATACACCTATAACCTGGTGTCCCATTTCCTAGGTGCCTCTCTGGATCTTGTCCTGAGATAGCTAACAGCAGGGATTTTCGTTCTTTATGTAGCATTTTGCATTGACAGAGCACTCCCCCTTACAGTGCATGGTCAAAGCAATAAGCAGTATTGGCCCCATTTCACAGGGTTCAAATGAGGCAGAGAGCACAACTGGCCTCATGGCAGAGCTGGCAATAAAGCATGCGAGTTCTTGCTCCCCAGTCATCAGGTCAGTCCACTAGTCCATGCAGCCATGGGTTTAGATTTACAGAAAGCCTTTGACAAAGGTTCACTCTCAGGTTAATATTTTAGCTCAGCAGTTATGTGAGAGGTTGAAATGCACTCAGGTGACTTCTAAGTGGAAACAGGATAACAGAGAGGGAAAAACAGCTACCTCAGGTGGAATTTGGCTAGAGGAAGTTATTTGCTAAGTGCTCTAGGGATCAGAAATAGGTTCACTTGTTATCCTCTAAGAATAAATTACTTGGGGCACTGCAACCTGGGGATTCAGGTTTCCTCTTGGAAAGAAAGAGGTTGGTACAGCATGCTTTGGTTTACAGTCTACTGGTCCCTGAGGGAGCCACCCAGGGCTGATACAGGCCCTCTGCTCTGTATCCTTCAGTCATATCTTTCTTACCGGCAGGCAGCAATGTACTGAATCCTTCCTCTGGTGTTATTTTTCAATTTAAGCAATTGCTATAGGTACCACAAGGATGGCATGAATGGCAGGGGAGGGGTTCATTAGACACTCTCTGAAGTACTGAGGGGTGGCTAGTTCAAACAGCAACTAGCACACAAGTGGACAGAAGATCCTTTGACTCCAGTAAGAAGATAGATGCACCAACATTAACGTCCTCTTGCAAGCAAATGCCATGAGCACTAAAGCAATGATCACCCAACATCAACTTTGCTGGGCCAGCCATATCTGGGTGTCTGACTTGACTCCTGAAGGAAGTTTTATTCTCCCAGCCCAGTTAAGGCATATGTTCAATAGGAGGGCACAGAAAGCACTTCAAGGATGTCCTCAAGGCAACTTGAAAAAATGCAGCTTCAGCATTAACTGGTGGGTGACTATCGCCAAGGACCGCCCCAAATGGAGAAAGGGTTCGCTGCAAGGATCTCAGTACTTTGAAACCTTGTGATGACAACAGGACACATAAAAGTGGGAGTGGAAGAAACAGCGTGTCGTGGACCCAGTCAAGAGCCCAGAGTCACCCACCTTGCACAGAAATACATGCCCGAGCTGCGACCGAGTCTGTTGATCTCAGATCAGCCTCATCAGCCATCTTTGGACCCACAGGTAAAGCAAACATGGAAGACAGTCATCCTCGACTGCGAGGGATTGCTGCTGCTGCTGGACCTTTGGAGCAAAGATCAGGGGAAGAGGACAACAGAGTTCCTGGTTTTCTCACTCCAACTACTGGATCTCTTCCAAAACCATCTCTGCTCTCCCTTCCTTGTGAAGAAGTCAGTACCTGACAGTGTGTGAGTAGTGCCACTGTAAAAGGAGCTCTAAACATGTGTCTTAGCACCTATTCTGCCCAGGTTAAAAAACAGGTTGCAAGTGGCCAACTCACACCAGCAGCCATAAAAGGCATCTGAAAGAACAGCCGTGTTGCGTAAAACCATAGGAGCTATCCCTGGAGGAGAGCGCAGCAACCCAAAATGGCACTGACTGCCCATCGCCTCATCCTTGTGGCAGAAGTTCAGGACAAGAAGAGGGGCTTGCTAAGCAATTGCCAGCCAGATCATACCATCGTGCTGCTTAGCTATTCCCTCCCTCCTCACACAGATAAGTGGAAAAGATTGGGCAGTGACAATAAAGGAGGAGGGGGTTACACAGCACCTCTAGTGCTGAAGGATCTTAAGGTCCCAAACCAAGGGGCAGTCCGCCAATTTTCAGAGATTACATGGGAGTTTATGGCTGTAGCAGGTTGCATGCGTGAGCATGTGTGTGTGTGTGATTTTATCATTTAGTTTCATCAACACATGAACCACTCAAAAGAGAATGCAATACAGGACCAACCCAGGGAACTCACAGATAGACCTAGACAAACAGTGCAGGTCCAAGACACCGAAGAGTGGATTGAGCTCTTACAGCAATACAGATTATTTTCCCTGTGGATTGTCCCAGAAGCGTGCCTTGAAGGAGCGGCTCAAACAAAGCAGACAGGAAGGAGCTCTAAGGAGCCCGTGGAAGGCTCGAGTAGGTGAAGATAGCTGAGGGCATTTTGAAGGCCAGTTTGGGGTGAGCACGTGGAGCATAGACAAAACAGCAGAGATGTGGGGGGCAGTGAGAGCAGTGTTCAAGCCTGACCAGAGCAAGATAAGATTCTGGAAGAGGACATGGACAGACAGGTGCAGTAATTGAGGCTGATGATGCTCAGGGTTTCATAGATTTCATAGACATTAGGGCTGGAAGGGACCTCGGGAGATCATCGAGTCCAGCCCCCTGCCCAAAGGGCAGGAAGTCAACTGGGGTCATAGGGTGTGGGTTGGAGATTTGTAACGGGCAGGGAGAAGAGACAGCAGAAAAAAATGCAATGAGATGTGGCAGGAGGTTGGCTGTGAAGAAAGAAAAATGGGGACACAGGCTTGGACCTTCCTGAGTAGTGGGGAAGAAACATGAGACTGCGTCTGCCTGTTTAGTAGCTCACATGGCTACTAAAACAGATGTAGGGTAGATCTTGTTCTGATGGTTGCTACCAAAGAGTTGTAGGTCTTTGGCATAAAGATTGTGGCTGAAACGACAGGATTTTGCAGCTAGTCCATGCAAGATTACAAAGGGGAAATAAGAGACTCTGAGAACAGATTCCAGAGCGATATGGGATAGATTGTGGGAAAGAAGAGCCCCAGAAGACTGCATTAAAAACGGCGGCTAGCAGAGGTTGAGAGAGGGAATTACTGTAGGGGGAAAGTGGCACTATCACCTTGCAGAACACAGCAGGGCAGGAAGTGAGAAATTTTCCATTGAAATGGCAAGAAATTTGGGGTTAGGAAGATGCAGTTGTATACACTGGATTGTGTCCAGGGCACTGGTGTTAACTATCCCAAGGTGCAAGCAGACCTAAACTCACATCCTTCCTGCACTATGTGGTCACCTTAGCTGGAGAAACCAAAAAAACAGAGCAGGAGCCCCTGGGGGGAAAAGCCAGGGGACTGGATAAATCAACAGAAACCCATATGGAGAGGAGGGAGCTTCTCTGCGTCTCCCAACTTTGCCAGTAATGAGAGGGGGTTTATTATTTATCCTGCAGCCGATGAGGCAAGTTAGCTTAAGAGGTGCAAGGCAGCGGGCATGCATGGGGAGAAATGCTGGTACGTCATACATCTCTGTTATAAACCCAGCGAGGGGAGTTCAGATGGACTGGCCAGTGAGTAGGACACAGAGAGAAATCCAGATCCCATTGAAGCCACTGGAAGCTTTGCCACTGACTTCAAGAGAGCAGGATTTCAAATATGAGGTATTGTCTCCTCCTTCATTTTCCTCCTCTCCTTCCAGCCCACCTTTCCCCCCCTTATTCCTGCTCACCCTGGCCCTTCTCCCACCCCCACCAATGCTTTCTACTCCTTTGGCAACAGTATTTCTCATGAGCCCAGTAAAGACAACCCTTTAACTTGGTAGTGAAGAGAAGGAGATGGTACTGGAGCCTGAGCTTCAACCCATTCACTTCACAGCCAGGGAATGCAAGAAAGCCTGCTTGCTTATGCAGAGTCCTGCACTTGGGATGAAATAATTGCATTCACAAATACAGACTGGGGAAAGATGGGCTGGGCTGCAGTACTGCAGTGAAAGTCCTAGGGCTACAGTGGGCCATAAGCTCAGTATGAGCTAACAGTGGGCACTTGCTGCCCAAAAAAAAAAAAAGACAATAGGATACTGCATCAATAGGAATATCACTTGGAAATCAATGCAAGTGATTCTTCTGCTCTTTTCAGCACTGGTGAGGCCTCCCCTGGAGTCCTGTGTCCTCTCCATGCCTACAAAGTTTCAAGAGTAGGTTAGCCAGACACTAGAGCAGCAGGGTTTAGTCAAGGATGACCTTGTAAAGTCCCTTCCAACCTTACTTCTCTAGGATCCTGTGATTCCTGTGATCCTATGTATGGAATCACCTGCAGAGAAAAGCAGGTCAGTTAGGAAAGGTGACATGTACTCACTGCAGACTCTAAATGTAACCTTGGAACAAGGAGCGTGAACAGGATGATTAATATTAGGGGGTGGGGAGGGGGTGCTTAGGGCTATGGGGACTTTGTTCTTTGTGGATCCTGTTCCAAGGAAATTGGACCCGGGATAGACTTGCAGGTGCCAGGCTCTTTCTCTGCTCTCTGAATCCCCTGTCAACAAATCCTGCATCAGAGCTGCTGGGTAGGAACCTTTGCCCTGGCCTCTTACTCAAGTACTCAACAGGCTGGTTTGGAAGAGGTCACTGGGGACAGCTGTAGAGGTGGGCGTGCTGTTTGTCTGTGCATTCCCTGGCCTTTTCCCTGTAATCATCCTGTAGCCCCTTTCTGCAGCTTTCATTTGAACTCTACACATAAGATCAGGTTCAAAGACCTTGTCCATTTTCAGAATGGCAGGGACAAGACTTTGGCCTGCACAGAGCTGCGTGAAAGGGCTGAGAAACAATGCAAGACAGAAAACTTGGCTCAGTTTTGCTACGTCTGGCTCAGCCATGGCTTTCTAGCTGTGTGGGGGGTGGAAATATTGCCTGGATATCACACAAACAGAGGCTTGTGCAAGTACAAAGCACCTCTAAAACAGTGTCCCTGGGTGCTGGGGTCCTTCAGCCTCACGGCTGCCTTGGGGTATAAGTCAGCATGTAGCTGCCACATGAACACCAGGGACAGATAATAGGTGACTGTCACAGTGCAGGTGAGCTCCTGCTCACCTCATCTTACCAAAAGCTGAGCCTGCATCTCTCACAGCCTTAGGAACTGCTACTAATATTGTCTGCTCAGATATTATTCTGGTCGGGCACCGCTGTGTGAGTGGCCGCTAATTTGGAACACCTCAGTTGGGAGGTGCCCGGCCTTGGACCCTGAGGGGGCTCCCAAAGACCAAAGCACTGCAAAGCATTAGCTACTTTCAGAAATTTTGGCCAGACTGCGCAATGCGTTGCAGTCATTTGCCGGCGTGCGTCCGAGTGCACTTCAACTGCAGCCAAACCCGAGGCCCACTGAAGTCGATGGGAATTTTCCTGAGAAGAGGCTGCGAGAACACATGTTCTTGGCACGTGGCGAGGTGTTCCATGGGCTATCTGCTTTGCTTCCTGCCACAAATGACCCGCCCGGCACAGACACTTTCTACCTTGTGATCCAAAGCAGGACGGGAGTGGTTTTCCACATGCCACAAGAGCATGGAAGAACCATAAAACCTAATTGAATTTTGAAGCTTGGCACCCCTTTGTCAGGGGATATATTTAGCTTGAATTGAAATTGGTTGGCAGAAAGCCATGGGCCGGCATGACAAATGAGTTAGGGATGGATATCAAAGGCCAGCTCATACCTGCCCATCCCATCCCATCCCATCCCATCCCATTAGGGTCAGTGATGGCATGAGAGTTTCATGGATGGAGCCGTGATGGCTTTCCAACAGATTTATTTCTTTCAGGCCGTATTACAAGTATTTGGCAGTAATTATTTGGCTCTCAATCCACTCAGCGCTCTCCCAGGTTTGAACCTCTCCCTCACAGCCTCCCAACTCTCTTTGAAATATAATCCTATTCCACATGTCTCACAAGAGTTAAAGACGTCCCCATGCTTTCCAAGCGCAGTCCAGCTTTTCTTGGCCCTTCAGCTGATTTGTCTGGTCATGGTAAAGGAGGAAAGCCTTTTTAGCTGTCTTACAGTTTCATAGTTGGTCAGGTCGGAAGGGACCTGAGCAGATCATCAAGTCCGACCCCCTGCCATGGCAGGAAAGAGTACTGGGGTCAAACGATCCCAGCAAGGTGATTGTCTTGAATCCATTACGGTAACTGGTTTCAAGGGGAACCAACACCATGTGCCCAAGCCGCTGTGCAGAAGTGCCCTGTGCACTGTGGAGACCTGTCAGGCACAATCTGAGGACCACTGATCTAGGGACTGGGAGCAATGTCTAGCTCCTCTGTCACTTCTCCTAACCTGGGCAATGGACCAGCCCCAGATCTCCAGCTGATGAATGCTTTATCTTTTAGTCTTTCAGCTGCAAAAGAGAAGTGCAAATGAGTGCAGAGCTTGCAGCCCTGCTGTAATATGCTCATCTGCTTTGCTTAAGAGAAAAATAGCTGAAGTTTGCACATAACTGTTGGGACCAATTCCAGGTGGAGCTTGTTCTTGGAGCCCAGTCCAGAGGTGTGGAAAGCAAACACAATAGATAGGTCCATGTCAGAGAAGAAGGTTCAGTCTCTACCTGCTGGAGGCCTCTGCTGCATTTAAACTCTTACCACTACCTCGTTTCCAAGAGTGATTCTCTCCTATCTCTGCGTGCGCACTTGTGTTGTCTGCTCACATCCCGCATTCTTCCTTGGTTTTGCGTGCGTTCGTTTTGGGGGGAAAACCGGTGTGAAATATTATCAGGAGAGGGTTTGTGAATGAATCAGCTGACAAGAAGGTTACTAGCTGGCCTCTTTTTACTAGAACAGTGCTCATTTGGGCAAATTTGTATATCTAGCAATGGGAAACAGGAAGCAACAAGTTTTGATCAGGAAGGGACTGGCTGGGCTTGGTGCTGATTGACTTGTTTTCCATTTAGTGTGCATGCCACTGGTTTTCTGAATGAAGCAGCACAGTGCTCATGAGAAACTCAACACAAGCAATGCCATTTTAATGTTTCTGTTGCTCCAGATCCTGCCCTGTGATTGTTACTGGCAGCAACACCACTCGTTCTTCATCCATAGTGGACTAACATTTAAAGATATCGCTAAAATGGAGAAAACCGGATGGTGCTTTAAAACCTTAAAAATCTTGGAATTTTTCCCTGATAATTGAAGTTTGGCAAAACTTACCAACATCTTAGAGTGAATTTTATTTTCATCTATTATATCTGTTGTTAAAGGCAATTTAATTCAATCGTCTTTCTCACTGTGTGTTTCTCATTGTAAAGGACAGTGGTATGTAAAAAAAAAATGTTCCTTGTATGAAATGATCCTTGCCCAGACTGACTGGGAAAGCAGAATACTCATATCGCAGCCCAGAATGTAGGTTGTAACATTTGGATATCAGCTCCATAACGTTCTGGCTTCTGGTCCAGATGTAACAACTGTGTGGAGTCCTGGAGTTTGCCAAAGAATTTTTGCTGGTTTTAATTGCCATTTTGGTAATGACCAAAGCACAGGGGGCTAAGGGGCTGGGAGTTCAGCGGTCCAGTTGTGGCTTGGTCACTGTGTGGCTGTGAAAAGCCTCTGCCCTCAGTTTCCACATCTGAAATATGGGAATCATAGTGTCTGAAGGGTGGAGGTTTGTGGAAGAGAAGTGCTATGTAAATCTGAAGAATTTTCCTCTTTGTGTGATGACAGGAGACTTTTATCCTGACATGACATCACATGGCAGGTTCCAGCTTGCAGTAAAACTTTTGAATCTTTGACTTTTCTGCAAACTTGGAGCAGCCAACCCCATTCCAGATGGACTGTTATGTAAGCTATGGCACAGCTCTTGTGTCCACACTTGGCCACTCACTGTCCTAAGGTTATTCCACTCCTCATAAACTGCTGACATGCAAAGGGCCGGATTGCTGAACCTGCGTGACGTCAAACTGTAAACACGGATCCTGGATCACTTCAGGCCATGTTGACATGTCCTTTGCGTGTTTGAAAGAAACTTTACGCATGTCACTTCTGAGGGACAGACAAGGCCCAGCGTCTGTCATATTCGTAGCTCATAGGCTGATCAAGAGCTCATAAATTATGGGGAAGAAATACTAAATAGCAGATTCTTGCAGTGAATGGGTATGTGTATGCACACCCTCTCCTCTCAAATCAGTTGCAATCAGAACAGTTTGGTTCAATCTCTACTTCCAACGACTAACGAGGATTCTCTGTTAACTCAAAGTTGCTACCAAGTGTTGAGAGGCTGCTGTCTGGAGACTGATCACAAAATTAGGTAGATTGTCCTAGGACACTTGGGACAGGACAAGGAGCAGTGGTCTCAAGTTGTAGCGCAGGAAATTTAGGTTGGATATTACAAAAAACTCTCTCATCAGGAGGGTGATGAAGCACTGGAACAGGTTACCCAGAAAGGTGGAAGAAACTATACCCTTGGAGGTATTTAAGACTGTACCCTTGGAGGTATTTAAGACCCAGGTAAACAAAGCCTTGGCTGGGATGATCTAGTTGGGGCTGGTCCTGCTTTGAGCAGGGGTTGGACTAGATGTGACCCCCTGAGCTCCCTTCTAACCTTCATTTTCTATGATTCTAGGATGCTAACAGTGTGCAGAGCAGGAGAAAAAAGCCCAGCTGTTACCCTGAGCTTTCTTGTTGTGTGTGTCTCTGACTTGAGAGAGCCAGTTTAGGGCCTGGAAGCTGAAAGCAGTAACAGGTTTGGGCCCAAAGCATGTGCTGTTGTGTTAGACCCAAGAGAAGTAGGCAAATATAGAACATAGAAGAATATTGGATAAAAGTCAAGCATGAGTTAATGCATCACGTGGGATCTAAAGTAAAATAAGGCCAGACTCGCCAAGAAGTATCACTGACACAGCAGGTTTTACCATGAAAATTATGGAGGCAGTGAAGTCAATAATGTTGAGAGGGCTCTTAAAGTGTATTGAACACATTCTTATTCAATTCCTGATACTCTGGATGATGATAGATAGACCCCAAGTCAAGGCCAGTCAGGTCTGTCTTTAGGCCATACCAACTGTTGGGGCACCTGTAACATAGCAAAAGCTTTCCTTCATTCTTCCCGTTTTTTTGCAGTCCTTGTGTGATCAATCAGTTTTTAATCCCATCCAGTGTTTGATATTGGTGGTCCAGCTCATCCTAGGTCTTTGTCTTCTTCTTCATCCATCCACAGCACCCTGCAGGTTGGTGTTGGTAAGGGTGCCAGGCCTTGGTGTATGTGCAATCCACTGCATTTTCTTCTTACACTTTTGAGTGAGGGTTTGTATTTGCCGACTTCTTGTCTGATTTGATCTTTTACAGATTCACTTTTCTGTATGCAATGTCGGGTATGTGTAGAAGTCTTCTGAATACCCAAAGAATCATTACTAATTAACATTATTTCTAGTTTTGGTGCCAAATGTAACTGGCACTGTAAACCCAACTGCACTTCTGATGGGTAAATTTTGTTCCTCGGAAGCAGTCTGAAAGGTCCCATAAAACCGTAAAAAGCATCTTCAGAAACGATTTCTCCGTGGGCTCTAAACTTTCTTTTAGGATGGTCATTGCTGACTACCTACTAACTAGTAAGTTTAAAACTAACCAAAGGAAGTTCTTTTTCACACTGTGTGTAATTAAAGTGTGGAACTCATTGCCACCAGACGTGGTAGAAGCTGACAGTTTAGCCAGATGCAAAAAAAAAGAGATTGGACAGATTCTTGGAAGAGAGGTGTATTAGTAGCTATTGAGCATGAGAAATAGGGGCGTGGCTTCAGTCATCCATAGACCTTAAATGTTGGAGGTTGCAAGTGAGAGAGGAACAGTGGAAAAAACCCTGGTCACACCCTTTCAGCATCTGCTCTCTGCCCCTGTGAGGCTGGGCAAGATGGACCTAGGGTCTGACCCAGTAAATGTCTGTTGCTATGTTCTTATCCATTCTTACCTTCCAGATTAAAGGGCTAATGTGAGTTTTGGTTTTGGATTTAAGGCTTTGCAGCATGGTGACTGGCCATCCAGGAAGGGAAGGCACAAAGGATGGTATTACCAGCTGAGATTTATCCTTTTCTTCCCTCTCTCTTGTTATACACAGACAATGGTGAAGACAACTCAGACGGGGTCATTGTAGAGAACCATGTGGATGGAACCACGGGAGCGATGAGTGGAGGCGGGGGGAGAAAGCCTGTGAAGACTGGGAAGGAGCTCGCTGTAATACGAGAGAAAGTGAACGAACAGCAGAGGCAGATGGGCAAGGTCAACAAAGGCCATCACAATCACGAAGAGTCGAAGAAACTACGGCCCTCGCCCTTAAGGGTAAGTGTGGAAACTCGGGGGATTTGAGGGGGAGCAGGAGCAAAGAGACAGGGTAGATTTGATTTAAATCATGATTCAAATCACTGGGCAGGAAGCCTTGATTTAAGCGTTGTTTTCTACAAAAAGCGCATTCTTGTTGTTTAATATAACCTTTATTAAAATATTCTCAAACATGGTCTCTTTTATGGCCTGGCAAGCCTGCTGCCATCATAAGTTAAATCAATGGAGGGGCTATATTCAGAAACTTATTCTTCAGGACTTCTGGAATAGTCTGCTCAAAATGCTTTTCTTTTGTTTCTACTGCCCCTTCCTCCTTCCATTTTTCTCTAGACTCCTCCTCCTTGCCCAGATCTACTGCTCCCCTGACAAGCCTCTGTTCATTTAATTTCTTGAAACTTTGCATTTTTAGAGAGAGGTAAGGAGTTGACTCTGTGTAGACAAACTTGCAGAGAGACAATAGGGCTTATGGGTAGGTAATCAGGTCTGCTGTCTCTCATTTCCATATACAGCTGTTAACAAAGATGTTCTCTCTGGAGGCACAAATCCACAGTCTGAGACCTGAAACTCAGCATCACAGAGATGCTTAATGGGCTCTTCTAGACTGAGCACTGCGTGCCGTTGCATAGAGTGGTTTTCTTTAATCTTTACTAATCTATAGAGGAGCCTCAGGGAACTCTATAACATCGGGGCCCTAATGTAGTCCATGGCCTGTTGTAACTTATTTAGAAAAAAGTCTTATAACTAGGTCACATGAATATATTGTCTCAAATAGTATATGTAACCCAGGTGGTACTCCAAGAGGTACCCCCTCTCCAACTGAAGGGATCAAAGCAGGTGCACAAGCACTGTGGGAGGTGTAGGGACTCTCCTCCCCCTATAGAGCAGAGCCAGACCACCAATGGGGACTTAACCATATACCTTTTAACACTGGGAACATAACAGGCATATATCAGAGGGTATAGGGGACACTACAATGCCCCACGGGTGCAGGATTCAACAAAGGTTAGACACTTACAATCATTGACAAAAGACAGGGTTAAGAAAATATAAAACACAAATAGCAGAGCAAACAATACTGGTTGGTGAAATATAAAAAAGGCACAAAATGCAAGATGTCAAATGACAAGGAAATATAGGGCCTTAGTAGCTGGAGGGGAAACACAGTGGCCCCTTTCCACTGCAGGAAGATTTGTTTCTTGTTAGCTCACTCACCCCAAGTCAACTCAGCTGGGACTTAAACTCAGATCTCCCACACAGGAGGCAGGAATGCTGCCACACAGCTACCACTGGTGGCATTGCTCCAGCCTGCTAGGGGTCTTAACCTTCCTAGAACCCTGGCCTGATGTCAAGCTGCCTGGCCTCTGATTGGAGGAGCTGGAAGCAGAGCTGGGAACTCCTCAGGTCACTACTCAGATCCTAGCTGGAGTTGAGGGAGCCTCTCCTGCTAGCTGCATGCCGCACTGCTGAGGGTCCCACTGCTGCCTGCAGGCACTGCTCCTGCCCCACTGGCTCAGCTCTATGAAGCTCCTTCCTTGTGGTCCCTCACTGGTTTCTCCTGAGTCAGCCTATGCTGCCCCTTTTATCCCCCTCCAGGTGACCCAAGGGGCCAATCGGGACACAGGAGGGTGAGTCTCTGGGACCAGATTGGTGAGGAAAGGGAATCCCAAGTCTTCCAATCATCTTTTGCCCTTTCAAAACCCCTGGGCCAGGTCACTGCCAGCCCGTCACATATATAATTAGAAGTTATAAACCCTATTCCGTGATGATATCTTTGGACTATAACATAAATTAAAACTATCTTTATATAGGTTGATTTTTTGAAAAAGCATCTTAACCAAAAAAAGATGGTTAAATCAAAAAATCTGATTTAAATAAAAAAAATCTGATTTTTTGATTTAAAAAGAATCATGAATTTTTAGTCACTTCCTCAAAGGGAAGTCATTGCACACACAGGGGCAGGGACAAGGTTTCCCTCAGTCCCATGCTCACCCTTTTAAGACCCCTGTACTTTTACTTCCAGGGATGCTGGGTCAATTCCAGGCCAGATGAGTGAAAAACTTGCTGCAGTGAGGAGCCCAGAAAGGTCCCTCTGGAAGGTGCAGGCAGTGTGAGCAATCCCCTTGGTTTGGGGCCTGGACTTCAGAGGCTGGTGTGTGGGGCACATTCTAGCCCCCCAGCCTGGCTGGGGGTCAAAGCAGTTGATCCCTGCAGACTTAAATGTTTGCTAGAAGCATTGACCACACACCATAGCTCTAACAGATGCAGGGGCTTAGGGCTATGGCATTTGGGCTTCCCTGCAGATTGGATACCACCTTTCCATTCCAGGGTGTCCAGATTAGTCCAAGGGCCAGTGGAGCCTTCAGGGTGTCCCAGAAAAGCTCCAACTGCAAAACACTGCAACCATTTCTCCTCCCTCCCCTTCGTGTGCCCCTTCCAAGCCTGGAGGCTCCCCTAGTACCCAGCTATGCTGGGGGTGTTTGGCATCCTTCCCTTGTCCTTGACCTGCGATTAAGCCAATGTGTTCAGCTGCAGCAGAGGCTGGCACGAAGCCCTTGATTATGATGTCTGCACTATGCCAGTCTCTCTGGGCATGTCTACATGTGCACTTTAATGCACATTAGCTTATTTTAATGTGCATTGAAGTGTCACATAAAACTGTGCTTTTTACTTAATGCGCATTAAAATAAGTTAATGCAAATTAAGCGTACACTTTAGTTAACATGCATTAAGCCAGGCTAACGAACATTTTCCTAGCACCTCACAATGGAGGTACTGGATTTAATGTGTATTAACTAAAGTGCATTAATGTCTGTGTAGACACTCCCTTTGAGGCCAGCCAAGTCCACTTGTGATGGGCAAATCCTGTTCCCTCATAGAGTGATAAAGACAGCACTGTGCCTAGCAGAGTTGGTGACATGCACCCTCCTCCCCTTGGATGCCATATCCCCTGAGATGACCTCCATGCCCCCATGAAGGGGGCCGTAGACAGTGCCTGGGGGCAGATGATGACAGGGCCAGTAGAGCTGCTGAGAGGCATACCTGTCCCCAGCAGTCCCCATCTGCACCCCAGCCCTGGGGCATGGGAATGATTGATCTTCCTGTCCCCAGTCCCAGTCAGCTCCCTGCCCCAAACTGGATGCAGGAAAGAAGATGCACCCCTCTCTGACCCTAGCTCCCAGTCCGCTCTTGTCAAAGTTGAGCCAGCAGAAAGGAAGGGGGAAGAAAGCCTTTCTCGGAGGCACCAGGTGTTGGCTGCAGCCCAGGCTGGAGATAGTGATTGAGCTGTGCCAGTGCTCCTGCTGGGTCTTAAAGCTGGAGGGTCCTGGCTAGAGGGTCTTGGCCACTTGCTCAGGATCAGATAGATGCTGCATTTGGGGTCAGGAAGAAGTTTTACCTCATCATCAGACAGGGTGATTTCACCTTCCTCTGTAGCAGGCAGCATGGCCCTCTACCTGGAATCTCTTCAGCGTTTATTAGCACCATTTTATAGAAGCAGGACATTGGACACCATGGTTCATTTGCTTTACCTGTGGCAGGTTTGGGTGTTGTGTTATGTCAGGGTTGATGGTAGTTTTACAAAGAGTTTAGATGATACATTTGTCTGGGCTGGTTTGGACAGGCCTGATCCTGCTACAGGCAGTGGTTGGACTAGATGTGACCTCTGGAGCTCCCTTCTAGCCCCACATCTCTACGATTCTATGAAAGCCTTTCTCATTTACCCTGGGATCATCCCACAGCAGCCCTGGCACCCAGGCTCTCCTTCCCGTCTGCATGACTGGAATTATGAACAATGTCAGTCCTACTGGCTCTGGCCTGCTCTGGCTGGCTCTGCTCCAAGCAGAGCTGGAGCTGCTGAAAGTTTTTGGACGCAGTCGCCAGAGTCTGCCGGTGCTGTGCTATTCCACACAGCATCACCTGGGGCGGGCTTGCTGCCAGGGGCTCCACATGGTTTCATACCAGAGTCAGTGACTTCAGCCTTTTCCCCTGGATGCTGTCAGAGATTTTTTTTTTTGGGTGGGGGAAGGGAGGGGAGACATCAGGGGACTGGAGGTCCTTGTTTCCAGGGCCTGACTCAGTTTCTCTATCAGCCAGGTCATTTTCTACAGTGTGGGGTGGGGAGGGGTGAGACAGTACCTCTTCCTGCCATGCCCTTGGTCTGGACCTTGCTGTCACAGGAAGGGGCAAGGATTCATTCCGTCCTTTGCTTGGGCTGCTGTTTCTCTGATTCCTTTTTCTGCTTTCTTGGTCTTCTCCAGACCCCCTGCCAGCAGGAATTGGATCAGGTCTTGGAGCGCATATCCACCATGCGTCTTCCAGACGAACGAGGCCCGCTGGAACATCTTTACTCCCTGCATATCCCCAACTGCGACAAGCACGGCAACTACAATCTCAAACAGGCAAGTTGAGTAGCCAGTGGGTAAGTTGGGCACAGGTGTGCTGGGCCAGATCAGCTGGGTCATGTGTGTTGTGGTTTTTAGATCCTTTTTAAACCATTCTGTGTGGTGGGATATGGATGGGCAAATTCAACATACAGTGGCCTGGCTTAAGAGAAGGCAGCTTCAGCATGCAGTGCCTTTTAATGTTTTTAGAAACCAGGCCACAGGCTGAAGAGGTTGGAATGACAAGGGTGGAGGCCTTCTTTGTATTTGTAGGAGATGGAAGGTCCATTTCTGTCCATGGCTAATTCTTCCATAGAGGCCAGGGCAGGAATATTCACTATGCTGGGGGTAGGCACGTTTGAGAAGTCCTGAGCAATGGGTCTGCTTCCTCCAGGAGACTGTTCTTGGACCTCCGAGTCTGGCTGCTAGAAAGTTTCTCTTCGCCAGGTACAGACATGATACTTTACTTGTATAAGTGATTGGAAACTGGTCTATACCCATAACAGAACAAACTCATCTGGTTTAAGATTTGCCCCATCTGCCACCAAAGGGTGAATGTTTGTTCTGTTCTCTACCAATCTAAACTACACCGCTTACAGAAAACAGCATAACTTAGATTGATTTTTTTGAATGTCTGTACTTAGCCCTTTTGTTGAACCTTTGTTTCCTTTCTTTTCTCATCCCAGTCCCATTTTTTTCCAGCCCTTGTGCTACACTTGATCATTGCTCCCTGTCTTTGGAGTGATTGCCCTTCCCCTGTTTGTAGAAGGTTACTAGCCACCTCTTAGCTGGCATTTACACAACCTACAGCGGTTAAGTCCTTTTGATCTTCCCGCATAAATCAATCCCTCCAGCTTCTCAATCAGAGGGGCATTGTTTGATAATTACTCAGGTGTGTGTTTGTGCAGAGCTTCTGGCTCACCTGCACTCCTGCCTTGGCGGTGGGGAGGTGAATATTTTATGCCTTCCATTTTTCAAAAGAGCAAGAGAAATGAAAGCTCAGGAAGCCTTTTTTAGCCTGTGCCGGTCTCTCTGAAGTCCAAACAAAGGGGGCAGCTGTAAGCTGCAATGTCTCATTATGAGGAGGACATCCCCCCACCCCTTCCGCAGGAATCCTGTTGATTTTTCCTAGAAAGATCAGTATCAATTTCTTCCATAAAAGCAAGGCTGGTGCCAGGTCTTAATAGCCAGGGAGTAGTATGAACTGCAGTCTCCTTCCAGAGCTTGGGTTTGCCCTTCTGGAGGCCCTGTACCAGCTGGGATGAAACTCCACTCAGTCTGTGGATCCATTTGACCCTTTGGCTCTAGTGATGGGGAAGCTGCAGAAGCCCTGTGGTGCAGCGAGGAAGGTGATGGGGATGCAGGGAAAAGATGCATTTGGCCTGAGAAGTCTTCTGCCTTGTTTGTATAGTGCCTCTTATCCTAACCTGTCACAAACAGCTTAGGGACTGCAGCTCTATGGTGGGGGTGGCAAGTCAGCCCCACAGCCTGTTGCAGAGCAGCTCAGGGAATAGAAACACAGACCAACGCAGCCAGGGGAGACACCACCAGAAAGTGCCCTTGCATCTTGATGACAAAGTTCTTTGAGTAAATGTGTTATCTTTTATTAGATAAACTAAATAATTGGAAGAACTGTTCTTTGCAAGCTTTTGGGTACAAACACCCTTCTTCAGGCAGTAGGGAGAGTCTAAAGAACCCCTATTACCTGAAGAAGGGCGTTTGCATCTGAAAGCGTGCGGAGAACAAGTTTTCCAACTATTTAGTTGGTCTAATAAAAAAACCCACACATTTACCTAAAGAACCTTGCCTGCCTGTGTCCTTAGACCAGCATGGCTACAACCAACACCCCCCTGCATCTTGATGCACACCCAGCCCTTTCCTGCCCACAGCACGGACTCTGAATTAGCCTCCAAGCTGGCTCTGCCGGTTTCTGAACCTGTGGCTCCAGGGTGTCTGGTTCACTGAGCTGTGTTGCTACAACCACAGACTTGTCCCCCAAGGCAAGAACGATTACAGGCTGCATGACAAAACTTATAAGCATCAGGAGCACTGCATTTCCCTGCAGTGGGGGCTGCCCAGAGCCCACAGTACCTGGAAGGGAACAAAAGGGGCACTGGCTCTGTGTTCTTTCTGCCTCTGCAGAATCCAGCTATGCCCTGCAAGGGGTTATGGGTCACCCTGGCTTCCCACGCTTTGTAGGGGGCATGTTTGGCTGTATTCTGTGGTCTCTCTGCCCTGGATACATGTACTTCAGTATGCATGAGTGCCTTAGGGCCCAGGCTTACGAGGAGGGATCCAACCTTGCAGTACCAGAGGTATCACTTGGGATTTTCAGTAAGACCTAAAATAAAAGGTTAAGGCATGAATAGGCTATTTCCAGGGTGACTGTCCTGGAAATTCTTATGGACCCTGACTTCTGCAATCCTTACATGGGGAAACATTGAGAAAAAATTTGAAATGCAGGCAAGTACAAGCACGTACGTTTGTGTGCATGTTTGAAAATAAACCGGGGATTGTACATTTGCATTGATAAAAACCCACCAATACAAATCTTTGCCTCCTGGTGCTACACCCCAAGTCCCTGATCACTTGGGAGCTTTGTGGCTGTCATCAAGCAGCACGTCATGGCTCCCTGGAGCTGTTCAGATCCACATCAGCAAGATCCTAGTATCTGGGTACCAGGAGACTCTCCAGCAAGCAGTACAGGGTTTATGACTCACAGCTGAGCAGTTCTGATACTGTCCAGGGAAGGGGCTTACATTCACGAGTCCTCTCACTACACTGCATCGTGTATTAGCCTCAGCACTATATTTATCTCAGGTACTTCAGAAGCTGAGCAGAGCCCTCAGCAAACAGCAAGAGCATCCCCGTTCCTTTCAGCTGCGCTGGGAGGGGAGGCCTCTTCTGAACTGTCAGGATACAGATCTCACAGGGCTTTGAACTGCACCTGGGTGCAAGTGTCACTCCCTCAGTACCCTCCAACTCATATAATCGGTGCCAAGGGGATGACTCCAAGAGAAGATGTTTCTGAGGGCCGGCCCTCCACTGCAGATTGAGATCGGACCCTTGGGATGTGAGCCTGAAAGAAGGGTGTGGGGGCTGGGAGATGTCTTGCCTGCTTGCCTCAGGACAGTGAGGAGGTGCAAGGCCCAGCTGGAGCCTCCAGGGCTGCAATTATTTGGGAATGACCACGCCTGAGAGAGCTGGCTAATTCCCCCCACACACAGCAGCTGTCTGAAGGGAGCCAGCTGCCGAATGAGCTGCCAGCAGCCTGGTGTGGTGATCTGTAGTGCAAAGGAAGAGAAAGCATCTCTTTCTGAGACGAGCTCTGCTGTGATATGAATGGGGCAAATGAGCACTTATCCCCTGGCAGGAGGGGCTCATCCCTTGGCAGGACTGGAGCCTTAACTGAGGCTTGAACCTGCTGTGAGAGCTTTGCAAGTGGTTGATGGAGCCAGTGGAGCAGGCTGCAGGGAGGTGGGGCCCCAGCTTTGCTCTGGGAGGACAGAGAGCTCAGCCATAGAATTACAGAAAATGAGGCTGGAAGGGACCTCAGGGGGTCACAGTCCAACCCCCTGCTCCAAGCAGGACCAGTCCCAACTACATCATCCCAGGCAATGCTTTGTCTGCCCGGGTCTTCAAAACCTTCAAGGATGGAGACTCCCCCACCTCTCTCCCTCAGTGTCCCTTTGAAAAGCCTGTGAGTGCTCTTATTATGATGGGGAGAAAGGGAAATGACAGCTCCCAGGGGGTTACAGCTCCTGGCCCCTGCAACAGGGAAGGCTTAGCTCTGGAGGGCCACCAGATCTCAGCCTGGTTCAGTCACAGGCCTGTTCTGTGTCCTCAAGCACATCCCAGCCCTTCTCCCTGCCTCGGTTTCCCCAGCTATTTGACAGAGTTCTTTGCCTTCACATTTGAAATGTTGGGTGGAAGGGGGGCAGACACAGTGGGTGGATGCTACCAGCCCTTTGCAAGAAGAGCTGAGCTTTCCCAGAGGAGCCTCTCAGCCCCTGCCCCGAGCTCTGCTCATGGCTGTCCCAGGGCTGGGGCTGCTCAAGCGCTCCAAGGTCACCTTCAAGCCCACTGCCTTCATCTGCCGTTCCAGAGCCAAGTGCCCTGGGGTCGGCTCCTTGGGGCTTGCCGCCCTGCGAGCGGAAGCCTCCTTGCCAACAAAAGCACTTCCAGTCCCTCCTGTGTTCACGTATCAGGCACTCAGGCATGGGTGCCTGGAAGCCACTTGCACGAGGGAAGCTTTCTGGTTCATGTTGTTCGAACCCGTGATCTGACCTGCAGCTCAGCTGCACAGACTGACTTGAGCTCAGCTCTCACAATCACACAAACTCCAGGGCCCTCTGTGCTCTCTTGTTGGCCCTGGGCACCCTGCAGTCCTGGTGCTGCTTTTACCTCAGGGGAGAAGGGGCCTGTCTCACAGAGCCTGCTGCCCAGGGTCCTCCGTGAGCAAGGCAGGGATGGAAGGGTTGCAGGAACAGAGAGGAGAATAGCAAGTTCCTCAGGTGGCCTGGGGATGCTGGCTTCCTTCTGCATTGGCTATGTAGAGATTATTTGGGCAGCAGCCAGGGAAATGCAGCTGCATGGACTTCACTGTGAGCAAAGGAGCTCTCTCGAGTCCCTGTGGGGTCTTGTAGGGCTGCCTGAGACCTGCACTCCTGCTTCTTGACTGTGATGGGCATGCAGTGGGCCCAAGCCTACCACCTCACACATGACTGCAGCATAGACTCAGCCCAGCAAAAAGAGTCTGTTTCCATTCATTACCAGGCCTCTGCTTTCCTTCTGCAATGACGCCTGAGCCCTTCTGGCGTGGGGCCTGGAGTCCTCGACCCTTCCTGCCTGCTAACCCTGCCCCTCTCCTTTCCCCACAGTGCAAGATGTCTGTGAACGGTCAGCGAGGAGAGTGCTGGTGTGTGAACCCCAACAATGGGAAGGTGATTCAGGGGGCACCCACCATCCGGGGCGACCCCGAGTGCCACCTCTTCTACACAGTGCACGAGCAGGAAGATCGAGGAGCACATGCCCTGCGTGGGCAGTAGATGGACGTGTTCCTGCTCACTGGAGACAGCTCGGCCTGGCCTCACTGCTGGATTTTATATGGGTTTCCACATCTCTATTTATCTCCTGAGAGAGACTGGCTGGGTGCATAGCAGGTGGCTCGCGATCCCTCACCCTTAGCCCCCTCAAGGAGGGCCCGGGGGGAGGGGGAGGGAGATGGGGCCGCTTTCCTTTAGCCTTTCACCTAATGCAAGCCAGAGAAAAACAGCTTCTGCTTTGCCAGCTCGGCCCCTGCCAGCCACCACCAGGCTCCCCTACAACTCCCGAGCTCCCCTCTGCATGAGGGAGGACACTGGTGGTGCCCGAGAAGGCCCAGCGCCCCCGGTGACCGCAAAGCACCAAACCCCCTTGTCCTTTCCCCTCTCCCTCCCCCTGCGTCTCCAAAGAGCTGAGACGATAACACTCTGGATGAAAATTGCTGCCCCCAAAGACCAAAGAATGTAAATACGACATCGCCTGCTGCTCAGGTCCCGTCAGCCTGTCCCTGCCATCAAGCTGCTGTGTGCGTTTGGTCATTTTGTGGGGGAGGAGGCAGTCCTGCCTTGCCCGCTCAACTCGCCCTTCCCTTGGGAGGCCTTAGAGGGTGGTGGATTGGAGACTGATCAAGCCCATCACTCAGGACCAGGCCCTGAATTACAGCCTCAGAGCTAAGGGCCCTGGCCCTTGATCTGCCAAGCCATCTCCATTCTCCTGGGCCAGGCCTTTGCTGCTGACGTTCTAGTGAAAGGCCTGGTCCTGTTGAGCATCTGTGCTGTCATCGTAGGTGCTCCACATTTCTGGGCTCAGGCCTTGCATGTGTAATGGAAGGAAGAAGCTTGTGAGGGCAGGGGGGTGGGTGACGATCCAGAGGGCCTTTCTCCCGCCTCACCAAAACCCATCTAAAACCCACACTCCCAAGCAGCTGTCGCCATCCCCCAGAAACCTTGCACACATTTTGTAAGCCAAGCACCGGATCCCTAGTGCTCCACAAAGCCCTGAACACGCACCCACATGTACATGTGCGAATGTGCACACACACTCATGTGCCTCGAGTAAAATCGGAGCCAACCCAGGAGCTGTCGGTGACGTTGCACGGGAAGATCGGCTCCCCAGCCGCCATTCCTTCACACGTTGATCAGGTCCCAGCAGCATCAAGCAGAAGCTGAGAATCAAGCACACGAGCAACAAGACTGTTGTTTTTATATCAGTATCGTTTCCCAAGCAATCCCTAGGGCCTGCAGAGCAATCCTTGGAGATTTCTTAATGTATTCAAAGAGGAAAGCAAAATCTCCCTCTTCCTACCCGTGGCCAAGGAACATGGGCAGCCAGTAGAGCCCTGGAGAAGCAGCCTCTTAGCAGGATGTATGGTGGAGGAAAAGGATGGTGTAGAAGGACAGCCAAGCCTGTGGGCTGCCTGAAAAGCAGAGCCAGCAGCTTGGCCAGGATTAATGCCTCGGAAGATCTTTCATCTTCTCCCCAGGGAAACATGCAGCGGTGCTGTGACTCGGTAGCCCGAGCAGTAAAAGCAATGGTGGCTCTGAGTCCTTTGGGGAAGCTGCAGCATCTTTTACAGGGTCGTGCACTGGCTGCTGAATCGAAAGAGCGGGGTTTGAGCTGGACCAGGATGGGCACATCACTGCCACTGCAGCGAAAGGCAGGCACGGGACCCCAACTCTACCTTCACAGTGTCACATGCTGCCATGCTTAGACGGTCTGCTTGTTCCTTGCAGTACAGCAGCTGGATGAACCCAGGCCGGAGGAGCCCACAAGCGATCCTGGGGAAGTGACAAGACCTGGCTTTTAACCATTTTTTCCGCCTTCTGCATCCTTTTTCTGCCCAGTTAAAGGACTTTCACTTGGTCTCATTTGGCGTTAATGGGAATCACTAGTACTTGTGTGTCCTCTGTTGGAACATGCCACCTGCACTCAAACACATGCACACACGCTCACCAAGCACATGTGCGCACACACAAAGATAGTCTTAGTTAACAATACCAATGGCAGACTCTCCTGAGAAAATGTCAGCGCAGAGGGACAAAGGAAGCATCAAGGGAAAAGAAGATCTCCAAGACTGGGGGTTTCATTTTCTTTTAATACGAATAGAAAAAATGCAGTATTTTTTCTGTTTTGGGAGAAGGATCCAGGTTTCAGATTGCAGCAGCAAGTGACCCACACCAAATCCCCAGCGTGGGGGCCGCAGTCTGAAATCCAGCCCCAGCCTGCGGAGTGGTGAGACTAAATGAATCCAGCTGAAAAGGGAGTGGGGAGTCGCTTTGGTTTTGGAGGTTTTACTTTGTGTGCACAAGCTAGGCATTGTAAAAATTGGTGCTACCTGTTTTCTGTTAACACCCACGGGGATTTGTTTCTGCTTTCCATGTAAACCTTGCGAGCATCAGCTCTCCTCTGCAGTTTGTACTTCTCATTTTGTTTAGAAATCAGGATGCTTTTTTTCCCCTCTCTTTCTCTCTTGGAAAAGCTGAACTGTGTAACGTTGGAATAAATTAAAGATGCCAAAAAAAAAGGGTCATCTTTCTTCCCCTCTATTAATAGAACACGTGGCCTTGCCTGATGCATTGCATGGCTTTGTCCTACGGGTATTGTACACAGTGGACTCTGCATGTAGTGAGCAGAGTTGGCCCTTTTATTATTATTGGTCCCAGTTGCGTATGTGTAGGACAAGGGTGTCAGTTATCCCGTCCGCCAGCTCTGTTTATGTAGCACATACATTAGATTCTGATTCTGCAAAAGGCAAGCCTTTATTTTTAGTAGAAACAAGTCAGTCTCTGGCTCTGGGGAGTGCAAAGGAAGTCCTCCATGTATGAATCATACAGAGCCCCCAACAGTGTTATGGAATCGTAAAATCATCAACAATGAGGGTGGAAGGGACCTCAGGGGGTCACATCTAGTCCAACCCCCTACTCTAAGCAGGACCAGCCCCAACTACAGCATCCCAGCCAAGGTTTTGTCTACCCAGGTCTTAAATACCTCCAAGGCTGGAGACTCCACCACCTCTCTGGGTAACCTGTTCCAGTGCTTTACTGCCCTCAGTAAGAGAGTTTTTCCTAATATCCAACCTCAACTTCCCTTGCTGCAACTTGACCCCATTGCTCCTTGTCCTGTCATCTGCTGGTGGTTCTGGTCTAGTCCAGAGCATCCACACTCAAAAGCCTCTCTGCAGAGGCAGGCGCATCCTTTCTGCTGGCAGAGTCCCTGCATTTCTGTCAAGCAGAGTCAAGCTTTTGCTGCCTTTGGGCGGGTGGAAGATGGTGTGTGTAGACACACGGCTGTGCCTTCTGCCGGCTGTCTGGCCTCTTCTGCAGTCAGAGTGCTCGCTACACTCTTGCTGGCATGGCAGCTGTAAGGTTGCTGTGTTGTCTCGGGAAAGGCACAGATGTCTTCACATCTAGGAAGCTGGGTGGAGACTGCCTCTACCTGCCTGTCCTGAGATTAGACCTGAGGACAGACAGAAGCTAAGCCCCAGAAAAGCATGAGACCAGGAGTCTCTGAGCTGCCAACTCCGTAACGTAACAAGATGTTGCATGACAGCAATTCTTGTTTTGTAGCAGGGGGAATGGAGGAGAGGCCAGGATGGAAAGCCTGAGGACGTGGGATGAGGGATTGCTGCTGGACAGGATACGCAAAGCAGTGGTGGAGAGTGAGAGACCAAAGCAGAGTAAGAACAGGAGGGACAGCAGGGTTAGAAAGGGACAAGAAACCAAGGGGAGACTGAGAATAGCCGAGACAGGGCCATATTTTCCAACAAATGAAGCTGGATGTTAAACAAGATGTTGAACAAGGAGCAAGCAGTCCTAACGCAGGAAATCCACTGACCATACACAGGTGGACTCCCCTTGGCTTCCCTGGGTACGCTCCTGTGTATGGAGATCTACCCATCTCAGAAACACAGAATCATAGGAAATGAAGGTTGAAAGGAGCTCAGGAGGTCACATCTAGTCCACCCCCTGCTCCAAGCAGGACCAGCCCCAACTACATCATCCCAGCCAAGGCTTTGTCTACCTGGGTCTTAAACACCTCTGAGGATGGAGACTGCACCACCTCTCCGGGGAGCCTGTTCCAGTGCTTCACCACCATCCCAGTGAGGAAGTTTTTCCTAATATCCAACCTCAACTTCCCTTGCTGCAGCTGGAGCCCATTGCCCCTTGTCTTGCCATCTGCTCCACTGAGACCAGCCCAGCTCCATCCTCTTTGCAGCCCCCCTGCAGGGAGGTGAAGGCTGCAATTCAATCCCACCTCAGTCTTCTCTTCTCCAGACTAAACACAAACCCATTTCCCTCAGGTTCTCAGCAGTCCTGTCCCCCAGTCCCCAACTATTTTCATTGCCCTCCACTGGACTCTCTCCAATGTGTCCACAACCTTTCTGCAGGGGGGGCCCACAGCTGGACACAGGACTCCAGATGTGGCCTCCCCAGTGCTGAACAGAGGGAAGAATCACTGCCCTCCACCCGCTGGAAGTGCTCCTACCAGTGCAGCCCAGGATGCCGTTGGCCTTCTTGGCGCTGAGGGCGCGCTGCTGGCTCTTCTCCTGTAACTACACCTGGACTATGGCTGGAGTGCATCAGGTTTCCCCCCAGGTAACAGGCTGGCAGGTCTGAGCAGTCTGCCATGGTGAACAAGCAAAAGTCCATGTCTTTGGGATCCATAAAGGTGTCTCAACAATGACAGGTCCAGACCTCAGGGAAGGTCACTCTGTGATGCTCTCTGGATAGATATTAATATTCTCTATTGCTTCCAATCCTAAAATGATGTGCAGCGCCCTGTGCAACAGCCACTGTTTCCCACTGATGTGGGTTAAGTGAAGCATGTTGCTTTTTAAAAAGAAGAATATGTGTCCTGGCATTGCTTAGAAGTCAGCAAATAAATAGCCAGGATCCAAAGTCAGACAGAAAGGACACAGCTGCACTTGGTGGCTGTTGTCTGAAGATCTCCGTTCAGTTAACTATCGCTGCTAAAGGTTCACAACCTCCATGAGAGGGAGGTGTGGAAAATAGAGGGTCCTGCAATGCTCTGAGCAGGAGGGGCCCACTAGCAGAGTACAGCGGAGGGCCCCTGGTCATCACGTCTAACCCTCAGCGTGCACAGGCAGCTCTTGATAAGGGAATCCCCAAATCACCACATCACACCCTCCTCCAAAAGCAAGAGCACCCCGTAACACCCCCAGGTAGCAGCAAGGGAGATGCACATGGGTGGATCTAGGATTTGTAAAGCGGGGTGCAGATGGTGTGCTGCAACAACACATATAACACAACACACGTTTTTTCTCTGGGTAAAAAGAAACTAGAAGCTTTACTAATATGCTAGGGGCCAAAGACTGCATTACTCAGTTTGACCTCAAAGCAAAAAGGAATATATTGGGGTTTGCACTAATTTGCTAGATTATAATGTTTAAAAAACACAGCAAACTAGGCAAGAAAGATATCGTTTTATCAGTCCCAGAGTCACTACAGTTAAACGCACATCTCTTCTTCAGAGTTTTGAAACAACATCTAGCCTTCTTGAGCATCTTGACAGGATGTCCAGCACTCCACTATCAGTCATTTCCACACTTGAGTTAATGTTCACCTGACTTAATGTTACTGCACTTAAGGTTTTTTAGCTAGAGCTAAAACCAGACTGTGAAACAGGGGAGAGAGATCGCCAGGAATGGTTAGCAGACACTGAAACTGCAGGAGAAAGGATGGCTTGATTAAGACTGGGTAGAGGGTAGCTTTACTACGAGGTTAGATGATGGATTTGTTTGGGAGGGTTTGGATATGGATGCTCCTGCTTCAGGAATCAAAGTGCGGGGTGAGACTTCACCACTGCTTCCACCTGGATCTGCCCTGGGAGCTTTGGGCATTGCCTCAACTACAGGGCAACAGTTGGCACCTAGTTGCTTGGCCGATGGCAGGAGGATTGTGCCCCACATTATATAGGAAGGCAAAAACCCTGCAGTGTTTTAGGAAGTAGAGGAAGAAAAGCCCCACACCTGGGAGAGACTAAAGCAAGGAATAGAGGACAGTGGACTATGCTGTCTGGGACGATGGGTTGCCAGCCTGACTCCTGCAGAGCGTGCCCTGGGGTTTTGTAATACCTGTACCTACAAGACCACCTCTTATCTCATAGCTGGCACCTCCTGGGGCATGGGGCCAGGCTGCTGGCTCAGTCAGGTCGCCTTCGACCAGCTGACACATGAAAGGCCCATCTCAGGGGAAGGGAGACCCACGTCCTCCTATCACATTAATTCAGATCCCTCCCCAGGGAGGGAAAAGGCATGCCCACTGCAAACGCGGCACAGAGCCATGGGGCAGGGGGCACCGGGGGTGTCAAGACACTGATTTCATCATAGGTGTGAGGTGCCGCGAAGGCAAGGTGCCATCTCACAGTTTGGCCCGTATTCAAACCGGCCACCCATGCCCCCAAGGCCCAGATCCTCTGGGCTTTGAGGCGCCTCAAGCCCGTGAAATGAGTGGGGACAAGGACCCTACGGCCCTCTAGAAAGGACATGCAAGTGAGGCTTTTCCTGTCCAAGTGGGGAGGGTGGGCAGCCACCTCCCCCGAGTCCGGACCCCCAGGTCAGAGTCCACGTTCACATGCTCGCCAAAGGGACGTTGGGAAGGCCAGAGGATCTCACGCCCGATGGGGACGGCGGCTTCATCCCCACCCAGGTGGGCAGAGCAATGGGTGAAGGGAAACCCCTGCTGGGCTCGAGGAGGTCTCACTCGCACGCTCCGAGCTGTGCATATGACGTGGTTCTGCAAGCGTGAACCCACACACGTGTGCCGACCCTCGTATGCACACACCAGCTCACTCTCCTGAGACTTTGCACACCTGGGGCACTAACCATGGGGTGCAGAGACATCATAAGGCCCCTCCCTGGTGCACAGGGAAGGGGAACTGGGCCACCCTTAGGGCTCTGCAGCTGTGCCTTTTCCTTGTCCCCCAGGCTCCTGAGCCCCCGCCCCCTCAAAGGCCAGGCTCCCAGGTGGCTCTGGTCATGGAGTGGGGGATCTGGGCTCAGCCTCCCTGTTTGGGAGGTTGCACATTGGCTTCCTGAGTTAGGCAACTGCCTGCCCGAAGTGAGGGGGGCACTGGATGCACAGAGCTGGCTGGAAGCAGAGCAAACTTCTTTAGTACTGGATGGGCGCAGGTAGGAGGTGGGGGCTGAATGCTTGCCTAGGAAGAGAGCTGGCAGAGGACTGGGAATTATTACTGGGACCGGTGCATTTAAAGCCAAAACACCCTGCTTGCCTCCATCGCTGTTCTCGGAGGAGCCTGCAACCTGGCTGTAAAGCATGGAAGCATGGAGCGCAGCCTCCCCCTGGTGGGCAGCACGTGTCAGCGCCACGCTGGTCAGACATGGGCCGCGGGCCTTGTTCTCTCCTCCCTGGGTGGGTCAGGGTTGCTCTGTTGCCTGAAGAAGTGTGTTTGTGCCCCAAAGCTTGCAAAGAGCAATTCCCTCAACTTTTTAGTTGGTCTAATAAAAGAGATCACATCTACCCAAATGACCTGGGTCAGGGGCACTTCCGCTCTGGCTCTTGCTAATGTCTTGCAACATAGGAAATGCGGGAATTTGATCCCCTCGTGCCCTGGTGCTCGATGGGTAGCATGTTCTGCTTCTCCAGCGCCGAGGCTCCGGTTGGAGACTGGCAGCGTCTCTCCTCCCCGTAGGCCAGGCTGGTTAATCTCTCCGTGCTTTGCCCGGTCCAGTCTAATTGACTCTAGCAAAGGGGGTCCAGTCTAATTGACTCTCCTTTGGGGTCGCTTCCACCATGAAAGGAGACAAGGTAACCGGCAGCAGCACACCTGAGCCTTGGCCCAGCGGGCCCATGTAGCCTGGGCCGGATCCATCCACTGCAGACTCCCCAGCTGCACGCAGGGGAATGGCACTGACTTGCCCCACAGCGGGGTTGTGCCGGGTGTCTGGGGGAAAATGACCCTCTGCAAAAGCTAAGCGGTGCTCTGGGATTGTTGCTGTGTGGGGGGCATTTCCAAGGGAGGTCTGCATGCAGAGGTTGGGAGAGCTGGGTCGCGGGGACATCGGTGCTCAGACATCTGGTCTCTGGACCTGCTGCTGTGGGAATCAGCAGGAGTTCAGTATGCCTTGAACCCAAGGTCTCTGACAGAGGGGCTAAATGTGGAAGGGTGTTTGTCCTGTGACGCATGGGAGCGAGGATGTGAGCATGTCTCAAGGATGCCCAGGGAATCAGGGAATTGTGCTATGGAAGAAGAGCAAGCAGCCAGCCCCTGCAAAGGCTGTTGCATTGGGTGCAGTAGGGTTGCAGGTCGTATTTGGGAGCAGAGCCTGGTTTTTCTGAGCTGTTTAGGATGCATCTGTCCTGTCCCCAGCTCCCCAGGCCTCACCTTCAAGAAGGCTTTGCCAGCTCCTGTTGGCTTGGCGCAAACAGCTCAACGGCACCAGCTCCAAGGGACAATTTCCCTGACACCCTTTGAGAAAGATCAGCCCCAGATGTGTTGCCTAAGGACCAGGCCACCCCGCAGCTGCGAGGTTGTCTGCCCCCAGAAACGTGCTCTTTCTGGCTTCCACCTCAACGCGTAAGGGCCCATAAACTCTCCCCTACATTCACTCTTGGGCTCCCTGATTTCTTTCCTTCCTCCCCTCCCCAAATCTCTATTCCCGGCCCAGCCAGACCCCTCCCCACCCGTCTGGAGGGAGCATGCACACACACATGCGCACAAGCTAACTGAATGCATAACTTTATTAAATAAATGCTTCGTCATGAGAAAAGACAAAGATCAAAGAGTAACATAAATTATAAGTTGAATAAATAGTATACAGCGATCGTCACTTTTTTTAATAAAATGTGAGATTTTTTTCATTTTTTTCTTTTTTTTTAAAGTACAAAACGCTAAAATAGAGCAGTACGCTCCTCTTCCATGGTCTGTTTTTCACAAACTTGTTTTTTTTTTTAAATGTTTTTTTTCTTTCTCCACCAGTAAGATTATGAATATTTCTCATTTACTGAAAAAAAAAAAAAAAAAGAAATCAGAGCTACTGTATGTATGTAAAGTTATAAAGAGCTACCGTAAAATTGTGTAGTGAGTATTGCTTAAAGATAAAACCAGGCAGGAACCTCCAAATCCGGTGTGTTAACAACTGTGCTATAATGGGCTATAACAGTATGGTGGAAGGACGGTACCCGGGCGGTGGCGGGGCAGGTGGGGGTCAGCGCAGTGCATCACATGGTGAGCCGAGCTGCTGTTACCAGGACAGCTGTCTGGAATCGAGGTGAATTGTCGAGGGTTTAAATATATGCATGCCGTTGAGGAAAAACACCAAAGAGAGAGGCGGGGCAAGACAGAGGAGGAGGAGAAATAGTGCAAAACGCTCTTGTACTAGTGGTTTTTATAAAAAAAAAAAAAAAAAAAAATAAAATAAAAAAAATAAAATAAAATCAGAGTGTCCACTGCAGCACAGACAAGGAATAACCCAGCGGGTGAGGAGCTGTTTGCACCCCCTGCTCCCGATGCATCCGAACCCCAGGGAGCCCTTCCTTGGGGCTGCCTCCTGCCCGGCTGCTCTTTGGCTAGCACAGTGGTCGAAGGAGAAGGAAAGGCAGGCACCGGCGGCCGCAGTCACCGCTTTCCTCATGCAAGACCCCTGATGGCGCACAGGACGCCTTCCTCGAGGAGGCAGATGAGACCGAGGGGAGTTGTGATCCCTCCTATAGCAAACCGGAGGGCAGAGGACCAGCAGGAAGGACCCTGCTGAGGCTGCTCGAACGCAGGGAGCGACGTGGGAAGCGCGCCCAGCAAAAGCCAGGCCTGGAAGGGTCTTCCTTCAGCCCTACAGCTGCGTGCACAGGTCCACCGGCTCTCCTGGGGTCTCAGCCCGCTCTCAGCCCCCTGCAGCCCCACAGCCCACCCCGCTCCCCGGGCACGCACCGGGAGCTCGGCACGACAGGTCATTCGAGCCTTCCCAGGTCTGAAAAGCAGCAGGGTGTTTTCAATGGGCCAAAGCTGCCCCGGGCAGCACCACACGAACAGATGGGCTTTGCAGCCCGAGCCACAGGGCACGGGATCTCGTGGGCTGATTTCAGAGGGGGAGAAGACTCCTAACGGGCTAGAAGGTGGCGGCCACCTCTTAAAGAGCGCTGGTTACCTGGGGACACACCTGCATGCGCCCACGTGCGCGCACATTGGTGCGGGGGTGGTTTCTCTCGGCTATTGCCTGCGTTTTCTGGTCTAGGGACCAGCCTCCATTTCCACTTCCTATTGCCCGTCAGTCAGAGGGACGCGTCCTGCTCTCTGCCCCTTGCAAGAGTCTACCCCATAGAGGCAGGGGTCAGGATCAGGGCTTGACCCAGAGCCTGGGGGTCAAGCCCAGCCACAAACTGGCCCCAGAAGTGCATCCCGGAGCGGTCTCGGGACAAAAGCTACAGGGTCCCAGCACAGCTGGGAGTCACACCGCTGCCCTCCCCTGACCACAGCCACAGCCCGACCCCATGCCAGACCAGGCATGCCCCTCCCCATGCAGCCAAAGGCTTTCAAGTTTCGAGAAATAAAATAAAATTTAAAAAAAGATAGATAGATAGATAGACAGATAGATAGATAGATAGATAGACAGAGAAAAGAACGAGAGAGAGAGGGGAAAGGGAGGCGTCTTGGATGAGGGGGGTACTGGCCATAGGCAGGCGAGAGCAGTCTTCTGAGGACAGCCGGAGGAAGAGAGAAGGGAAGGCCTACCCATGGGATGCCGTCATGCCTGCGGCACGGCCCTCTCTCAAGGAGGGGCTTCCTCTTTGCCCCACTACTCAAACCCTTTCCAAGCCACCCACCCTTTCTCCCACCACTGCCAAGCTGGGGCATCCCCGATCCCCTCCAATGCCCTCCGTCACCACCCAAAAACTCCTGCTCTGACCCCAGAGATGCCTGCAGTAACGCACACAGGGAAAGTGGCACCGAGTGAGACTGGATCTGCACAGCCCCGCACCTTGTAGGGGGGGAGAGGCGGACGCTGAGCTAGGCCCTGGCTTTGTACATGGTGACCAGCCTCTCTGGGGTGCAGTGGTTTAGGCACCTTGCTGGATCCAACCCAGTGGATGTGACAGCCAGGAGTGAGACCCTCAGGAAATCCCCATCCCTGGTGATGGAGATGGGCTGCAGGGGGGGTGTTCCTGCCATTTTTCTCCTCTCTGCTATTCACACGGCTTGGTCCTGATCCCAGTGACACTAAGGACCCTTCACACAAGTGCAGCAGCAAAGAGGGGTCTTTGCAGGTGTAGAAAAAGCTCCCCCCGAGCATCCCCCCCAATTCAGGGAACCCCCAAGGCCACTGTGCAATACGCCCAGCCGGCGAGCATGGCGCACAAGGGTTTTTTGCAGAGGATGAGGCAGAGCAGCCCAGAGCCTCCTCTACCGGTCTGCTGGAGGCCTGGCAGGGCAGGACCCTCCGTAGCACCGGGGAACAAGGAGCATGTTTCAAAGCCTCCTCAATCCTTCTGCCCCAAGCCCGGAGAACGAGGCCTTTTGAGGCCACCGGGCAGCCCCGTTTCACACCCGGGACTCGCCAGGCAGCCCACTCCTCCGCTCCCCTACACCCAACCTCCCATGCCAATGCAATCCAGAGTGAAACCAGAACCGAAGCTGCCTCCTAGGTCCAGGGTGAGAGGGAGACAGAGCTGGACCAGCGTCCCTTTAGCGCAAAGCTATTGTCCCTCCCGGAGGCTCGCCGGTTCCCTTTGACCTGCGCTCGCGGTGGGCATCCTTCTTCCCAGGTGTGCTCTCCCAGGTGTCTCAAGTCAGCATGTTGTCTGGCCGTGCTCCCGGCCTGCTGCCCCACACGTCTTGACGCACAGCGCTCCCCATCTGGGAGGGAACGGCCGCTGTTTCGTGTGCACGTGCGTGTCTGCATGCGCAGACGTCTAGCAACAGGGAGAGGCTTCTTAATCACTAGTAGGTCTCCAAAGCAAGGATGAAGCCCATTGCTCCTTTCCCTGGAGGGCTGTTTTATTTCCTGCAGGGTCTCTGTAGAAGCAAACCTAGCCAAGACCCTTGTCATGGTGAAATAAGAGAAGAAACGGTCTCAAACTCAAGAAGAAAAGTAGAGTCCCAAGGACGTCGCGGTCTAAGCCTGGCGAAGCAGCTTGAGTCCATTTACATGCCCTGAGGCCTCCCGGTTTGCTCTGGTTGGACTTGGGGGCCTCTGACTGTATGGAGCGAATGGAAACCATCTGCAGGAGCCTTGAAAGGGGTGTTTGAACACTGGACTAGGGGAAAAAAATAGATATGGGCTTGCACGTATCTGTGTGCGCATGGGTGTGTAGCATTCACCAGCCTCGAAACGGCATCTTGGCCTGGGGCAAACACATATTTGGATGGGCAATTAAAAATGTCATTAGTTTCTCTCCATCACCGTCTTCATCTTCATCATCGTCGTGACACATATGGTGCCAGGGGGGCCAAGGAATGCCCCAATCCCACAACCCCTTAAGTAATGCACGGGCTTGAACATTCGCGGTCGACTTGCAAGGGATGTTTGTCTGCGACAAGCCCAGGAGATGGTTCGAGGGAACGGCTCTGCACTTGAAGTTGAAGGCGCCACCATTCAGGACAGGGGCTGCTTTTGCAAGGAGGCGACAGACCACAGACGTCCCCACGCTGATGGAGAACAGCTCAACAGAGTCACACGTGCCAGGAAACGAGATCTCCTGCTGAAGGGACACCACCCCTTTCCCCCGAGGGGCTGGAAAGGCGGGGTTGTTTTTCCGAAAGTCTACCAATACATTTGGTTGGCATCTGCGCCGTTGACCCGCTCTCTCGCATAAGGCAAACCATTAAAAAAAGGTATATAAAAGGCTATCTACGAACCCCCAGCAATCTGCATATATCTATGGCTATAGATATATCGATAGAGAGGAGGATAAAAATCAAAGCCACTCAAGTCCTAGCAGAGGAGAGGGGAAGGGGAAAATCGGACATGGAAGAAGGGACTCGAGTGGCAGGAGCGGGCGTGTTGCTCATGGCAGGGCTCCTCTGTCTTCTCCAGAGACCGCAGGGGAAGCGGCTCGCTAATCCGGGGCAAAAAGTAAAAAATAAAAAACGAAGGAATAGTAAAAATCAAAGCAAGCCACGAGAGCAAAACACCAACTCAAGTGCTTTCGAGCAATTCCTACAGGTTCGTGCTGGCTCCGCTCCTTGGCGGGGAGCAGGGAGCCGTGGCCGGGGGAGTCGCGGGGAGCAGGGATGAGGCACGGAGGAAGCCACTGGCTCGTCTTTCTGCTCCTCCTTTCCTGTCCTCTGTCAGTCTGTGTCGTCGCGGTGGCCGAGGTCGAGGACGGACTGTCGATTCCAAGGTTCTCAGGTTCTTCAGCTTGTTTCTTTTTATTTAAAAATGAGATGAAAGGAGTCCGAGTCCGGGGCGCGGGGAGGCACGGGGGTCGGGGAGGTCTCAGCAGGGGGTTCACTCGGTGTTGCTGCTGTCGAAGTGGTGGCACTGGAGGTCTCCGGACACGTACCCGCTCCCTGGCAGCTTCAGGCCGTACTTGTCCACGCACCAGCACAGTCCGCGCTTCCGACCTCGGGACGGCTTGCACTGCGGAGAGACGCGGGGAGACGTCAGAGAAAGGCTGTCAAGCTTGCGGACCACGGGCACTGATACCCGAAAGCTTGCAAAGAAGAATTTTCCCGACTATTTGAGTGGGTCTAATCAAAAATAGCAGATCTACCCAAAGGACCTTGCCTGCCTCGATTCGCCGTGCGTTTCCACAGCTGAATGAAGTGAGAGCAGACGGCAATGAGGAATAGGCTAGCGGGGACTTGCTTGAGGGCGGCCTGGACTGCAGCCGGGGAGCTAAGGGGCGGCTAACAGAGATGGACAAAGAGTTGCAGAGTGGGGCTGTGCGGGCAAAGCTCTTAGTTTCCCAGCTAGAAAATGGAGGAAAACAATCCTTCCTGTCTCTGACATTTTGATTATCTCAGGCACCGCTGCGCTGGACAACAGGCGCAGTATTGCCATGATTTTCCACGGGCTGCTGCCCGAAGGGGGCTGGGAGCCGCTCTCGATCCCGGCTCTAGCAGATTTGTGCCCCCTGCTAGGACACTGCTGAGATAGAGGGGGTCATCCCCCCTGAAGCAGACCGCACTGGCTTCCAGTGAAGACGCTACCTGTTTCCTCTTGTAGAAACCCTTCCTGTCGCAGTTGGGAAGGTGCACGGCCCTGGGGATCATCCGCTGGCTAGTTTTGAGCTCCTGCAGCGACGCCTCCATTTGTCTGCGGCAAGGACCCTGCCGAGAGGTGACAACCAGGGTGAGCCCCACCGTCCTGACCCGACCGGCCTGAAGACACCCCGTCCCATCCGGGGTCGCCCGGGAGGGGTGAATCCCTCCGGGCTGAGGCTGGGACACAGCTCTGTGCTTTCCAGCTTGCTCTTCCCACCAAGTAGACCAGACGCCTGAGCAGCCCAAGCCTCCTCTGGTGGTGCAGGGAAAATGGGAGAGGGGAAAGGAAAGGAAGAACGAAGGGGAAGGCGGCGTGCAGGGGAAAGGGCCCATGCAAGACTCACCAGCTCGAACTCTGGCCTCAGCTCTGGGGCAGCGACCCGGGGGTGCGCCGTGTTCTCCGCCGCGCCGACGAACTTGCTCGAAGTCAACTTCTTCCTGCGGTCCTTCTTCAGGGCCTCGGCCTTCTGCTCGGAGAGGCGCGGGTGCTTGGGCCTGTATCCCTTGGGCGCGTAGGTCTCCTCCGTCATCTCCGAGGTGGTCGGCTCCTCATGCTCTCGGGACTCCTTCTCTGGAGGGAGAAAGGCAGGGTGCGGCGTGAGCAGGCGGGGCCTTGTCGACCCACCGCTTGCCAGCTTGACGCACCCCACTTCGCTTCGTAAGGCCACATACGACTGTGTTTCCCTTCCTAGAAAGGTCAGCCCCTGTTCTCATCACTTGGAGCATCCACTCAGGGCTCCAACGAGAGCGAACCTCTCCGGACGCTGCATTGCATGCTGCAGATATAGGCCACCCCCAATTAGTACGGTGGAAAAACATGCGTGGTCTCTGTACCCACGGGCTCTGTGGCGTGCAAGGATATTTTATTTGCCGCAGAGCAGCGGAGTTACCCATAGGTCCTACCCGCCGAAGGGCATTTGGGGTTGACCCTAATGTAAACGGGCAATGGCCGTTCAGGTTGGGGCATCGGCCATGCGAGCCTCCACACCGCTAGGCTGAGCGGCTACCTGGTCTCAGGACAGGCCTTTGCCCTTCCATGAGGATGAAGGAGTTCGGCAGAGATGGCCAGCTCCTATCAGTGAGCCGAGCACCACGGCTCAACTACCGGAGGATGGCTGTCTTTTTAAGACCTCCTGGGTAGCACGGTTGACGCCGAGCGGGGTTGAGCCCCCGCTCGGAGGCGGCTGCACGTCTGCGGTGGCTGCATGCTCCCCGCGCAGGGGATCTACGTCCTCCGCAGCGCCGCGGCATCCGACGCTATCCAAATTCCTACCTCGGAGCACCGACATTTATGGCTCTGAGCACTAACGAACTCCCCTTGCCGGGAACAGAGGCAGCGCTAAGTCAGCTGCCGCTTTACCCATTGTAGTTGCCCCTAAATATATCGGGAGGCCTTCTGGATGCCGTGATCCCTCGGCCGGTATGGTTTTAGCAGATGGGATGTCGTCAAGTCTCCTGAGCGGTTATATATAGGAGCAAGTTGGTGACAGCCTATACTTAGCTGACTTGTGACCTTTCATGCAGCCACCGGAGTAAAAGAGTTATTTTGGGGTCTAAATTCGAATAAAGTTCTAGCCTCCGGAGGACCCCCTGCGATACATTCCCAAAAGGCCAGCGATGATGCTTCGGCGGTGACAGAGAAACCGCCCGGGCACGGGACCTCGGGAAAACGGGGCCCAGGGTAATTCGTGCAGAAAGACAAGGCGTCGGGCCTATCAGGCTGCGCCCGTCATTATCGAAAGGACTGACTGAAAGTGGGCGACCACCCCCCAGCCTGCGCTAAGGTACCGAGAAAGACCCAAGGGCTGTTTCTAGTGTAAGAATTATTTCCTGGTCCTTCTCAAGCCCCCCAAAACCCCCCTCAAGGAAGCTCCCGTGGGTATTTTCACCACCGCACCGAAGCAGGCGCGGCCGGCGTGGAGCCGCGCTGGACGGACGGGCGACCCTGCCGGAGGGCGGCGCACAGGAGGTGAAGAAGTAGTTTGGGTCCACTGTTAGCAGCTGTGGGGGGAGCTGAAGGGGGGGTGTATTTTCTATTGAGGGGCTTTTGCAAGCCCTGGGCTATCGGCACCTGGGCGAGGTGATGGCGGAGCAATCCACGGGCCGACCAGGAGGTGGCACCACGCGCCTTGGGTTTGGCCGAACCCTTGTCCACACATGGCCAACGTGCCCCGGTTTCGGGAAGGCCGGGGGACCTCGGGAGCATCGTCCCGGGCCCAGTTTCCACCACGCGCTGACCCCCAGCAACCCCCAGGAGACCCCAATGTCCTTCACGCACGGTGCTGAGCATCAGTGCCCGTCTGCAGCCCGCCTGCGTCTCGCCAGTCCCAGCGAGAGACTCTCCGATCTCTACGGCGGGGCGCTGGCATCCGGGTTTCCAGCGCTGCCAGGACAGGCGGATGCTGCGTCTCTTCTTACGCACACAAATGTCCTTAGCATCGCGCCCTGCAGGCTCCTATTTCCAAAACCCAAACGAGGGGTGCAGACGCGCCCCTTTAATGAAGACCCTGGCCAGCTATAATACGTTAGGGGCTCTTTGCTGCTCCGACTCGAAGTCCAGGCGGGAAAAGCGGCGCGTACAGCCGAATAACCGTCCTCTTGAGGAAACCAACCCATCTGCCCCGGGTCAGCCCCACACCGCTGTCTCCAGCGGCAGAGAGGAGGGAGGAGGTGCAGCCCCATCAAGGCGCTTGGTCCAGCACCCCGCCGGGGACCAACACCTGACCCCTTCAATGGAAGACGATGTACCCGGTGTCCCAAAAAGAGCATTTCTGCCGAAAACCACGCCCGGAGGAGAGAGGAGCCCGTGGCTCGTTGAACCCAGGTCCCGTCCGTGCCCAGGTCACTCCCGCTCCCGTTGGAAGGACGCGAAGCTCTGCGCCCTTCGAGGCCTACTTTAATTTTTGGGGGGAAACGAGAGAAACAAGTTAGCTGCGGCTACATACCCCTTGTCCTTTCCGAAGGCGGTGCCGGCGGCACGTGGCTGACTCCAGCCGTAGAAATTACAGCAAGTCGAAGCAATTTGGTAGACCTGGAATTTGTCCCCGCACCAAACCCGGAGAGCAGGGAAGCGGCCGGGCCAAGCCCCGCGGCCTCCCGGCGCCACGGAGCGGGTGCAGGGAGAGCCGAAGCCCCGGGAAGGCACCGGGGGCCGGGGTTTGCGTGCGGAGGAGGCTGCTGGAAGTGCCTGGCGGCTGCCCAGCTCCCCGCACTGCTCGTCTTTATCCGCCAGAAAAGTGCCTGCTTTCCCCCCCGTGCCCCCGGAGCTGGGTGTGCAAGCCGGCAGCCCTCGGGGATCAGGGAAGGGGGTCGGTGTGCCGCTGGGGGCCAGATCTGCCTTGCAAGCCACCTCCTGGCACCTGCAGCAAGAGGGCCCTGGCCTCCCCCGTGCAAGGAGCTGACTTTTGCCCCAACTTTCCTTTTTAGTGGGGAAAATAATCCTGGCTGGGATGATGCAGTCGGGGCTGGTCCTGCTTGGAGCGGGGGGTTGGACTCGATGTGACCCCCCGAGGTGCCTTCACACCCTCCTTTTCTACGAGTCTATGAAAAGCAAGCCGCAATGAGACCCCGATGGGCACATCGGGAAATGAGACCTTGGCCATCAGCGGCCCCCAGGAGATTTGCAGCTAAACTTTCTGAGCCTTTTCCCCGTGGAGATACTAGGTGGGATCCAGGGCATGAGCGTGCTGCTCCGCGCATTTGCTCCCGGCGAGCAGAGCAGGAGCCCCCAGGCACCGGGTGGATCTGCTGCTTGGCAAGACACCGGACCAGCCCTGCTCCGGGCGCCCGGCCAGGGACAGCCGGATCCCAGCGTTCGTTCCCGCCGCCAGCCTCGACGGCTGCAAGGAAAACCTCCCCTACGTGACTCGGTGTTCGCCACGCGGGGCTGCAGCTGGGATCCTGGCAGGAGGACTCCTGGAGAGCCGCTCCGCAGCCCCCGACGCGAGCCCACTGCTAGCGGGCGCCCGGGTCCTCCACGCCCTCCCCTGTCTGCTCTGCTGCTCTGCTTTCTGCTCCCTGCCCAGGTCCCTTCCAGAAGTTAGAGCCACCACAGAGTTGCTCTGAAATACGCCTTGTTTCCCCTCCTCTCCTGCAGGCCTTGTGAAGCAGATACCCCTGGTGTAGTGCACCCCGGCTTGCCCCGTACACCGGGGTGCCCCAGCTGGGGTAGCTGTTCTGCTCGGGGGCTAATATCAGCTATCATAAAGGAAAGGAAGAAATAGCTGAGAATCAGGCCCAAATTCTGGTGTTGGAGACAGGTGCCGCTGCAAACGGCCTGTTTCCCTCCCTGAGAATAAGCCAGCCCTCCTCTTTTCTTCCTCGCTTAAGTTACGCTGCAAGCTCCCTGACCGCTCGGGTGCAAAGGAGGCCCGTAGCACGCGCGTGTGCGTGGGGGGCTGTCGCGGGGCAGAGGGTGAGCCCTGTCCGAATCGCTCAGAGGCTCCTACAGATTGGGCTGGATTTTGGGGAGTCTCTCTGGCTGCTGATTGGAGGCCGTGGAAGAGGGGCTGCAAGAATGATGATCGTCTGTCCACAGATTCGCACAACCTAGAAGGCCATTTGCCAGTAAACTGTCAGCGAACACAGTTCCCTCTATTACTGTTGTTAATGTGATGATGATGAGGAGGAGGAGGAGGGTGGGAGAAGCACAACTTGTACCTGGCAGGGAGGGTACAAGTTCAGTGCCCCGCATTACCTAGCACTGAAATGCAACCACTTCTGGGGAGGAGCGCTGCACCTGATCAGCCCCTTGCTTGTGCAAGCTCCCAAGGGAAGGGATCCAGCGCGTGCGCTGGATTTTAAGGGACCTGGGTAAATGGTCCTAGTTGCTCAAAATGATCCCAAGCCCCTTTCCACTCTGGCTCTGCGTCTCCCCAGCCCAAAGACGCACGCTTCGCCCCTCCTGCCTCACTCACCCACGATAAATACTGGCTATCACCCTGTCCCGTGGCACTAAGAAGATGCCAGCACCTCCTCGCGGGATGAAGGCAAGCACCAGCCTCCCCCATCCCCCGCTCATCTCCACAGTGCCCACTGGTTGCCCGCTTTGCCGGACGCGGGGCTGAGCCCCAGCCATGCACACACCCAGGCACAACCGCGCAGAGCTGGGCCTGCACCCCCTCCACTCAGCCCCACGACACACAATCCCCCCTCTGTGACTAGCTCCTCAATCCCCTCTCCCCAGCTCCCCAACCTGCACGGTGAGGTTGCTCCTCGTTGCAAATCCCATCCCTGCCCTCCGAGACCGGCTGTTGCACAAGCACCACGTCCTGGCTGCTTTGCTAGGGACATTCAGCTCTGCGGGGGGGACCTAATTCTTATTTCTCCCTTTCCAAAATCTCCTTTGCCTGCTAAGGGCTTTCTCTGCCCACTAACCCCGGGCGGGAGTCGACCCCATCACCCCAAGGAGCAAATCTCAGTCACCGATTGCTATGTCCAAGCTACTCCCCTGCAGGCGAGCGCAGAAATGCACAGCAGAGTCGCTCCTTCCTTTTGCCTTCCAGTTGCGTGTAAGCACGTGGCTCGAGCGAGCTCGGGAGCCTACGCGGGGATCAGCCCGGACAGCCAAGAAAACTTTTCACTTCAAGATAGCAGGTCTGGACGAGGAAGGGCTCGTTATGGAAACCCTGCCAGGCAGGAGAGGCCCCCCACGCAGAAGCAATGGGAGCGAATGACCCCGCTCGTCACGGAGCTGGGAGGGGGAAGAAGCCAGGCGGACCGAGCGGGGATGCAGGAGGACCAGGCCTCACGCGGCGAGCACGCGGTCCCCGCTCAGGACCTACGCCCCAACGATGTCACCCAGTGATCTCAGCCCCGCTGCGTCCGCTCAGCGCCGTTTGGCACGGACGAGAGCCGGAGCGGCCAGGGACGGCTGTCCGAGATCTTCCCCTTCCCGGCGACGGCCCAAGGGGCGCGCTGGGGCTCCGGTCCTCGGGCCTGAGCCTCACCCCAGCCCAGCCACGAGCTACAGGCCACCTTTCGTGGGGCGAGGAGGGGTAAGGATCCAACCCAGCTGAACTCGGAGGAGACGCGCGCGCCGACGGCAGAGGCTGGGCACTTCGGGAGCCCGCGGAGCAAGCGCCTGCACCGCGTGAAACAGCACGGGCACTCGCTACGGGGCAGGCACCCGAGGAAAACTAGGGCCGGCCGGCCGGCCGGCTGCAGTGCGAGCACTTAGAGGCTGGACGCCCTCGCGTCCCTTTCTCCCCACGCTGCTAGGACTGCGCCGGGGGCGCTCGGGCCACCGCCACCTGCTTGGGAGAAGGAGGGTGGTCAAGTGGAGGACGCTCACAGCAGACCCCGGGGCGGACAGGGCCGAGCTGCAAGCCGACGGCTGCGTCAGGTTCGGCTAAGCGTAGGGTCACAGCGCGGGTGCCGCGCTCAAGTCACATCCCACGCGTGGGACGATCGCCCACGCCTTCTCCCTCTCCAAACCTGACCGGGCTGGTGCACGAGAGGCTCCGGACCTGCATCCTGGGAACCCGGCGGGCAGGAAACAACCTGCGGAGGCTTTTCTCTGCAAAACCGGACACGAAAGGGCCACGTTTCCTGGGAAGATTTGCCCAAAATAGCTCGTCTGGAAGTGTCCCCTCAGCAGATCCGCAGGGGAGAGGGTCCTGCCGCGCGAGCCGCCAGGGGCGAAGCACGGGAAGGTGCTCTCTTGCCGATACGAGCAGGCGCATGCGGGACGGGTTTGAGATGCAGACCGTCCCCCCGATGACCCTGGGGCGCCCGTGCTGAGCTGCGGAGGGAAGAAGTTTACTTTAGCATCCAGGGCAATGAGTTCATTTGGACTCCAGGGGTTGCACGTGCAGGTCCTGTCTCTTATCTGTGTGCACAGACGACCGGAGCGTGAGGTTAGCACTGCTTTTTTGCAATTTGGAGGAGGTAAACAGGTCCCCTCTATACAGTTTTGCTGCATGCAGCGCTCTCCTGGCAGGGAGAGAGTCCAGTAACGCTCTGATTTGACCACATATATGTATTGTGAAGGTGGCTAATAACTTCGTAGGCGCTGCTGAGTCCTATGTGCAGTGTTGCGGCGCTGGACACCCAACGCTCCTAGCAGAGCCGACAGAACAAATTGCATCTTGAGGGCTTCCTCCAAGGCGTCTGCTCCCTGCCTACAGCAATACTAAATCCAGCACCGTTCCACTGATTTCCACCCATAATTTTGTTGCCCTGGTCGGAGGCTGGAGATCTCAGCAGCATGAAGCTGGTAGGCCCGTCCCCCGCTTCTACAAAGATGCCCTACGAAAAGAAGGAGAAATGGACGTTTTCCTCAGGAAGTCAAGGATAGCAAGGAGGGAGGCAGGGGGCAAAAAAAGAAGGGAAAGAGGCCAATGGCTTGATTGACGGCTCTTCTGCAATCAAAGGTGATGGAAACGTTGGAGAGGAACCCGCGGGAACCCGAAGTGCTGCTTTCTCCTCCTGGCCGGGCGACAAGCAAAATCCGAACATTTTTTTCAACGAGCAAACCCTTCTCCTCCTTTCCTGGAGCTATCGCTGGGAAATACCCTCCCTGAACAGCGGCAAGAGCTCCCCGGCAGGGTTGCAGCTGCATCGCTCTCCAAAGGGGCGGCAGATCGGAACAAGACCCGAAGCAAACCTCGAACATTTCACACCGCCGGGGTCCGAGCGCCTTGCTCCGCGCCCGGTGCCAGGTGACTCAGCCGCAGGGAGGAGATGCCAGCTTAGGACGGTCGGTAACTTGGCTCTTCCCGGCCCCACAGAGCCGTTCCCAAAGTTCACTTGGAGCGCGATGCAGTTTTGCTCCAGATGGCGAGAAGCGCGCACGTGGGTTTGACTGGATTACAGTGCCGTTAGGACATAAATCAGACTCTGAATAAATAAAGCCCATTCACAACAAGGAATAACCAGAACACGCCCTGGTGCTGCGGGAAGGGAGAGATCGTTACCAAAAAATAAATACAAATAAAAGTAGGCAGGGGTAATCTTTCTAAGCCATAACGACGCCAGAAGCAATTCTGGACTCTTCTGGGCTATTGCAAGGGACTTTGGCAGTATTTTCTCCAGCGGAGATGTGCAAAGGAAGGACACAACTTTGCTTGGAGAGATGCTGTTTGTTGGGGCGGACCCGGGCGAGAGCAATCCCAGCCGAGAGGCTAAACGTTTGGTTCAAGAGGTGGCCGCAAAAGTTTAGAGTAAAGACTAAAGTTCAGAACTGATTAGAGAGTTTGGAAAAATAAAGTTTAGGGGCAGGTCATTTTGCCTCCAGGACACTGGTTTGGATCCAAGTCACCTAATGAGTGACCGGCACCTCCTCCTGCAGCATGGCCCCGGGGAGCTGGCTCTGTGCTCGCCCACGGCCACCGCCACCACCCCGGTTCAACACCACCTCTCCCAGCACCTCGGCGGCCTCTCCTCCTTCGCCGGACCCGTCGCAGGTGTCTCGGGGAGTCTCCTGGGGCTGCAGAGGTCACTCAAGTGGATGCCGACCCACCTGGGTGGATGGAGACCCTCCGGCAGATAAATGGAAAGGAGAAAATCCGCCCTGTCGATTTGCCCTTTCACCCTACAAAGACCCGCATCAAAAACCGTTTTAACCTGACACCTGTATGTATTAAACCATTAGAAATGCAGGGACTGACCTGCCTTCTCCCCAAAATTTCCTTCTTACCCTTTCGCGTCTCCTCCAGCTCAGAAAACGAAAACCGGCCGACCTGTTTCCCATTTGCTTCCAGTCATTTTCTACTCAGCCCCCACCCCGGCCGGGAGCTCATACTGTGACCGTGATGGTTCGAGTTATTGGAGCAGCAGCAAGACAACTGTTGGTTTAAAAAATAGATTCAATCTGAATTTTAAAAAACCCAAACAACAGATGGAAACGTTTCTACGGGGTTTCTACTAATAATGCTACAGCTGTTGCCCAATCCAACTTTGGCGCGACCACCGTAAATACCCACTGCTGAGCTATCACGACCAGCAGAGCTAAAAGAAGCGAGCAAACCGGACCCAGGAGACCGGGTGCACCCTCATCTGCTGTTGCACGCACTTGCAATGGAGACTACTCCAGCCCTCGAGGTACTTGAAGAAGTCACCGGGCCTTATGGTCTGAGCGCCGCATCTCGTGGGAGCAGGATCGACCGGATCCGCCGTCAGCCCCGTCTGGTTCCTGCCCCATGTGTGAAGTGAAAGGAGGAGTTCGACGGCGCCGGTCACAGGTGAGATGGGGGCGTGGGAAGAAAGGGCAAGGCGCCGGGTGGTTATTCAGAGCACGGAGACCCTGAAAAGTATGAGCAATCTGGGCTAAAGGGGATGGGAAAAGCTGTCCTCAATTCCACCTGCTAAACAGCTCTCGAAATGCCCCCCGGCCCCGAGGAAACGAGAGAGATTCAAGTTTTGCAGCAATGGAAAATAACCCGTGAAGAGGAAAGCATGCCGTCGCCCGTCTTTGTGACTTGGGGTCCCGTCGCTTGTTCCTCGCCGGGTTCCCTGGATCCGGAGGACTCGCGCGGCGTCTCCTTGCAAGGTGTCGGGGTCACAAGGGAGTAATGCTTGAGACGCCCCTTGAACTCCTAAGGGGAGCAGGAGCGCGAGGGCCGTGCTAAGCAGCACTGCTGGACCCTATCCTGTGGGCCCTTGGCCCGTGGCGCTCACACCGGCTTCAGTAAGGGTCAGGCACATCTCAGGAAGGGACGTGAATCCCCAGTTGCATTTATAACTCACTCCCAGCCACGGGTGGGCTACGTTTTCCATCAAGGCCCATAACATACTGGTTAAAGGCAATATGCGCGCTCATTTGCACGTGCAAAATCCTAACTAGACACAAGGGCTTTGCATGAACAAAGCAGAGTCTTTGATGGGGTGACACTAGGCCTATAGGTGCAGGTGAGGCTCAAAGCTGCCCGTCTACGCCAGGCCGAGTCAGGAGCCCACGCCGATAGAAACGCAAAAGGACAAGGCATCCCAGAGTCGATCTCTTGAATTTGACCGGGAAGGACCTCTTGTACCTCCTGGAGAAAGATGCCAGTTCAGTCTCCATCAAATTCACTTCAACGGTATTGCAAACCACACAGACATCTGGCAGCCGGGACACCGAGTCACCCAGGACTGGCGAGTCCTCTCTGCCTCATTTCCCTCACTCCAGCCATCCCCAAATCTTGCTGCCCAGCAGCTCCCAGATCTATTTATTCTTCTCTCTTCTCAGTGTCTCATCCAGGCATTCATCATATCCTGTGCTGATGGTCACATCCTCCTTTTCCCTGGTGTCCCTAGCACCCATCAGCGTATCTGAAAGGCATCTGATGAGCTCAATCTCTGGGCTCAGCCTGCTTCTCCCATTGTCTCCCATCCTTCAAACCCTGCCCGGCTTCCCTGAGAGCCAGTTCACGCTTCCTGTCTACCTTTCCGGGGCAGTGAGCAGCTCTGCCCTTCCTTATTTACCCGGTCTTGCCTCTGGTAGCATCACGCTCCATCTTCTGCTGCACTACGGAGACCAGAAGATGAAACATCTGGCTGCCTCTCCCACAGCTGGCTTTCTGGCGTGGTTGGTCCCACGCCTCCTACTCCCTGAATGAGCCTCGTGAAGATACCCACTTCCACGAAACCACCGAGTAGGCACAAATACCTGCAAGGCACTGGCGTTTCAATGCATAGAAAAATTGCAAATGATTTCAAAGCCAACAAGCTGCGTGCGCTGCTGGACAGGGCCCCTGCAAAACCCCGTTGGCCTCATCTGCCCCCTCTCCCATCTGTGGTTAGTAACAGCCACTCACAGTGTCTTATTCTGGAGTGTTTTGGGGCTGACATCTCCGCTCACCATGTTTTGGAAGGGCACACAGCATCCGTCCTAGGCTGCTGGGTGTTCCCATCATTCAAACACGCACTAGCAACGGTAACATGCTCTCTGCATGTATACCTTCATGCACATATGTGAATATGCACCTGTGGATAGGTATGTATATGCATATATTTGCATATGAGTGTAGACTAGCTACACATGTATACATATGCTATATGCACTTGCCTATCCTGATAGGTATGTGCATGCATATATTTGCATATGTGTATAGATTAGCTACACACACACACACACACACACACACACACATACACACACACACATATATACACATATATGTATATGCGCATGCGTATCCTAACAGGCATGTGCATGTATATATTTGCACATGTGTGTACTCTAGCTACACATATATACCTACCTGTATTTGCACATGCATATATCCTTCACACATGCAGGATATCAGCCTGGAGACATGCATGGGTCTCTAGACACAGTGGAGAGTGCTTATGGCATCATGCTATTGTCACAGAGGTGAGAATTCAGGCCCCTGGCTTTATGCCCACGGCTGTTTGCGGTCAACCTCGCTGCTAATGGGCCCCTTGCCATTCAGGCCTGAAGGTCAAAGGTGGCCAGCTGTGATGCTAGTTACATCGTGCTCTTGCATGCCATTGGCTACAGAAACCGGCCAGCCTGAACCCTGCCAGCCTTCCCCTGCAGGTGTATGGTATCCTGATAGCAGTGCTATACGTAGCATCATTATCAGTAATAATAATAATATACGGGCACACACTTGCCCGTGAATAGCAGAGCTCTGCCCTTTTTCCATCTGTTCAGTCTGGTGTTGACCATGACGGGGCTGCCAGGTGCTTTGTGACTCACACAAAAGCATTGAGAAGTCAGGCTGGAAGGGACCGCCAGAGGTCATATCCAGTCCAACCCCCTGCCTGAGGCAGGATCAGTCCTATCCAGACCATCCCGTACAAATCCTTGTCTATCAGAAAGGAGCCTGGCTTCAGAGAAAGTGATCCCCCCCCCACGCCCACGGAGCTGATTCATCACCCTCTCTTCTATCAGGACGGCTATATCCCACAAACACTCGCACTGATGAATGACTTCACTCTCCCGGCTGCCGCGCCTGTGCAACTACTCACATGCGCGGTGATCGTGGTCTTAATCTGGAGCGGTGCCACCTAGTTCACTGGAAGGCATCCACATTTGCCAGGGTGCTGGTGAGATCAAACTGAGTTCAGACCATTTACACGCCGGCACGCACGTTCGCACCATTTACACGTGCGGCCGGGGCCAGTGAACTGACACACGTGCACATGGGCCTGCTCATATAACGTGCATGCACACACAGATGCGCGCACACACACACACACACACACACACACATACGCACACACAGATGCCTTTTCTCTGCTGCTGAACCCTGCTGGTATTAGCCAGGAATTTCTCTTGAATCCAGGACTTTGTAAATTTGCTTCTGCTTTCCAAAACCCAGGCCCCTCCCTTCCTGTTTGAACACCCCCACCCTTCCCCCCATGCCACAAAACCCAGCTTTCCTGCTTGCACCTGATAGATTTCACCATTTTTTTTTTTTTTCCACTTTAGATCAAAAAGAAAAATGGAGTTTTTCCTGTTTCTGCTCCCGGAGCTGCGAGCCTGTTGCTACTAGCTTTCGCTCTGACATCTAAAGGGTTTGAAGTGGTCTCAGCTTCACACAAAGGACTCGGCGCTCAGCGCAGAGCCCCCTCCCGCCCCCCTCGCTCCTTAACCCCCGGACGGCACACGTTTGCATCTGCCGTGTGTACACAGCTCGCCGCTCTCATGCCCCCTGCCCTAACCCTCACCCTCCGGTCTAACCCCAGCTCACCCCGTACAACCGCACACCTGCCCTGCTCCTCTCCCGGTCACTCATTTCCAGCTGCCATGTGTCTGTTAAGCCCGACCCTGTGCTAAACAGGCCGCAGCGAGTATGGGGAAGAGGGAGAAAGGCAAAATCTGTCAAGGGGATGATAAAGGACTCAACCCGCTACGAGCTGCAGGAAATTTTGGCTCTGGCTGGTTTCAGCTGACGCAGCAAAATCCATTTTCTTAAAGCAAGCTGCAACCCCCCCCCCTCCCGGCTCCGGTTATCATTGGCTCGCAGTCACGCAGGGAAACTTGCCAACTGTTTTTTTTTTCCTTTCCGTTCTCGAAAGAAAGAAGGAATGAGAGGAAGAAAAAAAAAATTGGTTCACATTTGTTTTTCCATGAACTTTTTCAAGTCAGGAGACTCGAACCTGGCTCCGGATCTGCGCGCGCTCTCTCTCAATTCGGCCGACGTGAGGGAACGTGACACAAAAAGAGCAAAAAGCAGGCACATTTTTTTAAAAAAAAAGAAAGAGGATGCTGCGTCTAGTTTTACAGGCGTGCGAGTTACACACGTGTGAAGCTATGATGGGCTGGGGTTGCGGCTCTCTCGCTCCGTCCGATGCCACGATACTCGTTGCGGGAAGAGCTCGGCACCGGGGAGATAATGATAAATAACGCCCGGGGCACGGGCAAGCCTGTAGCTGCTTTTTTTGGCAAGCGTCTTGGAAGTCTTTATTCATGCAGCCTGCACAGAGGCTCCGTAGGCCCCCACTATCATTATCCCCACTTTGCAGATAAGCCAACTGAGGCCAAGGGTGAGCAGTGGTCGTGGCCCCTGGTCAAAGAGCTGGCTGACAGCCCAGCCTGCTTCGAATCCCAGCCCGCCCCGCTCTCCATCCCGTGCTGCCTCTCCCCCGTCACGACGAGACAAATACTTCTGCGAAGTGGATTTCGGCAAGAGCGAGAATAAATAAATAGGCAGCTCGATCCATCCCTCTCCACTGTCACTTCATTTATACAGCGCTGGCTTTCTCCGCAGTTCCCAGCGCAGGGCCAATTTTGGTCATCGATAGACCGGAGCCCCAGCCAGCTTCCCTGACACACCGTCCCTGGTTTTCTGGCCAAAAAGTTCAAGTGCAACTTCGTTTTCCTTCCTCGCCAGTTGCCTAGGAACACGCCTATGAAAATACACTTCTGCGCTCCTACTCTCGGCCACTTCAGCGCCAAGAGCGGGGGCTTTTCTTCCCTCCCTCCCCTGCTTGGTCCTGGGTTTTTTTTACGCTCCCGCAGACCCAGACCTCGCCTGGCCGGTTCGCCCCCGCGCTAGCAGCCCACGTCCCGTCCCAAAACACAGGCTGCGACGGTCTGCGCTGGCAAAGCGAGCCCCTGGCCCGACAGGCCGAGCTCGGCCCCTGCAAGGTGAGGCAGGAAGACACGACCCCTCTCCTGCTCTCCGCCGCCGGGCTGGGCGCAAGGGGGAACGGAGCAGCGAGGTGACGAGTGGCTCCCCTCAGCGCACCTGCCGCGGGGCTGGGTTTTGGGGAGGTGGAGAAAGGCCGAGCATCGCTGCCTTGCTGCTGCCAAGGAGAGGCGAAGCCGCGCGGCGGCGGGTGCCCTCTGCCTGCCAGTGGCACCGCTGCTGCGCCAACGTGCCGGACCGGAGCGCGGGATATTTCGCATACTTTCAGGGTGACTGGACGGTCGCACAGTTCCCGGCGTCCAAGACAGGAAATCAGCCCATATCTGAGCGTCATCGCTTCCCAGACCCACTCCACGTTTCCGAACGAGCCGGGAAGGCTCCTTTGCCTTCAAACGACTCCAAAAGCAACCGGACATTTCTCCCCCCGCCACCGCCCCGCTTTTTTTTCCTCCTTCCCAGGCAAATCCAGCGGGGTCTTTATGTCCTGAGACTTAAACGACCCCAGCTGGTGCTTTGCAAAGACGCAGCAGAGAGGGAGGGGGCATCATCGAAGCAGCAGGATTTATGGGGTGTTAGAAAGGAGACGCTGCGACCCGGCAGGTCTCTGCCGCACGGATGCCGGGCGCAGCTTGGCACCGAGCAAACGACGGCTGGGCTGTCGGGGTTTTTTTGCTTTGGCAAGCCGGAGTTTTCTTGCCAGCTCGTTCCCCTTCTCGTGGCGGAAAGGGGCCGGCGGGCCCTACGGGATTCGCAACGTCTCGGGCAGCTGTCACCTGCGAACCTGGGCTTTGCTTTCTTTTACGCGCTCCTCCGGCGTCCGGGCTGGCCCTTCCCCTTGCACCTGCTCCTCTCGGAGCCTGGCCCAGCGAGAGACCGCGACTCCCGTCTTGTGGCCCGGGGTGTAGGGGGTGTAGGGCAGCGGGGGCTCTCGGTTCTGTGGCACTCGCTGCCAGTGGCAGGGACCAGGGGAGGGGGAAGAGGAGGTGGAAAGGAACCAGGGCAGAGGAGCACAGAGCTGGGGAAGGGGAGGGGGTTCGAGCTGGGGGGCTGGGGCACACGGCTCCGGAGGGACCCGGGCTGATTTAGTCAAGAGAGACCGAGGGGGATTGAAGAGCGGCTGTCACCTCCCTGCCGGGGGCTGCAAAGAGGACGGCGCTGGGCTGGTCTCAGTGGGGGCAGACGACAGGACAAGGAGCAATGGGCTCAAGCCGCAGCAAGGAAAACTGAGGTTAGATACTAGGAAAAACTTTCGTACAAGGAGGGTAGTAAAACACTGGAACAAGTTACCCAGAGAGGAGGTGGCGGTGCTGAAGACCCGGGTAGACAAACCCTCGGCTGGGATGATGGAGTTGGGGCTGGTCCTGCTTGGAGCAGGGCTTGGACTCGACGTGACCCCCGAGCTCCCTTCCACCCTCCTTTTCTATGATTCCCTCACACCAGCCAAGGGGGTATCTTAAGAAATGACCCTTCACAGTAAAGGTGCCCAGAATTTGGATTAGACTTCCTAAAGCGGTGCTGCAGTGCCCAGCCTTGGGAGTCTTCAAGGGGAGACTGGAGAGACGCCTTGCAGGGATCATTTGATCTCAGCAGTACTCCTGCCCAGAGCCGGGGGGCCGGACTCGCTATTTTGAGGGCCCTTCCAGCCCTTGGTGTCTGCGACTGCTCCAACACAACTATTTGTCCCTGAACAGTGATTTCTATGATGTCTGTGACCGCTTCCACACATCTATCTGGCCACCAGAAATGATTTCTATGTTGTCTACAGCCACTCCAACACCACTCTTCGACTGTGAAGAGCGGTTGCAATGCTGTCTAGGATGGCTCCAAAGTATTTCAAGGTCCCTTCTCTTCGAGGTCCCTTCCAGCCCTTGATGTGCATGTCTGCTCCAGCACGACTGTTTGGCCACAAACAGTGCTATCAATGCTCTCTATGACTCCAACACAACTTGGCCAAAGACTGGACAGATGCCTTGCAGGGGTCATTTGATCCTAGCAATGTTCCTGCCCGGGTTGGACTCGATCTTTTGAGGTCCCTCCCAGCCCTTGATGTCTACAACTGCTGCAACACAACTAATTCAAGGTCCCTTCCAGCCCTCGATTTCTATGACTGCGGCAACACAACCGTTTGGCCCAGGACCAGACACCTTGCAGGGCTCATTCGATCTCCGCAATAGTCCTGGCCACAGCAGCAGGGTTGGACTCGATGATCTTTCAAGGTCCCTTCCAGCCCTCGATGTCTAGGATTTCTACGACTACTCCAACACAAGGATTTGGCCACGACGAGCGCTATCAGTGCTGTCTTGGCGGCCAAACCGTTGCGCTGCAGCCGTGCCAGAGTGCTACCAGCGCTGTCTAGGATCCCCGCAACCCCAGCGTTTGGCCCCAGGCTGGACAGACCCCTCGTGGGGTCCAGCGATCTCGGCACCGCGCGGGGGGGGGGTTGGACTCGACCGTCTCCCAAGGTCCCTTCCAGCCCTTTTGACGTCCCGCCACGCGAGGATTTGGCCACGGACAGCGCCCCGGGGCTGCCTTCGTGGCCGAATCGTCGTGCGGGACTCCCGCCACCCCCGGGTTCGACTCTGCCACGCGACGCTGTGGCCAGGGAGCGCTGGCAGTGTGTCCGCACGCGAGGCTGGGGCCCCCCGTGCCCGGGGCCGGGCGGTACTCACCGGGCTTGCCCCTGTCCCTGTCCTTGTCGGCCAGGCAGAGGCCGCGGCCGTGCAGCAGCGCGTGCAGCGGCTTGTCCTCGCCGGGGCGCGGCAGGCAACGCAGCCCCTGGGCGCAGCGCTCCGTGTAGACGCCGCAGGGCTGCCCCGCCGGCAGGGCGCACGTCAGGCAGCAGCCGCAGCCCGGCTCCTTCACCAGCTCGCAGCCCGCCGGGTGCGGTGGGCACAGCGACAGCGCCTTGTCGTCGCACGGCTCGCAGTGCACCAGCGAGCCCAGGCCGCGCGTCGTGCCCACGCACGCGCACAGCGCCAGCACCAGCACCCGCCGCAGCATCCCCGCGCGGCACGGCCACGCACACGGGGCGTGGGGCTGGGGGGGGCAGGTCCCCTGCAAAGGGCAGGGCCGGAAAAAGGCTAAATCCGTGCAAAAGGGGGAGTCAGAAGAAAAGGCAAATCCCTTGCAAAGGCTACCTGCTTGCAAAAGGGATGGGAAAGGGCAATTCCCTTGCCAAAGGGAGAGGGAGCAAAAGGCAAATCCCTTGCAAAAGGGGAGTCACAAAAAGAGCGGAGCCTTTGCAAAAGAAAAAAGGAAAAAAAAGGGCAGCTCCCTAGCAAAAGGGCTAGGCAAAAAAGGGAAAATCCCTTGTGAAAGGGATAGCCGCAAAAAAGGCGAAGCCTTTGCAAAAGGGGTAGCTGGAAAAAAGGGCAGATCCCTAGCAAAAGGGAAAGTCAAAAAAGGCAAATTCCTTGCAAAAGGGATAGCCACAAAAAGGACAAGAAAAAAAGAAAAGCAGCCAAATCCCTTGCAAAAAACAAAAACAAGAAAAGAAAAAGGCAAATCCCTTCCCAAGTCTCCTGGGAGTGGGGCGTGCAGAGCAAAGCCTGCTCCCCCCGCGGGCAGGTGGGTCCGGAGAGGTGGGCTGCGGGGCTGGGCCGGGGGCTAGTTTACCTCTCCCCTCCTCTGTCTCTGTGTCTCTGTGTCTCTCTCTTCCAGATTTAAAGTTGCTGGCAGGGAGGAGGTGGGGTGCAAAGTCTGCAGGAGGAGAGTCAAAAAAAAAAAGGTGGGAGGAGAGGGGACAAAAAAAAAAAGCAGAAAGGCTGAAAAAAAAAAGGAGAGAGAGAAAGGAGAGAGAGCGAGAGAAAAATCCACTTTGTAGATCTCCCAACACTTTTCCCCTGGAGAAGTTTCTAAAGAGACTGAACGCAGCAGAACAGGCTGGCTTTTAAATAGCCTGCCCCTGGCCGCCTGCCAGCCCCTCGCTGCAATTTGAGATCCCAGTGACACCTCAGCCTGAAAGGGTGCCAGTAACCAGGGCAATATCGGTGCACGCACAAGGCCTGGGGGTGGGGTGAGCGGCTCCTGACTGCCAGGCTTCAGACCCCCCCGGGGGCAGAAACCAGCCTCAGCAGGCGAGCAGGGGGCGCGGGGCCTGCTCCCCCAGAGGCCGCGATGCCCCCGGGCGGCAGAGCGGGCTCGGCCTCGTGGGCTCCGGAGCCGTGCGTGTGCACGGGGGAGGCAGCACGTGCTCGTGCAACGCCGCGGGCGGGGCCTCGAGGCGATGGGTTGGGGCGCGCCTCGTGCGACGGGCCCGGCGGCGTGACCTCGGGGAGGGAAAAGCTTGCCGCCGCGTCTGCCGGATGCCAGAAAATGGGGGGGGCTCGTGCCAGGTGGAGCCCAAGCCACCTCAGGCCCGCTTTGCCCTTTTAACCCCCTCACCCTAACGCTAATCCCCGTCGCCCCAGAGGCCTCCGGCCTGGGAGCGCGCAGGACGAGCAGCCCCGGCGCGCGAGGACGACATGCAGCCGTTTCAACAGGCTGAAAGGCAAATCTTCCGGCGTGCACGGCCCAGCCCCGAGCCGCTCGCAGCACCCCCGAGAGACGAGGACGCGCGCCGCTCTCGCCGCCTGCGCCGCAGGCCGGGGGGCTGCCTGCCGGCCGAGGGAGACACGGGGGCACCGACCCCTTCTGCAGGAGGTTGACGTGCAAGAAAGTCCTGCCCCCAGCCCCTCGCCCCATACTCACACACTTTGCACGTCTGAGGGGGTGATTTTTTTCTTCTGAGCTCCTTCAGAAAGCGGGCTGCATTGCACAGATTTTGCCACTAGAATGCACCCTTATCTATGGTAAAACACCCAGCTGCACTTAAAAAATCTTAACTCTTTTTCTGCCAACTTTTCCTTGAAATGCTGCTTAGGGGCCTGTGGGCTTCCTTGGCGCAACCTCCCTCCTGTCCGTACCCAGGTGTGGACGGTCTGTTAAGCGGGCAAGCGTATTCGTCTTCCTTCTGCACCGTGAAGCCCTCACGTGCTGAGAGCAGCCGGGACTCCTGGTAGAGGTGATCTCCTTTATTAAACCAACTAGCTTTTTGCCAAAAAAAAAAAAGATTTTAATTGCAAGCTTTCAGGCACAAACACCCTTCCTCAGGCATCGGAGAAAAGGTTGCAAAAGTTCTCCTGGGTAGAAATGTTGAGGGTTTTCATAGCATTGCTGGTTATAGTTGTGTTGGCCTAAGGGCACCGGCAGGCAAGGTACTTCGGGTAAATGTGGTATCTTCTATTAGACCAACTAAATAGTTGGGGGAAAAAAACGTTCTTTGCAAGCTTTTGGGTGTATGTTCCCTTTTAAATGACCTGCGTCTTCCTTTAGGCTACAGTGATGTCCCAAAGTGATAGGCAGCTTGGAAAGACCATTGGTTTTTCAGGCATGTGCATAAGTATACATCTATGCATATGCATACTGGGATTTTAAAATGGCTTCTGCACTGATACTTTTGCTTTTGTGGTGTATTAGCTACATCCTGCCTTTGATTTGTATAAGACTCTTTTCTGGATTTTAATGGGGGGGATTGCATGGAAGAATAATACTGTTATGCAGATCCCCTGTGCTTTTCCCCTGAGGATATTGAAGCAATGATCTCAAAGGGAAGAATGGGGAGGGTGGGAGGGCATTTCTCCATGTTAAAACAGGGAAACTGAGGCATGCAGGTATCGAAGAGGCTGCGTGATCTGGCCAGAGAGGGGTGCGGCCCCCTCTCCAGCCCCTGCACAACGCACAGCTAGAGCCGGAGCGGGATTAGAGCGCGGCCTCCTGCCCTGCAAGGCTGCCGTCCACGTATCCCTGGGGGTGGGGACGGGAGATGTGCGCTGGGACAGGGGTGCAAACTCCCCTTCTGCCGGGCCGCGCTGCCCCCCCGCCCGGCTTCGGCTCCAGCTCCGGCTCCGGCTCCTCGTGGCAGGAGGTAGCCGCCAGGCCTCGAAACTTTCGCCATAAGCTGATGCTTCCTGTAGCCTCTTGACTCAAAACTCCTTTCCCCAATTATAAAAGCAGCCTCTGTGCTGCAGGCTCCGGTGCCTGCCGTGGGTATTAAATAGCCGACTTGTCAGGAGGTTTGACGGAGTTGCCAGTTGAATGCCTGGCCCCTGGAGCTCGAGCTCCTCTCTCGGGTTGTCAATCCGGCCTCTTTTACCAGCACTGCAGAAACTATTTCACTAAAGAAGGGGGGGGGAAAAAAGAAACCGGGCAGATAGCGGCACAGGGCTGTTCGCTAGCGGCATCGGACCCTGCCACCAGCCAAAGATCGGGTTTCTCCTGCCTGGTGCTTCTCCAAGGGGGTCGTGAGAATGCTGTGCACTTACGTAACCCTCGTCTCCAGGCCGAGAGCATCCAGGTGACAACTCGACGCTGTTTCTATTAGCATCTCCTCACAGCCTTCGTGCCTGCCTATCCCCAGCTTTCCTCGTGGACTCCTTGCTAGGAAAACGAAACAAAGCCCATTCCTTGGAAAATACGTTTTTTTCCGCTCTCTCGGCTATGTTGCACCTCGTTACGATCCTTGCTGACATGGAAAGAGGCCGTGGCTTTACAAGAGATGATGGAGAAGCATCCCTTTGGCCCCTCCAATGCATTTTAGAGCCATTTGGAAACCTAAGCAAGTTCAAGACATCTCAAAAGATGGAGAGATGACTCACAGATATGGGCGAATGGTTTTTTTCCTCGCTGTCCTCAAGGAGCACTGTCGATGGGGCTTGGATCCAATACGTAGGAAAGGGACACGGCAAGTTTGATAAACTTTTTCATGCAATTGGGCGGTGAAATCAGCCCGCTTGCCGTTAGAAACCTCGGCATTGCAACACCTTCTAGATGCGAGGGGAAGAAAACCAACCCCGTAACAAAAGTGAAACTCGCTGCCTGAGGTTCGTTGACTAATCAGAGAGAAATGCTAAAAAAGAAAAAGGAAATGGGCAACAAACAAGGGATTATGATCTCTAAATTATTTTCACTTTTAAGATGAGTGGGTTTCTATATCATGGACAAAACATGCTTTCTTCCCATCCAGCATTTTTCTCTTGACAGTGTCCTTTTCTTATTTGCAATCATAACAATAATTTAAGAAACCGCTGCAGTTTAAGCAACTTTAAGAGCAGCTGCATGCAAAGGCAGCGGAGCCCGGGGTGCAGTAGTGGCAGCGAGGGCTAGGTGGCATACTACCTCCAAGGACTTTCAGGCGGGGATGAATGAAATGACCTCTCCAGCAGCTTTCTGTATCATTAAAGAAGAAAAAATAAACCATCCAGGAGCTTTAAAGAGGAGATAGCATTCATATTTTGCTTTCTCACATGCCTCTTGGGGGAATTGGTTTGAAAGCGTTTGTATGAGTCGCCCCCCCGCACTCGAGATCGATACATGGGTGTTTTGAGTTACTGTCGTCTCTGCCTTGGATGATTAAAAGTTGATGGACGAGATTTTCTTCAGTGACTAGTGGTTTTGGTTATGGGAGTATGGGAGTATTAGGTCTAATTTTGCAGAAGGGGCTACGTACGAAACCTCTGGAAATCAGGTCCTTCTTCGGCTGTCTCAGACTGGGACCCCAAAACCGCTGTCCCTTTCAGAAACCAAGTTTTGGGTATGTTCCAGTGGCAGAAACTGCTCAGGGGTCAAACGATGTGGCCCTTCAGCGAGCAGAGTTTGGCCTTGAATTGATGGGAACATTGCACTTGCTTTATAGCAAAAAGGCTCTGGTGGTTTTGGTTTTTTTTTAATATGGGCCTTGAAGATCTCCCTGTACAGAGGGAGGAGGATCGTCCGAGCCGGCGGATGGAGCCGGGGGGGAAGCCCGTGGGCAGGTTGTGGCATAGCTCGCTGTGTCCTGCTCCTTATCTGCAGGGGTGATGATACGCTTCCTCCTTTCCAGAGACTTCCCCAGGAGCATTTTGTGAAGTGCTCGGAGACCTTCAAATAGGGCCACATTGCAGGTCTGCAAAGATCCCCTGATCTCTCTCTCTCCCCCCCTTCCCCTCCCTCCCACCCCTTTTCTTTTTCCCTGCAGATTGTTTTAAACGCAGACAATGCTTCAGCTTTGGCCCCAGGCACAGGCACGGCCTCAATCGCTAAACTGCTTTAACACACATTTGCTGAGGCAGCAAAAAGCACTCTCTCTCCTCCCCCCACCCCTTCCCCCACCCCTGCACATGCAAGAGGTAACCCAGCCTCCGAAGAAGGGTCGGAGTTGGCTGGAAAGGGAAAGTGCTCCCAGCTGAAGTGCAGAAAACACCTGTGTCTAATTAAACAAATGGGATAACCAGCAACAGAGAATAAATAAAAGGAGGGGTATAAATTCTGCCTGGATCTGGACGCCGGAGCAGATGCCTGCGCCTGGCGTGCTCTGCCGGCGTTATGCAAGGACTGCCCGTGCGGTGGCATGAAAAGCTGGGCTTCGCCGGGCCGACGGTGGGGCTTTTCCAGCGCGGCTCTGCGGTCGGGTACCGGGGCGCTGGGTGGCACGGAAAGACGCGGTCCGTTTCCTGCACATGGGCACAGGGAAGAAGCAAGCTTGGATTTTCCTTCCCGCTCCTGTGCGCCTGCCCAGATTTCGTGGCACGTGTTGGAGAAGTGCGCGTGGCAGAGGGTGCATCAGGACAGGGGGGACCAACCTTTTTGGCACCAATTAGCCCTGCACCCTCTGCGAGTGCCACTGCCCCTTCCCCTGCCTGATTGGGTCCTCTTCTTCCCGCTCCCTGCCCAATCTGCTGCTCTGCTTTCTACTCCCTGCCCTTCATGCCCTGTCCAGTCTGCTGGTCTGCTTTCTGCTCCGTGGCCTGTCTGCCCCTCTGTTGCCTCTCCACCCCATCGTGCGTCGCACACACCGCTGCCGGGGCCGCGCGTGGGACACGTGCCGCAGGTCGGCCGCCCCCGTTCAGGCGATGACCGAGCTGGGAGGCCCCGGGCAGGGACGGCCTCGTGATGCCCGAAGCGATGCTGCGCGCCCCGTCGGATTCGCCGTGGCCCTGCTGTTCTCCTGCCTTTTGCCAAAAAAGAGCCCAGCTCCGTCTTGAATCGAAGGAGGCTTTTTACCTCTGTTGTCCACTGTGGCTGCGATTTCCATACCCCGCGGTGCAACATCTTTCTGCAATCTCCCCGCCCCGTCCTCTGAGAAGCTTGCAGATAACTTCTCTTATTTTGTCCAGCTTGTCTTCTGCCACCACTGGATCCTTCCCCTCCTTCCTAGGTTAACCGTGAAGGATAAATCAACAGGACTTGCCATTTTTGCTTCCATGTTAGCACGGTTGGGGATGGATGGACGGAGATGCGGGTTGCGCTAGAGGTCCTTTCCAGCCCTGCTTGTCTATGACTCTTTGAGAGGCCAAGAGCTTTTGGGGCTGAATGCAGACTGTTTTTAGTACCTGCTCTATTGCAATCCCCTAATGTGGGAATACAGCAGATCATCGTGTCAGGACAGGAGGCAGCAAGGGTAGGTGTCATCATGGGGGAAGAAGGATGCACTGAAGACAGGAGGGGTAAATGCGATGGGGTTGGTTCTGTATGGAGAAAACCACATCCACTGAGTGATGTCCAAAGAGCATTTTGGTTTGCAACACAAATATTTGGTCTGTTGGCAAGTTGATCCGTGATCTCTGCATGGCTTCAGGGCTAGTTCATTTGTGCTGCTTCTGATACCAACTCTTCTGCAGCTCTGGGTGAGCGGCAAATAGCAGCTGAGTGCAATGGAGGTAGGGTGGATCTGCCTTTTTTTAAATAAAAATGTCGATTGGGAGGAATGTTTCTCACTTTATATTAACTGAGGTCATGGTTTGCATCTGCAAATGCTTTCTCACCTGTCCTGGCCCAGTTATTATTTCCCTTTAAGGGTTGTCGTGGTGCCACAGGATCCCAGTGCTACTTCTCGACATATCTTAAACCTTCCTTTGGTCAAGGCAATAGCTATACGGTGCCTCTGCCTTCACCTTACCCACTGGGGCAACACAGAAGGGACTCATGGCTACATGAATGTCAACAAGGGCTGTCATTGTTCCCATTGAGAGAGTGGCTTTAGTTATACGGCACCAAATCGAGAGCTGCCAACTTGTTTCCGATGTGGCAAAACTCAACTACCTGCTCCTTTCGGCCCCTGCTCACCTGGCAGATGGTGATGCCGCGCACCTGGCGGATGGTGATGCCGCGCACCTGGGCGGATGGTGATGCCGCGCACCTGGCGGATGGTGATGCCGCGCACCTGG
>NW_017728949.1:53213031-53218829 GCF_001723895.1 Crocodylus porosus | reverse complement strand
GGCGGATGGTGATGCCGCGCACCTGGCGGATGGTGATGCCGCGCACCTGGCGGATGGTGATGCCGCGCACCTGGGCGGATGGTGATACCCCTCAGCTAATTTCTGGAGGATTCACTCAACTCTACTTTAAAGTTACGGGATATTATTTTCTAACAACAATGCTCTTCCAGCTTTCTCACCTCTCCGAGAGAGGAGAACCCGTGTCCAGCATTTTCTTCAGGAGTGGCCGTCACCCCCACGCTCCTCTCACGCCTTCCTCCTCTCTCCCTGTTTGAGACATAGCAGGCTCCTTTCATCTTTTCTCCTGAGTTACTGCCTTCCAGGTGCCAAAAAGAGAGAAACCGGGGGGGGGAAAGAGTTATAATCTGATAAGATTATGATTAATTAAATTCAGAATAAGCGCTGCCTGCTGGCCAGTTGGGCCGGTGACAAGTTGGAGAAGGAGGTCCAGGTCTTGAAACCTGCCTTTATAGCTCAGCGTTTGCTTTGTTGTGCGGATTAACAGCTCAGGACTTGCAGCTGATACAGTGCCTGGAGGGGCTGTCTGCTCCCTGCGTCAGCCTCTCTGGCTTCTTTGGAAAGTCTCATGCAGACGGGAATGCAATCACCGAACAGGCAACACAGCTCGGTTGCATGGACAGGCCCTCTTTATACCCACTCAGCTGCACATTTGCTTGTCTTTTCCATCTGAACGAGTTGTTTCATTCCCCAGTTCATGACACAGCTCACTTTCCTTCAGGGACCTGGGAGGCAACCGGCTTTAGGGCACCTCTGTCGCACGTTGCTGAATTCATAGTTTCATTTGCATTTGTTTTAATACCTTTTGGTAAAAGATGAGGTGACTATCCCACCATGCCTCAGTGTGGGATAGAAGGCCTAGAGAGCACACACCTGGAGCCCCGGCAGTGCATGCTGGGATGTCTTCAGGAGCTGGATGGTGTGTTCACAGGGGGTTGTCCATGCGAGGCAATGTATAGATAAATAATGGGATGATGCAGCTGGGGCTGGTCCTGCTTGGAGCAGGGGTTGGACTAGATGTGACCCCCGAGGTCCCTTCCAGCCCCGGTTGTCTATAAATCCAACCTAGGATGCTGCACTGGTTACAGCGATGGGGCTGGCTGTACCTTTGGCTGCTCTAAGAGCTTTCCTGACTGCACCGCCTAAAGCAAAAAGCTTTGCTTCATGCAAGACTGTCTCCAGAGCGCCGCAGTCCTGTGCACGGGATGTGACTGCTCCAGACGCCCGCCGTGTGCCATCCCATCGGTAAATGCAGTGACTCAGAGCAGCTTCTTTAAAAAAAAAAAGGGCTGGAAATTTTTCCACAAGGGACACGGCAATCTGGAAAGAGGGCTAAGAGAGGTAATGAGCCCTGTTAGTCTAGATTTAAACCTTATAGATTAACTAAATAAACTTATAGTCGAACTAAGACAGAGTTCACCCACAGAAGGCCTGCGTGCATCTCTCACTTGAAGCTCAGCATCTCTCCCACTGCCTGGGCCAGCCTCGGGTCTCCGGCTCGATGTGTCCCCTCCTTCACCAGATCCCTGCCAATCTGTCCTTTTCCTAAGCCCAGGGTTCACGTTTTTCTCTCTTCTGGGGTTAAGGTTAGGGTTAGGGGTAGGCATAGGGTTAGAGTTTGGGGTAGGGGTAGGGTTAGGTTTGGTTCTTGGTCCCCTAGCTGGGGACATTTCATAGATTTCATAGACATTAGGGCTGGAAGGGACCTCTGGAGATCATTTGGGGACATGGGGTCCCACCTGGTCAGAGGACGGACTTCAAAGGTGACACCTGGTTTGTCAATTAAGCACTGATGAGGCCAAGCCATTATCTACCTTCCAGAGGACTTGACATGTACACCTGCCAGAGTTAACTCCTTCTTACCCAGAGACCCAACAGCACAACAAGGGTGACCCCCCCCCAAGTATGCATCATAATCCTAAAAGCTTTGTCTATATACACCTGCATTGCGATGGTAGCATCCTGCAGTTGGGGGATAATGCCCAAGGGCTTTATCATGATGTGTGTAGGATCTGCACGTCGTTAGCTTGGGAGGATCCGATTGAGCCCATGATGGGTTTGAAGCTTGATATTTCTGCTGTGCTTGGTTGGTTTGGCTTTGTGTTGGCTGGTAGCTCCTGGCAGGGCCCTGGAGAGACTCAGTTCAGACCATCGTGAGACTATTTACAGCCACAGCTTTGCTTTACTGTAAACTTCCCAGTCTGGCCATGAGCACAATTTACTGTACATCCACATCTGGATTTTAACACAGCGGCCTGGCGCCTTGCACGTCTCAAGGCCTCCGGGGAGTTGACTTGTAGGTGGGTGCACTCACAGGAGCCGAAGGGAAGGGGTGAGCGGTGGATGAGCAGGGTTCAGTCTCTTGGGTGATGGGGGATAAGTTTAGGAAACTCAGTCCCTGGGCTGTGCTGGTGTTTTTTGGGGAGCGGCATCAGGAGAAGGGCTTGAAGCAGGACCCCCTGTTATATTCTTCACAATCCCATTGGCTGCAGAGCCCTGTCACAGGGTGTTAAGTCAGTACAAAATCTAGCCCTGTCTCCAGATGCGGTGAGTATACCAGGGAAGGCAGGATGAAGCATCTTTTTACTCATGCTGCCTCCAACACCTGGAATTTTCTCCTTTCTACCCCAAACCAGAGCCTCATTCCCTGCTCTCTTCGGCTGACACTGGCTCCCTCTGGGAAGATGAGCACAGCAGCACTTGGGAAAGGCATTGCAGCAGACTGAATTGGTTCATGCGTGCCCCAGCTTAAACCCAGTGTAATTAGTATTACAATCATAGGATCATAGAAAACGAGGGTTGGAGGGAGCTCAGGAGGTCACATCTAGTCCAACCCCCTGCTCCAAGCAGGACCAGCCCCAGCTAGATCCCCAGCCACCCCAATCAGCACCCGGATCGCACAGCCCCTTGAACGCGCCCACCCAAAAACTCAGCGTTGCCCCCAACGTCCCATTATTCATTGGACGTTCCCCCCAAAAAGGTAGAAGTGCTGAACGAAAATGTGATCCAAGAAACTGGGAGAGAAGCAGGAGTCTGTGCCAAGTACAGGAACAGTAGGGCATCAAACACACAATCGTCTCAAGCCTCGGAGTTCACATCAAAGGCCTGAATCAGCTCCAAGTCATCTTTTTCTTTTATTTATTTATTTTTATATTTTTATATTTATATATACACATATATATTATTTTACATCAGGAGAAAAGTTTCACAACCTGGGGCTGGTGCGGTGCTTTCTCCTCCTGTTTGCGTTTGCAGCCATAGGATGAGAAAAACTTACCGGGGGCAAGCTCTTGCCTCATGTTCACATTGACTTTGTCGACAGACACGGTGCTGTCCCTTGAAGCTATCACCTTTTGAATTTGGCAGTGGGAAACTTTATGAAGAAAGGCTGAGGGGACAGGGCTTATTTTGTCCGGAGAAGAGAAGACCAAGGGGATTTGATAGCAGCCTTCACCTCCCTGCCGGGGGGCTGCAAAGAGGATGAAGCTGGACTGGTCTCAGTGGGGGCAGACGACAGGACCAGGAGCAATGGGCTCAAGCTGCAGCAAGGGAAGGAGGTTTGACATTAGGAAAAACTCTCATGAGGTGGGTGGTAAAGCACTGAAACAGGTGACCCAGAGAGGTGGTGCAGTCTCCATCCTTGGAGGTGGTTAAGACCCAGGTAGACAAAGCCCTGGCTGGGATGATGTAGTCGGGGCCGGTCCTGCTTGGAGCAGGGGGTTGGACTAGACGTGACCTCCTGAGCTCCCTTCCCACCCTCATTTCCTATGATTTCTATGAAACTATCATGATTCTTGTGTCCCAAAGACGGGTCAATGTTGAGCGACTTTGTATCTTTGCTCCATGTCATGATGCAATGTAGTCTCTTCCAGAATTAATTGAGGGTTTTGCATTTTGCACATTCAGCCAGGAGTTTCCTAGACAAATTCAAAATGTGCTGCTTGCCAGCAGGACAGGGAGATCTCTATGCTTGGAGGGTATTTTATCCCCAACAGCATTTCCATCTCACTTACCCTGTTGCTTGGAGAAAGTGGGACAGAAACAATGTTCTGTTTTTGCTAATTAAAGCCATAGATTCTGCAACAGAAAGTCAGAAGAGCTGAGATGATTTTAGTCTAGCAAGGAGGAGGTTGAGGAGTAGGGTAATAACCTCCAAACAAAAAGACTCTTTATAAAAGGGAATAGCAATCACTTGTTCCTTGTGAGCACAGGAGATGGGATTAGAAATAATGGACTGAAATTGCAACATGGGAGATTTAGGTTAGCTATTAAGTACTTTCTAACTAGGAGGGTGGCGAAGCAGTGGAATAAATTACCTGGAGAGGTTGTGAAGTCTCTGTCACTGGAATTTATAAGCACAGGTTGAGCAAACATGTGTCTGGGATGGCTCAGACCGGGTTGTTCCCGTCTTGAGCGGTGCTTGGCCTAGATTTCACTTCCTGAGATCTCTTCAGGCCTCATTTTTCTACGATCCTTATCTGAGATGCTGTGAGACTGCAACTTTGGAGACTCGTCCTGCAGGGCAGGACAAACGCGATAGGGCAAATCATTGATTTTAATGTGACGTTTACCCTGCGATGCCACGTGGGCAGGGAACAGAAGTGTTTTCCACAGGGAAAAAATAAATTTGGGGGTTATTTCAAATTAAACCCACTGAAATAATCATGCAGAATGCAGAATGTGATAATGAAACCAGAGACCTGGTCCCCAAATGATCAAGGCAGGTGGCAATTTTGGATTTATGAGGTGCAGCACTTCAAGCAAACAATTAACCATCAGTTTGCAAAGGATGTCTATGATCCTGAAGGGCTGCCTTGGTCTGGTGGAGGAACAAGCAAAAGGTTGATGAAGTTAAACTCTTTGCAAAAAAAGGAGGTTTATTATTTTTTCTAGAGCAATATCTCACACTGCCCTGTGATCCACAGGCCATCAAGAGTGTGGAATAAGACTTAAGCAATGCGAGAGTGAGATGAGAGGAGAGAGGGGATCAAGACGAGATTCCTTTTCTTACAAATGGATGAAAAATCAGGTCAGCCCCAATTCTGCTGTGAAACTGCCAGGAGCGGGGTGGGGGGTCACTGTGGAGTTGGTACCCCAAGAGATTAGGCTGCTTGGCTGTAGGTTGCATCGTGGAGAACCTAGCTTTCTCCTTAGCTCAGCACCTGATCAGAAGCCCATGCTGTTTCAGGCATGGAAAAATGCATCCACACCGCGCATTCCTCCTTCTTCTTAGGTTCTCACCAGCCCCTTCAATCCTCCTCCACCTGGCCTGATCTACTGGCAATCCTGTTCCAACAGACCTCCAATGTAAAACCAGCTCCTGAAACTCTCTCGCGTTTCTTCAGATCTGGGTTCGTGCACACTGCTATTCCCTGAACCCGCTGCAAACCAGGCAGCTCCTCTCCAAGGGATGGTGTCCTGCACTGGACACAGGACTCCATCACGGCATCTCACCTTGTGTTCTGTATTCAGCTCTTCTTCCAACACAACCTAGAAGCCTGCGTACCTTTTAGTTGCTGTAGTTGTCCATGGCAGTTGCAATGACCAGTTGCATGGCAGTTGCAATGACCAGTTGCAATGGTTGCCCATGGCAGTTGCAATGGCCAGTTGCATGGCCAGTTGCAATGGCCAGTTGCAATGGTTGCCCACGGCAGTTGCAATGACCAGTTGCAATGGCCAGTTGCAATGGTTGTCCACGGCAGTTGCAATGGCCAGTTGCATGGCCAGTTGCAATGGCCAGTTGCAATGGTTGCCCACGGCAGTTGCAATGACCAGTTGCA
>NW_017728949.1:53198632-53212931 GCF_001723895.1 Crocodylus porosus | reverse complement strand
GGCAGTTGCAATGGCCAGTTGCATGGCCAGTTGCAATGGCCAGTTGCAATGGTTGCCCACGGCAGTTGCAATGACCAGTTGCATGGCAGTTGCAATGACCAGTTGCAATGGTTTCTCCTATATCATCGGCCTTTTCTTCCCTCAGTCCATCTTCTGGCTAGCAATTGTTTCATTCATCCCATTCTCCTTAGATCTGACCCCTTCTCTCAAAGTAATGAATGTACATATCGCTATGTCTAGTTGACCTACATTTATCACTGCCCGGTCCTCTCATCTTGACAGCTCACGTTTTTAAAATTCCAGGTCTGTTGCTCTTTGTTATTTGCAAAGGTCTGATAATAGATCTCTGGGTTCCTCCATTGCTTTCCCAGTACCTGGATGACAGACCTGTACTGAATGGACTGTTTTAGGGTTGCTCAAGTACCGTATCTCTCACAGAGACAGAAGGGCCTGAACTTTAGCTTGAGGCTGGGCTGTGGTTTTAAAGAAAGTCATGACTCATGAGTTGTAATCTCAAGACTGCTGGTATGTGACTTAAATTCATCATGGTACATACAAGTGGTAGAATTACAATTCATAAGCTCTTTGCCCTCCAGCTCGAGTAGCTTCCATGAGGCCAACATGAATGTGTGTCTGCTAAGGGAACAGATTATTTAAGAGAAGATATTTACTCTGATTGAAAGGGCCAAAGATATCCAGATTTCCCACAGGGCTCAACCTCACAGCTGATAAAGAAACACACTGTTAAAAGCATACATTTCCAGTGCCCTACAAAGGGAAAGGTGAGAGGAGAACCAGATGAAAGGGGAAAGGGTCATACTCTGTTCTCAGTGAAGTTCAGCCAAAGGCAATGGGATTGACAGCAAATAGGATGTGGGCTTAGATCTGTTAAATGAAGACATTTCCAGAGTGCCAGACCACATGGTCGAGCTCACCGAAACAAATCCTGTTAAAGGAGAAAGGATTTGTCAGTGGACTGAAAGGTCGGGGAAACAAGATGATTTGTTTAATGGGTTTCTGCTGCATTACTGAACACATTATCTCAAATCACGGTGAGAGCAGCTCTGCCTATTCTACTGCATCCTTTGCTTTATTATTTAAGAATCCAGTAAGAACCCAAACTTGACACCTCATTTCCCTCTGATATGTGTTCTCATAGCTCGGATGATTTTTTGGTGAAATTTCCACCCCCCCCCCCAGCAAATGTTTCAATGCTTCTCTTCCCCAACTCAGCAAATAAATTAAATGCACCCAACACATGCATACCCAACACATACCCAACACAAGCACATGTGTATATCCAACATGTGCCCGATGCAAACATACATGCACACCCACTGCATACCCAACACAAATATACATGTACATGTATATCTAACATGTACCCAATGCAAACACAGGTGAATACCCAATGCATACCTGAGTATATCCAGGGCTGGTCCAACCATTGGGCGAACTAGGTGGTCACCTAGGGAACCAACATTTTTTTGGAGCGGGGGCAAAATTATAGTTTCGTAGTTTCACAGTTGGTCGGGTCGGAAGGGACCTGAACAGATCAAGTCCGACCCCCCGCCACGGCAGGAAAGAGCGCTGGGGTCACACAACCGCAGCAAGGTGATTGTCCAGCCTTGTCTTAAAGCCCCCCAGGGTGGGAGCCAGCACCACTTCCCTTGGAAGTTGGTCCCAGACCCTAGCTGCCCTGACCACGAAGTCGCGCCTCCTGATGTCTAGTCTGAATCTCCCTCTGCCAGCTTGTGACTCTTATTCCTGTGCCCCCCTTTTAGCAAAGAGACATTCCCGGATGCTTTTGGTGAGCCGTGGGGGCTGTTGTGCCCTCCTGCCCCCTTGATCCGTGGTGGGATGACCTCCCTTTGGGCGTGGAGGATCGTCTCCTTAGGGAGCGACCACTCTCCTTGTTCACCCGGCTCCCCTCCCCTCCGGGACCTCAGCGCTTCCCTGACTATCCTCCTTAGCTCATTGCAGTCGCCCTCCTGAAATCTCAGGCTGCCGCCTTGCTGCCGGCCTTTGCCACCTTGCGCCGGATGGTGAATCCCAGCAGGCGATGATCGCTGTCGCCCGGGTGGTCGAGCACCCGCAGCCCCCTTTGTTATATGCAGAACAAAATAACAGGAACATCATTCTGAATAACAGAAACTGAAAGCGCGAAAAGCAAAGTTCTAATTTTTTACACAAATGTTCATGAGGGTTTTCTTTTAATTGTACATGTATTACAATAAATTCTATTAGAGTTTTTGCAGTATAATTGTGTTAGGGTTAATGAAAAGTGTGAAACAATCAATAAAAACTTTTGTTTTTATTGTTTTATTGTTCATTTTGAATATCAAATAATTACATGTAAAAGTTAATTCTAGACGTCTTATTTTCCTCTATATTGGAAGTGGTGGGGGTTCACCCAGGGTGCCAGTTGCCCCTGGACTGGCTCTGTATATATCCAACATGTACCCAATGCAAGCACGTGTGCATGCCCAATGCATACCCAACACGAACACGCATGTATATCCAACATGTACCCAGTGCAAACACGTGCATATGAGGAAACTGGCACGCCCCCTCACACACAACAGTGCATCTGTGTTATGTTTGTATTCCAGCGTTTATGAATATCCAGGACAAACCAGCACACACATGGTACCCATCAGTCACAAACAACCCTACATTATCTAGCCAAGGAGCAATCCTATGATGACGATCAACCAATATGGTGCACACTATCTGCCTGTAACCCCACTTAAGTACCCAAGAAAATGTCCAGCAACCAAAATCAACCTGACAAGGATGGATGATTGGATGATTCACAGCAACTGTGAGCACCTAGCCATACACATGCAGCAAACTAGCCATGTACATACAATGGAGAAGACAGCTTTGGCACTGAAATTAATTTTAGCTTTGTGAGTTCAATGGGGCCATTATGAATAACAACATGGAGAAATGAGAGGCAAAATATCCAATAAGATCTATGCCAGCTATTGCCATTGTGTCATAATCCATTTTGACAGTGTCCATCTTCAATCTCCGCCAACGGTTTAGCCTGGGAGGTGTCCCATTTCACCTTGCTCGTGAGCCTTGGGTTGAAACATGCTTTTAAACCAGAAGGAGCTTTGTGGTTTAGCTCCTCTGACTACAAAGCACGGGAGGACAAAAGGAAGCAGGTCCTAATCTCTCCAGAGTCCATGACTCATCCCATGATGCAGGGCAAGTTGCTTGACCTGCCTGAGCTTTGTTCTGCACAGCTGCAAAATTGGGTAAGGAATAAATAGGAACCTTCCCGAAACCCGCCCCCCTCCCCCCCAGCTGCTGAGATTTCCTGAGCAAATAAAGGACCCACTGTCCGGTCCCCCCTCCCAAATACCTCTGTCTCCTCATCGTTCAGCAACAGCTCGTTCCACATGGGAGGTGTGGGGCTGGGCTTGCTCTCGGCGTCCTGTGTCCTACTTGAGCTGTGAAAATGTTCAAAGTAAGAAGCTTGACCTGGCAGCCGTCTCTGAGCAACTTCACTTTGGCTGTGAAATCCACACAAGCTTTGCAGAAGCAGTTTTTTATGGTCTTTGCTGGTAGAACAACAAAGATATAGCTATATTTTTAAAGGGGTTTTATGTGGACACTCTGTTATGCTTTCTTCCCAAGTTGGAAGTCAAGCCAGGAGTCTGCTCCGCTCCCTTCCACGCTTGCTTTTTTGTCACCCCCCAAACAGCCAGCATCCCAACTGCTTTTCCTATCTCTAAGCTGAGTAGAAAATAGAGCTGGAGCTTATTGCAAACCTGTTGTCCAAAGCCAAGTGCAGGCAATGGACCTGCCGCTGCAGACGGACACGGAGATGCATGGGAAGCTGGAAGCTGATGCCCCTGGGGAGGCTGGCAGCACTCACTGCAAAGCAATGACTCCTAAATTTCTAGTGCATGAGGGCTGGCTTTGCTCCTCTGCGTTATGGGAAGCAAAGACATGGGAAAACAGCAGGGCACCCAGCAGACTCTTCACCCATCTCTGGGGAGTGTATTTAGAGAATATCACCAGCACTTCTGTAGTCATAACTTCCAGCTATGACTATAGGGTTATAGGAAAGCAGGGCTGGAAGGGACCTCCTGAGACCTAGTTCAGCTCCCTGCTCAAGGTAGGATCATCCCTGACTAAACCAGCCCAGCCAGGTGTCTGTCCAACCTGCTCCTGAAAACTTCCAAGGATGGAGAGTGCACAACTTCTCTAGGTAGTTTGTTCCAGGGCTTGGCCACCCTATGGTCTTCCTAATCTCCAACCTCAGTTTGCCCTGCTGAAGCTTCAGGCCCCCGAGTCCACTGACAGCTAGACTATCATGCAGCGGTCCAGGATATCACGCTTCTGAAATGCAGCGTCCAGCACAGATTAGTCTGGAGTAAATGTGTCAAAGGGCCCGCAGCAAACCCCAGGCCGTGCAGACTGACAAGCCCGTTGCCCCACATTAGGTATCTGGGGTATCGCTGAATGAACGCTTAGCCTCGGAACAATTGCATCCAGTTGGATTCAATTGCCATTTACAACTAAAATGGCTGCGCTGTGTCTTGCTTGATGCTCGACATAGCCCGGCCTAATCAGGGCTGCATTAAACCGGTTGACTGTTTTTAGGCTGAGAGTGCAACCAGGTCTGAGCATGCTGCTTCCTCGACAAGAGGCTTCAGCCAAAGATGCTTTAGCTAAGGGAGGGTGAGCCCTCGTTTTCTACAGGTCTATGAATCTCACTCCTTCCGCCAGTTTCCAAAAGGGTAACTGCCTCCTGCTTCCCATCCATTCATTTCCATGTATTTTCCCACTTTCTTTCACCTCTAAAAACCCGTGGTGGGGTGCAAAAGTCACCTCCAGGGTGTCTGCATTCAGCACAACTTGCTCCAATACTATATCGATTTGCCAAGTGCTCCAGGGTGAAAGAAACCGTACAGATAACAAAGAAGAAGAGCCTCTACTCAGCACTACCAGAGACTTGAAGCCGGTGGTGGGAGAGCGAACGGATGGAGGAAGGCACCTGGAAAGCTGCGAGCAACCAAGATTTTGCTGACCATTGCAGTCATGTTCTCTCACCACCAGCTTTTCTCTGGTGGATGGCACATGCACACCACCGTGGAAGGAAATCAGGGCTCAAACTCCTTGAGACCGGGCCAGAAAGCTTCTCCTTTATATTGCCATTTGCAGGGCGGGCCGTGCGTTAACAGTATCTGTCCTGGCTGGAGAAGCGGGCGCACCCGTCTCCAGAAATGATGCGTCCAAAGTGCTGCACCTGGGACCCTTAACTAGTCAGTTGGATGGCGTTAAGCTTTCAGACCAGACTGCTGCAGCCAGTTAAACACATCCTCCAGGCAATTTTAATGTTCCTGGAAAGTCCTCCCAAAAACAATCACATCATCCAGATCAACCAAACATGTGGCCTGCTGAATATCTGCCAGAATCAAATCTAGTTGCCTTTGAAAGGTGCCGGCGGGGATTGCAGGCGTCACGTTAAGTCGGAAAGCGAGACATGCTGTCTTTGGACAACCCTCCAAGTGCGCTTCCACTTGCCAGGAGCCGCTGGCTCAGTCCGGGGTAGCAAACCAGTCTGCCTCGCCCGTGGCATCCCGAGTGTCACCCGGGGGAGAAAACAGGTGGGCACGCTCTTTGCTCGGCCTTTTTTTCTCTTTCGTGCTTAGGAAAGGTGCTAGCGTGAGTCCTAGAGACTGAAGTCTCCCATGTCTAGAACAAGTGACCTCCACATTTGGGCAGGGCAAGGTTTTTTAATGCTGCCCAACCTGAAGAATAAGGTTGGGCTCAGAGGGACATTTGGTTTCCATAGCTTACTCGCTCCCGATTGCGCTGGCATGGCATATCGGACTCCAACGCCCCATCTTTGCTCAGGCCTCTGGGCTTCACCATAACCATCGTGATCTGCCGAGACTACCGGCACTCGTCTGGGGATGTGCGCTTTTCAGCCGCTCGGCCCTGGACCGTCACTGCCCGACTCGTTCCTGACCAGTGACTCAGAGTTGCAAGTCTTGTTGTGAGAGTCCCATGACCCCTTCAGTCCCCACGTGGCCATCTCGTTAAGCTACCACGGAGGCTGTGTTATTAAATAAACGAGGTTACCAGAGTCGCCTGAGGACATTTTGAAAGACATGTAGTTTTTACATCTCATTTTATATAACAGGGCACAACACAGACCCGCCGGTGGTTTTAATGAACAGAGCTCTCTCTTGGTGACTGTTTGGAAACTTTTAGTTTTGTTATCTATATCTATATCTATATAGATCTATATCTACATCTATATCTACATCTAGACCTTACAAAACACCAGACAGATCCCTCAAATAACATACCTGATAAAAATCTCCGTCCATTGCCAGCTTGTCAAACTTTCCAACCCAAGAAATATTGGCCAAAGTCAACAGCAGACAGCGTGTCACCTCCTTCTCTCTCCCCACCCTGCCTCCCACCCTCCTTTCTCTGGCATCTGCCGTCGATAGACTGGATGTAGAGAAAAAGCGAGGCTTGCCAGCTGTCTGATGGATTGGATTATGGCACCGTAATCACAAACAGCCGCGGTCTTGGTGGCAGCCAAGGTTGGGGGGTGGTGACTGGCTTGTGTCAATGCTCCTGCTGGGACTTAAAGCCGGAGGTTCGTGGCTAGGGGGTCTCGCCCCTCCACTCAGGGAGAAACCCATCGCCACATTTGGGGTCAGGAAGGAATTTTACCCCATGCTCAGATGGGTATGGACCGGGGGGGAGTTTGCCTTCCTCTGTAGCAGGGGGCACAGCCTCTACTTGGGATCTACTAAGCGTATATTAACATTTTATAGAAGCTGTGGTCCCCTTGCTTTTCCTGTGGCCGGTTCGGGCGTTGTGTCAGGGTTGATGGTAGTTTTAGATGATGCATTGTATGGGATGGTTGGCACAGGACTAATCCGGCCTCAGGCAGGGGGTTGGGCTAAATGTGACCTCTGGAGATCCTTCCAGCCCCACTTTCTATGAATCTTTAGTTCAGAGAGGAGCCACGGCACCAGTATCGTGGTCCGTTCAGCAGCAGAGATCGTTGTCAGGTGTAACGTGGAGCATTTCTTTCCACTGCCAGAGGGCTTGATCCCGGGGGCCGTTTCATCCATCTCCTCAATTCAATGGCCTCGGGAGATCTTGGCAGCTCCCAAAAACCACCCCCACCCCCTCAGGGTTTCTCGCTGGTGGACGCACGGTGCTAAGACTGGAATGACGCAGCCTGACGATGCAGCGGCGCGATGCCTCCCGCGACACCGCTGCCGAAGCAACACGCTCGTTTGTCTTTTCTCCCCGTCCCTCTGCTTATTTACTCTTCCGATCATTGGGAAGGAAGAAGACGCGAGGTCCCGCCTTGGCTGCAGTTCATTTCTCGGTGATTCAGCATGAGGCTTATCTCGCATGTTAGCCGAATTGGTGGTGAGGGAGAGGAGAGGAGGGGAGGGGTGGGAGATAGAAACCTTTCAAGCATCTAAGCTGTTCACGAAAGCTTGCGATGAAAGCCTTTTTTTTTGTTGTTGCAAAAATCTAGTTGGCCTAATAAAAGATATCACCTCTACCATGAGTCCTGATTGCTTTTTCCTCTAGACCAGTGTGGTTACAACCTGGTCACCTAGGCTGTTCACACGCTTTCTTCTTCATAAGCTGAAAGAGAGTGGCCCTCTCATGCTTTGCGCCTCAAATGAAGAATCAAGACCCCAGCATTGGGCTCTTACAGGGTCTCTCAGCTGTCTACTTAGCCAACTGTGGCTTCTGGTCGAAGCCTGTGTGTGAGGAAGTATTAAGCAATATTCCTCCCAGGTCGTTGGCCATTCTTCTGCATCAGCAGTTCGCTATCGCGTCTCACATACCTGCCTAGCAAAGAACACGTGCGGAGCATTAGCCCTGTGAAAAGGGGGACTGGAAGGATGGAGGACACTTGCAGTGTGCATCAGGCTTTAACTCTTTCGTTGCCCGTGCTGTGCTACGGCATTCATTTTTGGTGCATCAGAGCTGGAAACGTATGACATCTGGTGCCTTGGCAGTTGCATTATATTTGGGGGTAGTAGGGACATTTGACACTATTGGAGTGCAGCGCATAAAGGCCACCGAGCTGCATAGACGTCACAGCATGGAATAGGGCAATAACAGCTCTCTTCTATATGGATCCGCCATGGCAGAGTCTGGGATGTTGCCTTCATCTCCAGGGCTCTGACTGCTTTACTAGGACAGCTTTAAAGAACTAAGTCTCCATCTGTCCAAGTTCCTATCTCGGCATCTATACTTTTTAAGGCAATTTCAGTTGGAGCTGGGCACTCAACTACCTTTGGAGATCTGGACCTTACTGCCTACAGCTTGCCTAAGTGTCACCCAAAGGGGCCGACAAGAGATGTAGGAGGTGAGACTAGATGAAAACAATAGTTTTTTAAATTCTACATTTTTTTTTTGCATAAACTTTGTGTTTTACCTAGGTTTGGAGAAAATGTGCGAGTTGCTTTCTGCATCTGAGCATCAGGTAATCAGACACTTTGCAAAATTGTAGAAGATCTCATAGTCTTTAAACTCTGCTAAGTAATGGCATTACGTACACCTTAAGGTTAGGGATAGAAGTTGCACATAAAGTGGTTTAAGTGATCAGAAACTGGTTTAAACCTGTAGCAGAATGGAAGTTCAATGCACATAAACCAGTTTCAAAATGGATGAAACTGGTTTAAGATAAACCTGGTTGAATGTAGTGTCAGACTTCACTGGTTTGGGTCAAACTGGTTTACAAAACTTCTGTCCCAGACCTAAATGAAGTAATCCCTGGGCTTGTTTGCCAGGTTTAGCAAGTAATAGAGAGAAAAATGATGTTCAGGAATGCTGGTCTATAATGTAAGCATGTGAGGAGTTTAAAAGTCTATAGCTACGGTCTTTTATGGATTGGACATCTTAAAGGTGACTTCTCTGGTGCTCACAACAAACAGTATGAGTATATCATAGAGAATGCCCCAGGCTCTTCTAGATACAAGGTAGGAAAAAGCTTTCCTGAAACCCTTCTTTTAACTGGATTGGTGATGTTACATGAACAACTGGAAGCATGACTGAGTCTGGGGGTGGCTTGTGGGAGGTGACTACTAGGTGCCCTTGTTATAGTACAGTAGGATTTGCTTAACCACAGTGCTTCTACCCATCTCTCCTCCTCTACAGAAACCAAAACAGTGTTCATTGAAGGACAGGCCTGCTGATTTTTCACATGCTGGGACCCATTCCAGTCAGATGTATGCAGCACGAATGCCTCTGAGTTGGGTGTGAGGAAGTGAAGGGCTAAATCCACTTCTGCTTTATGCACCAAAGTGGCATGTATGCAATGAGGAACTTAGGAAAGTCCCTGGTTTTGAAGCATAGGAGTCATCCCAAGAAGTTCCAGAAAGGTGTTAACAGGACGACTCACATACTCGGAGGTAGACGTGTACTTAAACAGCTGGCTGGGAGCAGGAAGGAGAGAGAAATCCCTTCAGTCTTGGATTAGGAGAAAGTAAGTAGGAACTCCCGAATGACCTGCTATAAACCATTCACTGTTCTTCATCCCTCTCTCTCATCCTTTTTGTCCAGCCTTTACAGCTTTTCAATCTCTCCTAGGCAGAAGTCTTTCCATGTCCCTTCTCTGGATGCTTTTTTATGTCTGCTATTTTTTTTTCCTGAGAATTGGTGACCAAACCCACATGTAGTATTCAAGGGGTGGGAGTGATGTTAATCTGCACAGTAGTACGATAGCATGTTCACTCTGGCTTCTAACCTTTTGTTAAAAGAGCGAGAGTGACACTGTTATTTGGTGGACGAGGTTCTCTGGATAGATGCGGTATCTTTTAGTAGACCGACGGAATGGTTGGAAATATTGCTCCTTGCAAGCTTTGGGGCACAGGCACCCGTCTCCAGGTGGAAGCCGTAATAACTGGGACCTCCTTCTCTGCTTCTGCCTCTAGATGCCTTCCACTCCTAACAAGTGGCATTTCTTAGTCAGGTCTGTGTTATCTTCCATCCAAAACTCCTCATAGTTTCCCCTAGAACGCCTTCTACTCTTCAAACAGCAAATGTGTGCACTTCTAGGGAAAACCTGGCACTCAGCAAGCACTGTCTAAAGCTTACTGCAGGAAAAGAGGAAGAGTGCATCTAAATGAAACAGTAAAGGGCATTCAGACACAAATGCAATGACTCAGGTCTAACTTGGCCAGCAAACCGGGGCTAACACGTCTTCTCTTGCAAAATACCTCACAGGCCGCGACCCCGAATGGATGCAATCTCAACTGAGTGACTCCCCTTAAAGATAACAGTGTGGCACTCTCTTCCCTGACGATGTGCTGGGATATGGATTCAAGAGCACAGAAAACAGGGAGGTTATTTTTCTCAGCTGCACCATTCTTCACAGTGCCTTGGTTTGCTTGCCTAAGCCCTAGGTTAGTCCATGAGATTTGACTCTATGGGCACATCTACACATGCACATTTACTGCGCAGCAACCAAAATTACTGCACAGTATGGATGTGTGTCTACATGTGCACACCTGTACTGCATAGTAAATATGGTGACTTATGCTGATTTGAGAGTAGATTTGATACCTGCATCATGCAAGTATCAAATTTACACCCGATTAGTTACTGCCCAGAAATGCACATGTAAACACCTTACTGCACAGTAACACTGTGTGTGTGTGAACTGACTCGAGACTAACTTTAGTCCCAAGTCAGTCCACAAACAGCATTAATGTGCTTTAATGCCTGCATGTGTAGACACCAGCCTATTCCTGCTTACTGCACAGTGATTTCCTTCACGGTAAATTTAAGCCGACGTAAATGCACATGTACTCACACCCTATGAGAGCATTTAGGCCCTGTTGTGTGAATGTCCCCCCTCTGGCAGAAGTGGGCTCACAGCTGGGATTTTGAGTAGAGGAGGAATTAAGACTCCTAATCTGCTTCTACTCCAGCACAGACTGGCAGAAAATGCGCATCAAATGGAGCGTTTCCCCTCCTGAGACTTCTTTTCTTTTTTTTTTTTTGTGCAGTCCTGCTCAGGTTAGGGCTAAGGACTGGCGAGGTGGGGCAGCCTTTTTCCATCACTCAGGTTTTATAGGGACATGTTCAAGTTTTTCAAGAACATTGTGCTCTGGCTCAGGCAGATTAAGTTCTGGTGTCTCCGAGGAGCTGAGATGAGGTATTGTCAGTGACCGAATCCTGACGCAGAATGTTTTAACTACAATCAATCTCTATGACTTAAGACAAAAAGCATTATTCAGAATTCAGCCACATCCAACTGGCAGAGGCTAACTATGTACCCGTGCAGAGCAGCCCAATGGAGAGCGAATCACTTTTTTAAACCATCCAAAACAAATCACAAAAGAATTTTTTTTGCAGGACGCCTGCAAGCAAAGGAGTGTTTCAGTGTCCTGAGCATATGGAAATGTGTTGCATGACCAAGGGAAAGTTTTGGCTTTTCAGTAGAAAGGCAGTTCAACTGCTAATGGGAGACTGGGTGTATCAAGTGTCTATGGATCTCCCATCTGTAGCCCAAGGAGGAACATCTCTCCGTATTTCTGCTTTCTGAACCCATCTGCAGACCCTTCTGGGCGACCCCAGGTATGTGACTAGTTTGGCAGGAAGAACAGGGACGGGGAGGGAAAGCCGGCAGCGCGGATGCGAAGGGAAACAATGCAAAACAGGGAATGCAAGTAGAGCTGTTTGAATATCCCAGGTCTGACGTCATGCAATTCCTGCGCCGAAGTCGTTTGCTCTACAACTGATAAACTAATTAAAACGACACATTTTGCTACACCCTCGGCCTTATTATTTAATTAAAATCAGTTTTCAGCTGGCCCAGCCAACGCCTGAAAGGGCTCCAAAAATGCGTACGCAAGGGAAAGTCTTAGTGCGTGGTGCGGTCAGCTCTGTTATAGGAAGACTGCATTTTTATTGGCAACAGGGGAGAGAGAAAAAACAAAGTCAATCTTTGTTTCTTTATTCCTCCCCCCTTTTCCTGGGGTGTTTAAACTGGGAAAAGAGTGGTTTGGATTGGTTCAACTGGTTTGGACTGGCCCTGAATCCACTGCAATCCAGTAGAAAACCAGGACTAACCCCATACCGGGCAGACAAACAGGTACATATCTGACTCGCAGCCCAGCCAAAATGCATCTTTCAGTTTTCCTGTATTTTAATTCTTTCCTTCTCTTTCTACTCTTGGCTGGAAGGATCTTTTCTCCCCCCCACCTTCATTGCTGTCTCCGGCACCTGTCTTTGTAATAAATAAACCATCCAGCCGCCTTTGATGCACCCCAGAGGGGAAAGCATTGGAAAGTTGCAGCATGATGACATGCCCTTTCGCCAACAGCTAAGCTCATAAAGCAAGTGCTCATTAAAATCTATTGGTTTTTATGATGGAAACCAATCCATGAGTCCCGACCGTGAAGTTTTAGAGACACTTTCTGCCGAAAAACAGTGCCTGTGATGGTATAGGGCTGATATTCTTAACATCATTAGTAATCTTGCCATAGCAGGGATCTTAACAGCAGATTGTTAAATTGCAGACAGCCATAAACACCCCAACGACAGTCCTCCCCTCCTCTCTCCTGGCACAGCGATGCTGTGCTTTCTAGCGGGGTTGTGTGAGCCGCCTAAGCTGGGTTGATAGCTTCCAGCATAGGCAAAACTGGGCTGGACTGGGACGACGTTTCAGAAACAGTCTGAAGTTACCTACCGTAAATACCATTTCCCCATGCACTTAAGTGGCTTTAGGCAGATGCACGAAGCGTGCGAGGCAGCAGGGTGTTGCCTACGAAAGCTCATGCGGTGGTGAACCAGGTAAGTCCCTAATGTGCCACCCTGCTCCACCTTCAGCCTGACTTCAGACGAAAGTGTCTAACCACCTCGCAGGTGACTTCAGCGTCCGTCGCATAAGCATATTCCAGGAGCCGTACGTTGTCTTTTTATCTACAGACCAGCATAAGCTTTAGCAACACGAGTTTCCTTTCACGCCCTGTTCTGCAAAGACAATTTTTAAGAGTGAAAGTGTTGCTCGTGATTCATATCCATTCTGACCATGGTTTATGGAAATTCATCTGGTTGCCTAGGGTAAGTTTCTGCTTTTCCAGTGGATGGAGGATGCAGTATACAGCAACCATGAACAAGGATGGACCCACAACATTACTAACCATTAACAGCACCCTCAACACAGCCCGTAGGAGATCCAGTCACAATCTGGGGCCGTGCTGAGGAAGGTGCGGGGAAAATTATGGTCCCTGCTCCAATAGCCTAAGTGTAAAGAGAAGAGACAAGAGGTGGACGCAAACAGCACATGGGAGAGGACAAGGCAGCAATGATATGTGCTGTATTGTTCGGAAGAGAAGTGGATCTTTCGCTTGCCTTCAGAGGAACCATAAAAATTGCACTTGACTTACATGCAAGGATTGGCCTATAATCAGGCTTCTGCCAAACCTGACTTTTCTACTTGTGGTATATTTTTGCATGCAATAAAAATACCAAATCACATAGTTCTTCAAAGCAGCTATTATTTTACCATGCTTAGTGCATTTAACACTTTGGGTCACTGCCTTGGTTATTTGATTCTCCTGGAGGATTTGAGAAGGGCAATTGCAGTTTAAGGACCGTGTCGTTATTAACTTATATTTGGGAGGGGAGCTGTTTTTCTTAAAAATGAGCGTGAAAACACGAGGTCAACATCATTGGAACAATATGGTAATAGCCATCTCAGCATACAAGAGCTCTACCAACTATCAAGATTTTTTAGGACGCATTTGAAGGAGACTAATGAGGTAGCCTTATAGGTGCTTTATTGTACTCTCAGCTGTACAAACAAGCCTGGGAGAAAGTACAAAAGTTTTGCTTTGAAAGTACAATAAGTGGGTGATGATGGGTAGGCTTTGAGAGATGCTCAGAGGGCTGTTGCTGTTTTCTAGACACAGTGGCATAGTTAATCTTCAATGTGTTTGCCCATAATAGTGCTAGATATCCCAGTGAGACACTGGTACATTTGGAGCTGGCTGAAGACTACCAGTGATTTGTGCGCTGGTCCTTGAACTGGGGCTAATGTAGGCTGCATGACTAACTGCATGCTCTAGATTGCATCAACACGTACCAAGTATGAACCATGTGCAGGGCCCTACGTTATCTTCAATATCTACAAAGCCATGTTACTAACTATGATTTCACTAATAACATTTTAGAGCTGGTAATGTCTTTCCATCGCTATTGGTCTAGGTTGGCTTTCAATGGGCAATGTAAAGCTTCAGTAGGAACCATCCATAGTTTCATAGTTGGTCGGGTT
>NW_017728949.1:53181872-53198532 GCF_001723895.1 Crocodylus porosus | reverse complement strand
CTGAAAAGCCTCCAGCACTAGATTCAACACCAACCCCACTTGCTTGATCCCTGCAGAGAAGAGAGTGAGCTGGGAAATATAAATGGGGCCAGAGATTTTTCAATGCATTTAAAAAAAAAAAAGACAAATTACTTTTGTTTTAGGTTTGAGAGAGCCTGGTCAAGGGTCCTTATCAAAATGGGATGAAAAGAGAAATGAAACGCCTCTCACGTCTTATGTCTCAATGTGTCTGCAGAGTAAGAGCCACATGGTTTTCACCGCTCAGCTCATATGCTGATGCTTTACAAGAGGGTGGGAGGGACTGAGACCTTCAAGGAAAAGGACAGACGCTTGGAAACGGTGGTATTGCACTGGTGCAGTGATAGATGAGGTAGTGCAAAGGCAGCTGCTAGGAAAGGTTCACTATTATAGGCTGGTTGAGTTGGCACATTGCAAACCCCAGCTTAGAATAATCTGGCTAGTGAAGGGACTGGGAGTTAGTGGTGTGCACCCAACCCAAGTGTGGTAGCTCCTTCTTGGGCTCTTTGGGAGAAGAAGTGACTCTAGGAGATAAAAGAAATCACAAGTTTGCCTGGCCCCTTCATCACAGTAGAAGGCAAGATCTACGCGGAGGCCCAAAGGATATGCATACAGGACAGGCCACAAGGTTCTTTGGGTAAATCCAATATCTTTTATTAGACCAACTCAAACAGGTGGAAAAATTCTTCTTTGAAAGCTTTTTGGTGCAAATACCCTTTGTCAGGCGGAGGAAGGGTCTACACTGGTCTGTGCTCTTCCTGGATGGATGGTAGGCCAAGAACCAGGAGCTTCTGTGGAGCTAGGTCTTTTCAAACCATAAAGGTCACTCCTGTGGGATATATTAACTTATTTCAACTAACCACAGTGGCTTACATGGGCCAGAGCACTGGGCAATGGGAAACAAGGGGATCTTGTGTCTAATTGCTCTCGATATAACTTTACTGCTTACGGCTGTGTTTGAATAGTGCCTGTAGGTGGTTATGGACGTCAGTTGTGATGTCCCCCTGGGCACTTGCTGAGATACTATGGCCTCGTTCACTCAGGATTTGGCTTTTGCTGTGGAGGTCTGGAGGTTTGTCTATCATCCCCCCCTGTCATTGGACTAGTGGCCTTTGCCATCCAGTTCCCCTGGGGACTGCACTGAGACCTGCTGATTCATTGCACTTAAGGCCATTCTAACAGAGCCAAGACCTGGGTGGCCTGGGTTAGAGAAGAGAGGTCAATGCACTGAACCAGCCATTGAGCCGTTTATTCTCCAATGCTGAGCCTGGAGTAATCAAACACTTCCAGGGAAAAGGAAGGCGTGGATCCAAATGTCTTAGAATCGTTGAAAATGAGGGTTGGAAGAGACCTCAGGAGGTCACATCGAGTCCAACCCCCTGCTCAAAGCAGGACCAGCCCCAACTACATCACCCCAGGCAAGGCTTTGATTACCCAGGCCTTAAAAACCTCCAAGGATGGAGGTTGGAGGACTCCATGAACAACCCACCTCCTAATTTAAAGCCAAGCAGAAAGTCCAGATTGCTAACAATAAGTGTTACACAGCTAAGCATGAGGAGCATCTCTGGAGCAGGTGGAGAGGAGCATGCGACTCTTTAAACCACCAGAAATGAAGCATGAATGAGGCGGGTATTTTATTTGATCACCTTATTTAACTGGGATCCTGTTAAAACAACATGAGATTTGCACTTGCCTCCCCAGTTGTTTTCCTTGGTGTTTGCATGAACTCGGTGAACCCCCATCACGTGCAGCAGTGTTTATGTTTGCACAAGCTGCTCTGCAAGCCTCTGTTTGTGTTGCCACCACATCTATATGGCTTGGCAGCAGCCCTACGACTTCATTTCAGCTGCGTATAAATCAGCTTTCCCTCCATCTCTCAGTGTTTCCATCCGTCTGTCTCTCCTGATCTGTCTGAAATGCTGCAGGGCATCGGTCCTAGCTCCGTGTTGAACTCCCCATTCAGGGGTGATGCAAAATAAGGCTCATTGCCCTCTGCACAAACCAACAGCTAAAGGGTGGTTGAATCCCCAAGTTGGCTTGCAGTTTCAAGGTAAGAGGCAGCGAAGAGTTTTAGGGGCTACCCTCTGCTGACAGATATTCCACGTTTGGTGGGTTCCCAAAGAGTCCAACTTGGTGCATGGGACTTCTTCCTTCTCATTTTACTCCTTAAATTATCTGTTGTTCTGCAGTAGATCCTCCCTGCCTAGGCTTGGCAGTGCTGCATAGAAAAATAGAAAACAGGGAAACATATAGAGCTACACTACATGGAAGACTTCTAGTTGGAGTTGTGCTGATATGTACTCTTGCCCAGACCTCTCCCTTAGAGAAATGTGGCATTGCAGCACTGAGCTGCACCTCCAGCTTGTAAGGATGAGTAGCGTGGTTCTTTAAAGATAATTTCACTGAAGTGCAAAATAATGGACAACTGGCCCCAAAAACTCATGTTCTCCAGGACTGGTGTAACACAGGCAGTTCGTACCAACTGGGTTGAACTGAAGCTCCTGTGATCACTTTCTGAATGTCCTTTGGTTGCATCTCCAGGGGCCTAGAACATTTTGGGACCTTTTTTGGGCTCATTTGAAATGTGTTTATTGGGCTTGAATGCAGTGATTGTGGTCAGGCTAGTGATTCTGGTACTTTTGGAGCTCAGAGATGGTCTTCCAAGCTCTCCCTGGAGAACCAACTCATAAGTAGAGAGACCAATCTTAGCATGTTTTTGGCTGATTGAAATTAGCACGAATCCTGGAAGCAAATGAAACAAGAGTGCCTGTGCCCATTGTTAGTTTTTGACTCTGATTTACAGACCAGATGAAAGTGCAATAAGGTGGATACATAACCGGTTGGATCATCGTACTCAACCAGTTGTCATCGATGGCTCAATTTCTAGTTTGGAGGAGGTATCAAGCAGCGTTTCCCAGGGGTCTGCCCTGGGTCTGGTATTGTTTAATATCTTCATAAATGATTTGGATGATAGGATTGAGTGCATGCTTAGCAGATTTGTGGATGACACCAAGTTGGGTGGAGTTGCAGATACTCTGGAGAGCAGGGATAGGATCTAGAATGACGCGAATAGACAGGAGAAATGGACCACAATCAATCAGATAAGATTTAACAAGGACAAGTGCAAAGTCCTGCACTTGGGATGCAATAATTTCATGTACAAATACAGACTGGGGAATGTGTGGCTAGGCTGAAGTCCTGCAGAGAAGGACCTAGGGGCCACAGTAGACCAGAAACAGAATATGAGCCAACAGCATGTTCTTGTTGCAAAATAAAAGAGCTAATATCATACTGGGTTGTATTAACAAGAGTGTCACTTGCAAATCAAGAGAGGTAATTCTTCCACTGTATTTAGCCCCCACCTGAAGTCCTGTGTCCAGTTTGAGGGCCAAACACTTCAGGAAGGGTGTGGACAGATTGGAAAGAGTCCAACAGGAATGATTAAGGGCCTGGGATGCATGACTGGTGATGGGGAATGGATGAGGAAGAGGTCTGGAGAAGAGAAGGCTGAGGAGGGGTTTGACAGCAATCTTCAAATACCTGAAAGAAGTTTGTAGAGAGGATGGAGATGGGCTTTTCTCTGTGACCATAGGGGACAGGACTAGGAGCAACGGCCTCAAGCTGCAGCAGAGAAAATGTAGGTTGGAGACTAGGAGGAACTGTCTGACGCTGAGGGGTGGTCAAGCATTGCGATAGGCTAACTCAAGAAACTGGATTCTCCATTCCCAGAGGTTTTTGAGGGCAGATTGGACTTGGCTGGGATGGTTTGGTCAGGGATGATTCTGCTTGGAGCAGGGGGCTGAAGTAGACAACCTTATGGTGTCTCTTCCATCCCTGCTTTCCTATGATCCTTATTGCTTGTATTCAAAATAAAGTTGTCATGGGGTACAGGCAGGGGAACAAGACTGGAAAATGGAATAATTTTGTCTTTGGGTCATTGATTTGAATCGAGTTCCTGTCTAGTACCTGAAAGCAGCAATAACCTGGAAGTTGCCTAATGGGTTTTGCGACATGAGTCCATGGCTTGAGTTTACCTCCTATGGCCCAGGCGCCCGTATTAACTAAACCACCTGTCTCATTATAGAGGACTACGTGGGCCCCGAGGACTCAACTCCCCTCTCACCCATAGAGATGGCTCTTTTAGGATTAGGTTGAAGAGCACTGATGGAGTGAAACAAGTGCGAGGAAAGGAAGAAAGAAATGAACACCCGGTTGTCTTCAGTCTACCTTGAAAGGGAGGTTGCTGGCCTCCAGGTGTGACAGTCTGGATGCTTGGACCAGTGTAAAACTCACACCACTTTCTTCCCCGGATAGTCATGGTTGGCGATTTTTGCTGCTCCTGGGGCTCTGGCATGCTTGAGGATGGGGTCAGAAACAATCTTGGAGTAACCCTACACCCGTCAACAGATGAGCCCATCTCCAGCCCCCGCTGTGTCCTTCCCTATAGATACGGGTGGTGGAATTTGAGGCTGGTCGGACTTGTGCAGCCAGGGTCTGGGTTCAGATCTCATTTCAGGCTTTCCCCAAACGGGTTGTCCTCCTCCAGCTGCCCACAGGGTCCAGGTCTGAGCCGCTCCAGACCCGGTGTAGAGCAAAGGAAGGCATGATAATATGAGACTTCATTGCAGCAGCCCTCTGCTGTTATTACTCCTCTCCTGGGGTGCACAAGGGCGGTGGGAGCGAATGCACTTGCAAGCGAGAGAGGTGCTAACGTTTCCGTGGTTCGAAAGCCCCTTTCTGCTGCATTTCCCGAGGAAGGAGGGAAAACCCCGCGGCTACTTCTCCGCAGCGCCTCCGTCCCAGCTGCTCCTCCACATGTTTCTCGTGGGATGACAGCGAATTTAACATTCACCAGATCATTCCCAGGAGGATGCCTAAGATTCCTACAAAATAATTGGCCAACCGCAAGCTACAAACAGATAAAGGACAAATATTTAATAAGCAATTTTTTAATTTTGTTTTTTGGAAACAGAAACAGAAACTCTGGCATCCTAATGAGATGTGCAGGCACACACATGCAGAGGAAGCCAGGGAGACAGGGTGGGAAGGTTTAAAAGGCAACAGCCAGCTTGCTGGTGCTACAGTCCGAGGGCACGATCATTGCACGGCTCCGATATGGGGAGGGACTGGGTGTAACGGGGCCGAGCTGAGGACAAAGGTGCCTGCGCAGAGCAGACAGCAGCTATTTTAGCTGGGCTACTCGCTTTATGGTCCCCACTTAAGATGGGGGCTATGGAGCTATTTTAGCCGGGGGTCTCCTCGAGGCTGCTTGCTGTAGGGTCCCCACTTGAGATGGGGGCTGTTGGGGAAATAAATTTGGCTCAGCGCCCCTCGCGGTCCAGCTCCCTGCAGAAAGCTCCAGGCATTCGCTCAAGTGCGGAGCCGTGTCGGCTGGGGACATGTTTGTGGCTTTGACTTGTTCATGTTTGTGCACTTTATAAAGTTGCTATCATATTTTATTGGGATATTTTAACAAGGCCTCTCAGGTCTCACAAAAATCCAGCTCAGTGAGACGCACAGAGGCACGGCGAGCAATGCAGGGACCGGGCGGGAGAGATGGGGAGAGGCAAACTGAGGCCCGGGAAGCAGCAGCTAATCTTGCCCAGCTGCAGCAATGCAAGACCCTGGGCCCGGATACTGGGAAGTTATTGTTCAAACACCAGTCAAGGCAAAGAAAGCACCGCCTGACCGGCCTTCAGGGGGACGAGTATCCGCAGGAAAACACTGCGGAGAAAAGAAGCAGGAAGAAGAGGTCCAAGACAGCTCTCTCATGGAGTTGATGGCCTGCTGGAGACCATCTGGTTTCTCATTCCTGGAGCAGGGAGATGATGGGGATATGCAATGCCATGAAAAGGCCAGGAGAAAGGAAATATATTTCTGCACGCTTTTTAATCAGCCCGGGGGGGCTCAGCGCTGCAGGTCAATCCCGAAAGGCATTCAGAAACAGGGCTGCATCGTTGCATGAGCAGAAGGACTGTCGATAGCAATTAATAAATAAATGCAGGCACTGTCCGCCATCACGGTCAGGGCCCGAGGTAGCTGTCACTGTGGCCAGGAAGGCATTTCCTCACCCTGGCGTGACTGTAGGATGATGCAGGTCTCTCATTACAAGGATGCTTTGCTTTCCTCCCAAACCTCAGGTCATGGATATTCCCGGGGGCAGACGCTGCCATGGACAGGCCATGATCTGACTGCCTTTACAACCTCCTCCCTTAGTGCTTCCAGGCCAGTCCTAGCTCGGAGGCATCTGGCCACCCTCTAAACTAACTTCCTCCCACTTTCAGCGGCCTTAATCTTTCCTGGCACTGCCTGCGCCGAACCGTCGCGCCTCCTCGAGATAACAACACTTCACTGGAGGGTGAACAAATTCCTGAATATCTTGGAGTCAAAAAAAAGCAGGGGCAGAAAGAGCCTCAAGACGTCCCCTAGTCCTATCCCTTGCCCCAAATAAACCAAACCGTTCCTGCAAGACGCCACTCGTAACCGGCCCTAAGCCCCCCACCGTCCCCAGGGCATCTCTTCTGGTATTTAACGATCACAGCAACTTCACTTTCCCTCGTGCAGAGCGAGCACGCAGCTTTGGGCTCTCTGCAAGCTAGCGGGGAACCCAGGGGAAAAAGCGAGATACGCCGCTTGAATGCAAACCTTTGACCTGAATCGCTAATATCCAACCTTCAATTCGTTATATAAAACACGGACGATGAGAGGGAGTGGAAGGAATCCAGCAAACCAAAAAAAAAAAGCTGGGGCCCAGCCAACCAGATGTCGCTGCCAAACTGCTGCTCTGCGTGTCGACGTCTTATCTTGGGGAGGTGTGCGCGGGCAGGGCAGAGGTCCGAACCCCCCTGGCGGCTAGGCCGCGGGCCAGGTCACTCCTTCCTGGGGTCGGCGCATGGGCCCGCAGGGTGACGTGACGAGGCGGTGCCCGGTGGGCCCCCCCGAACTTGATATCTCTGGTGCTAAATCATCACTCCGCTGGCCCAGAAAGCTCGGGGAAGGCAGGACGCTTGGGATCTGTGCAACAGCCTCACATTCCTCTTTCAGCTGACTAAGGAGCAATGCTGACATGACCTGAACAAACTCTCATCCAAGTCCTCCAAAGCCAAGGAGCTGCAGGCTCCAGCCAGGAGCTGGAGGCTCGTTGCAGCGTTGTCAGGGACGCCGGGTTAACGAAGGAGAAGACAAGGGATCCTGAGAGACGTGCATAAGCTAGAAAGAGGGTGGAGGAGCCTGGACTGGTTCATCCACTTTCTCCTCTTTGCAACAGCAGCGGTTTTCCTGTGCCTGAGACAAACAGAAAGGGGAGACGAGGGGGATGGCAGCTGAATTGCCTCTTTTCCTTTTGCTTCCCAGTCTCAAAAGCAGAACAGGAAAGGCTTCTGGATGGAGGCTGCGAGCCCCTCTGTAGATGGCCCACTGCAACCGCAAACCTGCCACCACCTCTCGGGGTAACCCGCCCCAGAGCTTCACCACCCTCCTCAGGAGAAAGTTTTTCCTAGCATCCAACCTCAACTTCCCTTGCTGCAGCTTGAGCCCATTGCTCCTGGTGTCCTCTGCCCCCACTGAGACCAGTCCAGCCCCGTCCTCTTTCAAACAGCCCTTCCGGTAGTTGATGGCTGCTATTCAAATCCTCCCCCCCTTTTCTTTATTGCCCCCTTTTTTCATGGTCTCTCTCGCTGGCATTGTTTCTGGGCATCTTCCTTACTGTAAGACGGCTGCAATACAACCCTCCAGGGCCTGCGCCTAGCCGTCAAGGAAGATGCACCATCCAGCTGAGATCAAAGAGACAGGGAAGGTGAGACCTCATACGGACAAGTTCCTGATCCAGCCTGGGGCAGGGGACGTGGGAGGACGGGAGCTGGCATCCACCTTGCCCAGAGCCGTCCGAGCGGGCTTGTTCAGAGCTGACCCCGCAAGGTGCCTGCGTGGCGCAGCGCTCGGAGCATGGCGAGATTAGATCAGACGCAGCGCGTGCGTGCCTGGCCCTGTCCCTGCTCCCTGCGAGGATTTGAACTCCAGCACCGGGAAATCTTTTTAAAGTGACTGGTGGGGGGGGGCATTGCATTGTGCAACCATCTGGAGCCTTTCCGTCGTCTCCTTCTGTGCATGGAAACCCTGCCAGGCAGGCAAATATTTAAGCTAGATAAATGTAAGTGAGCAGGACGAGGGAAGGAGGGGGTAAAAATAAAAAAAGACCCTTTTTGACGGATGATAGATTAAGAGATGTGCACGCGTCACGTACCGTTACCAGCCACGCGCAGGACGCCAGGCCCAGGGTCACTCCTGGCAGTAGGGTGAGCGCTGTGAGTTTCCTGGGAACAACTTTGCTTTTCTGTGGTCCCTTTGTTAGCCCTGGACTTGCCCTGCCTAGCTAAGCACACCCGCCACGGTTGTGGTGTGCTGGCGATCCCTCGTGGTTGAGGATGATTGTACCCGTGGGGCAAGTGAAGGGTTGTCGATGAGGCCATTGATGCTGCAGGCTCTCCGGCAGATGCCGCAGGTGGTGGTTCAAATTGTTGGGCCAGCGCGAGAAGCCTTCGCCAGACTTGTTTTCACATGGGGAGGCCATTGCTCATCGACAACCGTATGGATTTTGGTGAAGGAGAAACCTGTGTCCAGTGGCAAGGAGATCCAGCTCAACTCTTCCACTTCAGTCTTCATCCACCTTCGCAGACATCGAGAAGGAGGCCTTCCACATCTGCCTGCTCCACCGCTGAGGTCTTGTGTGTTGTGCTGGTACCTTTGACCTTACCTCCATGGGTGACCCTACCAGGAGGACGAGACTCCCAGTGGTGTTGCTCTTAGGGTCACTGGTACACGCAAGCCTCTCCACCCCATTCAGGTGGTGGTCCACGGAGAGGGTTTGTGGTCCAGGGTGCAGTGGCTTGAACTGGCTTAGGTTTAGCTTGTTGTTCAGGGTCTATCCCCTTGACCGTCTGGATCATGTCTGGGATGCTACCCACCCTTGGGAGAGCCCTGCTGAATGGTTAGATCCATCCCATCCCCTCACCATGGCTTCCAGGGGCCTTGGATATAAGGATAAGCCCTCACCTTGCTTGGGACATGAAGGGACTAGAGCAGAATGGACTCTGTGCTGTGTCTAGGGAAGACCAGGGATGGAAAGACCTGGGACGTCGACCACAGGCAGCCATCCAACCTGCCTAGGCACAGCCTCAGGTGGGGGACTCTCCATCCTTGGGGGTTTTGAAGACCCGGGTGGACACATCCTTGGCTGGGATGATGTAGCTGGGGCTGGTCCTGCTTGGAGCCGGGGCTCGGACGAGATGTGAGCCCCTGAGATCCCTTCCTACCCTCATTGTCTATGATTCAGTGAACTCCCCAGTCTTTCTGCATTGGGAAACCAGTTTAAAATTTCAAAATTTCCCCTGAGAGGGGGGAAATGATTTGGATTTTCATCCTGAAAAAACGATCTGGACAAAAGACACGGCAGATTCCCCCCGCCGGGAAACTGTCCTCGTTCCAACCAGAAACGTGGACAAAACCCCGTCAGGCTCCCGTCGGATGCCTTGATGCGGCCCCTTCAGGGCAGGTCAATACCCCCACCCGCTCGGCGCCCCGCGACCGTCCCACCCGCTCCCCAGGTGTCTGCGGCCGCCGGAGACACCCCCACCCCGGCACAGCCGGCCAGGACAGTGTGACGGCTGCAGAGGCCGTGGAAAGCAAGCTGACATCTGCCTGTTTGCAAAGGGTCTCTACACCAGGGTCCGAGCCAAGAACGCGCTCCAGCAAAAGGCCCCTGGGCTGGCTTTCTGCAAACGGAGAAACCGTAAACTCGGCCCTTGAAAGAAACCAACCAAAAAAAAAAAAAATTAAAGCAGCAGAGCAAGAAAGAGGCAGATGAAAAAAGGCAGGTGCTCTTTCAGCAGAGGGCTCGACTCAGCAGCTTCCTTTCAAACCTGTCCGGCCCGGCTGTTTGTTCAGCTCCTCGGAGCCCAGCTGTGCGGCAGGGGTGGCGGGAGCGCGCAGGACACGACTTTTGTGCCGGCTCCGGGCGGGCCCCGAGCCTGCTTAGACGCGGTGGCATTTTCCGGCCCTCCTGGCGAACCCCCAAGGGACCCTCTGTTCGTGGTGCCACATCTGTTTGAGGTTTTGGCACATCGCAGCCAAAGAAGCGTGGTTTCTGGCGTCACGACAACCCGTTTTTTACTGATCTTATAGGCTTTTCTGTTCCTGTAAAGGGGAGAAGAGGTCAGAAAGGGCTTTAACTCTTGAGGCGTCGGGTGCAAATCACCACCTCTTGTAATCGGCCGTGCTCCCGGCAGTGTCGCGGCCGCCATGGAGAGGAAGTGGCCAGGACTGCTAGCTGCACAGCGGCCGGGTTTCTCTCTAGATGCTTAGTCTAGAATAATAAAAACATAGAAAACGAGGGCTGAAGGGAGCTCAGGAGGATGACTTAACCCCCTGCTCCAAGCAGGAGCACCCCCAACTCCATCATCCCAGCCAAGGCTTTGTCCACCCAGGGGTTCAAACCCTCCAAGGATGGAGAGTCCCCCACCTCTCTGGGTAACCTGCTGCAGTGCTGCACCACCCTCCTGGTGAGGTGGTTTTTCCTAATACCCGAGCTAAGCCTCCCTTGCTGCAACTCGAGACCGTTGCTGCTTGCTCCGTGCTCTGTCATCCCTGAGGTGACCACTTCCCCCCGTGCTGCCTGTCCTACGAGGCCCGTCGATCCTGGCACTCCCAGAAGAAACTGCATCAAGCCAGAACCTCAGATCTGGACCTCTCAAACTTTGCCACTCGCCCGCTTGAAGAAGCCCCCCACGCCAAACTGGATCAAAACCCGTCTTCTTCAGATGGTTCAGACTCAAATCCAAACAGGGACTTTGCACCAGACCGTTCACAATGGGGTGGATGCTTCATAGCAGAGGAAGGGGCATCAAATTCACCCACCAGAGTGGTGGGGAGGGTGGGGGTTGGCTCAGTTTGCGCCAGAAGAGGGGTAAGAAGTCTTCTCCGAGGGGGTGGTGGGGTGGTGGATGTTCAACTACAAAATCTTTCAGTTTTAGGCCGGCTTGAATCCTGGTCAGGGTGGTAAAAATACAACTGGCTGTCGCCGTTACCCGTCAAGTAGCCAACATGGCATGAGTTTGTTAGGTCTCTTCGAGCCAGCTGGTTTTGACTCGATGCTTGCCTGCTCCCCCCTCCAGTCACCGGAGCCAGGAAAGAGCGGCCGGCTTCTCTCGCCTGTTCTTCTTTGCATGACACTTTCACAAAGTGGTGCTGGAAGAAAATAAAACCCTTGGCAGGAAAGAAGGCAATGAAACCACTGAAGTGCCTTGCTTTTGGGGTGGGGCAGCCTGGCAAGGAACCGCTGGAGGCAAGGGTATTGCAAAATGGTCAAGCCACCTGGGCTCATGGTGGAGGGCCCAAGGTCCTGAAGATTTGCAGACTATGCCAGGGGTAGCATGAAGGGTAGTGCAATATCTTCCCCAAATCCCAGCAGGACTGGAGGAGCGCCTCTAGGGAGAGCACGTAGCCTGTGCTGGAAATCGGCTGCCCGGCGTCTTTATTTCACTGCTCTGGGCCAGATCTACGCCATACAGCCTGGATTGCAACCGGAGAGCACGGGTGCTAATTAGAGAGCAAACAAATTGCCGTGCAATGGACAGGCAGGTCAAAGCGAGGTTATCCCGAAACACGGACGTGGCTTGGCTCGGTGCGGCCAACATTTGCAGGGTCTTTCCAAACGAGAGCGGCAGCAAGCGGAGCGAGAACCGAAGAGCATCCAGAAACAAACCGAGGCAGAAAACAGTAATTAAAATGAAGAAAACAGACTGGTGTGCAATGCACATGAAGGAAATGACAGGCTAAACACGAAGGTGTCCGGGGAAGTGAGATGTAGATTTGAAATAATCCTGCTGGGGATACCTGTCTTGCTACAGACCAGCCAGCGTAGCGTTGCTAGACAGTCTTAACTTGTAGTCAGCCAAGAAAGGAGCATGGTTTGCAATGTTAAATATGACCTGCCACTGACCAGCTAAGTAATTTCACCTCTCTGTGCCTCAGTTTTCCCAGCTGTAAAATGGGGGCTATCATGCAGCAGTGGCAAGCCCCTGTGAATGCTTGGAGGAAGGTTATAAGAAAGTGGGGAATCCCAAGTGGGCGCGAACTCTGCAGGGATCCTGGCTCGGAGGCACGCACCGACATCTTTCATTCCTCGCACCCTAGGTCGGCACCTGGGATCCTGGCAGAGCAGGTATTTATTGCAAGGGTGCAAGGTGTCTGCAGCAAAAGCCTCCCGCCTCGACGGCTTTCCAGATGCTTGCAGATTGCAAGATGAGCTAGACCACCGCCTCGTCCCACCGTGGCTTCTCCCATGCTGCTTTGCAGCTGTTTGGAAATTTCATCCAAAAAGCAGCCCGTTCGGCTCAAAGGAAAAGAACTGAGTGGCTGTAAGGCAGGGGGCGACCCCCGAGAGAGGGGTCACGCGGTGGACACCGAGCTGGCAGCAGGAAGCCTTGTTCGCTAAGCTCTTGACTAAAGACATGACCTTCAGCAAGTCACTTGACTGGCGTCAGCACAGCTGGAAAATCAAGCAAAAGTTGGTCTGGCAGGACGAACGAGGATGCTACAGCCGAGCTGACCTTTCCTCTGCCTGGATTCGGGCAAACTTCGGTTTAAAGGTAGGCCACCCTAATTGAACAGGCCCGTCTCAGAGTCAAACGTGAGCATCTTTCCACGGAGGAGAAAGCAGTCAGGTTCAGAGACATGTATGCAATTTAGCAGCATGCAAAACTCCTGTATTTTTTTTTTTCATCATATAAAAATTCCACGAGAGGAACATAATAAAAATGGTAGGGGCGGGTCCAAAAAGCGAATAGGAAAGTTATTAATGTTTATAACGGAGCGGTCTGTAAAGGAAAGAAGTGTCTGTGGCGGGGAGCAGAGGAGGAGATGAGGTGTCGGGACTCGGGTTCGCTTTCTGGCGCCGTCAGCAATTCCTCCTGTGAACTCGGGAGAGCGCCTTCCCCCCGGCTGTCCATTAAAATTCTCCAGCTGTAAAATTTGGAGGATACTCTTTGCCTCGCGCATTTGCTGTAAGGCCCATTCATAGGAGGGTGGATCTGCAGATGCTGCAGCGCCAGGTGATGTCTGACCCAGACATGGGCTAGCGGAGGACCTGGGAGTCTTCGGATGGAAAGTGCTGGGGGGATTCGTTCTCCCTTCCTGCTTCTCCCTCCATCTGGCCTTGCAGAGCTCGAAACCAAGACCTGTTTCCCACCCCGCTTCTCTCCCCGGTGCAGTCCCTTCCAGCGTCAGGCAGAGGATGGCGTTGGTTTTTCTTTGCTCCACACCTGTTTTCCTGTGACACCACTGAGAAAAACTGTCCCCCTTGTTGTGGGGGGCTCACCTTGTAGAGAGGTTGAGGGGTCTTGCTATGGGCCTGGAGATGTCTTTCCAGCCCTACTCTGGGCTAGTGCCAATGGCTTTAGCCAACGCGGTTGTAAATGGGGACCTACTCACCAGGTGCGTCTACACGAGACGCTTACTATGCAGTGACCTAATTACACTGCGCGGTAGTGTGCCAGGCAAAACCCGTGCTAATATGCTACTGGGCAGTAGTATTAGGCTACTGCACAGTTAGCATGACTAGAAAGCCGTGAGCCGGTGCTACTGCGCAGAACTTGGCTATACAAGAACTAAGCTTAACGCACCATAATTATGATGCATCAACGAATGTGTAGACCATTGGTTCCCAACCTCGGGGCACGACCCAAATCAGGGTCACAGGGGGTCCCCGGTAGGGTCGTGAAGGACCCGTACATACACACACATGCACACTCGCGCACACGGCCCAGGAGCAGTGGGCGGATGGGCAGGTGAGGAGGGACCACTGCGCGCTAAGGGGGCAATGACAGCTCCCCCGCCCTCGGTTGCTGCACTCTGCTCCCAGCTGCCCCTGCGGTGCCGGGTTGGGAGGTCCTATTGGTGGCCAAGTTAGGGTCACAGCAAAAAAAAAGGTTGGGAACCACTGGTGCAGCTGCACCCGTTTGTTTCACGACAGCTGTTTCAAGAAACTTTGAAACTATTTAACTTGGGGAAGCAAAAGTAGCTGTAGGAGACACTAGCCACAGTGCATCTCGGGGTGCCATTTGGCTACAGAAACTGGGATGACTCAATCCCAGCCAGCCTCTAGACTGTCGTGAAACTTTGGGTTTTTATTTTATTATTTATTTTGGAGCATGGCATAGGAATCGAGACACATGGCTTGGAGGCATTTATGAAAAGTCTACGAGACAAAGACAAATACGGAAGCGTGTCTTCCTTCGCAGCCTTCCCTTCGGGCCCTCGAAACGGTTACTAGCACCGTCTCCATCTCTTCCCTTCAGCAGAACCAGTTCCCAGAGGCTGAAGCCCGTCCACTGCGAAACGCAGCTCGGGGTTCTGGACTCCGCTCTCTGTTCAGAGGATGAAGGCCGAACGAAAGTGTAGCAAACTCATACCAGATTGGATCCACTTCAGAAATGGCTCAGCAGCTGCCAACTCTGTCGGGTTTAAGGATCTAGCCAGGCTTCTCCCCAGGGGACAGGATTCAGCGGGCTCTGGAGCTGAACTCTATAGCAGGGCTGGCACAGAAATATATGTTGTCGACTGCATTTTCCCACCTGCAAGCACATAAACAGGGCCTGCCCCTTCGCGAGGGTGAAACGCAGGTGAGTTGCAATGGGACCACAACAAAAACAATGCTAACCCCTCGCACTTAGTTCTGCAAGCAGCAGAGTCAAGAAATCTCGGAGGAGGGTTGAGGGTAGCGGGAGAGCCTGAATGACTCTGGGAACGGCTGATGGGACAGGAGACCTTTAACCTCTAGATTAGCATTCGGATCTAGCCCAGGGCAAAGAGGGATGATGACTATGGATAGCTCTTCGGTGGCCTAGGGGACATCTTACCCACGATGCTGGTGAATGGGTTTCCTCCTGTACACGAGCTGTCGGCTGGCAATATTGTCTCGGGGATGCTCGTTGCTCGGTGCTGGTCCCCACGCACAGCAGCTGCACCGGATCCGCTTCAGAGACAGTGGGCAGGAAATGGGCCCATCATGCTCCTTTACGGTGCCTTCTCCATTCTCAGTTAGGGGCAACGTGTCCAGGGCAGCATCAGCATTGGGTGTGAAAGCCGAATGGGTTGCACCAGCTGTCTTGTGGAGGTCCGTCTTTCCTCCGCCTGCTGTTAGCCACCAAAAGAGCTCCAGGGCGAGGAGGAGAAATCTGATGCTTTTAGAGCCGACTTCAAAAGAATAAACAGCATGTAAATGCAAAACCCTTGGGAAAAAATGGGAACTGTCTTTATTAGCAGCATTTAGAACTGAAACGAGAGGTCTTTTAGAAGTGTCCCCCCACCCCCTTTTACACAAAACCCTCTCTTTCTCTCAGTCCATTCATAGCATCTGTAGAAGTAGGTTGTGGCCTACGAAAGCTTCTGCCTCCATGAATCGGTGAGTCTCTAGAGGTGCAGCTACACACATGCTTTAGTGTGCATTAGCCTCCTTTAATGTGCATTAAAGCATCACTAAAAATGTGCTATGTGCATTAAAATAGGCTAATGTGCATGAAGCATCACTTTAAAACCATACTCTTTAGTTAATCTACATTAAGACAGGCTAATGTCCATTTTCCTAGTACCTTGCAAAGGAGGTACTAGATTTAATGCACATTAACTAAAGCATCTTAATGCATGTATAGACGTGCCCTAGGGCGCCACCCTGCCCTGCCTTCTACCTTAAAACTGTAACATTTGCGTCCCACCCGTAACACGCACAAAAAACAGGGGCATCTTCTCTTCTGAGAGACTAAACCTTCACAAGTAAATCTGTCTGCTTTGGAGAAATATTGCAGTCTTCCAGGTGTCACGACCAAAGTTTTCTTCTGCAGCCTTGTTCAGGCAAAGGGACAGCTTCTTTGCAAGTTTATCATAGAGCAAACAGAGAAACAGAAAGAAAATGATGTAACAGTTGCATGCTATGCTGTGAAGACAGACGATGGAGGGGATATTTGAAAACCTGGTTTTCGATGGGAAAAAAATGTTGTTCTGACCAAATTATATATTTTTTTTTTCCCCCGAGCATTTCTGCTTTTGGTAACATATTTTGACTTTTCGTTGAAAAAACAAATCCAACCCTTAAAGTTTCCCTTCCACAAGGCACTGAAGCCGCAATTCCAAATCAGAAGTAACGTCTTTCAGCTATTTTTTTTTTTTTTGGGCTGAAATCTCAAAGTTTCAGTGGAAAAAACATCCAAACATTTCCCACTCGGTAGAGCTGAAAAAACGCGGGGGCGGGGGGAACAAGATGACTATCAGAAAGTATCTTCAGGGCAACTATTCAGAGCACCCAAGACTCTTCCGTCGCTAGCCTGGTAACGGTTAACACGGCAAATCATCCTCCAGCAGACGATGACGGAGAGAAAGAGGGAAGGAGAGGGCTTTTGTGTCTGTAAAGTGGCAAAGAGATACAATTCCCAGCTTGCACTTATGCTGGGTTTCAGGTTTCCATTGAATAGCACCTGATACGTCCCATTTTCCGTAGACGAATTAGCCAAACAACAGGCAAACAAAAGAGGCAAGACTGATACGTCGGTTAACAGGCTCAACTGGGGCTCGAGTAAGCTCTGGGAGGGAGGGC
>NW_017728949.1:53157309-53181772 GCF_001723895.1 Crocodylus porosus | reverse complement strand
ACCGCTCTTCCGATCTGGAGGGAGGGAGGGCGGACCAGTAAGTGATCTTGTTCTTGGCTTACTTATCCGCGCTCCAAGTCTGCTTGGGAACCAGCGCATGAAGGCAGCCCAGTTTCTGAGCTCGCGCCTTGGGAATTCTTCCCGAACGATTATGGTTTCGAAGGCCGTTTACAATTACACCTGCGCCGTTTCATTTCATTCTGCCAGCACTGGTGCCCGTTGGATCGGACTTCCCTTCCGCACAAATAAACAGCGACGGGCCTCTCTCTGTTTTGCTTTCTTTTGTTCCCGAAGGGAGAGGCGCAAGAGAAACAAGTGAGTTGGCTGGTCGAGAGAGCCTTCGTTGTCATGACCAGAGGGGCCCACGCGACAATGCTGGTCCTCAACCGTCCAAAGCGTTGGGAAAGTTTGGATCAAGTTTGGTCCTAGTTTTTGTATTGCCTCTACGTTGGCCAAGTAACGACGTGATGATATTAGCCAAGCAGCGACATGATGGTCGTCTGAATCCCCACAGGTAGTGATGGCCAACAGAAGGGTTTTAATTCCACTTAAAGCTTTGCTGGTTCAACCTGAGTGTAGACAACTAGGCAATTCTCCATTGTGTTCACACACTTCAAAGCCCTAGTGAAGGTATCCTGGCCTGCTCCGTTGTCATGTAGCCACACCAGGATCTGCCTGCTTTTGGGCGGTGTCTACCCCATGCTGGAAGGTGCGACTACAGCTTATGGAGGTATGCCCACCTTGCATTAAACTAGGTAGATGTGGTCCAATGAGCTGTGCGGCCTTGGCAACTTGGTGCTGGCTAACTACCCACCTTCTCAGGTGGGTTTTGAAGCCCATGCCATACTCTATATTGCTCCAGCTACCTTGCTGCAGGAATAGGAGCTGGCTCAGGTATGCCTGCACCCTCCTGCAACTGCACCACTGGCTATAGCGTAGATGTGATGCTCTTCTAGAGATGCTGCACACAAATGGGGCAAGCCGGCATGAGCTCACGATAGTCAGCCAGAACCAGTGGCTTTGCTCAGGCTCTCCATGCACAGCTGAAGAGCTGCTAAGGGGCTTCCGGGAGCACCCTCACCCTTGCCTTCCTTTGACCTTGGCTGCAAGTAGCCGGCAAGGGGCAACATGGGATGGGGCCTTCCAATGCAGCAGCAGCAGCAGCAGCACTGCTTAAATGGGTTGCCCACTGCTTCTTCATCCTCCACCATCCATCTCTTGGCATGCACATAAATGCATGAGCTTTTTGATTTTGCAATTTCTTGGATGCTATAGATGGCCCATTTCTTCAAGCAGAGCTGCCTTATTGTCAGGAAGGGTGCTGGGGGTGGGGTGGGGGGGAAGCCTGCATCTTTTTGCTCTGTGTTTTTACAGCACCTAGCACAAGGGGGTTTTACTGAGTGACTTTGGCTCTTAGGTGCAATGGTAATGAAAATAAGGCAATAATACTAATAGCAACCATAACAGCAATAATAATAATAATGATGGTGATGATGATGATGATAATACTGGAGACAAGGGGTCCCAGAAGAGGGGCACGTGGGTGAGAAGACTCTGTTGCAAGAGGTAAAAGACAGTGGGTGTGTCCGGTGACAGCTTGTACCTCTGCCGAGGGGCATGCATTTCGTGCCTAGCGATGTCTCATGTCCCAGACTCGTGCCGCCTCTAAGGCTGAAAGACTGGTTCCTTATTCTGAAGACCGCGTCTCTGGGGCTTTGGTCATATTTTCCGGCCTTTCTAAGGTGTCTGCCTTAATGAATAAGGAAATAAGAAGACAGTCTGACTCCAGGGGCTGGGAGTTTGGTTACGGCTTACATCATTGAGACAACCCAGACAGAGGGAGGAGAGACTAAGCAGGGATTAATCAACCCAGATTGCATTTGCAAACAAAGGTGGAAGGGATCGGGTAACAATTTCCCAAGCATCGTCCAGGGAGGAGCCAGAAACAGGCAGGCAGCTCAAACAGTGCACGCTGGAGCTCCTGTACCTGCCTTTAAAATAACCCTGGCTAATTCCTTGTAGCTAATTCCTTTTTAATCCTGTTTTATTACCACCCCCCTTGCCTTTAACAAGTTTACAGCCTTTTCAGCAACTCTTCCCCAAAACTCCTCGGGCTGGTTCATTGCCCCTCCCTGATGGAGCATCTTTTTTTTGTTGGCAGCTACATTTAGATGGGAAGGGGGACCATGACAGCAGCCCTTTCCACTCTGAAAGGGTTTAATCTTCCCAGGCGCTTTGCCACAGACTGTGCTTTTATGCCGCTGCACTTTTGGAGGCAGCCAGACTGTGCAGGGAGGTCAGAGCTCGGAGCAGGGCTGGAAAGCAGAGGGCTAAGGCAGGATGCTGTAAATGGCCATTGCCTTTGATACTGGTGCCTTCCAGCTGCTCCGTAGTTTAAACAGATGGATTAGAAGCGAGTTAAAGAGCAGGGTGCTTAATGCCTCTACTTAAACCCGTCGCTTGGAGCTGTGTGGTGCTGTGTGGGGATCCTGCCAGATCCCCTGGGCCAGGCCGGCGCTGAGCAAATCCCAGCTCGGATGCGCGACTCCTGGAGAGCCCCGCGGTGACGGTGCGTTTGCTTCTGAGTTCATTCTGACCCACAGCTCCCACATGGCGGCGAGGGACAGCATTTTCCTGGAGGTGCCAGGTTTTCACATAAGAGAGAAAACACTTTGAGCTCGATGACTACCTCATAGTAAAGTTGCTTGGTTGCTTTTTTTTTTTTTTGCAAGCCTGATGTATGACTATGCTCTCCTGGCACATTTCCAGGTGGGAAACTGCCTTCTGATTCTCTAACTTGCCTCTCCTGTCTTAGCTACACCCATTGCATAATGTTTTAACCTCTACTAAGGTTTATTATAACGGGAAGGCTATTCAACAGTTGCCTTCCAGAGGTCGATGCATTTTAGTGGTAGGCCTGTGAAGAGCAGAGGGTTGCAAACTATTTTGGGACCTTTTAGGATGAATGAGATGACCATTTGGCATTTCTATAACTTCTTCCATGCAAGGACTTTAAAGCATTTGACAAACATTACTAAAGGAAGCTTTGTGACCCTTTAGGGGAGATATTGCAACCTTGATTTTGGTCAAGAGTGAAGCAAGCCATAAAGCATGCAGGTGACTTGCTTGACAAAAATGGTGAGAGGCCTGGGAAAGGCTGGAAGAACTGGGATTATTTCGTCTGGAGAAGAGACAGCTGATTGATGTGTGTGTGTGGATCTGATAACAGTCTTCAAATGCCAGAAGGATGGTTATAAAAAGAGTGGTAGCACATAAGAGCTGCCATTTACTGGGTCAGTTCAGAGGGCCACGTTGCCCAGTCTCCCGTCTCATATAGCAGCAGCGAGTGGACGCTGAAAGGGTGTGTGAATTGGGTCTGAGCACGGGTTTTTCCACTGTTCCTCTCACTTGCAGCCTCCAGCATTTAAAGTCTAGGAAGTTCTGGTTCAGGGGCCAGGTCCTTAACTCCCCTGCTCAATAGCTAGTGATGCCCCTTCCCTCCAAGAACATGTCCAATCCCTTTTTCACTCTGGCTGAAATCGCAGTTTCCACCACATCTGGTGGCAACGGGGTCCACACTTTAATGACCCGCTGGGTGAAACAGAACTTCCTTTTGCTCATTTTAAACATACTCCCTAATATATTCATTTTGTGACCCTCTAGCTCTTGTTATGGTGACACAGGACAAGGACTTAAATCTCAGAAAGAAGAATTTAGACGGATATTAGGAAGAATATTCTTGCTAGAAAGGTGGTCAGACATTGAAACATGTGGAAACTCTTTCCTTGGGTGTTTTTAAGAGCAGGGTAGACAGACACTTGACTGGGTTGCTTGAGACATGGTCTTGCCTTGAGCAAGGGTTGGATTGGCTGCTTCTTCCTTCCTCGTGTCTCCAGTCCATCCTTTTTATTCGGTCTGCTCCCAATTTTCTGCAGAGGTCACAGTGGTTGGATTAGCTGTGACCTCCTGAGGTCCCTTCCAGATTTGCCGTTCTATTATAGTCTGATTTATGGGTTTAGGTTGAGATTATTAGTCCCAGTTTGTGGATGGGGAACTGAAAACCAAGACACACAGGGACTTGCCAGAGGTGATACGAGATCTGGACCCAGTTTTTGGTATACAAGGCGCACCTACCTAAGAAGCTAAGTGAGGTCTTAGCATGGCTTGCAGAGATCAAGGTCTGCAACAGAGCTGCAGCATGCTAGAAGTTAGCCGGTGTTTAAGAAGATTTTTCTAAAGCCCTGGCTTCAAAGCCTTTACTGATCTCTCCCCCACTGATGTCTTTTAAATGCATGACTGCTCCTGCCTTTGTGAGCTGGGGAGAGGCCAGGTGCCTGGTCTTTTCTATAATGGGACATTCCCACCTGTCCCAAACCTGTCCCCCCACTTTTCTTTGAAGCAGCAACGCCAGTACTTTGGACATCCTGGTTAGCTCCTTATGTTTAGAAGCAGCAGAACAAGAGGCAGGCAGAGGATGGATGGTGAGGGTCCCAGAGAAAAAGGCATACGGGTTTAATCCTGCCAGCCCTCTGCTCACAGGAATCCCGCTGGCCTCCACGGTGCACCGGATTTAGCAGAATATGGTCCTCTTACTGTTAAAAATGGCAGCAGGAGTTAGTCTCTGGGTGCGTCTACACACGCACATTTACTGCGCAATAACAGAAATTACTGCACGGTATGGGCATGTGTCTACATGTACACCCCTTTACTGAGCAGTAAATATGGTAACTTCTGCTGACTTGAGTGTAAGTTTGATACCTACATCATGCAGGTATCATAGTTTCATAGTCTGTAGGGTCGGAAGGGACCTGAGCAGATTATCTAGTCCGACCCCCCCGCCATGGCAGGAAAGAGTACTGGGGTCAAATTTATGCCTGATTCATTACTGCACAGTAATGCATGTGCAGACCCCTTACTGTGCAGTAACACTGTGTGTGTGGACTGACTTGGGACTTGGGACTAACTGTAGTCCCAAGTCAGTCCACACACAATGTTAATGAACTTTAGTGCCTGCACGTGTAGACGGTGGCCTAGTCCCACTTACTGCACAGTAAATTTAAGCTGGAGTAAATGTACATGTAGACACGCCCTCTGAGAGGGACAGCTTCTCCAGCTGGTTTAAGCTCAGTCCAGCCAAGAAAGAAGTGACATGATGAGCAGTGGGGGGTCAAGGACAAGATGGAAGTTGCACCAATTCCCTCTCGCAGGGACAATGCTCACCATTTCCCTTGGCTGCTCGAAACCACGGGCTTTTTACTGAATCCATGTCTGCTCCTGGATTACTGAGGACAGACATACCTGTCTTTTGGGTGAGGGGGTTTCTTGTCTGAAATGGACTTAGGACGTTACCCGTCCAAAGAGAGTTCGCCTGGTCTCCTCCACATCTCTAGACTCCTGCCTGTCCTTGATCCAGGCCATGCAACCTCCTACCTCTCAAGAGGGAAGGGGAGAGCTGAGCATTCACTCATGTGTCTCTGCAGGGACCTCCTCTTAGCTATCAAGTGCAAATGAAGGCATGGGTCATACCCACTGCAGCCTTGACTATCCTAGAACCTGGGTAAGTTGGACACTGTTTCTCTTCATGATCTGTTTCACTATTTCCCTGTCCCCAGCTCAGATGTGAAAAGTAGGAAAGGGATGTGGGAAGATAGGCCAGTGGGAAGGGGCTTGACTCAAAAATTTGCTCACTTTCCTGCTTTTGGGTGTCCAGTTGGAAAGAATGATGCATGCATTATAAAAGCCTCTATCAGGAGAGAGGCAGAGATACGGGATAGTGTTGATTGGATTTGTACCATGTGCTAGCAAAAGATATGGCAACGGTGGCTTCAGTGTAGATGCACAACTACCATATTCCTTTGAACATAAGAAGCACTTTTGAAAACATTTTTTTCTAATAATGGCCTGCCGGCTTAAATTCAAGTAAAAATAAATAAATGCAGGTCTTATATGCACCACAGAGGTTGTATCCTTGTAAATTTACCCTTATTTCAGGTTTTTTAAATTTTTTCTTAATTTGGGAATCAGAAACCTTGCATGTGTCTTAAATTCTAGAGCATCTAATATTTGAAGGAATATGGTATTTAACCAATGGGGCAAGGTCTGGCAGCTTTTTGCATTCTATGCAATTAAGGTAAGATTAATTGAACGTATCTTTCTTGCATGAGGCAGAAATACATTATGGGAGCTGTAGCATTGATACATGCAGCCTAAGAGATGGTATGCAATGGCAACTTAGCTTTAACTGTTTTCCAAGTGGTGGTGGATGTGCCCATGAGAAACAGCCCATTTTTCACCCAGTCCTATGAGGCGATATGATTTACCCCCACTATCAATCTATCGTGTGCGTGTGTGTGTGTGTATATGTACTCATGTGTGACAATATAAAGCAGACCCTCATGCCAAATACATGGCCTGATCATTTGTCAAGCCAGGAGGGGTGATCTTGTTCCACACCAGCTCAGGTGTTGCCTTACATGACTGTTGCTAGAGCAAGAACAATCCCACTGATGGAGACCTCTGAGGTTTTGGTATTCAATTTTGTTGGTACAGTCAAGTCAAGTTGTTGGTATAGTTGGCATTACACAGGTATCAGATTTACTCCTGATTAATTACTGTGCAATAATGCACATGTAGATGCATACTGCACAGTAACACTGTGTTTGTGCACTAATTTGGGATTAACTTTAGTCCCAAGTGAGTCCACACACAATGTTAATGCACTTTAATGCCTGCACGTGTAGATGCCGGCCTATTCCTACTTACTGTGCAGTAAATTTAAGCCAGAGTAAATGCACATGTAGACACGCCCTCTGAGACTGAAAGCTACTTTTTTTTGGTGGGGCCTGGAGAACCAAATCAACATCAGAATGGCTTTTCTCCCTCAAAAGGATCTCAAGCGTGATGCTGGTGTCTGTTTCAGTCCATCTCATCAGAAGTCAGCCGAATCTCAGCAACCCTCCAAAGGGAAAGCTTGTTCCAAACCGTGAGGCCTTCACAAAACATTTTGGGCTTCCTATTTCAATACAGCTCCATTTGGTTGGAGATATCCCAATCAGCACTACTTGACACTCAGGAATCAGGCACCACAGGCAAGAGAAAGACATCTTGGCAAACCTAGGCTGTTGCAATTGCAGGCAGATGAGCTCCATTTAACACCCACTAATTGTTGCACAATAGTTACAGGAATAAATGGAATCTGTTAATGAGATGCACTCCAATGAGTAATCTGAGACTGGCTTAAATAATTATTTCTGTCCTCCCAATAGGCTGTGGTCCTGGGAAGCTTCCTGGCTGATTTTTGTTGCTGTCCTGCTTTGCAGACGTGGGACGTGTGTGGCACCGGCACCCATGTTCTGGAATCTGCCCCGAGCTAGTGCAACCGTGTTGCTGGGATGTCGTCTGACTTTCCTGCCTGTGGGAACTCTTGGCTCTCAGAGCTGACCACAGAATCGTCCCAAACGGGGAGGTGGGCTGCCAATGAAAGTTGGACAAGCTCTTCCTCAATAAAATTAACATTTTTTTAAGGGGATTTAACTCCGGATGGAAGAAGCAAGCTTGACAACCACCACAGATGGAAAGCCTCCATCTAATCCATAGCACACGTACAACAGGCAGGAAGCGTGGGATTTTCTGACCTATTCATTTTCTGCCAACCAAGGTGCTTTTTAGCCAGACCTGAAGATGCACTTTATTTGTCCACATCCTTTCTGTAGTGGGGGGCCCAATACTGTGTCCAGTTTTGGGCCCGTTGTTACAGAAAGGGTGTGGGCAAATTGGAGAGAGTCCAGTGGAGGGCAGTGAAAATGGTTTTGGGGCTGGGGGACAGGACTGGTAAGGGGAGGCTGAAGGAAATGGGCTGATTGAGTCTGCAGAAGGGAAGACCGAGGGGGATTGAACAGTAGCCTTGACCTCCTTGCAGGGGGGCTGCAAAGAGGATGGAGCTGGACTGATCTCGGTGGGGGGCAGATGGCAGGACAAGGAGCAATGGGCTCAAGCTGCAGCAAGGGAAGTTGAGGTTGGATAGTAGGAAAAACTCTCTCACGAGGAGGGTGGTGAAGCACTGGGACAGGTTGCTTAGAGAGGTGGTGGACTTTCCATCCTCAGAGGTGTTTAAGACCCAGATAGACAAAGCCTCATCTGGGATGATGTAGTTGGGGCTGGTCCTGCTTGGAGCAGGGGGTCGGACTGGATGTGACCCCCTGATGTCTCTTCAACCCTCGTTTCCTGGGGTTCTGTGATTTTGTGATACTAAGAGCTGAAGATCTCATTTCTTATTCCTCCTTAGTGCTCTCAGATCCTCCCAACAAGGTTGTTAAATGGACCTTAATGAAGTACTTCTTGCAAGCTTCTTGTGCTGATTTCTGCTCTTTGTTAGTTAAGTTTTTAGGGTTGTTTCATGGTTTTTGAATCATATCTGACCCAGCAGGGAAGAGTTGCCTCACTCAGACAATTTGAGAAAAATCAGACTGGAAAAGACCTCATCGAGTTCAACCGCCTGCTCGAGGCAGGTCTAAACCACCCCAGACAATTGTCTGTCTAACCTGCTTTTACAGACTTCTAATGCTGGAGATACCACAGCCTCTATAGGTAGTCTGTACCAGTGCTTAACCAGCCTTGTTGTTAATGGCCTCACCTAATTCTTCCTAAATATCCCTTGTCATTTAGTGTTATTACCTCTTGTTTTGTCACTTGGACACACAGAGCAACTGATCCCCGTCCTCTTTACAATGACCCTTTTTGGGCTTGATAATTGTTAATCAAAGTAACTAGCTTCCCACCCCCGCTCTAAAAATAGGGGAAGTGGTACGGGGTAGGATGAAACCTGAAGATCAGCAGACACCTATTGAATAGTGACATCTAACAGTTCAGCGTACTCTCCTAAAAGAGGCAGCAGTAGTCATGCATTTGAGTCAAAACATTGGAGAATAAGGGGCTGGTATCAATATAGCTCTTACTGTGAGGTCGCTATGTGTCATAAATGCATAGTGCTTCTGTTGATGTGGGTCTTGACTACAGGAATCAGCCCCCAATGAAATATATGCATCTGACAGGCATGTTTTAGGTAGAAAATGAAAGCTATGGTAGCTCATTGGCCCTGGAGGGGAGCGGGGAGAAGAGTGGAAAGAAAACCCAAGTCAAGATATTGCAAGAAATATTGCAAGAAAGCTTGCAATTAAAGATTTATGTTTTTTGCAAAAATCTAGTCAGTCTAATAAAAGATATCACCTCTACCACGAGGACTGGTTCCTTAAGTCAAGATATTACTTTTCACCCTGAGCCATACCCCAGCACTGGGTCATTCAGCACTGCCTTTGGGTAAAGTAGGGCCCCAGGATCTGAAATAATCCCTTCTCCCACAGCAGATGTGAAAACCCAGATCCGCTTTATCCGCTCCCCAGCACCTCCTCCCTGCATGCACGCGGGGAGATGGAGGAGAGGAAGCTATCTCTGATTTCTCCCCTTCTGAAAAACCATTTGATGTGTTGCCTAGTCTTCGTCGGGGCCTCTGCACATCCCTCTTGATGGTAAATTGTAACCTCATGTTTTTCCAAGCAGATTGCCATCTTCTGTCACTTTTCATCGTTTGCTTTCATGCAACGGTTGCTTCAGTAAGCTTTTCCCGCTGCTTATCTCAGCAAGGAGTGAACCTTCGTCTATCCTTAGACACCTTCCCATGCAGTTTTCCCCGCCTGGAATAAATGGATGCTCTCTGCACCCTTCCTCTCTCTATCGTTTTCATCTGAGCACGCAGGTAAGGGAAAAGTCTTGCTCCTGAATCTGGCCTTATTAAGGGTCTGCCATTCCAAAAAGGCTCACGCGATCACTCTCCACTTTCTTAACAGGGAACGTGTCCCCAGGACTGACGAGTCCGGTGATTTTGGTGGCTGTCGATGCTACTTTTCCAAGCATTGAGCCGTGCGTGTGACTCAGCAGAGCAGCTATTTCACAGCTCACAGCAACGCAACAGAGCTATGTAGGACAGGAAGCAAAGAAAAATACAGCGTCTAGCTGACGCGACAGGAAAAGACCAAGGTAAATAATTATCCAGATATAAGCTGACTCTGAATATTTCCTGAATGCACTTATTGGACGCTCTTCCAGCTCCCTGTTTGAACACAGGAGGGTCTGTCTTCGGGAGAAATTGTCTGCAACTGTCTTAGTTGTTAATGTTTCTTGGGGTTTTGCTCGTCTTGATCCTGGGGTTGTTGAACTCCAGCCTCCCAGACTTGGGAGCATTGCTGAGAAAAGCGTGGCCTTTTGGCCTCCGCTGTTTTTGTCGGTGACTTTCTAGTGTCCAGAAAGCCAGTGTGGCGGGCTGCGAGCAGCCAGGTGAGCCCGGTACCAGCGTGCTGGGCTGTGGCAGGCACCGGATCTGCAAATGGAAACTGGGAATTTCCTGCTGCTCTGTGGAGCTGTGCTTGACCACAGAAAACCAATGCACTGTCCTAGCTCGAGGCAACTGGCCGAAACCCCCTGCTTTCCTCCCCTCCAAGCCCCTGAGTTGAAACCAGACTGAAAATGGAAACCAGCTCAGATACAGGGTAACATCTCCAGTGTTCAGCTGATCGTCTCTCATTTCCCCCCACCAGACATCATTAACAGAGCCACACAACTGCTTTATTGTTCAAGCTACCTACTCAGGTGATGACTTCAGTCTGCAGAAGAGAAGACCGGGGGGGGGATTTGATAGCAGCCTTCACCTCCCAGCAGGGTGGTTGCAAAAAGGATGGAGCAGATGGCAGGACAAGGAGCAATGGGCTCAACTTGCAGCAAGGGAAGTTGAGGTTGGATATTAGGAAAAGCTCTTTCACCAGGAGGGTGGGGAAGCACTAGGAGAGGTGGGGGACTCTCCATCCTTGGAGGTGTTGAAAACCCAGGTAGACAAAGCCTTGGCTGGGATGCTGTAGTTGGGGCTGGTCCTGCTTGGAGCAGGGGGTTGGACTAGATGTGACCCCCTGAGGTCCTTTCAGCCCTCCTTTTCTATGATGCTATGCTGGGTACAGTGTAGACAGACCCAGATACTGTGATGTATACTATACATACAAGAGGTGTTGTAGGCAGACAAGGGCAGAGCTGGTGTCCTATAATTCAAAAAGGAGTTTTGCATTGACTTCGAAGGGGCACATCGAACCTCCTGGCTCTCTTCACATCTAATTTCTATTATTCTCTGAGCTGGTTGCACAAGCCTCCTTATATCTTTGGAAAAAGCTGGTTTTCCCTGCGATGCACAACTGACTCTAAGTGGAAGGCACTAACTCGAGCACAGCTGCAGACATGTCAGCAATTGCAAAGAGCTCAGGAGCGACAGTTTGATGATTGTTTTATATTTGCCGTTGTGGGGAACTGAACACGTCGCCGGGGACCTTCCACCTGAAGCGTCCCCTCCTGCACCCGACCAGGAACCGCTCTGGAGGGAAGGACATGACAAAGCCCCGTGCAAATAGAAAACACATTTGCAGTCGACAGCTGAAATGCATTCAGGGGTAATCTAAAGTTACACACACACACGTCCCGAGCGGAGCTGGAGACGAGGCTCAGAGAAGACAAGACTAATCCGAGGTCAGCAGGGCTTTGCTTGCTGTCATAACATTGCCATGATGTAGTACCCAACTCATTACTTACCATGACACAGAGCTAAGAGGCTCAGGAACAGCTTGCGGCATTTCAGCCCAGAGTCCCCTTCAGCCGCAGCGTCTTCGCTCGGGGATGGCAGCAGAAAATCTAAACAAGACCTCGTGTGTTTGGGGCAGCTTAGCTCCCCATGCAAACATTACAGGCACTGCAGGGATTTTAGCGAGACGTTATTTTTTCCCCCCAGTCGCGTCCAAAAACCCGGCAGACGTTTCTGTGCCCTTTTACAACCAAAATGGGTTGAGCTGGATCCTCGCAGGCGGTGGCTGTGGCTCTGCAGTTGAGCTGGATGGACGAGAACAAACATCAGAACAAGACAGAAACAGTCACTATCTGACGGCTGTGGCTGTTTTCCCCCGTTCCAGCCTTCTTCTGCATCGTTCACAGCGATTTCAAATCGCTTCCAGATTGATGAGAATAAATCATTTTTTGGTCTGTAGCCTCATTTGTCTGGAGCTCCGCTATTAGTGTTCAGCATTAAAAAGTGGGATTCTTGTCACCGGACATGCAGCTCTGCTGCCGACTTGCTGTGCAGCTGTGAACAGGTGACTTTACCTCTCTGCCTCAGTTTCCCCATCTCTTCGGTATGGTGCAGTGCCCAGAGGCAGGTTCGCCTTGCTCACACCTGCAATGGTACATGTGAAATGTGCTGGTGACACGTATTACTCAAGTGACCACCTGCCCTTTGCTTATTCTGTAGATACCGTGTTTATTCACCTACCACATGCTCCCAAATAAGACAGGGGACTAGGCGGTAGCCACATTGGTCTAAGGGCATAGCTCGAAGAAGGGTGTTTGTACCCGAAACCTTGCAAAGAAGAATTTTTCCAACTATTTGAGTTAGTCTAATAAAAGATATCGGATTTACCCAAAAAACCTTGTCTGCCCAAATAAGACATGCATCTTGTATGGGGGAGGCAGAATAAGGAAGAGGGCGGGGGGAGTCTTTCCTGTAAAAAAGCTGTTCATATTCACTTCCCTTATTTAAGACTCACCCCTTGATTTTAGGAGAGTGTGGTATGTGGATAAATATGGTATGCCTTTCAGGGTATTTGCTCCTTAATGCACCCCAAGCAAGTGGGTCCTGGCAGGCCATAGGCATTGCTGAAAGCATTTCATTTCTGAATCTAAACCACAGTTTGTGCATGCATTTGCACTGCAGTCACCTGCCTCTCCAGCAAGGCGCTAGCTTCTGTGCAACAACGCGCCTTCCTACGAGATGCCCGCCCTCGGGATCTGCCAGGCAGGCAGGAAGCATGAGAACCACGGGGCACTGTGGGAAGTGATGGGATAAGAGTGTGGTTTTGGGGTTATACGGAGAAGGTCAGAGGCAACTGGCCAGTACTCTCCAGGGAAGGTGCAAGGCGCTGGGGGAGGAGAGGGGATGGATAGGGGACTGCACAGGTTAGTGGTGTTGATGGCATTTGGTGCTGGAGCAGCAGGAGAGCATATAAAACACCACCTAACCCAATACCCTGTCTCTGACCATGGCAGGGATGCATGCTTTAAAGGGAGAGCATCACACTGGATATCTCTAGAGCAACCTGTTCCCTATTCAATGCCCTACCTGGCATCTACCATTTATCGGGTTAGAGATGCCAGAGGAATCATCTCCGACCAGTTTGTTCAATAGCCATTCATAGGTCTTCAAAACCTCCAAGGATGGAGAGTCCGCAGCCTCTCTGGGTGACCTGTTCCAGCGTTTTACTACCCTCCTAGTGAGGAAATTCAGACTTGCTGAGGGCGTGCTCCATCCCATCTTCCAGGTCGTCAATGAAGACATTTAACAAAACCAGCCCCAGGACCGACCCCCGGGGCTCTGCGCTTGCTACCGGCTGCCAACTAGACATCGAGCCATGGATTACTACTCTGAGTCTGATGCTCCAGCCGGTTTTCTATTCAACGGTTCCCCACTCACTCGGTCCACAACCTTCATGGTTTTATAGACCTTTATCCTCTCGCCCTTCAGCCTTCTCCTTTCCAGAATGAAGAGTCTGAGGCTTTTTAGTCTCTCCTGGTATGGCAGCTGCTTCAGGCCCCTGACCACTTAAATTGCCCTTCTACTTCTACTGTATCCTATTTGAAATGTGTGGACCAAAATAGCACACGGTATTCAAGATGTGGATTTGTATAATGACCTCATGATGTTTCCCTTTCTGTTTTCAAATCAAGGATGCTCAACGTTTTATTGGCTTTTTGCACCGGGGGTTTGTGCTCCACCTGTTCACCGTTTCTTCTGCTCCTGGAGAGGGTAGGGGGAGGATGGGACATGGAGCCTTGGGTTACAGAGGGTCCTGAATCGGTGGGGTGGGCTTTGCAACTGGCAGCAGGGCAAGAGCAGGAGTTTAATGGGCAAGGTGACATTCAATAAGGAGCAAGAACTGAGGTCCTGGCAGAGCTTTGAAAACTCAAACTGGATTCAGGAGAGACTCCAGCATGGTGGAAAGTCCGGCTGTGAGAACGTGCTGTGCCCGTGGTTATAGCCAGATGTCTGTCTTTAAGGCAGGGGTGCCTTAAACACATCCTGACAAAGAAATCAGCCCATGACATTTTGGCATGTGGCCTGTGGTCTGCTTCCCTGTGGGTGGTGGCAAAGATCACAGAATTGTAGAAAATGAGGGTTGAAGGGAGCCCGGGAGGTCATATCGAGTCCAGCCCTCTGCTCCCAGCAGGACCAGCCCCAACTACATCATCCCAGCCAGGGCTTTGTCTATCCGGGTCTTAAACACCTCCAGAGATGGAGACTCCACCACCTCTCTGGGTAACCCGTCCCAGTGCATTACTACCCTCTGAGTGAGAAATTTTTTCCTAATATCCAACCTCAACTTCTGTTGCTGTGACTTGAGCCCATTGCTCCTCATTCTGGATGATCAACAGCTGATTTTTTCTGGTGGTGAACGTAGCTGACAAGTGACGTACGCGGTGTCGTCCTGGGAGCAAGTCACAGGACTGGGACTCTAGCAGCCTGCGTCAGGGGCTCATCTCTGGCATGGTGTCTGTGTGTTTGACACCATGTCATGGCCTTGGAAATTCAGGTCCCATCTGGGTTACAGTACCAAAATCCAGACCTTCAGGGCTAAGCATTCCCCATTATTATTGTTGTTGGTGTTGTTGTTGCTGCTGTTCTTACTATTCTTACTGTTATTACTCACAGTCAGCACATATAATATGCTGGCTTAAGGCCTTCTTCAAAGCTGAAATCAATTAAATGCCTTTGGGTTGACTTTAGGGTCCTGTTTGTGTGCATGTGCATGTGTGTGCATGTGCGTGTGCATGCTGTGAGTTCACGTTTCCCTCTAGCAGCTGGCTCTGGCACGGATTCTTGTCTTCTGGGGTCATGGAGTTTGGGCCCCCATCACAGCTCGGATATCCTTCACTTCTCCTTGCTACAGACCTATTAGGAGCTGATTTCCAGATAGAGGGAGACTTTCTTCTAGACCTTTCACACCCGGTTGACTTAAAGCTTGATTACATCGACAGAGGCGGATACCAGCAGTTCATGCAGATAGAGAAGGAGCTGGGTATTTTTAAGCCGAGCGGTCTATCTTTGGCACTTGGGCTGGTTATCAAGATGACCTACAAACAGCATTGCAGAGGGCAGCAGTGCATGGTAGGCCACACACAAAGAAATCCTTGGCCAATACCCAGACTTACATAACTAAACCCACTAACTGTCCTCCTTATCCTTAGGCTTTGGGATTAATTTGCTTTGAGCCATTTGTCATGCAAAAGGCGAACAGGCCCCCTGAGCACTATTGCTATAGGTGCTGCTTGACCTTGCCCTATGAGACCAGGTGTGTGATACCAGAATTTGGCTATAAATGCAGGTTTGGTTGTTTCCTCTCACAGGTGTGCTCAAGCTACAATGCCCGGGTACGGATCTGGAGAGATCTGCTCCTTGGATTCAGCTTGGTTCAGATCCATTAGGGGAGCAGAGAGTGATCATTGTGTGTTTGAGTGAAACCCACAGCCAATCCTGCAATACCAACCTCGAACTGGAAACCCTGGGCTGAACACTGGGCATCCTTTAGACTATATTGGGGTGCTGGCAAAGGCCTGACTCAGTCATAATAGCATCTGGTGCTTTAACTGATTCTCAAATTAGGTGCATGACCTGACATAGCAGGGAAGGGGCCAGGCTGCTTAAACACTTTGAAGTGATACAAGAAAGCAGGGAGCTCCATTTCCATTTCAAAGCAGAACCTGTAAGGGGTGAGAGACTGGACTACCTGAGAAGAGGCAAGAGGCAGCAATGCTGAATGCCCTGAATGCTTGAGAGTTGATGCTCAATGCCCTGAACGCATGAGAGTTGTGAGAGACATGGGATATGACACGTGATGGACCTCAGCGGGTGGAAGGGGGTGCAGATCTTTATAAAAACCCAGGCAAAGATGAGGTCTCTGGGACCACCCAGGCCTGCCACCAGTGCAAACATCTCCTTTCCTTTAGGGTTGGGGACTTCCGGGATTGTTCCTATTATCACCTGTCTTTATGGGTCCTGTTTCAAGTCCTTGCAGCCTACCAAGTGAGGCAGACTCCATGTGCTTCCTCCCAAGTCTCTTACTGTTATTTCCATGCCAGATGGAGAAGAACCATCCTCATGGAAAGAGCTGTTCCTTCTTCCCTGCCCCTTTGGGATGGAGGGAGACATCCCTTCTCATTTTGTTTGTAGTGTATACGGTGATAAGGTTATGAGCCCTGCATGGAGTAATGCCCCAAATGCTTCTCATCTACTAGTAATTAGGGTATTTTGTGCACATGCTCTTGCAGTTCATAAAATGGCTTGAAATTACTGCACAGTATGGGTGTGCATCTACACATACACACCCGTACTGCGCACTAAATATGCCAACTTATGCCAACTTGAGCATAAATTTGATACCTGCATCATGCAGGTATCAAATTTATGCCTGATTAGTCAGTTCACAGTAATGCATGTATAGACACTTTACTACACAGTAACACAGTGTGTGGTACTAAATTTAGTTCCAAGTCAGTCCACACACAATGTTAATGTGCTTTAACACCAGCACATATAGATGCCAGCCTATTCCTGCTTATTGTGCAGTAATTTACTATGCAGTAAATTTAAGCCAGCGTAAATGCACGTGTAGACATGCCTACCATGTATATAGGCAGTGCACATCTACTTTTGAAAGGCGGCTATGTGTGAAGTCAAAGACAACGCTCACTGTGCATCCACAATGGACTCAAGGACAGGAAATAGAAAATAACTTTTCTCTTTGTACAGTGCCAAGCACAACAGACTTTTGGTTCATGACTCGCTCTTCTGTGTGTTATAATAATAGCCACTGATGATGATGATGATGATGATAACAGGAAACTATCTGGCACATAAGTGTTAATGACCCTTGTCTGGAAAAAAAAGGCCATTTATGTCTGTGGGGATCTTTCATTATTTTCAAGAATGCAGGACGTAGCTACTAGCTTACAAACTGGGTATAGATGGATAGAGACAATGGGGGAGCATGGCAAAATAATGAGAGGATATTGGTTAGCACAATGGGCAGTGGCCACATTTCTTCTTCTCTAAATCCCTGTCTATAGATTAGAGGAAGAAGTGATTTTCCCTTTCCTGTCCTAAATGGCAGCCCATGTGAAGGACAGCATGCCTACTGCCCCAGGTACATCACACATATGTCCCCACATCTGGTAACAGGACACCCAGGACATAAGTAGGCCAGAAGGTTGATTGACTCCTTTCCCGCTGGTAGTCAGCGATGCCAGGGCCTTGGCTGCCTGGAAACTCATTGGGCTTCACCTTTGCTTCTAATCTTTCCTCCTGGCCCGCAGACTATGTTTGGGAAATGGCTGCACATCGTGTGAGGCATCTTGAGAGGCCCGGGAACCAGAATGACACTGTATTGGGTGAAGTTATCGTTGCTGTTATCTCCAGGTGGCTCATCACGTTCCAGAGGAAACGCTGCCTCTTCGCTTTCCGGAGTAGCTGGAACAACCCTTAATCTGCTCCCTCATGAACACGCAGCCCCCTTTTGTTGTCAAACAAGTGAGAAAACTGTTCCTCCTATCAAAGGAAAGAGAACACCCAATCTGAGCCAGACAATACAGGCTTCCCCCACAGGCACTGTGGGCCTGGCCTTCTGGGCTGATCTGTCACCCAGGAAATACACTGCACCAGCCAGCCAGGATACCAGCATCTCTGCTCTGAAAAGAGATGCCCCTTTCCTCATTCAGAGTCTCTCCTTGCCCCTCAGGGACCTGCCAGGGTACAGATGTGGTCAAAGAACAGACCTGGCTTTTCCTTTCCCTTGTCACTGCTTGGCATATACATAGCACAACACCTTGGGCATGTCTACACATGCACATTTACTGCACAGCAATTTAGGTTACTGCACAGTAACTGAAAATTACCGCGCAGTACAGGCACACAACTACACGTGCATGCCCTTATTGTGCAGTAAATATGGTGACTTATGCTGATTCGGGTGTAAATTTGATACTTGCATCATGAAGGTATCAAATTTATGCTGGATTAATTAGTGCACAGTAATGCATGTGTAGACACCTTACTGTGCAGTAGCACTGTGTGTGTGGACCGACTTGGGACTAAGTCAGTAAATACACAGCATTATTGTGCTTTAATGGCTGCACGTGTAGATACTGGCCTAAAAACTGCTTATTGCTCAGTAAGTTACTGTGCAGTAAATACATGTGTAGACACTTCCGGTGGCAACTTGTTTCTTGGCAGCAGTGGCACTGAAGGAGCTGAGGGAGCTTTTCTGGTTTCACACTCATTTTACCGAGGGGGTAATGACCACAGGAGGAACAGAGGCCGGGCCGCTCACCCCACTCACATGCCGTGCTTCTGCCCGTCCCCGGAGGTATGATGGACTAGCTCTCTGCTCTCTGGGCCTGCTCCTCCTGTTCCCTTGGCGGGGCCCACAGCTTCTCACATGCATTGCTTACAGGAAAAGCCCAAATAAAAATAAATAGGACAACCTCTTCCCCCCACCCCCCACCTTTGGCTGCTTTGTCGCAGCCTTGGCTCTCCTGGTTCCTGTCCCCTGTCAGAGGCCGGGAAGGCATCTTGCTTGTGCTGCCATCAGGGGGGTTTTCACCGGCTTTCCCTCCACCTCCTGCAAGCTGAACAAAGCTGGCCCTTGCCTCCCCTGGCCTCAGAGATGAGGATCAAAGAGCCTCTGTTCGCTGGCTTCTTGAGGTCTCTGCTGGAACACCGCAGGCACATCTGTTTGTGGTTTCCCTGTGAACGCTCTGGGTAGTGCTGTGCTATCATCCCCCCCATCCAGCCAGCCTCCTCCCCGCCTGCATTATTAATACTCCCATTGCGAAAGAGCTCTCATGGGTGCCAAGAAAGTGCTGAGTCCTCTCCTCCGTACTGCCCTGCGTTGCACATGAGCGGAGCAGCGGCTGCCAGGGGTCCCCACCACCTGCAAGCCCCTGCTCCCCTGGCCTCTGATGACAGCCGGGGGGTTAGCCACCGCGGCTTCTGAGCCACGCGATGAACCCAAGACCCCAAGAAGACCGAGCGTTGTCAGCCCCTGCATCAGCGGGTTGCACATCTGGGACTCCATGAGCAGGGACAGGGACCAGATTGGGGTATACCCACAGAGATATCCCTCCTTTGTTACAGTCCTCTTGACTAAAGGCATTAGAGGAAATAACTCCAGGCATTGCACAGTCTCTGGTCCTTGTTTAATCCTTGCAGTAACTGAGAGGTGAAAATAGCATTGGGCCAGGAGGATAAGACAGTGCCGCACTTTTCTCCTCTCCCCCCCTTCAGCGATCCCACTGTGCTTCCAGCATGGGCCGATCCAACCTCATAGCATCTCTTTGTGTGAATATTATCATCTTTAATTTATTACTTGGGTCCCAGAGCTACAGAGAGGTGAAGGCAATTGCTTGGGTTCAGGCAGCCAGCTGGTGCTTGTGGAAAGCCATTTTCCCTGCTCTAGCCGAGGGACAGCAGCATCATTAGGGAAAATACTTCCACTTTTTAAATGCAACAGCAGCTTGATTTCATCTTGAGAGCCCTGGGTTGCTTCTCGCTTGGGTCACATGTGAAGGGACTCTGCTACCTCCATCCTCCTTGTCCACTGTCCAAACCCACCATATGAGACATCCTCCCTGCACAAGAGACCTGTGGTTCATTAGCCTAAAGAGGCACTCTTTTAATTGGGTTAATTACCCTATAGAGATGCCTGGGGAGCTACAAGAAGAACAGCCGGAGGTGTTTCAGGTCAGGAGTTGGGGCATCAGCAAAGTTTTGTGGACCATCATGGAGCGCTATTGGTCTTGAATGATGCTATATGGCACAGTGACATACAGGACCATCTGCAATGTGAAGGTTTTGGGATTGACTAATTCAGAGAGTTCCCAGAAGTGTAGGATGCTGTCTTGGCTCGTTACCACAGTAAAGCTGTCTGCCTAATGAGACGCCTCCCCATCGCCTGCATTTCCCCGCCTCCTGTGCTGCTGAGCACTGGCAAACATATGAACTAGGAGGACTTTGGCTGGAGAGAGGCAAACACTAGATAACCAACAGTGCTGGGAAAGGACCGGCAGGGAACATCTGCGAACTTCATGGACTTAGAGATAAGTCTCAGACTTGGTCAAGCCTATAGGGCCCTGGCCATAAACTAGTAAATCCCCACTGGTTTCATGCTGAAATACCTAGAACATCTTTAAAACCCCTCTAATAGTTCAACTGTTTTCCAGGGAATAAACAGCCCAGTTGCTCATTAGTCTAAAGTGGTGCCCATCAAAGCATTGGCAGGATCCTGACATTTTTCATCGGTTCAGTAAATTGCGGTCTGCCTCCAGCTACCCGCTGGAGTCTCTCTCATCTGCGTTTAATGGGACTTTATTTTATTATGGGGGAGGGGAGCTTCATTTTTTATTGCTGGGTGTGTTTTATGGGAGATCTGTCAGCTGGAGCTGACAGCACCAATTAAGGCTGGGTGTTTTTGTGTCTGCTGCAATGTCTTAGAAAGCAAGACTGCACTGCAAACCACACCATTTAAAGAGCTATATCTGGGCACAGGCAAAAGAGAGAGGGTGGGGCTGTTGTCTGGCATCGTTGGACCACGTAGCGATCAACTTTTAACCAGGAGGTTGGTGGTTCGTGCCCAGCCAGGGACGAGGCCTGGCTTGCAACCAGTCCCCAGAGTCCTTTACCTAGAGAGGTGGTGCAATCTCCATCCTTGGAAGTGTTTAAGGCCCAGCTAGATGAAGCTTTGGCTGAAAGTTGCAACAAGAAAAGTTGAAGTTGGATATTAGGAACAACTTTCTCACCAGGAGGGGAATAAAACACTGGAACAGGCTCCCCAGAGAGGTGGTGCAGTCTCCATCCTTGGAGGTTTTGATGATCAGACTAGACAAAGCCTTGGCTGGGATGATGTAGCTGGGGCTGGTCCTGCTTGGAGCAGGGGTTGGACTAGATGTGACCTCCTGAGCTCCCTTCAACCCTCATTTTCCCAAGCAAAACCTTCACCTCTTTATGTGCCTTCACCTCTTATATTCCAAGAGAAGTGGTGCAGGCCCCTACCCTGGGGGTGTTCAAGAGGAGGTTAGACGAGCGCCTTGCTGGGGTCGTTTGACCCAGTACTCTTTCCTGCCATGGCGGGGGGTCAGACTAGATGATCTGCTCAGGTCCCTTCCGACCCTAGAAACTATGAAACTGTGTGCAAGGTCTGGGCAGGTTCAGGGTCGCAAGAGGGCAGAGAGAGGCAGGAGCGACAATCTCGCCTCCAAGGCTGGGCACGATGCTCTTGTGCAGGGACGGCCAGAGGCCAACGATCCTTTCTCACTATATTTTCAAGGCGGTCTAAAGCTGAGATAGGTCACCTGTGCTTTGCAGTGGTGAGAGGATTGATCCGTAGGCCCTGACAACAGAATGGGCACCGAATACGTCCCCCTGCCCGCTGTGCCTTACCCACGTGAGCCTCCTGTATCCTGACAGGTGCGTGGTTCATATGAGACATCCACTCCTTAGCTCCTGGTCCTGCCAACGAACAGGCGGGCAGATGGGGCTGCATTTGCAGCCCGCTTTGTTCCCGAGGATTTACACTCCTCGGTGAGGAGCGCGATGGCAGGGTAAGAATTGGGCAGCTGTGTGTGCTCACCTCCTGCCAGCCAGCCGCCTTCGTGCTCCCGAGGCAGCTGCCTGCTCCTCAAACACATTAACGACCCTTTGTGCCGAGCCCATCGCTTTCCCATCCGATGGCCCTAGTTGCATGAGAAATGAATGCTGTGCGGGGGAGCGGGGTGGGCCAGACGCTGAGCGGGTGTCAGTGCAGAGGGCCCTCCCTGAGCTCAGTGAAGTTGCTCTGGTTTTACACACCTCTTCCTGGGAGAAAAGAAGAGATAAAAAAAGCCCTTTTGTTTCTGACGTCTCTAGCTGGGCAAAGCCGGTCCCTCTAGCTGCACCGCTATCCAAACAGCCATCTATCAGGCCGCCCTCATCTCATTGCCGCCGTATCCAGGCACCTCGCGGGGCATACAAATAGCCATTCTCATGCAGGGGCTTGCAAAGGTCCCCGTGTGCCAAGGGTTATTTGGGAGCCCTCTCCAGCTGGACGCAGCTGCTGTAGTCTTGCTTGGATTTTCATAGCTGGCACTTCATTTTCTGGCTTCCCCCGCTCCCTTGCCCTTTTTAAAAGGTCTGGTCTCTGTTCTTGATTTCTTCCCCTACTTTTTGGGACTCTCCATAGCATGCGGTCTCTGGGACTTGCCTCCATCGGACACGTAGCGGGAAGACCGATGCTGGAAACCTCGCCACTAAACAGCTCGGCGGCTTTCCAGCCAGCTCTAAAATTGGGTCGGGAGGATTCCTCCATCACTGACACTCGGGTGAAGGCTGCTCATGCAACACCCTCGACTTGGCCCGGCTGCTGCATTTCCATTGAAAGGTGCTATTAATAGCCCAGCTTCCAAACAACATTAGCGTTAATAATGATTTATTGGGAATGAAATGACCCTTCTGACAATAGCACTGGCTGCTGGTGGTTGCACGGGGCAGGAATTTTAATGGGGAAATGAGTGGAATGGATGACATGCGAAAGGGATTCGAGGCCTGAGTGGCCCCGTACGAACAAGATGACGGAAAAGTCGGCCGAAAGCCAATCTGAGGGTGAGACAGGAGAAGAAAGGAGGCTCCCACGACACCGGGTGGGCCTGGCAATTCGCTCTGAGAGACTGAGTCAGAAGGTTTGGACTCCATGGAGACCTCAAGGTCTGGACTGGATTTAGCTCATATGGTTGGTGAAAGCTGGGGTCATCTCAGGGCTAGCTGCTGGTTTTGGGCTGGTTTCTGAGCGGGTAGGGGTACTCCATTGACCCTATGAGGATGCCACACTGCTCTGTGGGTGCAGGAGGGGTGCACCCAGGTTACAAAATTAGCATCGTGCTTTGTGTTGGATGGCTGTCTTGGAGCCAAGGAATAAACAGGACGCCGGGGCAGAACTGCTATCCCCTTCCCTGGACTTGTCTTTTCAGGAGCGATGGCACAAAGCAGGTCACGGTGTCCCAGAGATGGCTTGGCTTCTGGTCAACCTGCTCCACGAAGGTGAGGGGGCTGGGAAACCCGTTGTAGGCCAGCTCCGTATGATCATACTGTAACAAACCTGCAGTCATGGATGGCTTTACGACTGTCCATACACCGCTCGCCGCGGCAGCAGATGATCGGTAAGGTCCCTGCCAGCCCCAAACAACTACGAAACTACGAAACTCTGGTCTTCCGGACACAGAGACTTTCCAGCAAGTTAATGGAGAATGTCTGGGTCCTATGAAAACCCAGCTGAACAAGCTGTTTTGATTTCATCTAGGGCAAGATGCTGGCACGCTTCTAGACTAAGGAACATTTGGGAAGCATTTAAGAGCTATGAGTGCCCTGCGAAGCAGAGAGAAGGACGAAGAGACTCCCCCCGCATTGCCATAAGGATGCACTTCTGTCACCCAGCTCTTTGCTTCCAGAAGCGAGATCTTTTATCCCCAGTAACACAAGTACTTCAGCGAAGAGCAATTGCTCGCATCAATTTTTCTTTTAAAACAGGGTCTCTGGATCAGTCAAAAACAAGCAAGCACACCAGAAGTCATACCCCAGGCATATAAAAGGCTTATCTGGGCTTTGCAAATGGTTAAAGCAAACTATGCAAGAACGATCAGATCAAGAACCTGCTGCAGCCTCTGGATGTCTCATGCGGAAACTTTATATAGATGTCAGCAATGCATTATTTCTTTTTGCCTTCAGAAAGATGGAGTGCCATCCTTCATGCCTGCACGTGCAAGGAGAGCGTGCCCCCTTCCAGTCTGGCTCCAGAAATACTCGCTAGAAGCAGTCCCGTGGTGAGATCCTTCTTCGTGTCCCCGTGCAGCGTTTGTTGCTGCCCTCCAGTTGTCTGTGGAAACAGATGCCGCAGGGACCTTTTACCAAGGGATGTTTCCTTCCAAGAAAATTACCCCATCTAAATACGCTGAAATAAATAGATTCCTTGTGGAAAGGACTTCGGACTTATCTGTCTGGCTGACTGTCATAATTACAGACTGCCAGTCACCATCCTCTCCAAGCACTTGTCAACGACAAAAAAACGCTGTGTTTACATGGACGTTAACTGCTTGACTGCCCAATGGTGCCATGACCTTGTGTGCCAGAGATTCAGGCTTTTCATTGGGATTGAGATTTAAAATGAAAGCTAGGTTCACTGATGGTGAATGCTGATGTCCTAACTCCCAAGGGCATCACCTGCTCCATTGATGTCCTAGCCCCCAAGGGCATCACTTGGTCCATTGATGTCCTAGCCCCCAATCACCTGCTCCATTGATGTCCTAGCCC
>NW_017728949.1:53101121-53157209 GCF_001723895.1 Crocodylus porosus | reverse complement strand
TTGATGTCCTAGCCCCCAAGGGCATCACTTGGTCCATTGATGTCCTAGCCCCCAATCACCTGCTCCATTGATGTCCTAGCCCCCAAGGGCATCACCTGCTCCATTGATGTCCTAACCCCAAGGGCATCACCTGCTCCGTTGATGTCCTAACCCCAAGGGCATCACCTGCTCTGTTGATGTCCTAACCCCAAGGGCATCACCTGCTCCATTGATGTCTTAACCCCAGCGGCATTACCTGCTCCGTTGATGTCCTAAACCCAAGGGCATCACCTGCTCCGTTGATGTCCTAACCCCAAGTCGAGTGAGCTGTGAGCCAGCAGTGACATTCTGCCGGTTGCTGTGAGGACCGTCTGGGGCAGGTGTGGAAGCCATACCAAAAGAAAGGATGGTCCAGCGCTGTGGGAGACCCTGATTCAAGTTCCTGATTTGCTGCAATATGAGCCTGGGCAGCTCAGGTCCAGATCCTCCAAGGTGCTTAGGCGCCCACGTCCCACTAGGGTCAGCAGGACTCATCAGATCTCTTCCCCGTCTTCGCAGGATCTGCTGGCTACCCACAAAAAGACTGTGAAGTCTGTCCAGTCCCTATGTTCCCCCATTATAGGATAGGGATAATAGCTCTACACAAGGGCAATGGGAGGATTAACATACAGAGGCGCTCTGTTTGGGAATAAGGCCTGAAAACTACCTGAAACAGAAGGTGGCACTTCCAAGAGAAGGGGAGAGTTGAAAATGTGATGAGCAAAGGGCTTCTGTGGCCCCTTGGTATGGGAGAACTAGTCCTTTGAAGGGGAATCCATGCTTCCAGCTATTATAAATGCCAAGTGAAGATTGGCATCCTGATCTCCAACCTCATTTCCCCTGCTGCAGGTGGAGGCTATTGCTCATAGGCCACAGACTAACAACAATGGCTTCAAGCTGCAGCAGGGGAAATCAACGGTGGAAATTAGGAGGAATTTTCTGACCCTGAGGGTGGTCGAACACTGGAATAGGCTGTCTACTGAAGTTGTGAAATAGGGGCGTTTTCAAGGGCAGGTTGGACAGACACTTGTCTGTGATGATCCTGCTTTGAGCAGGGGCTGGACTAAATGACTTTCATGAGGTCTCTTCCAGCCTTACTTTCCTTTGATCCTATGATCCAAAGGTGACAGTATCCCTTTAAAATGGGGATAAACATTTGCAAAAGTTAAACAGAGCCTGGCTACAGAAAATAGTGGAGGGGAAGTAAAAAAAAAAACAACAAACCATTCCCCTTGTCCCCAACATGCACAGACTAAGCAAACTGTGTTGGACCTGTTTGGGGACTAACCCATAGAAACGTCACATGCTTTTTGTTTGTGCACATGTGCATGAACCATACTAAAGATCAGGCCCACAACTGGTGTGAACTGTACAAGCCCAGATTACCTGAACAAAAATCAGAGGTAACACCAAAGTTAGCACGCATATTATTCTTGTCCCTCGCCAGCTGGAAGCAAAGTTGCTCCGTGGTGTGTCACAGAAAGGAGATAGCTACCACCTTTACCTGAGTAGCACAGACACGCTTTCCCCAAAAATCAGCCCTCCAAAATGGGTGTGCATATCTTAAGTGGGGAAGCTGATTTTTCTTCACTGCAATATAAGCATGGAGGAATAGAAATAGGGAGGCACTGCTGCAAGTTGGCTGCTGTGTTTCTTCCTCCACTGGCCTCAGGGGTAGAGGGGTCAGAGTTCACCTTCCAGGGTCAGAGCTTCAGTGTTAACCATCTCACAGACACAGCCATTGCAGTCAGGATCCACCATGACTAGAAACCTCTATTTTTTCCCCTTCTGCCTTCCCAAAACAAAGCGCATGTCTTATTTGGTGTGTGATATACACGGAAATACGGTAATACATGGAATGGGGTGGGAAATGGATTTTTTGTCCAACGACATTTTTTGAGCTTCTTGTCCTAGATTGGGAACAAAACTGCAATATTCATGAACTAAGAACTAGGAAAAAAAAAAACAATGGCGCAAAAAAGCCCTGTTTCATTTTCACGTTTTAAACATTTATTTTAGTTTTTTCAATTATTTTATTCTAGATAGGTTGGGGACAATGGAATTAGAATGTCACTTCAAACTGAAGGGAAAAAAGGCATTTTGGTTTGCAAATGTTGAAGCTTCAATTTTTTACTCATTTCAAATTTATTTTCCAACGCTTTCTGTGCATAGCTTTTTTGGGGGGGATGGGGGAGGTGGAACGGACATTTTTCTAAAAAAAAAAAAGAGATAAAAGTTGAATTAAAAAAATTCCCAATTAACTCTACTAATACAGCACTCTCTCTGAGCAAAATTTCCCAGAATTCAATTCTTCAAAAATTGTTATATGTTGCAGACAATCAGGAAGTCTTAGGTCTTTTGTTACCATATTTCCTGGTTGACAACCTGATCCATGGGCTAAGTTGTCCTTGGATGGGTCACCTTAAAATTTTTTTTCTTAGCCTATGTTTTGGATTCCTCACAGATACCAAGGGACAGTTTTCAGACAAGAAGAGGTTATAGCTCCTATTACAATATCCGCCCCCATCAGTCTCTTGCAGGCGGAGATCCCGGAGGTGATTAGCTATTGCTGATGGTGCTGTACTACAGGAGGTTCACAGAGCGTATCTCGGTCATTCAGTTCATGCCTGAGATGAGGCACTAGATAAGGACGGGGGATTTGTGCTGGCCGAGCCGTGAGCCGGCATCCTTAATTAATCAGAAAGGAAGACTTGACGTTTATTTGCTTGGATGTTCGTAAACAAAGAATCTTAGGAATCGGTTGTTTTAAAAATGAGTCATGGACTGGGCAAGGCGGCGGGGCCAGAGCAAATGCTATGCGAGACAACTGGATTGTAAATGAGAACTCCAGACACTGCTAGCGAGGGGCTCATGCTTCAACCGATCATGCCAAGATATTAGTAATTTGCTGAATTCAATTCTCTTCTGTTACTGGGCATGGACTCTGTTTTGTGGATACTATTTCATTGAGGCCACCCATGCAGAAGACTTCAGACACCTCTTCATTGGCTCACCAGAGTTTGGCATATATGCTCAGGGCTTCAGCAAATTGAGGATCTGGCTTGAGAGGCATTGGCAGAACAAGAAAAGCCCAGAAGTGGACAAGCAGACATGCCACAGATCAGGACTGAGGTTCAGTGGTAGGCTGGAGGTAAAGGGAAATTAGCTTGAGGAGCATGGGCAAGGCTGGGGCAGGGCCTAGGGCTGGATTAGTTGGGAATAAAGCAGGCTGGGATTGAAATACTTTGGCACAGGGAGAGGAAGAGGCTTGCAGAAGTTCATTAATTTAACGAGCATTAAGCAGGGTTAGGCAGGCGACTACATGTGCAGGCAATACAGCGCATTAATGCTGTGTGGGGACTAACTTAGGACTAAAGTCAGTCCACACACACAGCATTAATGCGCTTTAATGCATCTACATGATCTTTAATGCTCTTTAACTCTTTTATTTGTAGGTATCAAATTTAGGCTTGAATAGCCCTAATTCGCCATATTTAATGTGCATTAAGGGTGCGCACGTGTAGACTCATGTCCTGCATGTGCATTAACTTAGGCTAATGCACGTTAAAGTGTCACGTGTAGATGCACCCTACTTGTCTTTTCCACTACCCTCCTTTACACCTCCAAGACCCGAAGATCCAGATTAGCACTGCACATAGAAACTCAGTGTTGGTGGGGAGTTGCAGGGACAGCAAGGAAATAGTTACTCAGGGGACTGGCAGAAAAAGTGGGGCTTTGATTTACTTCTGCTCGCTATGCTCCAAGTTTTCCTCTGGAAACAAAGAAAGAAATATATGGGCTCTTGGCTTTGTGCAAGATATAACAGCATTTTCATCCCAGCGCAGCCCTCATGGCAGAAGGAAAGAATGGGAGCTTTGTGAGCCGTGGGTCTGCACACGCTCTTCAAAACAAAACCTCAAAGGAAACCTCGCTTGTATAAAGAAGGGTGAGGGCCAGGCATTCACAGTTCAAGCCGTGCAGGTGGTGGGCAACCTGCTAAGGAACGCACAGCGAAATACCAAAGTGGCTCTGGTATGTCACCCTCGACCACAGGCTTGTCAGATCTCACAGGCTGCGCAGGATTGGGCCTGCCTGGTGCTTGGATGCAAGCCTGCTAAAGAAAGCCCAGATGCAGCAGGTGCTGGCTATGGGGTAGGCAGCCCTCTTGTCTCAGTTGTTTGCAAGGCAGGGATGGGAGGTGCTGGGCTCCTGGAGCTGCTGCCCATCATATGAGATGCCGACTGTGACACTAAATGCTTCGTGGTCCAAAAGGCATTGACTATCAGTTGGCAGATTTGCTTGAAGAGCCTTGAAAGTCTCCGCGTGTGGCTATCCCATAGATCTCAGAGACAGTTTTGCAGGCTGTTCCCTCACAGGGTTGGTGTACACGGCTGTCAGCAGCACGAGAGCAGTTTGTATAGACATACCCAAACTGGGTACCCTGGCTTCCTCGGATACTTGCACAGGGCAGCCCTGTAGAGGTCGGCATGGGCTGCAGGACACAGCCAAAACCTGGGGTAAGTACCTATGGGTTAGTTTGCATGGAGCTACCTTCTTCAGAAGTTACATGGCTACCGGGACCTCAGCTAGCCTGCTAGTGTACACGAGCTGCAGCCACCCCTTTGGGTTCAGTGTACATGCACCCATGGTCAGGGATTTCAAACTGATGACCTGACTTGGCCAAACCAACCCAAGCCACACCAAAGAGCAGGGCCCAACCTCTCATTATCTGCAGATTGCATTGGGAATCTTTCATTTTATTTATTTTATCATTCATTTATTTTGGCTTTGATTTAATGCCAAATGCATGACGCTTGGCTGATATTGTCTGCACAGAAATAGTGTGTCACCTACAAGGCTGAGATGTAGAAGATGATACCATTGCATCAAACTTTTTGTGAGAGCAGAACATCAAGAGCGTGCTATATAAAGGTATTCAGGCTCCTTAAGATGCAGAGAGATGTCGAATGAGATTTCTAAAAGTGCCTAAGAAGGTAAGGCACTGCATTTAAGTCATCAGTGACTTCTGATGAACGAAGTATTAAACTGAATGCAGAATTACAGAGGGGGCTGGGGCAAATCATTTATAGCAAGGCTGAGTGAATTGGGCTGATTTAATCTGCAGAAGAGAAGACCAAGGGGGATTGAATGGCAGCCTTCAGCTCCCTGCAGGGGGGCTGCAAAGAGGATGCAGCTGGGCTGTTCTCAGTGGGGGCAGATGCCAGGACAAGGAGCAATGGGCTCAAGTTACAGCAAGGGAAGCGGAGGTTGGATATTGGGGAAAAACTTCCTTACTAGGAGGGTAGTAAAGCGCTGGAAGAGGTCATCCAGAGAGGTGGTAGACTCTCCATCCTTGGAGGTGTTTAAGACCCAGGTAGACAAAGCCCTGGCTGGGGTGATGTAGTTGGGGCTGGTCCTGCTTGGAGCAGGGGGTTGGACTCGATGTGACCTCCTGAGGTCCCGTCCAACTCTCATTGTCTGTGAGTCTATATTAATTTCCCTAAGGGTTTCTATTTTGCATTTGAATGACAGGAACAGCAGTTGGACTAAGTGCATCCGAGAAGGTTCATAAAGTAGGAGTAATTAAAAGATCGCACTTACGTTCCCAATCTAGACATACGCCCAGTCTCTGATTCAGATCCGAAGGCTGGGAGCATTCATGATTTTGGCTCCATCCATGATTTCAGTTCAACCCTCTCCAGTGATAGTGGCTAACCATGAAGTTTGGGACCATGGTTAGATTTTGGACCCTGCATTTGAATGTGCATCTGAAATATTTCTAATACTGCGCCTGAATCCTTGTAACCTTGCCCCTTTTGTCAGTCCATAGATTTCAGTGGGATTCAACATGGACTATGATAAAGGCAGATACAGCTCAAATATATGAGCAGAGAAGCCTAAACTAAAAGTTATTACTATTGAACTTACAAAGAGAGTACTCAAAAAATATACAGATAGGCCACATCATTAAAGTAGAAAGTTCAAGGCCCGAAATTTCCCACAAAACCTTTTTCCATTATGAAACATCCATTTGTTGGAAGTGAAATATTTCATGTAAGCAAGTGGATTTTGCTAAAAGGTGGTTTCAAAGGGGAAAAAAAAGGTAAAATGGCTTTTGATAAGGCCGAAACAGTCTCATTTGTTACAACGTGCTTGGATTTTCCAGTTTAGAAAATGTTGTTACACTTAAAAACAAACAAACAAAAATAACCCCCTATGTTACAGTGTATAAAATAAGAAAGTCAAACCTGGAACAAAATGTTCTGATTGTATCAGAATAAAATTCTTTGATTGTCCTAACATGAGTGTTGCATTTTCTCAGAATTTTGTTTCAGAAGAATGTTAATTTTTTCTGCTTTTTTCCCCGGTTGAAATGAAAAAACAAACAACCCTATTAATGGAATTCCCCGCAAAAATGAAAAATGCAAGTCTCAGCAGCTCTATTAAACACCTACATTTTCAAGTTTCCTTTCTCAAGTTCCATGGAAACATTGCTATTCAGATTATTACAATATTTCCTGCGCTGTGTTATATGAAAGTACTTATCATTGTGTGTAGAGGGATTATCATCACACAGGACCATTGTCCTAAAAGCTTTACACAGGCAGAAAGATAAACTTAAAAAAAAAATGATTTGACTAAAGTGATTAAAACTCTACCTAAACAGTCAACCATAGCACAGAGGATGTTGGACCTATTTGCCCAATGTCAGTATTCAAAAATCGTACAACATGGGAGTGAACTCAGTCTTTCCCCCCTTCTCCATACCATGTAAATCAGAAAACACAGCCCGATCAAAAAATATTTACTATCAACTTTGCACTGTAGCAGAACTGCTGTTTCTGAAGTTATTAAGGTATTAACTAGTTTTGTGATTGTGTAGAGTGGAGACATGGTGTCAGCCGGCCAGGTTAGCACATTAGCACTTTAAACTGGATTTAATCTAGCACAAAAGTACCAGCAAAGATCAAAAGGTCAACCTGAGAGCACTGGACCATCCTGACTAGAGTACACAAGGAATAGAGGAAAGGACTGAAAACTGGTTAAAAGAGAGGAACCAAGGGGTAGGACTAACTGGTCTTTATTTCCATATTGGAAGAAGGTAAACTGTGGGATCTCCCAGGGTATCCATGCTGGGACTGTTGCTGTTCAACATACTGACAAATGATCCAGGAAAAAGGAGAAAATAGGGAAGCAGAAAAGTTTGCAGAGGCAGCAGAATTATTTTGGGCTGCCAAATCCAAAGCAGATGGTGAAGAGTTACAGAGAGACCTCACCAAATGGAGCAAATGGGCGCCAAAGTGGTACATGAAATTTAATGTCGATAAGTGCTAAGGAGAAGTGCTTAATGATGGAGTCTAATGTAGCCGTTACCGCTCGGGAAAGAGATTTTGGAGTCATCATGGCAAGTTTTCTAAAATCATCAATTCAGGGTTCATTGGCTGCCAAAAAAGCCAAACACAGTGCTAAGAAACATTACGAAAGGAATTGAAAACAAATCAGAAAACATCTTTATATCACCCCGTAAATCTATGCTCTGCCTCTGAGTTGAGTTCTGCGAGCCATTTTGGTGACTCCTTCTCCAAATGATGTCCTAGAAATGGAAAAGGTACAGGCAACTCAGATTTCATAGACATTAGGGCTGGAAGGGACCTCGCAAGATCATCGAGTCCAGCCCCCTGCCACAGGCTGATGTCTAATGACCCCAGCAAGATAAGCATCCAAATGCCTTTTGAATGAGTCCAGAGTAGGTGCTTGCACCACCTCCGGGGAACAAAAGACACGTAGAAGCCATTGTCCACCTTGCTGCCTTTTGGTTTCAATGCACTGCACTTTTAAACTCCTCAAAAATTGCTCTTTGTACAGAGTTCAGCACTAGTGTGTTTGCAGAGTTTCTGTAGGAATTCAGCTGTGTGCTGAGATGGAGACGTACCTTTTGTTCTTGTTTTGCTCAGTATGTTTGCAAACGTCGCGTGTACCAGTTGCATACCGTTCTAGTACCAGACACTCGGCCAACTACGCCGTAGGAATGACTTGACCCAAAAACAGAACCGCAAGGACAAGGAAGAATGTAGATATGCAGAGTACAGTGATCCACACTGAAACTGTACATCCCTATAACATCTGTCAGGCTTCATGTTGCTTTTAACAGAAGGATCTTCAGGGACTTGGTACAGCTGCTTCCCCATCAGAGAGACAAATATTCCTTCAGGAAAGCAGGGCTTTGGGAACCGTCTTGCAACCTCTTGCTGTTGGCTGGTGGGTTAACTACCTTTCTGGAATAGGATTTTTTGTGAGTGATGACATTAGGTGAAGAGAGAGAAGTTTAAGTTGGATATCAGGAAAAACTTCCTCGCAAGGAGGGTGGTGAAGCACTGGAACAGGTCACCCAGAGAGGTGGTGGAGTCTCCATCCTTGGAGGTGTTTAAGACCTGGCTCGACAAAGCCCTGGCTGGGATGATGTAGTTGGGGCTGAACCTGCTTGGAGCAGGGGAGTTGGACTGGATGTGACCTCCTGAGGTCCCTTCAACCCTCATTTTTTATTATTTTATGATAAAAATCTCCAAAGATGGAGACTCCTCCGCCTTGCTGGGTAATCTGTTCCAGTGTTTCAAGTCCTGGCTAGACAAAGCCTTGGCTGGGATGACGTAGTTGGGGCTGGTCCTGCTTGGAGCAGGGGGTCGGACTAGATGTGACCTCCTGAGGTCCCTGCCACCCTCATTGTCTATGATTATATGAATAAATAGGGTTGTCCACATCAGTAGTGCTATATGGCATAAATGGCAGCTGTTCATCAGTGAATGATGGCAGTGCTAGGGCATGTATTTAAGCAGAAGGTGGAAAAGGGACCTGAGTGCATGGCTTGCTCCTAATTCTTAGTGTGAAGAACAACTTATTAGGTGAAGAAAGAGCGTAGCCAAGGTGAAGAGAGTTGGCAGGTCTTCAATATGTAGAGCTTGCCAAAAAGAAGGCCAAAAGCTAACATGGTCATGGTTACTAAGTCCGAAGACAAATACAAGGGGAGAGTTCGGTCCTTCCAAAGCGAGATAGTATCAGGAACAAAAAAGCTCTTTAAGAGGAGAAGACATAATAAGCACCGATGCCTGGAAACTGAAGCCAGACAGCTTCAAGTTAGAAGCAAGGCACACATTCGTTAGCATTAAGGGCCTTTGGATTAACTTTTGGGATGAACTCTCAAGGGAAGTTGAAGCCTTCAAAAGAAGGTAGGATCCCATTCTGGAAGATACCTGATAGGGAAGCACAAACTGGGTTCAGTATAGTAATAAATGGCTAGATTTTTGGGGGTGGTGTTATTCAAGAAGTCAGACTAAAGGATCTACTTGCTCCTTCTGGCCTTAAATGCCATGATTTCACTCCTGGTAATCATATCATGAAATCTGATATTACAATATCACCTGGCTCTATCTTTTGCAACCACATCCCTTTTGGCTCTCAGAGGCATTGACTCCAACTCCTTGCGAAGGCATGCTGGTGGGGTGGGAAGAGGTCACGCTGATGCTTTTCTTTATGACATCGGGTTAACCACTAGCAGATCGCGTGTGGTCTTTGCAAGGGAATATTGATCAGGGGAAAATGAGACCAAGCCATATCAGAGAGAGAAGAGTTAATCACTGACATATAATTGGACCGGCTCCAAGCGGATTACCAAAAATAAAAAGGAGCTTTGACATACTCCCACTACCTACGTTCCAGGTTTTCCTTTGAAAACAAAGAGAGAAATATACAGGCTCTCAGCTATGCTCAAAACATAAAAGCATTTTCACTGCAGCATGGCCCTCATTGCAAAATTGAAGAATGGACGCTTTGTGAGCAAGCGGTTGGTACATGTCCTTAAAAATAACGAAACCCCAGACAAATCTGCTTTTGTTGAGAAATTGCGTAGGCCACATGAACAGGTCGTCCGGTACAGGTGATGACAAGGAAATGGCCGGTCGTTGTCTGTTCTCCCTTTTGTGCAATCTTATCGCACGTTGGCCTGTGATCCCGGCAAGTCGTGCAAGCTGAATGTGGCCAGGCTTGGTCAGGACTTGGGTGGGCTACTGTGTGTTCAAGGACAGGAGAGTGCAACCGAGCCATACAGCGTCTGGCTTGTCCCTGCTCCCTTCGACCATGACAAGGGTGGATCTACTCAACTCATCTAGATTACTTCCAAGTGCACGATTTGTCCGGAGGAAGTCATCAGATCCCAAGCGTCTCCAGTCTGCGATTCTGGGCGGTCTCACGGGTCTCATCAGAGTATCAGCTGGCATTTGCACCTCTCCATTTCTGCCTGTTACTCCTCCCATCCCTTCTGGTGGGGTAATGCCAGGGTTATGGGCACTGACACATGCCTGTTTCTTGACCTCAAACATTATACGGGATGGCTAGCAAAAGATTTTGCGGAAATGTTTCTTCTTTCGAGGATGAATTGCCATATATTTCTTTGTTTGCAGCTGCGCTCTTTAATAGACTCTTTAGAAATCATAACTGGTGTTACTTTGCCCTTGTCTTGGCCGTGGTCTGCCGATGGTTTGCTGTAACTGCATCCCCGTTCCTCGGCAAATTACACAAACTCCTGGCAGGTAAATGAGCCCGTTTTCTGAAACGGCTCAGTTTTGGGAGACTGAGCCAGCTGAATGGCTTTATTGCCTTGTCAAGGCCGGTCATTGTATTAGTGTCTGACAGTTTGTCAGCTCTGGGTTCCTGGGCACAGGCTTCTTATTTCAGAAGGGCTTTGATGCATTCTTGGGAGACTTTCTGGTTTGGGTATTATGATTCAACCCTCTTTAGACACAGCCCTGTATTGTACGCTCGGCTCGTTAGGTAATCTGGAGAATCAAGTGGGCCTTCTCCCAGGTGCCTGGCCATCCAGACAGAAGGATGGAAACGAACACTTGTTAATCTTTGTCTTGCATGGTTTGCTCTTGAACTCTTTCCAGACTGCGCTTTGAAGCTGGCACATGACTGCTTAGGTGCAGGCTTTCTACGGTATTTTTTTCTTGTTTTCTGCAATTCTAGCAAGTTGAGGATCTCATAAGTTCTATTATTGATGCCCGTTCTGCCAGGCTGGTCTGGAAAAGAGGGCCGAGACCCTTCCTTGCAGTGCGCCTCTACGCTGTAGCATGGCATTTTCATTACTGCGTACGTTTTGGGGCCTGCTATCATGGTTGGGTTTTTTTTTTCATGAAACGCTTTCCATATTTTTATTGTGGCTTGTACTTGGGTGGTATGTGAATGGTCCTTGAAAATGCTGGTTGAATTTGTCAAAGGTAAACATTACTGCAGAGTGTTCCTGTTCAATTGTAATGCTGCTTTCACAGTAACCTTGACATAAAAGGGATCGGCTGTTCCTTTTTGACATGTGGGAGCCCAAAGTCCCATTTCATTGGCATTATATTGTCACCTTTTTGTTCACATTGCATTTCCTTACGGGACAGTTGCTCCGACTCCTTATACGCAGGATGCCCACACAGTCAGGTTGAAGCCCATACTCCACCTTCTTCCAGTAGCCACCTCAGATATCTTCTCATAGGTTAGGCTTGGAAGAAATGTGATCAAATCTTTTCTAGTTTCTACAACAGTGGTCCCACGTTTTGCGATCCGTTGACCCACTATGAACCTGCCTACCCTCATATTTCCCATGGACAACAATATAACATTAGCTTTTCAATGACATCACTATAAAGGCTGTGTGTGATTTGTGAATCAGTTGGGTACCACTTACCGTGGCCTTGTAGATCCCCAGTGGTCTAAAGACCATTTAGAAACCACTGCTCTGAACCATGCTAGTATTTGCGGGGTATCAGCATCTACTGCATTTGCTCTTGCCTGTTCACAGCCATGGCCTTTGGGAGGCCATTGGAGATATGGTGCTATAATCACTCACAGTTTCTCCTGGTTTTTATTCAATTTCTTGAAGCAGGCCTCCACTCGAGCTCTACATCCAGATGTGAGTTTAGTCACTGGCTTTCTTTCTTCCTCATGGTAGAATTAGCTTGGGCTCTCCAAGCATTTTCACTGGAGTCCCTCCATCTTTTGTGCTTTTGCTAAACTATCACAAATTAGTGGGTTTTGTTTTTAAGATTTGATAATGACATGAGTCAGCCATTTTGCACAGTTTGGCAACGTCCTGATCTATTGTTTCTCTAGCTCCTTGGGAAATATTCTTGAACTATGGCCCGTACTCCTGAACTGTGGGATTCTGTATGTAATAAACAAGCAAAAGCTCTCTTTCACAATTTATTCCACTAGTTTATGGGAGAAATGTAGCTGTAGGTGTCTACTGACAGCTTGTAAAGTATGGTTTCATATTATCAGCATTGGTTAAATGTCTTGGGACAGAAAGAGGGAACGATATACCCTTAAGTAGCTTAAGTGGCTGTATGTAATAAATTGTATTTACTGGTATGTTTTAAAACTTTTTTGTACACAAGCTCAATTTTTCTATTATATAGAAAAAGCACTTGTGACACAGGCTTCCAGGGAAGCATGAAATCATAGCAAACACAGATGGAAAGGAACTTGTTTTTCCCCCAAACTCAGCTACAGCCTAAGAGCAAAGCCTATCCTTGCCTTTTTTCCCCTAGTGTTTTCCTGTCCCCCTTTATGAGAACACATCTTTGTATTTTTGTTCTAATATTCCTGGGATTTTAACACCAGAAAATTCACTTGTTTCAGGTATTCCTGCTATTTTTGCATGAGAATACCCATTTTAACTCCTATACTTTGTTCATGGCAAGATTCCCATACCAGTCTGGCATTCTCATTTCTTTATCACTTCAAAGGGAGCAAGAGCTGAGGCCCAGGTAGGATCACGCATAAAGGGCAATGGAATAAGCATCTCCCAGGTCTTCCTATGTAGCTCAACAGACTTCCAGACCCATCGATGGGATGGGTCTGTTTGATCTTTCCTTAGTCCATCAGACCAAAAATGACAGGGAATGAGGATCTTTTGTGTCTTTTAACGTTGAGAGACAATGTGCTAAACTGTTCCTAATTGCTTCATTTAATTCCAATTTATCACTAGAATCACAGAGTGGGAAAGGACCTCCAGGGTCATTTGGTATCTTTACTGATTTCAGGCAATCAAACTGGAAAGCCAGCCAGTAAAGTAGACCATGATATAGGATTTTATGGAGGCTTGAGGAGCATGTTCTTGCCGATAGGATAATTCTGTGCACAGGGTAAGCATTCATCACAGAGCCTTTCAGATCCACAAGCCAAATGTTTCCAGTCTCTGCTAAGTTTTGCCTGTTCTGTGATACCCAGTAAATGCACACAAATACACAGATATCAGTCTGAATTCATTCATACACTATCCACATCGAGTTTCCATTCCCTGTACATATCATAGTATCACAGACAATGAGGGTTGGAGGGACCTCAGGAGGTCACATAGTCCAACCCCCTGCTCCAAGCAGGACCAGCCCCAACTCCATCATCCCAGACAAGCCTCTTTCCACCCGGGTCTTAAACACCTCCAAGGATGGAGACTCCATCACCTCTCTGGGTAACCTGTGCCAGTGCTTTACTACCCTCCTCATGAAAAAGTTTTTCCTAATATCCAACCTCAACTTGCCCTGCTGCAACTCAAGCCCATTGCTCCTTGTCCTGTCGTCTGCCCCCACTGAGAACATATGAGCGCATCAATCTCTGTTCAGAAATTTAGCCTCAATTCATCTGTTTTTAGGTGCATGTTTCAGTGTCTTCCCTAAAGTGGCTTTGACTAAATGATTGATTTCTGCCAATTATCCCTTGGTACAATTTTCCAGTGTTGAATATTACTGGAATCATCTTTTCAGTATGATAGCAAAATCCAAGGACTGTTGCAGTCCAAGACTAAGTCAGTCTAACTGAAAATAATTCTTTAATTGTGTTCCCCAATTCTACACTTTGCTTAAATACAAGCATTGCATGGATATAACGCATTGATTGATAGTTGGATAGTTTTTTTTCTGGTTGAAAATGCTTTTGAAGAACTAGGTCCTTTATCTCTGATCTGCTGCTGCTGAAATATTGTGGCAGGCACTGCCCAGTAAAGCCATAGCGCAACTCCAGTCATTTTATTTTCCTTTGTATTCAGCCCCATTGCAGTTCTAGTGGTTTTTTTGCATTGTGACCCAAAGAGCACCCAGTGGCTAAACACATCCCCGGTCATGTTGAGTCGCTCGGGGGCGGGAAGCTGGTGTCCTGCCATGTTTACTGCTTTCTTTTGCCACCGACATTCGTTTGTTGGTTTGTTTGTAGTGAAGTATCTCTAGGGTCTGATGTCACCTACATGGGGGGAGGGATGTCATGTTCAGGCCATGAGCACAGGAGCCAAGACCCTGTAACCTTCTGGCTTAACACCTTTTTTTCTCCTTTGGTACCATCCTCTCTTATTGTGCATTTCTGGAGCGTAGTGTTCTCCATCGTAGAATCACAGACTCATAGAAAACGAGGGTTGAAGGGACCTCAGGAGGTCACAGCCAGTCCAGCCCCCTGCCAAAGCAGGACCAGCCCCAAGTACGTCACCCCAGCCAAAGCTTTGTCAAGCTGGGCTTTCAAAACCTCCAAGGATGGAGATTGTACCACCTTGCTGGTTAACTTAGTCTTTCTACATATAATCCCATACAAAGAAAGTCCATCAAATTATAACCCCCCACTATGTGCCATAGCAAGGCACAATGGCAGAGTGGTGAAGGGCTCTTGCTACTGATGGCGAGTTCAAGTCTTGCCAATAGCACTGGAAAGTCAGTGGTAGGCAGACCCGGTGCTGCCCATATCACTCCTGTCCGCAGAAACAGGTGCACCTTTGCTATGCCGCTAAATCGTGGGTAAACTTTGACATGGGACTTTTGATCTATCCTACCAAACATGCTCTGTACGAGAAGCAGCAGCAAACACCAGGGCGTGCTAACCCGGAAAGCTGCAACATGAGTTGGAGCATTTCCAGTTAAGGAAGGTTTGGTGATTATTGCCCTGCTTTTTATGTTGCCGAGAATGAGGGGGGTCACATGTTGAAACGAGGCTGCCCACACAAGGATGGAAACATCACTCGGGGCCATTTAAATGCTCTTAAAGATGCGAACCAGAGCATTTCGCTATTGTTTATTTGCCCAGTATAGTTTCCTTCCCTGCCCGTGGAATAGCTGTAGGCCAGTGACTCAGATTGCTTGCATCTATTTACATAAGAACCTCTGAGCAATAGAGACAGAGGACTGCAAGGAGCCATCGAGTCTAAGCCCCTGTGTCGTCAGGCAACCATTTGTCAAAGAGCCTACACGCTTGTCCACTCTGACCCCGCTCACACACCGCAGGCACACAGTAGCCTATACAGAAAAAAGCCCTCCACGGTGCCATAGGTCAAGAGCAAGCGAGACAAGAGCACCATTAATTCCTCGTGGCTGCAATGGCAGGAATTTGATAGGGTCATGGGTGCTCAGGTGGCCGATGCCTCTGATCGATACCTTTTCAAATTCCATAATCTGCAAGTTTATCACAAATGCTCTAGATTTTTGCCGTCTGACTTAGCGTGGCTGATTGCATAAATTGCCTGGTGTTATTTTTCCTTCCCCGATTGGACGATAGCACAGGCTCATAAGGCATGAATGTCTGCGTCTGCTCATTTCACATTGAGTTTCCTGGGTGATTGAATCAAAACCCATGGTAGAGGTGATAACTTTTATTAGATCAACTCGATTTATTTATTTATTTGTTTGCAAAAATTTGCAAATTTGGCCAAAAAAAATTTAAATTAATCTAGTTGGTCTAATAAAGACCACAAGTTTTGATTCCTTTTGCCTGTACAACCTGGAGACTGAAGCACATAAGAAACACAATTTCTGCACAATGTATGTACCCATAAAAATCAAAGGGTTGGAAAAATCCCTGGACAGAGATCATGGGGGGGGGGGGGCACAAGAGAAGTGGTCAGGGTGAATGCTACTGAGACATTGGCTTTGTACCAGTCCTACTTCTAACACAGCTCCGTTGGCCCCCAGACACCAAGCTGCTCTGTGCCAGAGATTGTTTTACTGGACTGGGTTTTGGGTGATGTTTAATTGGGGTAGAAACTGTTGCCTTAATGATTCCCCCTCAATTGGCACCAGAGGAGAATGTGCCAATATGGAGCTTTACCTGCCCATATGGAAAGGAAGATGAGCTGATAGGCACCAGTACTCTGGGTTACGCCTGAACTCCCGGGACGAACTCACTCTGTGAAGCAGATAGTACTGATAGAGACTGGGTTACACGGTGCAGCCCTGATTTATGGGTTAAGCTGGGGAACAGGTAAGCAAGGTACAAGACCACCAAAGGGACTTGGGGTGCGGTTTAGAGGTGCAGAGCCCCATGTGTTTTGAGGCTCTGTTCCCTGTAGGATGGGAGAAATTATAGACTCATAGAAAAGGAGGGTTGCAGGGACTTTAGGAGGTCACATCCAGTCCAACCCCCTGCTCAAAGCAGGACCAGCCCCAACTACATCATCCCAGCCAGGGCTTTGTCTAGTTGGGTCTTCAACACCTCCAAGGATGGAGACTGCACCCCCTCTCTGGGTTACCTGTCCCAGTGCTTCCCCACCCTCCTCGTGAGCTTTTCCTAATATCCAACCTCCTTCCCTTGCTGCAACCTGAGCCCATTGCTCCTTGTCCTGTCTGCCCCCACCAGGAACCGTCCAGCTCCATCCAAAGCCCCTCCACTCTCTCAAACAAGGGCAAGCATCAGACCAAGGGACCACCTGAGCCGAATGGCCCAGGCGACTAGCTAGCATGGTTCAGGCCTCCCCATCTTCCACAACCAGATGTGTGTAAGTGAGCTGACATTCAGCCTTTCCCCTTCGCTCTCCATCTGAATCGACTGGGAACTAAGATGATTTTACAACCAATGAACATTTGCTCTGTGGTTCCCGGGTCATTGCTAAGAGAAGGGTTATCAAAGCCCAGGCCTTGGGGCATCAGCTAATGTTGATCATTAGCACTTACGCAAGGCTCTGCATATTCAGTCTGCTACATGCAGGCATGTGCTAATTAACCGGCCGATTGTCTCCCGGGGCAAGTCCCCTCTCTATTCCCAGGCACTCGAAGGAGGGCTTCCCATCAGCCCACAGAGCGGTGACGGCTGCAGGGTGTCTTCCAGGCTGAACGAAGGAACAGATCTAATGTGGTCAAGCTGATCTGGTTTAACATTAGCTTCAAATGACAGATCCCAGAGCAAATCTAGATGCCTCCAAGATACAAGTACCCCTCTGCCTGAAGAAGGGTGCTTGAGCCCAACAGCTTGTAAAAAACCCATTTTCCCAACTATTTATTTTGTCCAATAAAATTTACCCAAAGAGCCTTGTTTGTCCAAGACACAGAAACGCCTGAACTGAGTTTAAGGAACCTGACATATGTACTCAGGCTGGAAACAACGGGTCCTGGTGAAACACGGGGGCCAGTTTGGGGAGGAAAAGTTTGCAAACAAAAGAGTTGGGTGTCCGCCGGGGCAGGTGAATCCAGTTTCTGCTCCGGCCTGCACCCGGGCTGGAAGGAGTCTCTGATGCGATCCGACGTCCTGGCACAGCGGCGGCTGGCGTGGGCTGCACGTGGTTGCACTCAGACACAGGCACTTGAGAGTGGCACCAAGCAAGTGCTTGCTTGTTTTCTATTTCTAGGAGACATTTGGATGGGATCCTGGGCGATATATCTGGCTTCTTTTCCAGCCTGTTTTTGTGTGTGTGTGAGAAGGTGACTAGGCGAAAAGAAATCCCTCTGTTTTCAAGGGAAGACAATCAGAGAAAATGAGGGTGGAAGGGAGCCCGGGAGGTCACATCTGGTGCAACCCCCTGCTCCAGGCAGGACCAGCCCCGACTCCATCGTCCCGGGGCAGCAAGGCCAGTGTAAAGCAGCAGTGCAGTGCAGGATAGTCTTTAAATCCTGTAACAAACCACTTCATGGTCCTGGCTCTGCTGCTTGCCCAGGCGACGGCAAACGCCCCTGCAATAGCGGGAGGCAGTTCTGGTCGTCCGGCTCGCCAAGCGTTAGCGTCCCAGCCCAGGGAGGATCTCTGTTGCTTCTGGCAGTGCAGGGGCCCTGACATTACACACGAGCACTATGCAAGGCAGTGAAGGAAATACAAAGCACTGTTTTTGTTTTTTTTCTGTAGGCCCCCACATACAAACAGGCATCTTGAAAGGGAAAGAAAACCAGGCCAAATTTTGGAAGCAGAAGCTGTTCCTAAAAGGGAGAGCTTAAATCTTCATAGAAATACCTGCTGCAGTATTATTCTATTATTATTATTATATTATAGGAATGCAAACAGGGCCTTTTCTTCCCAAGGGACTGAGCTGGCTGGGTGCTCAGTACTTCTCCGGGTGTCTCATTCAGAACTTCAGTCTCCTGGTTTTCTTTTTTAAGTCCCAAATAAATGCCTCTTTTTAGGATTAGAAGAACTAGCTGTGTGTCTTCCTTCCGAGGCACAGTCTGCCTGACAAAAAGTGCAATGAATCTATTCCTCTTTGTGGTGCTTTTGCAGACTCGAGGTGATGGAGCTTATCACTGGGCCCCGGGCAGCAGGCAACCACCTACAGATCCCAGTCCTACCGCTCCTGGGCGCTAAACATACAGAAATCAGGCTCTGCTGCAATCCTGGTGGTTGCTATAACACGAGCTGGCATCGCTCCTGCAAATGTGTGTCACTCTCCATGTAATTGCTGGTCAAACATTATCGACCTGCCTCTACAGCCAGCTCAGGTATTATGCAGAGGCCTCCTGCAAGGCTGTGTCCCAGACATCCACTGCTCCCGGGGCCAAACACCGTGGGGCATCTCAGAAAAATGCTCCGGCATGTTTCATTTATATCTGAAATAATAATAATCCTTCCCCCTCTACCCTCTTGCACTACATGTGTGAGGAGTTTATTTTTTAAGCCTTCCTCAGAGGCATTGCAAGTTGGATGCAGCTAAAGCTGAGGATTGTGATGGGCTGTGCCAGTGCTTCTGCTGGGACTTCAGCCCAGAGGGTCCTGGCTGGAGGGTCTTGCCCCTCTGCTTGGGGTCAGACCGATCCTCAGATTTGGAGTCAGGAAGGGATTTGACCCCCTGGACAGACTGGTACGGACTGGGGGAGGGTGGGCTCTGCTTTCCTCTGTAGTGGGGGTGATAGCCTTTACCTGAGTGTATGTTAGCACTGTTTTACAGAAGCAGGATGTTGGTTGCTGTGATCCCCCTGCTTTCCTCATGGCAGATTTGTGTGCTAGGTCTTGTGTTGTGACAGTTGACACTAAGACCTTAGATTTTAGATTTGTATAGGGTGGTTTGAACAGGAACAGCCCTGTCTCAGGCAGGGGGCTGGACTGGATGATATCTTGGTGGTCCCTTCCAGCCCGACTCTCTATGAATGCCTGGGGGTCAACAGTGGGCCTTTTCAACCCCTGCAGCGCTGCACCCTGTGTGTTACTTGCTTTATAAGCTTTTGTATATGAGGGGGATTGAATAGCAGCCTTCATCTCTCTGCAGGGGGGCTGCAAAGAGGATGGAGCGGGGCTGGTCTCAGTGGGGGCAGATGACAGGACAAGGAGCAATGGGCTCAAGCTGCAGCAAGGGAAGTTGAGGCTGGATATTAGGAAAAACTTTCTCACGAGGAGGGTGGTGAAGCACTGGAGCAGGTTACCCAGAGAGGTGGTGCAATCTCCATCCTTGGATGTATTTAAGTCCCAGCTCAGCAAAGCCCTGGCTGGGATGATGTAGTTGGGACTAGTCCTGCTTGGAGCAGGGGATTGGACTAGATGTGACCTCCCGAGGTCCCTTCAACCCTCATTGTCTATAAAGACTGACAGCTACAGTGTGTGTACATTTTTTTTCATGATACCCTGTATTTGTTTTCAGTTTCTCGGCCATTCACTCTATGAAGTACTCCTGCGCTGCTCTTGGAGCCTGAAGCTCTCTGCATCCCGAGGGGAACATCCGTGGAGCAATGATTGCCTTGGAAAGACCCATGTGAAAACAAAGCACTCGGTAACTCTTGAAAAGCATCCAGATTCCCACCGAAAAGGCTGTCAGAGCCGCGAACCTTGACTTTATTTTTTGGAATGGGTAGCAAACCAAGAAAGTATCCTTTTTTGTTGCTGCGGTGGACAAAATAATGTTCATCTTCAGGGTGTTATCTAGTGAGTTGTAACCTGGACATATGGCAATATTGTCTCAGAGGAAATACAGCATTTGTAATTTATTTCACTATTTGCATTTCGCAAGGACACACCTGTCTAGCATGCATGTAAATACAAAGGTAGACTCGATAATATTGCAACAACAGTGAATTGGCTCATGTTTGTGGATGTGGGCCATGATCTCCCTTGCATAGATTGGTATTGTGGCCTCTGTGCTGCTGACAGGGATTTCCTTTTAGCCCAAGTGGTGAAGGCCTGTTCTTTTCTGCAGGCTCTACCCCCATGGCTACTATGGGTTTCCAGTGGACAGGGGTGAGATACACTGAAGTTTCTTAGTACCAAACTCTAGCTTTTCTACAGTTCTTTCCATCAGTCCATCTCCAAGCATTTTACAAAGACCGTCAGAAGCATTACCCCCATTTTACAGGTGGAAAAGCTGAGGCACGGAGTGCTGGAATGACTTGCTGAAGAGGACCAGAGCTGGCAATAGAACATCTGGGAATAGACCCCATATCCAGGGGTCTATTCACTACAACACGCTGCTTCTCCACCAGGACATGACTGACTGGATTGCTGCTGATTTACACATTTTATTACAAATGTTATTGTGCATTGGAATAGACACACAATTTGGGCCTGCTGCATTGACGTTAACTGGAAATTTAGCAACTTCAGTAGTGTCTAATCAAGCGTTCGGCATTGCTGTCTGGAAATACGTACCTGAGCATTTGGTGAACTTGCAGATTTACTGCCCAGGAGGAAGTATGACCGTCTGAGAAATACTGTTGCAAATATAAAAGAGACAAGTGAAATCCTTCCAGAGACTGACTGAGCAAGAAAGACGGCCGTGGTGAGAGGAAGTGGAACGCATAAGCTGAGAATAATAAAATCATAGGGGTGGGATGGACCTCCAAAAACATCTGGGCCCCTGCGTGAATCTTTCCAGGTGACAAAACTTCTCCTTGTTCTGGAAACACACAACACTTCTGGAAAGTAGCATCAGGGTTGAGTGAGAGAGTCCTTTACTGATCATTGATATTGTGATTCCAAATCTAGCATCACATTTCCATCTTAAGCCTATAGTGCTTGGGGCTGCAAATGCATGAGAGAGACGCAAGACACACACAGCATTACTAGTTCACACAAAGTTACTGCCCAGCTACATTTGGTCTTTTTTTTTTAAAGCTCCACCTCTCAGAGTCATGTGATTAGGAGCTATTCTCAAGTTTGTTTTATTAAAAAGTCTCTAATTCTCGTGAGTGCAGAGAAAAGCTGGAGCACCTAAACTCCAGAGCCTTAGAAACTAGGGGTGCATCTACGTGTTCATTAATGCACTCTTGCTAATGTGCATTAAATTTAGTACTGCCATTGTGTGGTACTAGAAAAAAGCACATTAGCCTATTTTAATGCGCATTAGCAAAAGCACACAGTTTTTTGTGATGCTTTTATGTGCATTAAGATAGGCTAATGCATGTTAAAGCACATGTGTAGACACACCCTAGAAGTCCAATAAAAAAAAAGAAGCAGATCTTTGTTTTTAATTTTTCATCTCTGGTAATTTTAAAGTCAGTCTTGTGGCTCTTGCCACCTTGTGACTGTTGAGTGCTTGGGTTTGGTGAAACAGGCTTATCGCTACCTGGACTTGGAAGTGACATTTTTTTCCCCCTTTTTCTACTGTTTTTCTGCATGCAGTTAAACAAATGTGACAGAGGCATCTGTAGTCCAGTGCTAGGTGGAGCTGCCCCTATATAAAAATGCACAGGTTTTAAAGCCCTTTGGCCTCTTACTGCTGCTGAGTGTACAGTATAGTTTCCTAAACGTGCTTGCTTTCAGAGAATCGGAGTTGCTACAACTTCTGTTCCAGAAAACTGGCATTTTAGCTCAAGCAGCAACCTCAGTTTTTAGCCCTGCTGTGTTCACCAAGTGGGCAGCTGTTGTGTTATATCAACAGAAGATTATATTGATCAGCTACAGCCGAAGAGAGCAACACTTGTACAGCCACCAAAAATGGAAAGGGCTGTTTAAATGCCAGCTATTGTTGCTAATAATTCCCAGTCACTCTTATACCCATCTCCCCTTTCTTAAAGGAAAAGCTCCCATCTGATTGCTTCTATTAAGTAATCATACAGTGCAACAATATTCTGCACTGTTACAGCACAACAGTATGCTGCCCTATTACAGCACAACAGTATTTTGCACCAATACAGCACAACCACATGTTGCACTATTATAGCACAACAGCATTTTGCACTGTTACAAAACAGTATTCTGCACCAATATAGCACAACCATACTTTGCATTATTATAGCACAGCAGTATTCACACCAGTATAGCACAACAGCATTTGCACTATGACAGCATGACAGTGTTCTGCACTAATATAGCACAACAACACTTTGCACTATTACAGCCCAACAGTATTCACACAAATATAGCACAACAGCATTTTGCACTATTACAGAGCAGTGTTCTGCACTAATATAGCACAACCATACTTTGCACTATTACAGCCCAACAGTATTCACACAAATATAGCACAACAGCATTTTGCACTATTACAGAGCAGTGTTCTGCACTAATATAGCACAACCATACTTTGCACTATTACAGCCCAACAGTATTCACACAAATATAGCACAACAGCATTTTGCACTATTACAGAGCAGTGTTCTGCACTAATATAGCACAACCATACTTTGCACTATTACAGCCCAACAGTATTCACACAAATATAGCACAACAGCATTTTGCACTAATATAGCACAATGGTATTTTGCACTAATATAGCACAACAGTGTTCTGCAGTAATCACCTCGCTGACTGCCTACTTGTCATTGTAAGAATCAGAGATTTGGACCATTAATATACTAAGCATTTAAACAGTGGCACTGATGGGCGTTTAAGAAAGATCCCGGTTTAGTTCTCCTATGTCTGAAGGCTGAGGTCTGACCCCTAAAGGGTAGGATTGTGTGCCAGGGCTGTACACCGGAGAGAGAATAAAGGCTGGGACTAAGGAACGGCTCCAGGCAGCAAGGAAAAGAAGAGAAGTAAGTTGAAGGGTCACACGAAGACATTGCTTTTCAAAGCAGGCCCGTTTGAAGGCTTAATGCAATGTTGCCATAATATCCCATTAGCTTCTCACAGCCTGGCACTTTGCACTGTGTGAAAAGACACACAGCCGAGATCTTTGATAACCTGGCCCATCCCAGCTTCTTCTTAGAAGGAGTCATCATTTTCCCACAGCAAGCAGACACCCTTGCTCTCTCCTCTTCCCATCACGAGTGAGTCATAGTCCAGGAGACACGGCCCTGACACTCAGAGATCCCTGCGTTGTTACAAATTATGGACACTGAAAATACAGAAGTGATTCTTTCATCCAGCAACTTGAACTGCTGTCTGGGGGTCAGGAGATAGGGAATTAGGGAGAATGCGTGCTTGTGCAGTGAGGGGAACGCTTTCAGTGTGAGAAAACCTGCTGACAACCGTTCCCAAATCGCAGGCTCGGGAGGACACAGGCAGCATGCTCTGGGAGCCGGCTCTTGAACGAGAGTGTGAAACTGGGAGCTAATTGCACACGGTATCCAGCTGCATGTCTATACAACTGCACATGTATTTTGCAACCGATATCATCTGTGTCTCCAGGTGTTTATTTGCCTCCCCTTACGATATCTCCGTGCTTCCCTGCGATAAATCTGACTGACCTAATTATTTCATCAGACAGTCGGGGACAAGGTCCGACAAAATAATACAGTGCGTCAGGTCCTCGGTTGGTTGTTGGCTGGCACAGCTCCTTAGTAGACAGGTGTATAAATGCCTGATGAATGTGTCTGCATGTGGATGGAAATAGAACAATTCGCTTCTGCTTGGAGCTGAAACCTGCTGGAAAAGTCGTGGCCACGTGCTCCCCTGACCACTGGATGCTCTCCTCTGATGTCTCTCAACAGCAGCCGTGAGCCCACACTTCAGTGGCCAATGCTGCCTACACAAACTTCATGAAACCCAGAAGTCCATGAAAATGACACCAGGGGGTGCCTGTATACTCCACGGGGTTTAATCCTAATAAAGCTAAATAAGATAATAAAAATTAAACTTGTTTGTTTTGGGGTTTCACATCAGTGTTTGCACGCACAGGGCTTTCAAACAAATTAAGTCCACTGTGCAATCTCCCTGTGTCTAGGATGGACAGATGACCACCACTCCTGGGGTAGCTCCATGAGTAAGGGCTATTACAGTGCCTCAACCCTATGGGGCATAGGATTTGGTAATAGCCCGTTTGAAGAGAGAGCATGGCTACCCTGGGATAGAAGAGGATACATGTCACCTACACCAGGGTCAGCTATGGCCTTGTGGCTTTAGTCTGATTTTTCCCAGGGTAACTCTACACCAGATTCTAACAAATTAAACTGGTTTAGGCTCCATGTCCTGTGTCCACTCCTTTTCCACAGCAGGGTCAACTTCTCATATGTCCTCACCTGCGGTGGAGATTTAACTGCTCATGTACCTTACTATGTCGCCATGCCTTCAGTACTGCCACAGAACAGGCCCCCCGCATGGATAGCCATCCACTCCCTGATCTTGTACTCATAAACCACCTGCTTTCCCTTTCAGATACATTTTGCTTCCTGAGCCTTGACGGCCTTTCTGCCGTCCCACCGTCCAAGTTCTCGCCAAGCACAAAAGAACTGAAGTACAACTCTGGAAATGCCCACACGCACCTCCAAGAACAGGCATTTGATTTAGCATTTACTTTCACCAAGAAGAGACATCCCAGCCCTTGTCAGCTCTATCTGGGAGATGCTGAAAGATGTTGTTATGCAACCAGCAACTTTATAGGTTCATTTGCTTCACTCTCCTTCCCCGCCCCTTACTTTTTCATTCATCTACCTTGCCTCCTCCACTTCTGTCTCTTCTTATCAGCTGCTAAGGAAGCAGATGATCAAGTCATAACACATTTAATATGATCCACTGCATTAAAAGTTCTCAGAGAGTCTTTACCTGAACCGTGTCTGTGCATTTGGTACTGGTGAGGCCACATCTGGAACAGGGGAACCAAGTACGTGGGGGACCGAGGGCCCTGGCCCTCCTCGGGAAGGGGAAGTCACATCTCAGTCATGTTAGCCCCTCCCCTACCCCCGTCAGCAAAAATAAAAGCTAGCGCCGATGTTTGGAGTGCAGTTTTGGCCCCCTGCTACAGAAAGGATGTGGACACATTGGAGACAGTCCAGCGGAGGGCAATGAAAATGGTTCAGGGGCTGGGGTCATGAGTTGTAAGGAGAGGCTGAGGGAAAAGGGTTGATTTCATCTGCAGAAGAGAAGATTGAGGGGACTTAATAGCAGCCTTCACCTCCCCGCAGGGGGGCTGCAAAGAGGATGGAGCTGGGCTGTTCTCAGTGGCGGCAGATGACAGAAGGAGCAATGGGCTCAAGCTGCAGCAAGGGAAGTTGAGGTTGGATATTAGGAAAAGCTCTCTCACCAGGAGGGCAGCGAAGCACTGGAGCAGGTGACCCAGAGAGGTGGTGGATCTCCATCCTTGGAGGTGTTTAAGACCCGGGTAGACAAAGCCCTGGCTGGGATGATGTAGCTGGGGCTGGTCCTGCTGGGAGCAGGGGGTCGGACTCAGTGTGACCTCCTGAGCTCTCTTCCAGCCTCATTTTCTATGAGCCTGTGAGTCTGTGCGTGCTGGCATGGAGCTCATGGAGACCCGACCACCGTGAGGGTGGGTTGGCAGTTCTGCACAGAGATGAATGTATTCAGCAGAGAGAGCAAGTGAGACTGACTGCATGAGGATAACTGCAGAGTCCTGGGGGTGCGGATACCCGACGGCCCATGCATCGGGGGAACTTTCAGCTTTCCTTACCACTTTATATACTCTGAGCATCACAGCCAGCTGGGCCAGAAGTACTGACAAGATCATTTTATTCTACTTCCAAAGGACACCCTCCACTTTACAAACAACTTGTGCCCTCCAGAAACCAAACACAGATTAATTCCAGGTCAGAACAGTACATGAGGTACATGAAGGTTGGAGCCATCATCTGATCTAATCTTGCTCTTTCTTTTTCAGCAAACTCTTCCTGGTCTGAGAGTCTTCTTCCCAGGCAACATCTCCTTTTTAGCTCTCCTTTGTCATATGGCTCCATCCCTTGGTACTGGCATGGACTGTGGTCAACTGGGAAGTATTTTTTGGTTGGATGGAGTGACTAAGCCAGCGAGGTGCACTCATTGTCTACTCATAGCAAAAAGCAAGCAGCACTGGGCAAAGATAATTATTTTCAGATCTTGAACCGCAGCTTCCTTCATCATTTGCAGAAGGCTTCAGGCAAGGTGCAAGATCTGTCTTGCTCCATTTAACCACAGACAACTCTTAGGCAAAGAAATTTTGACCTGCTTGAAATTTTACCCTGTTGCATGGGGCTGGGAGAGGAGAGAGGCTGCAGTCAGAGAGAAAGGGATGAAGTATAATCCCACTCAAGAGATGCCCTAGACACTCTGTGGCTGCTTTAAAAAACCCCCAAACCCTAAACAAATTCTGAAAATAGTCAAAACGTTGCACTTCAACATATTCCAAATGGATTTTTCAGGTGAAAGTAACTTTTCGGCTGAAAATCTCCTTTGAGTTTAAGTCAGAACCAGCCAAAAAGATTTAAAAATGCTCAGAATCGATGTGGAACACTTGGATTCAGTTGAACTCTATTTTTCAACCCAAACCAATTTTTTTTTTGGTATTTTTTCAGATTGCCAGTGAACCAAAAAGTTCATCGCTTTCCCAGCTCTCGGTCTTTTATTGAAAGTCTTGTGCAATGAAGCTATGAGAGCGAGCTCCATGGCTGTTCCTTTTGCAAGTGTTTATCCAGGCCTGACCAAGCAACACTCAATGGCCTGAAGGTTGGCTCTGCAGATTTTTATTTTTGTCTGGAAACGGTCACTTTGGAGGCTGTGAACTCCAGTCCTCTCTGGAGTTGGAGCTACAAACTCCTGCCTATAGTGGGTTAATTATTGTGAAAATACTGAGTGATCCTGGAGTCTGAAGTCAGAGGCTGCCAAAAAATTAGAGCCCCAGGATAAAGGCAACAAAGTTTGTTCTGACTAATGCTGCAGATGAAAAGGTTGCTTTATAAAATACATCTTCCAACATAAAATTCAGCGTACCTTTTGAACCACAAAACCCATTTTCCTACTATAAAAAAATCCCCCCGTGAAATGCAGCTAGTTGTAACTTAATCTCTGCCAAAATCCGGGAATCTAAAAGCTTTAAAAAGGGACCAATTTATGCCCCGTGAAGTGGGTATGCAGGCTTTTGCAATTAAAAAAGAAAGTTAAAAAAAATGACCCAGAATACATGTAGGCTGGGAATTATAGGAAGATTTCTAACCTCTGGAGCAGTCTGAGCTAGGCTCTCCCTAGGAGGAGTAAGTGCAAGAAACTTTTTAAGGTGGAGCTGGATCGGTCGATTAGATGAAGGAATAGCAGGAATTGAACTCTGACCTTAAAGGGTCCTTCCTAGGCTTGGGTTCCCGCATGCTTGTGTTTATTGACTGGCCAGAAGGGTCAGGGTACTGCATCTCGGGATACAGATGAATACATTTCAGTTTATAGCAACCGAGCCTGGCCGGCATCCCAGGACCTAAAAATACTGCCCAAGATTTTCAGCAATGATGAGGGATTTTGAATGCTTCTGTTTCTGGATGCTCAGTTTGAACCAGTTTCCAAAGGCTGGTAATGCTCCTCAAAGTCTCCGCACAGCGAGCACCCAAAGGCGGCTGCTTTGGGGATTATTGGCTGATATAACGAAATCGAGGCCTGCATCTGTACGACAGGTTGGACTAGGTGCTTCTTTAGGTCTCCTTTTGCACTTTTAATCTGCCTCAGGTCAACATCAATGATGGCCAATAATCCGTTGTAGTCCTGGCAAAGCGATTTAGCCAGCAAGGCATTTTATAGCATTAGTTTTCTAGCTGAATGGTGGCTGTCGACGTAGAAGAAAAGTAGGCTGCCGTGCCTGGGAAGAGCTTCTGATTCTGTGGGAGAGGAAAATCTTTAGGTTTTTATGACAGGTTAATCACCGTTGTATCTTAGCATCTCTCAAGCTGACAAACGCAGAGAATGATGTCGCCGGTGTGGCCTAGTTCCTCCTTCCCCCGAAGGCAGCCAAAATATCTGCCTAGACATGCATCTCTGCCTTCTCTCGACTTATTTTCCATTTGGTTTTCAACTTTTTCTGGAGTAGTGACCTAGCCAGACAGTGATCAATAGGCAGTTCTTGGGAGCTATCAGCTAACACCTGCAGAGAACAAAGTAGGGCCTCATTACTAGAAATTATCCTCCCAATACGAAGACATACACCTGACCATGCAGGATGCATCTCCATGTGCACTTTAATGCTCATTAGTCTATTTTAATGCCCATTAAAAAACCCCATACATGTGCCCTAGGAGGTGGGGGTGTGTGTGTGTGTGGAGGGGGGGGAGGCATTTTAATTAGTGCAGCTGTGAGAGCTGTGCTAATTAAAAGTACCCAGGGTATCATGTGTATCAGTATCCCTGCACTGAAAAATAGCATTGGGATGCTTTGAAACACTTAATTTCTATGATTCTATGATTTAAAGCTCATCCGGTGAGCTTTATTAATCTAGTTATTTATTAATTTATTAATGAGCTCTATTAATTGAGTCTGCTCTGGTGCTCTGGAATTACAGCATGTTGGAGCAGGCTCCCTGCACGTGTATAAGAGCACCATGCTATTTAGTTAATGCGTATTAAAACAGGCTAATGGGCATTTTCCGAGTATCTCACAGTAGAGGTACTAGATTTAATGGGCGTTAACTAAAGCACATTAACACATGTGTAGACACGTTATGACACAGAGCTTCCAACTATTGGTTCTTTTCCTTAGAGGAATATCAGCTCTACCTCACTCAGCTTCTTCTGATTGACTTTCATCCAGATCTGATCTGCCTGAGGCAACAGTCAAATCCTGGGGTGATAGGTGGTAAAACAGACCGGACTGCAGTCAACCAGGATACACTGGGCACCTGCTCCAGTCTGAGAAGGGCTCCTTGAATGACCTGAGGAGCTGAGAGCCTGTTGACAGCGAAGACTAGATGGGCTTAGGTTACTGCTTAGTGCACTGTGCCCTGTTTTAGCTGGAGCCTGGAGGTGCTGCTAAAATACCAATACATAAGAAGATGCTGTTTTTGGTTTCGCCTCTGGCTCAGTTATGAATATCACCAGGCTAGAGATAGACAAAGCATTTCACATGCTCAGGAATATTTTTCCCATTTCTGACTTTGAAAATTCCTCCAAAAAAAAATCTCTTGGGGGTGAAAAAACTTGTGAGCTCTGGTCTTTATTGTCAGGCATCTCCCGGGTAGAGGCGCAATCAGGAGAAGCGTAGATCTGGCTTTCCTTTGGCTACACAAACGTCTCACTGAGTGGTCAAGAGCATAAATCCAAATGCAGCACTTCAGTGCTTTGGGAGTTTTTCAAATCCCTCTGGCATTCAGAAGCGGATTTCAGTTGGGGAATCCAAAAATACTTCCTTGGATGGACCAATTTGAGCCTTAGCGTAACTGCATTGAAATCTGTGGAGCTTCACCACAGGGAGCGTTTTGGCCCACTGCTGCTTTGGACAAGTCATTGCAAGGACAAGAGGTCTGACCTATACAGAATGATCAGGGGAGTTTGCTTCTTTCTTTTTCCAGGTTCTCAGACTAGTACTGGCACCAAAATGCCTCTTGACAGCAGCGGTCGGTCCCAACATTTCATTCGTATCAGTTACTGGCCATCTGAGTATCAAAGAGCGCTTCGTACACAGTGCAGTCATCTCCATGATTTCCCCCATGATAAAAGATGATTGTTTTCCAGTTCACAGCAAGGGAAACTCATGCCCCAGTGGATAAATGCTGCAATTTTCACAAGTGCATGTACGCTAAATGTCTCGTTTGTACTTGTGTGGCCCGAGGGTGTGAAAAGAACCCCGAACGCACACCTCAGTCCAACTTGTTTGCACACAAATGTCCAGCAGCTCAAGATTGTGCGCTACCTTATACTAGTGCATGTCTTCTTCGGCAGTCCTTGGAGTTGAGGATGACTGTCTTCCAACTAGTGCGTGTAAATGGCCTGGGAACCACATCCCCAATGTACCGCCTTCTCCATTGCAATCCCTTGGGTCAGCTAAGAGCAACCTCTTAGCAGCATAGAAAATGAGGGTTGAAGGGACCTCAGGAGGTCGCATCTAGTCCAGCCCCCTGCTCCAAGCAGGATTAGACCCAACTGCATTATCCCTGATGAGGCTTTGTGTACCCAGGCTGGACAGTGGGGAGTTCGGCTTTTCTCTGCAGCAGGAAGTGTGGCCCTTTTCCTTGAATCTCCCAAGCATACTTTAATACCTCCCACAGCACTGGCACCATTGTCCCCCATGGCAGGTTGGGGTGCTAGGTGCAGCTGTGTCAAGGTCAACTGTGTCCTTTTGCTAATAGGTTAGGCAAGGATTTGCAAGGGGGGTTTGGATAGGGACGATCCAACCTCAGTCAATGGATTGGGCTAGATGTGACCTCGGGAGGTCCCTTCCAACCCAACTCCCATCCTCATGTCAAGTTCATGTGGCAAAATATGCAGGAGCCTGCTCTCAGTAGCTGCTCTGGACCCCTCTGTCCCTTGAGCCCCAATGCAGCCCGGCCTGGGAGCATTGTAGCGCCTTTTTCTTTGGGCTGACCTTTAGCAGGTGGGGTTAAGTTCTGGGGCACCGTTTGGGAAGTTGTTTAATTATTTGCTATTTCACTTTAAAAGATAAAAACAGAACAAAATATTATCTTCTTTTTAGTGTCAGACACCCAAAACCTTTTTTTCTTGGGAAGGGAAACAGAAATCAAGTCACATCAAAGCCCTGAACCTCATATGCCTTGGATCAGGAGAGTTTGCCTCCTTCTTTGGCCAGGTTCTCAGGCCAGTAATCATATTTGGTGATTTGTGAGTGTGCAATTTGCACACCTGGGCTTCAAAAAAGGGGCCTTCAATGACTACCAGAGCAGAACCCAGGGAGCCTAACTCTTAGCCCTGTGCCTTGATTTAGGCCACGCTTCATTTAAAGGTGTGGGGGGAAATGACCGTGGCAGTCCCTGCAAACTTTCCCTCCTTCGTGAGGACCTAATGTCTAACCTGCCCAGGTGACAGCTGCCACCTGGCCTCCCGTGGCCCTTGCACACCCGGGGACGAGCTCAAGAGCCAACAGGGATGTCAACCGTCAAGGAAATCCGGTGCCATTCAGTGTTTCTGCAACGCTGCGGGGTCTCCGCTCTCTGAGCAATGTTCAATTCAAACCCTCGTTGCAGAAAGCAGTTCTTTGCAACAAGACGGTTCCTCTCCATTTGGAGTCTCAAACAGACCTCATCCTGCGGGGACTGTTTGGCTATTAAGACGCGTTTACGTCGTTTTAAGTGACGGGGAAATTCAAACGACTGAGACTTTTCTCAGCTCCCTTCGCTTGCCTGCAGCTGCCCTGCACTTGTTTGCCTTGGCAAAGCCCGGGCTTCGTCGTAACCATTTCATCTTCCATTTATAGGCATACCCCAGGTTATTCTCTGAAATTGCTGCATTGCTCTGAGCTCGGGAAGAAATGCAAAGCTGTGCAAGGAGCCTTAGTGCTTTTAACGGTCTCGGGTGTTTCATATGAGCAATAGCTTCACCCTTGCCCTTCAAAAACAAACAAAAAAGGTGGAGGGGGGTGGCGTTGCTGTCTCCCACATTGGACGCTGGAAGAGCAGAGGAAATGTCTCAAGATGACGGTATTTCCTATTTGATTTACCCTGCCTGGCACAATCCCTGGGGAACCGTAACCAAGAATCTGGTGGAGTTGGATGCATGGTCTGACAGCAGAGCTTATTTTCAAGCAAAAAGTTTTGACCAAATGTTATTCCTCAAGTCACAACCCAACCGTCACAGAAATCATAGGGATACAGGGCTGGAAGGGACCTCCAGGCCTCACCGCGTCCAACCCTTGCCTGAGGCAGGATCATCCTTATCCCAATCATCCCAGGAAAACCATCAGCTAGCCTCTTGGTCAAACGACTGTCCACCTTCACAAGACACAAGACATAAAACCCTAACCCCCACCACCCGCTGCAATCGGGGCCATGGGGTAAAATACCCTCCTGACTCCCAAAGGTCTCTTCCATGCACCCAACTGCTGTGGGTTTCTACCTTTTAAAGGGCATTTCCACCCCTGCAATGACCAATGACCTGTTGCATGGGTTTTCCTTGAAGTGCCTGGTTTGGCATTGAGTCTCTTTTCTATGCATATGTGGGAGGTGACACTCCTGGTAGCTTGGGATTCAAGACAAGGCCTTTGCTTTTTGCTTCTGGAAAGGAAAGTAAACTCCTGGGCTGATATGGAAATCATCACCCGTTTGCAAGCAGCGTCGCTCCACCGATGTCAAAAGCGTGCCTCCAGATGTGCATCCGTGCGAGGAGAGAATCAGCCCCGCTATTATATTTCTTTAGTGACCTTCATGCCGGGATCCTGCTGCCCTTGACAAACGGTCGCCCTTGTCTCGTGAGTGCTCACACGTGCCCGCGGGGGCCCTTGGATGGAAGTCATACATTAAGCACTTTACACATATTAATTAACTCAGCCTCTGAGTCATTAGACACATAATACAGAAACAGCTTCAACCCTGCTGTTGTTATGGAGAAAGCCCAGGCACGGTTCAGCAGGCCGCTGCAACGCTTCGCCGGCAGCGGAGACGAGGGGCCGAGGAAGAAGGTCGCATCCTGTGGAAACGGCAGGGACGATGTAATTGCCTACGTTGGAATCCGGCCAGGACGCCGGCGTTATGAACATGCCCCCACCACGGGATCTTTAAGGAGCGGGAACTTCAGTTTTGTTTTTACTTAAAGGTTAGCCCCGGTTTCAGAGGGTCCCTAAATCACCAAAACCCCACTTCCCCTAGTGTTCAGTGCAACTCTCCCAGCCAAACCCCTTTCAGCCGTCAAGGGCAACTGCCGCTGCATGGGTGACATTAAACAAAGCTCTTCTGCCAAAGCTAAATTTGAAGAGAAAGCCATTTCAGACAAGCAGAACAGCCTTTTATCGCCCTGGCCGTCTCCTTGCATGCGTGTCCCTGTTTGAACCCTGCTTGGACCCCCCCCGGCTGCAAGAGACATGTTCTGGGTGAACGACGGGAGTCCGAGTTAGATGCAAAGAGCCGGAATAAGGAGGCGCTTGCATATACCGGCGCCGCGACCACCGCCAGGCTGCCTCGAGGCATCTGCACGCGAGCTCATGTGTCTTTAAGTAAGCGTTTGTGTGTCTGCGTGCGGATCTGCTTCTGTGTTTATGATATGACACTGCGTGTGGGTGTGCACGCATCACTTGGATTTCCCAAATCTGCTTCCTATGTGCCAGGAATCCAGTATCCACAGCACTGCTGGGTGACTTTCCCTGGGCTGTTTGGTGGTGACCTGGGACCGAGGCACGTTGGACGGTAGCTCGTGAGTCTCACCCTGCCATGGCTGACCACAAGCTGAAACCCTTCCAGCAGAAGATTGCTCTTTATAAGTGTGTAATGCTCCCTTCCCAAAATTGCTAGTTATTCAGGCACTTAGGCATAAACAGGAACTTAGTCCGTGCATAGTTCAGCTTCTTTCCAAGTGCTTGTTAAGCCGCTAGCTGGCTTACCATGCCATCATCCCTAAGGCACTCTGATCCCCTGACTCATTAGAAACACATATCCGGTGGCCGCAGGTCCCAGTATTCACATTTCCTTGCACACTCTCTGATGTTTTGTAACCCTGCGTTCGCCCACCTACACACCCAGTTTCACCAGGACTCTCCTCTGCTCACCAAAGCAGACGGCAGCACCACCGATTCATCTGAGGGTCTATTTTGGGGCAGAGATTGTGCACTTTGTAAGCCTCGCTGTTGGGTTTCAGCCATAGATTTGGGGACCGCCGTGTCCCATACCAGTGGAGGCCAACCTCTGGGCAGGGATACCACAAATCAGCCCTAGGCAGGCAGGGTTCATTGGGTAGATGTGGTCTCTTTTCACAGACCACCTAAATAGTTGGCAAAATTGTTCCTTGCAATTTTGGGGACCACGTCTCTGCCGAGCGTCGTCCTGCTCTATGGCTCACAAACGGACTCTTTAGTGGTGGCTGATCTCAAGAGAAGCAGTGGCTTGATGATGATGCCGTAGCGATCGATTGGTCCATGGTAACCGATGAACAAACTTTAGCAGCAAGCCTTAGCACAGTGTCGGATCTGTAATGCATATAATGCATCTATTTAGCATAACGAGGTTGCATTGCAGATATGTTTCATTACTTGGCTCCCTGCAGTGTAATGTCCTATCAATAGAGTGGCCCTCTATGACAAAACTTTGGGAACTTTTATGTGAAGATCTCAGTGTGCTTTGAATTTTGCCAAATTAAAAAAAAAAAAAATTCTTTGCAAGTGCACACCCTGAGATATGGAGACATTACATGACTTGCCCAAGGTGACACAGTAAAACAGTGTCAGAGTTTTCCTTGGGGACAGACTCTATCCAATCGATCTGGCAGCATCAGGGATGAGAAGTGAATAGAAAGCAGCTCAGTTTGGGGCATCTCACTTCCAGGAAGTTCAGAAGTGGAGGACTAATTTGGCTGGCTTGATGAGGTGGGCTTCAGAGAGCTAATTGGGCTCCGATGGCTGAGGGGGAACATCATGATATAAGCCACCAGATAGCTGAAGAGGGTGAGCCCCACAGGACGAGGGCCTTTGTCCTTTGAACCTGCCCCAGCCACTAGCACGGTCAGAGAACAAGGTGGAAGTCCTACCTACTCTATCAGCAGAATTGGGGGAGGTGACAACGGTGCTTAGATTTGGGTTCCCTAACCAAAAAAAACCCCCTTAGGTTTTCTACTTCTTCATTTGCCTTTGTTTCATATTGCACATATTTTAAAATATCCCATGAACCAGAAACGTCAATCAAATTTCCTCTGGGAAACACAGAAACTCAGTGTTTCTGCCATGAAATAGCAAAACTATCATGAAATTAATATTTGGAAAAATACCATGCTCGGTGCAACTAGCATTCTTGGGTCCTGTCAGTCCACGTGAGGTACCATCGAAGCCCTACTGTAGCTTTGGATAAAACTGGTTGAGTTCAAGGTGTTTCAAAAGAAATGCTTTGGGGCTCAGGGGATGGGCATTGCGATTGGGTAAGGAAGGTGCAGCAGAGCAGAACTTCACCCGAAGGCAATAACAACCTTCAGCCCAGGATTTGGCAATGCCCGAACAACAGTGATTGAGTCCCGTGGTGAACTTTTGGTGCAAAACCCTGCCATTCTCCAGCAGTGCTCAGCCAACAAGGTCTTGTCTATTGACGCTGATTATCATTGCTATGAATGTGTGTAAACCAGCATCATCTTCGTCAGATATTTAGGTGGTTAATAAAAAATCCACGTGATAGCGTTTATTGAATGTCGATGCGATTTTGTTTCGATTGCTAATGCTACCCTTCGTGATTCACACTACCATCACTGGGTGGAAGACTGTCAAGGACTGCTGAGAAGTGCCGGGCTGTCCTCAGTTGGAGCCGAGGTTGGTTAGCCACTTTCAGGAAGCAATGCTCCCCTTGAAGGACTGGGATCCTTTATAAGCCAAACGTCCAGCAAAGGAACCAGCCGTAGTAGAAGCGAGAGCAGAAGATGCCGCTCAGAACATGCACCGTGTTGCAAGATGGATTCCCATTGCTTTTAACTCCGGATTCAAAGAGCAGTGAACTCCACCTGGGGGTGTATCACTGGGGTGGGTGCAGCAGTCACCCCTCACCCTTTGTTTCCTAGTCCACCCAAAGTTTAAAACCAAATCCCTGGCAGCGGCGGCAGCATTTCTACCCAGGCAGCACTGAGACAGTTATTTGACTTCATGGCTCATTGTCATCTATCTGATTCCTTCTAAACTCTTCACCCTGCAGGTGTTAACTACCCACTCTCCTTGTCTTTTAAACTGTCTTGATGTTCCTTTAATTAAGCCAGCTTTCTGCAATTCTCTGTCTGCTAGTGGCTCCTGATAATGTAGCTCCTATTGCACAGCCCCGTAGGGTGTTTTAAACTTTAGCTACAAACATTCACTCCGGTGCCAAGACATTAAGGTGAACATCAACTCAGGTATGGAAAGCACCAGATACACCACTGAGATGCTCAGGGCAGCTGGGTTTTGTTTCGACTCCGAGAAAGATGTGCTTCTAATTCGAATGATGATAGGACTAAAGAAGCAATATCTTTTGGTTATTTTGCTAAATTTGTTGCGTTTTTTAGACATACTCTATGATATAGCAAATGAAGGCATAGTCCAATAAAGCTATATTTGTTTTTGCTTTGATTTTAAACAGAATAATGTAGCCCCAGACCCCAGCATACCTAGGCCCTGGCATACTATTAAAGCACCTAGTTTCCTTCTACCTGGAGAAAGTGTGTGTTGTGTTATATGTCAAGATGCATCACACTATCTGCACCCCCCTTTGCACAGTCCTAGATCCACCTATAGTATGGCTCTTCCTCCAAAGCGAGCGGCACGGCCCGATATTGTACCGCAGAGGGCAGGCCCAGAGAAAGGCTGCTGAGCAGAGCAGACGGATCGCTGCAGCCCCTGTTTTCTATGTTCCCGTGATGAGCTTTGCATGTCAAGCCAACCGCCGTGCTGTGCTCTGCCTGCTGAAGTGGGAAGAGTTCCTGCTGATTGCAACAATGGGAACTTTCCATCCTGGCTCTCTCAAAACCTCTCTGGAAATTTAATTGCATGTGTGATTCTGTTGCACGCCGTGTCTTCAGTCAGGACATGGGGCTGCCGTGCATTGCAAAACAGCTGCTGCCTGTGGTCAGAGATGTGAGGGGTGGGGAGTCCCTTTCCTATGCCAGACTGGGAGCACCTAGGAGTCTCCATAGGAAATGGCAAGCTCAATAGTAAGGGGAAGAGTCACTTCTCCTCGCTCCAGCAGCTGCCTGGTAGGACAACTGGTGGCACAGGGTGCTTAGCGGGTCTGGACTCTGCTCTGAGAAAAGCAGAGGGTCCCCTTCCTTCCTGAGAAGAGGCAGCAGGGACCCTTCCCCTCCACGGGGGTGGTTGTTGTCTGTGCTCCTTTGATACAGATGCTGGAGGAACAAGCAAAAGGTCCCACTACTTGGCCCACTGGCCAGGAAGGCCTATGATGCTCTTTTCTCCTGCCATCCAGACAGTCCTCTTCTGAGTTCATGTTAGTGGCATCTCAAGAGCATGGACTTGAGGTTAGGGTTAGGGTTAGGCAGAGCTGGGGCAGGTCAGCCCTTGCAAAGTGACTATTTCAGGCTGCCGGCAGACGGAGGCAAACAATGCTTTGGTTATACCCAATTCACCTTTTCGCCATTTATTCAAAACCATAGGGATAGAAACTCATTAAAAAAAAGGGTGGTGGGGAGGGAAGCAAGCTGAGATCCTGACTCAATCCCAGAGCTGGGGCTCTAGGCACGGACCTAGTTTAATAAGTGATTCTCCAGTTTGGGAGCTGTCTTCAAAAACCAGGGAGACAAAATGGCAGTGTTTCATCTGAGTTTGGAGGGTTTTTTTATGGCAGGTCAAATTCACAATGAAAACATCCTTTTGAAAAAAAAAGTCGAATTGTTTTGTGGAAAAAAGAACGAGGCAAAGCGCCTGACATTTATAAAAACGATTTCCTTTTCTTTTCTCTGTCTGGCTGAAAACATTCGCCGAGTTGGAACTGGTTTCACAAATAACTCTGGTGGTCCCTGCCGCTTTATTCTGTTCTGGCAAACTCAGCCCTGCTCGACTGTTCCCCACCTACGAGACGTTGCCAAAGCCGTGGCAAAGGTCCAGTTCAGTTCCTCTGAATCCCGGAGGAGGCAGAGGGTCTTTGCTAACCCCGTGCTGACTTCCCAGCTCTGAAGTTTGCAATGGTGCATATGTGAAGCCCTTTTCCTTCCTGCACCCAGGCGTCACTCTCCGGGCACCGGGTAGAGAGAGCATCGGAAACAGGGTGGTGATAAATTGCAGAAGCAGCGTGCTAACCTCAGAAACACTTGTGTTTCCAAAGTGTCTGGTCGGATGAGCTGGGATAGCCAATACTCTGTTGCAGACAGTGAACACATGGTATTAAACACAGATTCAACCATCCTACATCCTGCCTTCTCATGGAAACCATGTCCTGCCTTGTATCAAGGCAAATTACAGTAATAAACAGACCAATTCTGCGTACCAGATGGGGGCCCGGAGAATGGACCTTTTCTGGCTCTGAAGTCTTGAGTGTTTGCGACTATTTCCTGATCCCATAAAAGATAATGGCTCTGTTCCACGTGCATGTATTTAATGACGTATGCAAGAGACAGTGCAAACGTGGGCTCTTTTCTAGCTCATATTTACTTTATCTTTTTTCTGAAGGGCCAATGAAGCCTGAGAAATCTGTAGATGACGTTGATACACGTTGCACACTCAGGCCTTTTTTTCTTTTCTTTTCTTTTTTTGGATTTCCAAGTAGAAGGTCATTAGCATTTATATAATTGACTGGCTGGTTTGCCTAATGACTCCTTCTTAAATCAGACTTGCAGTGAAACCATCAATGAAGCTATTGTTGAAGCCCTCCGTGTCTCCCTCCCCAACACTCACTACTCAGACTCATCATTCAACCTGGGAGGACTCAAGGGGAAGTGAGATGGAAGAGGCAAGGTCCTGGCAACGTTGTCTGTGTAGGGTAGGGGTATCACGCTCACCCCTCTTGGATTTTGGCAGCGGTCCCTACCTGCTATTTCCCAGCTCCTCTGGGAGCCCCATGGCCAACTGACAGGGCTTCATGGGCCACATCTGGACCCTGGGCCATATATTTGCCACCTCTGGTGTGGGGGATTGGACTGGATAACCACTGATATCCCTTTCAGTCCTGTAAGTCTCTTCTCTGATTTTAAGGAGTGAGTTTTGCCTGGTTTGGAGCTCGTCCAGTCAGAGCCCAAGCAAACCAAGACTTCAAAGCCATGCTATACAGCTCATTTTCTCTTTCCAACATGAACAAGTGGCACAGATGGGGAGAGGGCTCACTGGAGACTGTACTGAAGCCTGTTATTGATGGCTCGATGCGCAGGGCGTGTTTCTTTGCCTTTGCCTTCTCTAACACAAACATATAGAAACATATGTCTCTTTATAGTAAAAAAATAAAATGTTCAAAGCAAACCACTCCACGGCACACACTCCTCCTGCTGGGACAGAGGATGGGGGAACACACACACACGGCAGATGTTAGCCGACGCAGTGCGGGGCGGTGCTGAGAAAATGCAGCGATGAACGCAGCGGGAGAACCTCTGCGGACCAGAACTGCTTGTGGCCCCTTATAATAATCCTATTAACTGATGCTTTAGCAAATTGTGAGCCTATCTGCCTAGCTGGTTTGCTGACGAGGCTCATGTTTTTGCAGATCCAGACTAGAGACGAATACAGAAAACCTGCCAGCGTTATGGGCATTTGGAAATCTTTTCTTTTTCTAAGATGGTAACAGCTCCAGCAATGCACTAATACACAGATAAGTCCAAGGAGAAGCACGTCTCCCCAGTACGAAAAAACCACGGGTGTCTCTGTCTTGTGTCTCCACCAAGTACCACGTATCCCAAACAGGCCGGGATGAAACCAGCACCTGTCGGCCCCCTGCACGTGAAAGGCAAAAAGCAGAGTTTGCAACACGTCTTGAATCCCAGGTTAAGGTTGCACCCTATTTGCTCTCCATTTGTTGCAGGCCACCTATTCCTAGGTAGGGTGGGGCTTGACTTGGCTTTGTCAGTCAAACAACCAAATAGAGACCAGGCTTTCCCTTGGCGTTAAACCCGGGAGCAGAGCGATGCACGCGCACTTCGAAGCAAACTCTGTTGAGCGACAGGTAATGCGTGCTTGCGAAGCCAGCCCTGCTCCGAGCTCATCCTACGTTTGCTCTCTGTAGGATCATCGGGCTGGTCAATCAATCACCAGCCACGAAGCGGCAAAGCCTTTGCAAGCATCAGCAGAGACTGATAGGCTGATCCACGGTGGCTTCAATGCAGTCAAAAATGAGGGGTGAATCCTGCTGGATGGGCAGCCTGGGTGGTATGTATGCACCACCCAAACCAAAACGGTGGGTTAGGAGGGCTAAACCGTGGGCTGTCCCTATCAAGGGAAGACACCTTGTCACGCCGGGGGCTCAAGAAGAAGCTGCTTGTCCCACCTGGGAGACGTCGGCGTCCGCGGTCGCTCGCCGGCGTTGCTCACCGACCTGAGGGCTGGCAAAGGACCGTGGGGAGGGGAGGAAGGAAACAAAGCTCGTGGCCTTGTGACAATTTAGTCTTTGCTCTCAAGGACGCAAGCTGGCAGTCGGCTTTGTAGTAACCCACATGACAACGGGAATAACATCAGGGATAATTAGACCAAATGATGGAGCACGATCAAGTCTTCCCCCAAACCACCCAGCCCCCTCAACCCACTTGGAAACAATGCATCTTTTGTGGTCGCCAAGTCGCTTTTAAAAACACAATCGGTTTCTTTCTTCGCTGTCATAGAAAAGAACTTGCTGCTTGGATAACTCATGTTGAAATGTCTCCGGGACGGTGGGAGGGGGGCACGGAGGCCCCCTGTTACGGGGTCCCCTGCCAGACAACCCCCCCTGTGAAGATAATCACTCCCTCTTGTTAGTACAACTTTAACCGCTCTCCCATCCCAGCCTCGCGGTCCACAACAGTATCTCCCATTGTCCGGCCGATGGAGGTGTACGTGATCGAGGCATGACTCCGCTTGTTCCAGAGCCTCGGACCTTGTCAGGTGATGGATAATTGGTCATGCTTCACCCACCAGATCAAACAAGCACATGAAATTTCCCCGCTGCCTCTCTCCGCAGAGTATGAGTGGCCAGTGGGGCCACTGCCCTGGATTTGAATGGAAATTATCTAAGTGTGTGGTTTCCTCCTCACCCCCTCCCATGCCCCCCCCCCGCCTTTAAAAACAAGGCTGAAATGTAATCAGATTTACTTTAATGAGGAGAGACTGCGCAAACTCGACCCGTGAAAAAGAACTTGGTGGGTGATCCTGATCTGTCACCATAAACAAAATCAAGTCAGTCTGCATTAGCGTATGGAAAACTTAGGCACAGAAGGAGCACTGTTTATACCCGCGCTCTGTTACTGCTTTTCTATCTGTATGGCTTGGTGCGTGCACTCGCCGTGCCCGGGGAGGTGCCCCATGCTCTCCGGTACTTGTGAAGGGCGAAATAAAAGATAGCAATAGGAAATAAAAAGAAAGATAAGATTCAGCATGAGCCCGGCTTCAGTTTGCTCTTGTTCAAGATGCATTTATGGACTTGGAGTGAGTCGCTTTAAACTTCCCCAACTAAGAGTCTCGGATTGTCTTGTGTGCTTGACTGGGCTTAAAGGTTACTGCGTCGCCGGCTTATCGTTCAGGTTATGAATGTAGAAAGTCTGCAAGTGACACCTTTCCATGTAATGCTAGTTAAAGATCATCCATCACTTTAAAACTTCTTTATACGTTGACCTTGAATTTCTCAGCTCATTCTTGAAGTCGTAGTGAAACCACCAAGCCACCTTTGAAGAAGATGAGTGCCATCGTTTAAACGTTATGGATACTTTAGGGTAAACAATCTGGGAAAGATCTCACTTCTTTACACTGCAACCCTCTAGGCTGCCAATCTGGTATAAACACAATGGATAATGATGCTTGTGTTTAATATGCAGTTTTCATAATTTTGCCCCATCAGAAGTCAGTCCTCAGCCCCCCTCGCAAACTGTGGATAGTCACAACTGCCTGCCCAAGAGGCTACACTTCAAGTTGCAAACCTGTTGCAATTGTCTTTAATTTCTTTCTAAGGATGTGTTCTTGTCCTTACTCCATTAAAGAAAAATAATGAATGGGTTTTGTTTCTTCACCATCTCCAGGCAGATTGGAAACATGGGGTTTTTTGCAAAACCTGAATATTTCTGAAATTCATACACTTGTGAAAGCAAGGGTTTGTGAACTACTTTGCTAATTTAACTCCCAGGTTGGTTATCACCTTAGTGCTTCTACATGTGCATTAATGTGCTTTAGTTAATGTGCATTAAATCTAGCCCCTGTGGGCATTTATACACTTTTGTCTGCTCCGATGCGCTGACACACATTTTGCCATTTATACAAATGTATATGTGATGCAGTGCCAGGCACTTTTAAAAGTGCCCGGCACGGTGTTACATGCATGTGTGAATGTGCCCACCATTATGATGTACTAGGAAAATGCTCATTAGCCTGTCTTAATGTGTATTAACTAAAGAGCGTGGTTTTTTTAATGATGCTTTAAGGCACATTAAAATAGGCTAAAGCACATTAAAACACATGTGTAGACATGCAGGTACCCAGTGAAGTATATTCTATCACTAGTAAATTCACAGTTATCCTCTGTGTCAGCCTGGGAGTTCTGCCATGGGTTTAAACATTGATTCCCATCTCAGGCAAATGCAGTGCTACCCTGTGGCCTGTGCCTGTGGCTGCGTTTTGATGGTGGCAGAGGTCTTACATTTAGTAAAATTCATAAGCACTTTGGAACCTTGTGGGATGAGAGGATCCATCAAAAAGCCAGGTATTTGATTGAAGTGCAAAAGCCGAACCTAATATAACCCTTCAGCTGGGCACTGGTCGACAGCAGCAAGGGCCAAGTTAAAATTTCAGGGTACCCAATGAGTTTTCACTATGGCTCAAGCCCTCACCCAGAAATCTGGGAGCACTGAATTTGGCGGGGGTGTCCCACATAAACAAAACCCCTACTCCGCAAGCAGTGCAAACACAGGGTGCGTCCACTTGTGATGCTAACTGTACAGTAGCCTAATAACACTGTGCAGTAGCATGTGGGGCAAAAACTGTGCTAATTACTGCGCGGTAGTATTAGGCTACTGTGTAGTGAGTGCCACTAAAAACCTGTGCGCCCATGCTATTGTGCAGTAGTGTGAGTTACTGAGCATTGGTTTAACCAAGTACTAGACTTAATGTGCAGTAACTATGGTGCATTAATGAATGGATAGATGTGCCCACAGAGGACAGATTTATTACCGGAAACTTAGGCAAGGAAAACAAAGGTTAACACCAAATGCGATTAAAACACAACCAACTACAAAGTGCAGTCTCTAGTTTGCATCCCTTTTGGGGAGATTCCACCCAGGCCCAGGCAGTCTGAGACATGGCGGGAGCCTACCCAAAGGGTTAATTCCAGGGGGCCTGTGCCCGTATACCTGCTACTCAGCAGGAGAGTCCTATAAGTTGCACCTTGGATCTCGCTGTGTCTCAGGCAGCTGCTAGTGAGCATGGGTCCTTCTGCCATGCAAGGAGCCCCTTGTTGCTCCCTGGGAAGCTGTAGAGTGGCCATCTCCACTTCCACATGGTAGCGTTGGGTGGGGGTGACCACGTCCCAAAATTCGTAGTCCCCAAATCCCACAGCTCCAGATGGGGAAAAAACTGCAAAAGAACTGAAGAGAAGTGGAGCCAGACCCATCCTGGGCCCTGGGCCTGACTCGCCCAGGCTCAGCTGCCCAGCTAGGCGAAGACACAAGAACTGCAAGAACCAGAATAGGGGCCAGGCTCCAAATCCTGACCCATACTTACAAGACACTTAATCGTGGTGGTTTGCTCCAGGGATTTATACCCCTGCAGTAGTATCCCACCCCAAACCCAGGAAAGCAAAGAGGGGACAAAGAAAGGGAGAGGAGAGGAGTCCCAGACTCAGAGACTCTCTCACTCCCTGTACCTGAGAGCTTTCCTGCACCTTGATTCCCCTGGTTGGGCTGTCTCTGGGTCCCCGTCCAGCCTCCAGCTCCCTCTTCCTATGTACCTGGTGTTATATCACCCCAAGTTTCCAAAATCAGGGGTCAGCCAGGCCTTCAGCCTTTTTCTTTTAGCCAATTAATTTAAAAATGGCCACTGCCCAGTTTAATCAACTAGGCTAGGGGTCTGATAACACTTGCTTATGGGACTGACCCCCCACTCCCTTTGATTTACAGAAAATAATGGGAATCCACAGACAACAGGCCTGACAAAAGCCACAGGTATCTGCCTGCGTGCAGTATCTCCTGCCCCTTTCCCCAAGCAGGGGACAGAAAACAAGATACTCAAAAATAGACAACATGAGTACATGCAGCACAGCAGGAAATGTATATATAACAATCATACTTAACTAAAACCATATACAACACCACACTTTGCAATACCAAGTGACTTGTACATTTTGCATGGGTTACACTTAGAAGCAGCAGCAGCAGCAGAGGCATAGAATAAATCAGGATCTGTCCAATATATGCTGTTTTGGGAAAGAAATCAGCAGAAAAATTATCGGTCCAGTGGTCTGAGCTCACACTTAGAAGCAAGAGGCTCCTGATTTCAAATGCAACAGCTTCATTTGGTTGGTTTGTTGCCTTGGCCACATTGCTTAACTGGATGCCTGACAAGGTACCAAAGTTTGAATACCTTGCCTTTTCCATGTTTCATCTTCCTCACCCATAAAACATAGACAATAATATGTAAACCCAACTGCCTTACAAGGAGGTGGGGAAGATGAATCCATGCTCATACCCTGCTTTGAAAATGTTAAGTGCTGCATGTTATTGCTTTTAAGAAATGATTTTGATTTTTGAAGGCGGATGTGCCCAGAGACCCATAAAAAGTGTTTATATTTTGAGATCTATCAAATGCCAGGAGCGCAGACATTGTATATCTGTTGAAGGCCAGTATCATTGCCATAAGATTAAGGAGGGGGTGGGGAAAACACATGGATGCCAGCCAGGAAACTCAGCTATCGTAAGGTAAACAGGAATAATCAACCCAGAACGGAGCAAAACCGCCCTACCAACAAAGCAGAGAGGTGATCGATTTGAAAGCATGCATCTGGGATTCTTGAAGCACGACGACAAAATGAGGGGGGCTAATTAGGGCTGTGGAAAGGCTTTCCAAGCCAGGGCTGTGCTCAAGAGGATTGTTCTACCCACTGCAGCTCCAGAAACCATGTTGTCTTCAGAGGTCACGGGCAGCTGGAATGCCTCTGGGGGTGCTGGCAGGTTGCACAGTGAGCCGTCAACTATGGGACAAAGTGCATATGTCCTTGACAGCGCACTGGGGAGAAGCTGCCCTTTGCCTAATGTAGGAGGTCATATCCTGAGATATTGGTGGTGATGGACTGGTTGGGAGAAATGGGGATCATATTTATGCCACATCCCCAAGCTCTTGGGTGGCTGCATACTTGGTTCTGCTGATCCTATAATGTCTTGCCTTATAGTTTCATAGTTTCATAGTTTCTAGGGTCGGAAGGGACCTGAGTAAATCATCTAGGTCGACCCCCTGCCATGGCAGGAAAGAGTACTGGCGTCAAATGACTCCAGCAAGGTGCTCATCCAACCTCCTCTTAAACACCCCCAGGGTAGGAGCCGGCACCACTTCGCTTGGAAGCTGGTCCCAGACCCTACCCGCCCTGACCGTGAAGTCGCGCCTCCTGATGTCTAACCTAAACCTGCCCTCTGCCAGCTTGTGACCGCTATTCCTGGTCACTCCTGCCGGTGCTCGGGGGAACAGGGACTCCCCCAGTGCCTGCTGGTCCCCCCTGACTAGTTTGTAACAGGCCACTAGATCCCCCTCAGCCTTCTCTTGTGGAGGCTGAACAGGTTCAGGTCCCATTGCCTCTCCTCGTAGGGCCTGCCCTGCTGTCCCCAACCATGTGAGTGGCCTCCTCTGGACCCTCTCCATGCTGTCCACATCCCTCCTGAAGTGCGGCGCCCAGAACTGGACGCAGTCCTCCAGCTGTGGCCTGACCAGTGCCGCATGGAGGGGGAGGATCACCTCCCTGGCCCTGCTCGAGATGCATCTATGGATGCATGACAAGGTACGGTTGGCCTTCCTGACCGCGTCCCCACACTGCCGGCCCATGTTCATCTTGGCATCAATGATGACCCCCAGATCCTTTTCTGCCTCTGCCCTGACGGGAAGGGAGCTCCCCAGCCTGTAGGTATGGTGCTGGCTCTTCCTCCCCACGTGCAGCACCTTGCACTTGTCAGTGTTGAATCCCATCCTGTTCTTGTCCGCCCACCCCTGTAACCTGTCTAGGTCCGATTGCAGCCTATTCCTCCCATCTAGTGTGCCCACATCCCCCCACATCTTAGAGGACCGAGCCCTGGGGGACCCCACTGCCCACGTCCCTCCAGGTCGAACATGACCCGTCCGCCACTGGTCTCTGGGGGTGGCCCTCCGGCCAGTTGGCGACACATCTGGCTATGTGTGTGCCTTGTTTGACTGTATGATGTTTATATGCCCTCAAAATACAGCCAACGCATGAACCCTAATGAGTTCAATTAAACAGGCAATTCTTTCAGCCTACCTCTAAACTCAGTAGAAAGGGAAGTGGAGGAGAAGAGTTGTTGGGAAATTCACTTGCTCTATAATTTTTTTAATCAAAGTCTGTGTAGTGGGGAGAAAGAAAGACCAAGAAGCAAAGATGGGGGTTGGTCAACTTGTTTTTATGTCATTAATCCAACCCTTCTTTCCCATGGAGAATCCCCCCCAAAACGATTTCCCAAATATTTCAAATCTATACCTGATTTGGGGACAATAAGACTGCCTGAGGCTCCCTTCAACTCTACCGTGGTATGCAAAAAGCCAACTACACCTAAAATAGCTATTTTATAGATTTTATAGACATTTTAATAGATTTCATAGACATTAGGGGCTGGACAAGACCTCATGAGATCATCAGGTCCAGCCCCTCTGCCATAGTCAGGAAGTCAGCTGGGAAAAAGTGACCCCAATAAGAAATAGATCCACCTGTTTTTTGAAAGAGTCCAGAGTAGGACACTCCTCTATGCAAAAGCCCTGGCTAGTCCTTCACACAGCCTGGAAGAAGGTGGCCCCCACACTTCAGGAGCCCCTGGTCTCCCTGGGGTGCTGTAGGCCATGATCTGCAAGAATGGCACCATTGTACTGGAGACTGTAGTGACACAAGGCTCATTATATGAGCTACCCCTTGATGATTTCAGGCCTGAGGAATGAATAGGGTGCATGCATGAAGCCATCCTGAGGAGAGAAGTCCATAAAAAGAAATGGCAGACAAAGAAAGCATTATTATTTCCATTAGTCAATTGAAAAATGAGGTCCAGAAGGGCAGCGTGACTTGGCCAAACCATAAACGGACCCCTGAACTTGGGTGTCTTTCACAGCACAATCCCATCTCCCTATCAAATGTACGGATCTATTTTCCTTTTTCCCAAATGTTAACCTCTGTCTTTGCCCTCTATTTTTTAAGTCTCTAATCCTCACTCTCTTTCTTAAAGGAAAATGTCGATCAGGTATCAGGGCTAAGCTGGACTTTCAAACTGAGAAACTTCAATTTGATTGTCCATTCATATTAGCAGGAGGTTGGGTGCCACTGTTTCCCTGATTTACAGGTTAAGATGGTATGTCTTGTGTTGTGTCAGGGTTGATAGTAGTTTTATGAGAAGTTTAGATGATGGACTTGTAAAGGATAGTTTGGATAGAGCTGATCCTGCCTCAGGCAAGGGGTTTGGACTAGATGTGACCTCCGACAGTCCCTTCCAGCCCCACGTCTCTATGATCTTATGACTGAGCAGATGAGCTCACTTATCTTTATCAGTGACTCCATCATTGAGGCTGAAGCCATGAGAAGTATTTTTTGGTGCCATCAAATAGTAGAATTGGAAGGGGTCTCATGAGGTCATCTCCTGCTCAAGGCACCATCATCCCTGACTGAACCGCCCCAGCCACGTGTCTGTCTAACTTGGTCTTAAAATTATCCAAACCTCTTGGGGCAGCCTGTTCCAGTGCTTGACCACCTTCATAGTCGGACATTTCCATCCCATCTCCAATCGTCCCCCGCTGCAGCTTGAGGCCATTGCTCACTGAGTTCCATCTTCCAGTTGCTGAGCATTTAATTAGGTCAATCTGAGCTATTTGCCTGTACCTAATTAAATGCTCAGCAATTGGAAGATGGAACTCAGTGTGCACTTAGCAAATTCGTGGAGGACACCAAGTTGGGTAGGGGTAGGCAAGCACTAGGATCCAGAATGACTTTGACAAACTGGAGAAACAGTCTGCAATTAACTGGGTGACATTTCAAATGAAGTGCAAGGTCCTGCACCAGGGATGGAGCAATTGCCTGCACCAATACCCTGGGGGAGGGCTGGCTGAGGCGCAGTGCAGAAAGGGACCTAGGGATCATAGTGGACCACAAGCTGAATATAAGCCAACAGTGTGCTCTTGTTGCAAAAAGGGCCTGCATGTTGGCAGGTTCCTAACCCCTGATCTGGGCAACAGGAATGAAGCTAAGATATGTATTTCAGGGGCAGGATGGAGGTATCCAAAAGTCAAAGGATGCAGACAAACCCTTGCCTATTTCAAAATTTCCCTTAACCAAAAGGGATATGGTTAAGGTGTCAGGCAGAAGGCAGGGCAGGGGGGCATCTTGGAGCTTAACTGGTTTAGAGGCATGAGTTTTTGTAGGCAACAACCTACTTTGCTATGATCTGATGAAGTAGGTCATTGCCTAAAAATGCTCAGGTCTCCCTCAACCAGTCGGTCCCTAAGGTGCCCTTCCTTTTGTCTGAGTTCAGACTAACATGGTTAACTACCTCTCCACCAAGGTGCCAGAAAATACCAGTGAATATTACAAGCAGAAAAGGGTACGGGACCATTGACTACTGGCTGACTGCACTGACAACTGGGTGTTAAAAATATAAATGAGCCTCATTTGCTATCCATAGCAAAGAGGTTCATTTCCAACCCTATGCTGCGATGGCCGTCAGGTTCAGGGTAGTTTATTTAATTGACGTGAGTTTCCCAGCAACCTTCGCTGATGTGTGCTCACACAATACTGACCCACTGTGACATCATGGGACCCAGGGCTTTAAGTAGCAGGAAGCCTCCACGGGCCTCTTCACAAGCTCAGGCACCATCCGAGCGGACAGGTTTGCTTGGCCTGACCAAGCCATGAAATTGCTTCTCCTGGGGTCTTGAAGCCACCAAAGAGAAGCAGCGATGGCGAGATGTGGAAGACAGCACCTCCGCCACCCCAGAAGCTATGGGCCCTCAAAGAGGAGACAGAGGAGGAGGAGGAGAAGAAGATGCAGCTGGAAAAGGGCACCACTAAAGAAGAAGAGGGGTAAAGTCAAGAACCATTTTCATACTTCTTCCTTTGCAGTGATTTAGCATGAAAGAGAGGGTGCGAAGGCAGGGGAGGTGAATGTGATTGTAAGAAGCTAGCAGTGAACGTGGCAGGTCAGAGGCTATTTTGTCTTAGCCTTAGGTAGGTTTCTATCTGCTTTCTTTCGTTCCTTGCACTAGCTGGCGTTGTCTTTAATGCAACACTTGTACTGCTTGGGGTGAGAAGCTCCTTGCGCATTTGTACAAGGGATACCCCAGTTGGGGTAGACAAAGGACTGAGGGAAAAGTGATGATCCTTTCCGTATTAGAGAGGGAGAACTAAATAGCAAGGAAAACACGTGACTTGCCCAAGATCATACAAGATGTCTGTAACCATTCTAGGATCAGGTCCCAGGTTTCTACAGTTTTGGTCCAGTGTCTTAAACCATGTCTATACCACTTCCCCACATTCAAGGTCCAGCCCTGAGGAAATAAAACCGGCCCACTCACTCCTCAGTTAGGAGGTGCCCCTCTTCTTCCCCCTGCATGGAGCACGCCTGAGTGCCCCCAGGGTCACCCTCCGATTTTTAGGGGACAGTGTGATGTTTCCACATGTCTTAGCAAGGCTTATTTCCTCCATGCTGGATCCAGAGGTGGTACAGGATGACCTAGATCATCTTAAAATAAATAATAATCAACACTGACACTTGTTTTGTCTTATAGGTTTACAGATGGTGATAGTCTCTCCTGTCTTTACAGGTTATGTTCGTGTTATGACCACCTATTACTACTGGCCAAACTGATACATGTTACCTGCCCTCCAGCCTGTCTTCCAAAGTTCATCTCATTGGCAGCCCATTAGCCATCGAGTCATCCACTTCTTGAGAAAGGCAACCACGACCATCACTTAAGACACCAAAAAAACCATCCAGCCTAGTGACTTCCCCAAGACCCAGGAAGACTCCTATCATAGGAGAAAATGCATCAACCTGTCAGTAAACTTGTAAAAGGCAGCTCTCATGTGGCTTATATTTAATTTTGACATGTTTTCCCCTATGTGGATGTGTGCGTACAACTACACCTATTCCCCTATAGAAGGGTTGGGAATTATTTTCAAGAAAGCAGTTGTGGTCCAGCTACAAAACCTCTTAGTGAAACAGCAATGTGAGGGGAAACAAGAAGTTTTTGCTTCACAAATGGAGGCCTCCGTGCTGATTTACACCTTAGGAAAAAAACATCTTAGGATCAAACTCCCCTTTCCTTTATGGCACCATCATTGATACCATCGACAGCCAAATAAACACGTGCTTCAAACAGGAGGGAGAGAAAAAAAATTAGTTGTCACCTACTCAGGGCTGGGCCTGCTGATCTCATGAGATCCCTTCCAGCCCTAATGTCTATGAAACTAGGAACTTTAAAGAGTCCTCATTGAATTCAGAAGGTTTCCTCCCCTGGACCCACTATTCATACCACCTGCTTCAGCTTTGCACCCTTTTATTGGAGGGTAAGAAGCCAGAGGGTTTATTAAGCAATCCAGGGCAGGGTTCACACTTGTCTTTTGATTTCTGGCTAAACTGCAGAAACACAGCCAAAATTATCCCTGATGTAACTTTATTGGCTTAGCAGGCATACGGCAAGAGACAAATCTGACCCATATGGTGTATCCCATCACCCACATATTAAATGAAACCATATGAACAGCAGCAACAGATAGGAATATACAACCACCCGGACTCTAGGGCCCACTCTGATCTCACTCATCCCATTTTTACTGCACAGTGTGCAGATTTGGTACAGATTGGTGCAGATTTGGTGATGTTAACAAAGTCACTCCAAGTCTAGAAGGTACGGGAGAAGAGACTTCCCCCAGGCCAAGGGTCTTTCTAAGTTTGACTATAACAGTGGGAGAGATGAGGAGATCTTTACAACTCACTTGAAGACATGGGGTTTTCTAGAAAAATGCAAAATCTTTCCTTGTGCTGTTTCTTAACCTCCTCCAGCTGGAGGAAATAATCTCTCTGAAGATCCTGTCCCTGACTAAAATTGGCTTGTCCCTTCAATAAACTCTTGTCCAGGTGAGTGGTTTGACTGTGTAACACCACGGGAGCATTCTCCCATGATTCACCCTCCCACGTCCCTGGAAGAGGGATGATGGCTGGGCCCATGGTAGACAAGATGAGTAGGACTTTCCCTAATGGAGGCTGCATTAATTTTAGGTGTCTCAGCCAGGTTTTAGCAGCCTGCGTAGGCCTTAGGGCTCTCCCCTTGGTCATGCAGAGATCGACCAAGTGAGTTAACAACCTGGGTTTAGTAGTTGGGACCTTGTATAGAAGAAGACCAGAACCAAATTTACCTGATCAGTCACAGTACCTTTTCCTACTCATACAGCACTTGCTCTTTGCAGCAACAATACTGTCTTCTACCACCTCCACTCTATCTCTCCGACAGTCACAGAAGTTCAACTTTTGCTTCCACTGACCCCTTGCTGGGTTCTCCAGCAAGCCCCTTTGTGCCTTCTCTGCTGCCTCTAGCATTTGGAAGAAACTCTCTAAACACCTGTAAAACGTGTCTCAATAGCCTTCTCTAAATCATCCCATTTCCTCTGGACTCTTCCTTACTGTGAGGCCTACAGAAAACATGACAGGACTTAGGCTTTTATGTACTACGGGGATTATCTCACTGAGTTGTCAGGGATGCCAAGTTATCACAGGAACATCAGGTATTAAAGTCAGTGCCAGTAACATCTCCAGCCTCTGACATCATCATCAGGCATCATCAGTGACATCAAGCTGAGAGTGACGTCAACCATCAGATTCGTCTCGTGGTTATGCCCAGATTTGCAAAGCTTTTGTAGGCAATACGACCTGTCCTGAAAGAACAGTTTAAAGTCGCTTCCCTTGGAGGAAATCAGACAATACACTGTCCCACAAGCTCACTCGGCTGCAATCAGCTGCATGTCCATGCAGGGTCTGTAGAATTAATGGAATCATAGTGATTTATTGGAGATTTCTGGGATTAGCTGCATCTTTCTGTGGGTCTTAACTACACTCCATTACAGGGAAGGATTAATTAATCTCACAGTTTTGACAGACTTGGCTGGCACGGCTGGCTAGAAATTATTGGCACGGCTGCCATAGTGCAGAGATATGAGCCAGATGGAGATGGGCTTTTCTCTGTGGCTATAGGGGACAGGACTAGGAGCAGTGGCCTCAAGCTGCAACAGGGGAAATTTAGGTTGGAGATTGGGGGGCACTTGCTGACTCTGAGGGTGGGCAAGCTTTGGAGCAGGCACCTAGAGACGTTGTGCACTCTCCAGCCTTGGAAACGTTCAAATGCAGGTTAGACAAGACACTTGACTGGGATGGTTTAGTCAGAGATGATCCTGCTTTGAGCAGGGGGCTGGACTAGATGTGACATCATGAGGTCCCTTCCAGCCCAATTTTCCTAAGATTCCTCAGACTATCAGAGGATAACAAAAAACCATATGCATTTGATTATTTGTTGATATTTTGGGGGCGTTTAATCTTATTGAAGTGGAACTGCTACACAGCAAGCCTGGTGCGTTGATGGGAGGTCAATTAGGACATGCAAAGAAATTAAAAAGTATTAATAAGAAATAGCCACCTCCCAATGCAATGCTTTGACATTCCTCCTTACAGTTCTTCCTGCCTCTCACCTTTTCCTCTCTGCTATTACTGTTCTTTTCATTCTCTGACAATGAGGAAAGGGCTTTCAGGGCCTGGCCATACCTCCCCTATCCTATCCTATCCTATCCGCATTGCTAGCCCTCATTTTCAGTGTGTTTTTCTCCACCTTCCAACACAGCACCCAGTGCAAACTCAACTTTATAACGTTTGGTGTCTCATGAGAATGGTTGGGTTCTGCTGGAGGAAGAAGCCATTCTTATACAATCAAGTGCAACTGCAACACAGTTTCTATAGCAATGGGAAAGTCTGTGACTGTTATTTCCATATATGGCAATGGCTGACCATTGTGATGCATCACGGACCTACGTTGAGCCTGACATGTCATGTCACAGTCAATGGACTCTTGACATACAGACCAGCTATGCTTCACCTCATCACCCAGTGAAGACCAACACCCAGCGACCAAGAGAGGTGACCAAAAGGTGGCAATCCAGCAGCCAAGACCTTGAAAGGAGAAGATGGCGAGATACAGGCGATACCACCGGCATCGCAGCAGAAGAAGCATCCACTTTCGGGACCACGGGAGGCACAGGAGGCGGGGAAGAGGGAGAGCCAGGAGGAGGAGAGGCAGGAGAGGAGGTAAAACTTCATCATGGTCTACTATCTTAACAAGATGCTACTGGGTGAGTCCTGCCCTGAGCTGGAAAGAGTCCAAACATCTGAGCTGGGAGGTTGTAGGCCCTTTATTACTGACAATTATCTGTGATTCATTTTTAATCTGAGCACTAAGGTTCTGGGCTTTTGGCTAAAGAGGATCTGGGGTGACTCTGGAGTGATCATACCCTGCAGCACGATGATCACTGCAAAGGCTTACGCAGTTTGAAGGCTTTTAAACTCTTTTACTATAGCTGATGTGGGGAGACCGGGGGTGGGGATAATTTTCCTCACTCAGTTGCTCTTCTCAACTAGTAAGAGGCAGTTAGAAGAAACACTGATATCATAAGGCAACTTTTTCAGACTCAAGACACCCTTGGAAAATGCCATCTCTTAGTTTTCCCTCATTTTTTGACTATGGAAAAATAATAGAGCAATTCTGCTGTTGCAAAGATCTCAGAAAGATCCCAACAGCAGAATGCTTTGAACACTATGGATTCCTATGTAAAATCACTGGGTTGATCTGGTGTATGGTGCCTACCAGTGCTAATATTGTGTGATACCCCATGGCACCCTTGAAAGGATTTCCACGGAGGAGACACTTGACTTGGCATTGTGGTGTGAGCACCAATCCATCCTGTGATTATAATATTCACATGGCTCAATTCATTTTCATTCCTCTTAACTCAGAAAGCACTGGGAGCAGGTCAGCTTTGCAGGGACCCCGGCTGACCTGTTTCTATTTCTTTTTCCACAGGCAGGCGCCACTACCATTATAGGAGGCGAGTGTTTTATTGACCCATCAGCCGCGATTCGGAAACATGCTGCCGCCACGACTGCATTAGGATTGCCACCTCCGGTGCATGAAACGACCTTGCTTTCTGGGAGCTGAAGGAGCCGTAGCCAACAGCCACCTGGCAATAAACTGGGTTGGATGAGTGTTGTCCTGCATTTGTATTTGCTGTCTATTCTTTTTGTTCCCAGAGAGATCTTACCAAGTAGAGGTGTCATAGCATCACATGAAAGTAGGGTTGGAAGGGACCTCCCAAAGACATCTAGTTCAGCCCCCTGCCTAAATCATCCCAGCCAAGTGTCTGTCCAACCTGTTCTTGAAAATGTCCAAGGATGGAGAGTCCACAGTTTCTCTAGGTAGCTCAACTACCCTCCTAGTAAGGAAAAATCTTCCTAATCTTCAGTTTCCTCTGCTGCAGTTTGAGGCCATTCCTCCCAGTTGTGTTCCCTACAGCCAGAGAGAAAAGCCCATCTCCATCATATTTATAATCACCCTTCAGGTATTTGAAAGCTCTTAGCAGATTTCCCTCCTGCCGTCTTTTCAGAACATGACCTGGAGCAAATGCCTCGTGTGTCTGAATGCAGAAAGAGACTTGGTAGGTGCTTTAAAAAAAATGTTATAACAGTTGGTTAAACAAAGTGTTGAGACTAAATGAGGAAGCAGTCTTCTTCCAAAAAGCATTTTATACAATCCTAGAAAATGAGGGTTGAAGGGATGTTAGGAGGTCACATCTAGTCCAACCCCGTGCTCCAAGCAGGACCAGCCCCGACTACATCACCCCAGCCAGGGCTTTGTCTACCTGGGTCTTAAACACCTCTGAGGATGGAGACTGCACCGCCTCTCTGGGTAACCTGTTCCAGTGCTTCACCACCCTTCTCATGAGAAAGTTTTTCCTAATATCTAACTTAAACTTCCCTTGCTATTTGCTATTATTCAGATGATGATTGCGCAGGACATGACTAACTGCTCAGAGTTGCTCATCTCATGGCAGTAATAGCACAAAGTGAACGGATTTCCAATCCCAGAGGAAAACCACCTCTTCTTGCCCACAAACAAAGAATTGAATAAGGAATCGATCTTCCTAACAGTGCGCTCAGCATGGACATGAATGAATCACACTTCTCTTAATGCTTTTCTGTGCTCATCTGAGATCAATAAACCTCTCAAGGTTCATAAGTTCATTTCAGAATATGCATAATATGATAGGTATGACATGGGGTAATGTCATAAGACGCCAGCAGAACTCCCTTAAGCTATAATCCCAGCAGCACTTCTAAACTAAGAAGGATCAATACACACGTGGAAGATGGATGAGGATAAGGATATATGGCACATGCTGGAGATAGAGTGCATACAGTAATGGATACAATGCTACTGGTGCACTATCAGATGGAGGAGTGTTTTCTTAGGGTCCCTCTTGAATGCAGAATTAAATAAAGGTTATCATTAAAACCCTTCTCTTAGGTCTTGGGAGTTAATTTAACCATCAGACTCTATAATGCACAGAAGCACTGGCAATGGGGCGGCCTTCTCTCCAAGTTGCTAGGCCTGGGTTTTCCCATCTGTAAAACTGGAATCATAGAAAAATAGAATCACAGAAGTCGGGTCGGAGGGACCTTGTAGATCTTCAAGTCCGACCCCCTCCTGGGCAGGAGAAAAAGACTGGACTCAGATGAGTCCAGCCAGGTAGGCATCAAGCCT
>NW_017728949.1:53089700-53100307 GCF_001723895.1 Crocodylus porosus | reverse complement strand
GATGAAGAAACTGAACAGTGCGGGCCCCAGGACATGCCCTGCCTGTCTCATGGGACCAGATGCTTCCAGGTGCTGAGTAGGTCCCATGAAAAGCTGAGCCCCTGCCCTGGCTATTCTATCGGTGAAGGAGTACCATTGCCCCTCCGTATACTTTTGAACTGTGCTTACTTGCATGATTTCTTAGCACCCTGCTTAGCAAAAGCCCCTGGGTCTGTAGCACTCTTGTGCTGCTCCATGCTATTTATTGATCTTAGTGTTAAAATCTCCATCGAACAAGGTCAGGGCACGTTGTTTGGGTAGATGTAATATCTTTTATTAGACCAAGTAGTTGGAAAAAAGTCCTTTGCATAGGACAAGCCTGTCTTCTTTCCCCCAAAGCTTCCACTTCAACACCCGCTTCACAAACTCCCCCCACAAAATCCTTCCCCAGGCCCCAGGATCACCAGCTTTCCTCCGGCATCTGTCAGAATAGATGGGCTTGTTGATATACTGGGGATACAGCAGATCTTAGGCCATTTAGTGTGAGGCAAGGAGGGGGAGATCTTTGCAAAATGAAGGGAGTAAACTCAAGGAAGGCCTCAAAGGTGTAGTGCAATATCACCGGGGTTGGGCTCTACTGCCATTTGGTCCTCTAGGAGCAGCTGGGAGGTCTCCCCAGACCCCCAGCATAATGCTGCAAATACTGCATATGCATCCTCAGTGGGGTAACACTGATAACTGAGGGTCGAGTGTGTTACCTTAACCCAAGAAATCCTCCTTTCCATGCACACGGGGCAGAAGAAAAGTGTCTTGAACACGAAGTGGAAGACGTCACTTCCAGGAGCATTAGTCTGGAAGACTCTTGGTAGATAAACTATGCTCTGCCCGTTTGGGATCGACAGGCTCCCATGCAACCTGGACGGCTGTCTCCGTGCCGGGTGGGTGGCTCTGGATTCTTGATTTGGTCCATGACACACTGTTTCTGCCTCTCTTGCTTTAGGGAGAAGGGGTTACACCCTTTGAAGCCTTATCAAAGTCCCTCAACAACCTGTGACATGACTGATGGGATCTCCAAAGGTGTCAGTGTGCAGGCGGTGGTTTGGTCTTGAAAGCTGACTAGTTTTCATCCTCCTTGGTTTTGTGGCTGGCAGCAGGGTGGGAATGATATTGGTGTTTTGGAACTGCTCGGTCATTTGTCTTCCTTTTCATCTTGCTCTCACCCTATTAATATCCCCAAAGTCTAACCCTTGCTATGGTGGGCTCATCGAATCAGAGCATTCAATGAACCTTGCTCTGGTTGTTTGAGATTAAACTATTCAGAGGAGATGACAGTCCTTACACATGCCGATGACTCACTAAGTCCCTTTGTGCAATCTAAGTCCATCCAGATGTTGACCTCAGCACAGATGCTGCGTTCTTCATCTGCTCCGCGGTTGCTGAGCCACTTGCAAAAGGGATGACGTGACTGTCGATGAGGAAAGACATGCCTACACAAAGGGTGGAAGGTGTGGTAAGGTGGCAATGATCTCCTCAATTTAATAATGCGCCGTGCTGGAAGTTGCCTGAGCGACATTAATGACTTGAGTTTGGATGGATAACGTTTGGTTTTCCGGAGGTGGAAATGAGCAGACTAGGTGCAAGGCAGTGGATAGACAGAGCTCGACTGGATCTAGTTTAGTACATGACACTCTTCCTGTTGCTCCTAGGAGCATGAGGTTTCAGATGAGCTATGGACCTGAGGCCCCGCATAAAAATCCCACAGCACTTACTGTCTGAGCAGGGCGTTAACACTGTTATCCTCATGAAATACTAAGTAAGGCAATCATCTTCCTTCAGTGTATCTTCCTCTCCCACAATTACTTGAATTCACTTTTTCCTCCCATGTTTTGTCCAAACTTACCGACTTTTGTTTTAGAAGTGCTGATCTCTGTTGCTGGACATTGAGGACTCCTAGGCCAGGTCCTCATCTGGAATAAATATTGGAGCTCCATCACCTCTGATTATAGCCTGGCTGACACCTGATGAGAGGCTGACCTAGAAGCGTAGAAAATTAGTCTTTTCAGAACATTACACTGGAGCATATGCCTTGTATGTATGCATGCAGAAAGAGACTCGGTAGTGCTTTTTTAACAAAAAACTTCAATGCTATAATGGCTGGTTAAACAATGTTACGAGACCACATGAGGAAGCAGGCTTCTTGGGAGATAAAGAGCTCAAAAAGCATTTAACTGAATCATAAAAAATGAGGGTTGAAGGGACCTCAGGAGGTCACGTCTAGTCCAACTCCCTGCTCCAAGCAGAATCAACCCCGACTATATCATCCCAGCCAAGGCTTTGTCTACCCGGGTCTTAAACACCTCCAAGGATGGACCTGTGACACTAGTCAGCGTGCATGCCTGTAGGCATCCCTGCCCTGCCTTTGCAGCTTTCTGGGAGGTTTTGTCAGAAGGAGAAAACCCTCTGAGATGGAAATTGTGCTACGAAAGTGCCAAGTGAATTGTTTTCCATGCTATTTCTTCCCTCCTTGAATCTCTATGGAGTGTGTAGCTTTTTTCTGACTTCAATCTCTTTTTCCTCATCCCCCGAATATTTTTCCAGGTCTTCCTGTTTACCAGATTTCTGGACTCAGATTTAGGGATTGTACCCTCAGTTCAGTTCCCATCCCAGTGGATGCATATCCCTAAATGGCCCTTTATCTTCTTGTTGGGCAGTTCAATAGGGACTGAATGACATGTCCATTGGCTCAGCATGCCCAACTAAATTGAGAAAACCCGTCAGGAAATACTTTTCCAACTGTAATAGGCCCTTGAAGTGCTGACAGGTCACCATGACCCTAGAGTTGTTTTCTGCTCAGGCATAATCATCACCACTAAAAAACCCCAAATAGATTTGATCAATGTTTGATTTGAAGTGTGTGGGGAGGGGGGAGAGGAGCTTCTCCTGTTGCTCTGGAGTTAATTTTTTTAAATTCAGATATCGAGGACCCAGTACTTTTAGGGGTGACCTTGCCATTGGATTCATAAAAATAATTGAAAAAAGCGTGTTGTTTCAATTTCTAGCGTGCCAGGTTGCATGCATTTCCAACAGCCTAAATCCCTGGCTATTAAAGGCTCTACTCCAAGGGAGAACAATTGCATGCAGACTACATTTCTCTGCAGTAAGGGCTTTAACTTGTCATTTCTGAAGACCTCAAGCGCTGCATAAAGGAGCTGACAAAGCTTTAGTGGCCAAGTCAGAAACACATGGTTGAAATGCTCCGAGCCAATCCTAAGGAACGGAGGGTGGAGGGCTGCAGTTTAGCAATGTTTTTCTCAGACCTGGGGAAAGACACAGACTTTCTAAGAATAAGACCTTGGTTCCCAGAAAGAAACTTTCCAAGATCTGGGAATGCATGGAATTTGTTAGCTCGACTCTCCCTCCCAAGCCCCCAAGAGGTGGGGAACTAGAAAGACAGAGACGTCTGGCCAGCAAGGCAATTTAGCCCATGTGCCGGAGAAAGTGTTGCTACGTTTTTTAATAAAGGACAGCCACAAAAATGTTCCCCTTAGCCTGTGATAAAGCTGCTGCCCCAGATCATGTGAGCTGAAGTGTGAGAAACCACAAAAGCTATTCATTCAGAAATACAAAATGTTGTCCTAACTATACCCCCGGAGAAGCAATTCCACCTGCAAACACACTTCGACCGAGTGCTGGAAAAGTTCAGACTAGACTTGCATAAAGCTAGAGCAATACGGGTAAGGGGATCACTTCTGATTGCAAACCTTGGAGCAGGAAAAGCCAGAGAAGGAGAAGAGCGGCTGAAGTGAAAGGACAATTAGCCCAAATGGTATCAACTATGAGCATTGTCAAGTGGAAGCTGGTGGGAGGTTCTTGGGACAACCTCAAGAGGGATTTTGTTCAGTTTATGAAGGGGATTATCTGATTGAGTGGGAAGTGATAGCTCAATGGCCCTAGAAGCCCTTTTTAGCCCTTTGTCTTTGATTTCTGGGGTGAATCATTGCCAATGAGATACCTGCCAACTATGTATGTTCACCCCAGGAAAGTGTGTTTCAAAAATGTTACCCATCAGAAATATTGAAGCCCTTAGGAGATGCGCTCGTTCTTGAAGACCTGATTTGGCAGCCTCCGAAGATGAAGAGTCCCCCTTAGAGGCAGAGGACTCCTATTAGTCCTCCTTTCAAAATTTGACCATGGGTTTTTCTGAATGGTCTTCCCACCCAACTGGGCTTCTCCAGCTCTTACTACCATACTTTTCTCAACTTGGAGCTTGGAACAGATGGCAGAGTGATATCCTGCCCCTGAAGAAGGGTTTATGGGTTTATTCATTGTGCACTCACAAGAGAGAACAATCTCTCTTTTAGGGCTGTGCAAAAGTTCACTGGCTGTTTTGTTTCGACTCATTTCGAGCTCGAAACAGCAAAATTGAAATGAAACAGAAGACTTCGAAACAGCTTTGAAACAAAATGAAGCCAGTGGAAATTTTTTTAAAGTTTCAAAACATTTCCAGTTTTGAAGCAGCAGCCAGGTGGTGGGAGGCAGGGGAGAGCCAGGGCTGTGCTCTGCAGTCCCTTGTGGCTCAGCCCGGCTGGGAGTGCAGCCCTGGTGCTGCCCACCTCCCGCTGCCAGGCTGCACTCTGATTGGTCTGCCCAGCCAGTGGTGGGAGTCCCACAGAGCCGGGGCTGCTCTCCACTTCCCGCCACTGGGCTGAGTTCCACAGGGCTGTGAGCTGCTGGGACCCAAGACTGGTGTGGGGTGGGCAGAGCACAACCCCAGGCTGCACCCTGCCCCCCACATGGTGCTGCAAGCTGCTGGGATGCTGGGGAGCGGGTGGGGGGACAGGCATGCCGATGCAAGGCGGGGAGGGTCCTCGCATGAGCTGATCTGCCCCAGCCCCATGCTGGAACTGGCTGGAGGAGGGTGCGGGCCCAGGGCAGATCAGCTGGTGCAGGCACTCTCCTCCATCTTGGGATCAGGGTGGCAGGTCCCTGCACCAGCTGATCTGCCCTGGCCCTTGCCAGTGGCTGCAGATGGCAGCACCCATCTCCTGTCAGCTGGTAGGCAGATTGGGGGCCTGCCAGCACCCCCGGGAGGGTTGCAGAGACTGTGCCAGAGTTCTTCTGGGGGTGTGAGCCCCCGATCTGCCTGCCAGGTGACAGGAGACAGGTGCTGCCACCTCGGACCGGCAGCAGCACTGATCTTCCCAACTCCAGTCCCAAGTGGTAGCACTGGGCTTCTCTCATCTGGTAGGCAGATCCAGGGCTCATGCTTCTGGAAGGTCTCTGGCACATCCCTCCAAGGGGTGCTGGCAAGCCCCCAATCTGCCTGCCTGCTGCATTTTATGTTTCCCCATAATAACTATGGGCAAGACATCAAAACAGCATTGAAACAGCAAAACATTTTTGACAAAATGAAACAGAACAGTGGTTTTGAAACAAAGCAAAACTAGAAACAAAACACTGTTCTGTTGAAACTGAAGTCGAATTGGAACGGTGCTGTTTCTCACTACCCTGCTCTCTTGGATCACAAGCACCATATCTGGAGGGTCTGTCCTGATCTGCTTAACATTTCAGTCAGTCTGGTGAAGCTGAAAACAATATCCATCTTATCAACAAGCTGGGCATGCACCATTGGGAAAGGTGCTGCTATTATGTATATTGAAGTAGCATCTAGAGCAGAGGTGGGCAAAATACATCCCAGGGGCTGGATCCGGCCACCAGGCCATTTTATCTGACCTGTGGGGCCCCTAAAAAATTTAGAAAATGTATATTTATTTGCTCCTGGCTGCCTGTCAATGATGACAGGAGCCAGGGGCAGTAGGACCCAGGGGAAGCTGGCAGCAGGATCAAATAGCAAGGACTGCCTTAGCCCCACCTCCCCAAACAGAAGCCCCTGCCTAGTAGAGGCTTCTGACCTTGGACCATGGGGCTGTTCCTGCTACCCTGCACCAGAGAGGGAAATCTGGCCCTTGACAGCTTGCCAAAACTTGGTAAGTGGCCCTTCACCTGAAATAATTGCCCATCCCTGATCCAGAGGTATGAATGGAAGTAGCCCCCTGTTGTACTCAGCCCTTACCATATCATGTCCCTGGAGATTTTACCATCTAAAGAGCCAAGGTATATGAAGTACACGAGGTGAAACAGAGATCAAGTTGAAGGTGAAGATGGGAAAAGAAGAGTCTAGAATCGGTGCTCAGAGCTGTTCCTATTAGCTTGTGCCTATAAAATGGCATCCCCTGTTCATTTTCCACTATAAAACTCCAATACTCTTCCTGCATGCTGCATTTTTATTTGGTTTATTAGCTCATCCAAGAAATACATTGATTTACCCTGTAGCAAATCATGCCAGCATTGGGAGAGCTATAGCTGAATTTATGATCTACTCAGGAAATAGTCATTTCTGGCCATCCTCTTGTTTTGAAGTTTACCATTCTGTCTGACTCAGAAGAATATATTTTTATGCCCTTCCAGCTGTGGGTAAGTCTTATTTACAGATTTCAATAAACGCTATTCTCCTTTCAAAAGGTTAAATCCTGCAGTTCTTATGCAAGGCTCGGCCCTAAGGAGGGCTGGGTTCTGTGGTTTGCCTTTGTCTTATGCTATGAACTTCACTGGGTTTTCTATATGTATAGGGTAGGGATTCAGGAAGAGAGACCAAGGAGACATGATGGGGTAACAAGGTGTAGAACTTGGATGGACATGAGTTTGGGATGACCAAACGCAAATACCATGATCATTTTAGGCTCAGAAGAATATGGGCTCCCGGCAGCTTTATATCTTTGTACCTGACTATGTGTCTACCTTGAGCAATGGGAAATGCCTTGTCTCAAAAGGTGTCCTGTGATGGGACATCAGCTGTTCTTCCACCCTCATAGCCTCTGCATCGTTGAAAAAAGGATGGCCAAGGATGGCCAGTTTTAGCTGAAAAGCTCAACAGAGCTTAAAAACTAGAAACAGTGTGATAAGTGCATGTGTGTGTCAACAATACTTCACAGCATCTTTCCTGCTCATTTAGCTACTCATATGGCCAACTTCACAATTTGATCTTGTAAACCTTACACAGGTCTGGGTTTTGCTTTTGGATTCACAGCCTGTGGAAACATGGAATATTTCTAACCCTGCTTGAAACTCAAACTAAAATGTTTATTTCCTTTAAATGCTTCTTGCCTTGTGAACTTTTGCATGAAACCTAGAGAAATAAGATGACAAAAAGGGCCCTGGTTCAACTTGAAACAGACCACAGGGCATAAGGTATCAGATAAAGAAGATCTCTTACAATTAAGGGGTCATCTGAGGCTGGAGAAACCTAAATCCAGGGAGGGGAATCAGGGGATAAGGAAGAAAGTAAACAAGTCCCTGAAGTCCTGAAGTCTGGTGGCAGAATAAGAGTAGCAGTAGGGTGGGAGGGGAAGGAGCCCTTCCTCCAAGCAGTGTAAGGGATGGTAGTAGTCAGCCATCTCATCCTACTCACCTCTCCATCATCTCTTGCCCTTTTCGTGTCCTGAAGGATGGAGTAACTCCAAGTGCCTTGTCTCCCACACTTCTCCAGTTCTTTTTGAGGAAGCCAGTTTCTTGGCTTCCTTATCTCTCTTAGGGGAATGGGCAACAAGGTTACCCCCTGTTACCCCTTGTCTATCAAAGAGTCTGCTCACCCAACCCCAGGAGTGGCCATCAACCAAGATGATCTACTCAGGTCCCTTCCAGCCCTAGAAACTATGAAACCCCAACCACACCAACCCCAACCATAACCCTAACTTGATGCCCCATCAAGGCAGAGCTGCTCCCTTTGAAAGCCTCAGGTAGCTGGGGCTACATCCTGCTGGATGCACTCTTGTGGCAGCCCAGATGGGGCTGGGCCTGGCTTTGATTGGTATGCCCAGAAGGACTCCCAGTCCAAAGAGGTGAGGTTTCTAGGCATCTGCACAATCAGGTTTTTCCCATGTAAAGGGCCATCTGCACAGTTTAGGATAGCTGCTAAGAGGGCCTCAGGGCCATTTTCTTCAACTCTCTTTAGGTTCCCACTCTATCCTCAGCATCGTAGTATCCAAGTGCCTTCCAGGCATGAATGAAACCACATGACTAACACCTGCTGCAAGTGGTTCTTTCTCTTCCCAGGGGGAACATTTTATAGAACAGGGAGTGTTTTTTTAGGTAGGGTTTTATTTTGGACTCCGTTATTGCTTTTCTTGCAAAGGTGCATCCCGTGCTGTGTTACTGTGGTGATGGAGGCCTCTTAGGGCTCCTCCAGAGCAGAGGAAGTAGGAAGCAAGAAGGCTGAAAAAAAATCAGATGCTGACCCCCGATGGTATAGCACTGACCTCAACTCCTTTTCCAAGACCCTGTAGGTTGAGTGGGGGAGACAGTATGGGTAGCCACAAATATCCCAAAGGCAAAAAAGTCAGGATCCCCTGAGAAATCAGGAAATTTTAGGGGGGAAAAAAATCCCCATTGCTTTTTTTTCCCACTGGCCTACTGATTACTAAGGGAAGCTGCCTGGATCAGAGAGCTGATCATCTCAGGACTGAAATTCAGTCTTCAGAGCACAAAAAGATTCAGCTTCCTTTGCAGTTCAGGGGATGAATCCTAGCTGTTCTTTTTCTTAGAACCGAGTGTGGGTTAGCTTCACCCACCGTAGCCCAGGTTATCTTTTTGGGTTGCTGACTGCTCTTGGCATTTCCTCCAAGCTGTCTATATGTAGGGCCCTGAAAAAGCCAAAAGGGTTTCATTTCATTCTTTGGAATGGTTATTCCATGATTATCCCCTGCTGATTTTCTTGCTGGTTTATCACTGACTTCATGGATGCATCTATGTGTGCACATTTATTGTACAGTACTCCAAATTACTTCACCGTATGGGCACATGTCTACACATGCATGCCCATACTGCACAGTAAATATGGCAACTTACCCTGACTCGAGCATAAATTTGATACCTGCATCATGTAGGTATCAAATTTATGTCCGATTAGTTACTGCACAGCAACACATGTGTAGATGCCTTATTGTGCAGTAACACTGTATCTGGACTGACTTGGGATTAACTTTAGCCACAAGTTAGTTCACACACGGTGTTAATGTGCTTTAACACCTGCATGTGTAGACACTGGCTTAGTCCTGCTTACTGCACAGTAACTTTAAGCTGGCGTAAATGCACATGTAGACACACCCAGCATCACTAACCTTGAGCATTCAATAACCTTGAGCCAGACTATGCAAAACCCCCTTTTTTAGATTAAATTAAAAACATCCTGATATCTTCAGATGAAAACATGTTGTGTCCCTTCAATTTGCCCCTTTGCGGTCTGAGAGTTTCGGGTTCGCCTTTCAAAGCGTTTCTCAGAAATTCTGTAACAAAAGGAAATCTGAGGGGATGATCATTTAATAAGGTAACTCTGAGGTTAGGGCTTTAAGGAAAACACCAAGGATTGTGGGAACTGCCAATGCTACAGTTCTCTGAAGCATCTGTTCCTAGCCATTGTTACAGACAGGGCATTGGATGGATGGATCATTGGTGGAAGAGAGTGTGGCAGCTCTTGTGTTCTATGATTTCACCATGGTTGGGGAATGGGGGGAGAAGGGCAGGGAAGAAGGACGGGGGTTTCCTTGTTTCAGCTTTCTTGCCATCTCAGTTGAGATGTTATAGCCAAGCTTCAGCCTAGAATGAAGTATTTACAGCCATGTGAAATCCCTTGATCAAAGGAGGTGTGCAGTGGAAATGCAGACAGGCTCAACTGTTGCATTGTAAAGGTGATGAGCGCCAGCAGCATCTGGGAGATGGGGGCCACATGTGGGCAATGCTACGGATTAGATGGCTTCAATGAATCTACTGCATTTCTTCTGTTGTAGACTTGCATCTCATGTGGGGGCATGATAGAGCCCAGGCTTGGGGAAGAAAAAAGGGGTGAGAGGAGATGGGAAGGGCGGGGAACCAAGGATGGGTGAAAGCCAGGGTGTGGAAAGGTGACACAAGGAGGAAGAAGAGGGGAGAGGGAGGAAGAGAGTGATAAAGTTGTGGCCAGCAGGAATCCACTGTGATTTCAGTCTCCTTTGTACACCGGTGGCACTTCTTGTTCCTGAAGCTTCGGGAACAGCAGCTTGCTTAAAGGATTTGTGCTGGCTACCGTTCCTTCAGCCCCGCTTGGTCTGGGGAAAGGGGGGCTGTGCGTTGTGTGAATGCCGTAGATATCTGCTTCCCACCCCCAGCTCCCCCAGCACATGCCTGCTGTTCGAGGGTTTTGTCGTCTTCCCAGAAGGGCCTGGACAAGGATTCCAGGAAGCTGCTGGTGCAACTTTGTAACCTAATCCCCTGGGAACCGTTCCCAGGGTATATTATCCCTCTCGTGGCCTTGACCTGTGCAGAACGTGAGCAAGCTTGTTGCAATGGGGAATAAAAACGGTTGCCTCCTTTGACAAAACAACCCGAGAGGGCAGCCCGTGCTGCTGTCTTATTCCCTGAGAATCTCACCTTGTAGGTTCCTTCTCGTGCCCAAGCTGGGATTGCACGGGGTAGAACATAATGATAAAAACTAGGAATAATAACATAATTAAAAAAAGATAATAAATACAATTTATTATTTTGGAGAATAGAACTGTATTATTCAGGAGAATAAAGTAAATAAAGAAATAACATTT
>NW_017728949.1:53062154-53089600 GCF_001723895.1 Crocodylus porosus | reverse complement strand
TTTTATTTTATTTCATAACCATTTTATTATTCATAGTTTTTTATTGTTATGGTCTACCCAGTGCAATACCAGCCTCTCCTCTCCCCTGCATCTCCTGTGTAGTCTGCAACCTCTTCGTCTACTTCTACCCTCCAGCCACTTCTTTGCCTCTTTCATACCACCAATCCCCTCACCGTTCAGCAGCTAATAACCCATCTCTAACCTGAGTATGCAGCCCCTACCTCTAGAATTGGACGGAGCACACATTTCTGATAATGGATTGTGTCAAACCAAAAGAATACGGGGTATGACCAAGTCCAGGTGCTTTGGCCATGGGGGGCAGGCAGCCCTGGGGCAGTAGGACTCCGTATACAGAGGCTGTCATTTATGCAGAGAGGGTGGTTGGCCAGCCACATCTAACAGGAAAAAACTTGAAGTATTTTCAGCAATATTTTCTATCCTCATGGCTGGAAACCATTCTGCTAGCTGCCGAGTCCTAGAATATCATTTTCTATTCCTCCAAAGACCTGAACACATTACAACCCTATGATTGCATTCCTTATTACCCAGAAAACCATTGTTATTTCCCACCCCAAGAGCCAGTAGAGTATAATCTTATGTATGCCATGCCTGTGTAGTCATTGAGCATTTAATACCATTGGCCTTATTGTGTGCCTGGAGTCCATTTCAATACATACTGGTATAGAGGTAATGTGGGCAACATGTGAACAGAGATCTCTGTTTTAATATATAGCTTTCACAAAATGTTTGGTATATTAAAACCTGACCGAGTTGCCTTTCAAAAATTATGTTGCATATGACTTTATCCACCTCCACATTCCAGCTCTTTCCAAAAGTTAAATTTTTAATAATAATAGCAACAAAAAATCAAAACCACATTGGTGAAATATTTAGTTAATATATAAAACGATGAGATTCCCCCCTTCCCACCCCATAGGGGATGGTGCGATATAATAAAAACCTTTTCAGACACGAAGGAAGTAAGTCCCTGTGGCCAATGATATGTGGGAAAAAGTTTGGTTTCCATAAGCTGTTACCATGTTTTTAAGCCCAATCTACTACCTCTGTCCAAACACATATTGGAAACATTTGACCGAAGAAACACAGCATCAGTCAGGCTTGGGGTGGGGAGATGTGCAGAGGTGAGGGAAATGATTGCTGTTTGAAATTAATCCTGGGGACTGATCCCCTCAAAAAATATTTTTTAACAGGTTGTGAATTTTTGGGATGCAATATATTTAGACCATCTGCCTGTATAACATGCAGCATACATCTAGTGCAATATCATCATAAAAATTATGCCTATTATCAGTAACTATTATTTTTATCACTGCCATCTAATTGTAAACTCACATATCTGGCCAGATCTTAACAATATACTTCAAGCTGATTTTTCCCCTTCAGGAAACAGCTTTCTATTGCTGTTTTCTTTGCAGTTTATAAACATTCGTTTTGCAATGAAGTGAATCAAGCAGAGTAGGAGGCCCATTGGTAGAAGAGAGAGGTGGCCACTCACTAGGAGGGCATTGGCTTTGATAAGGTTCTTCCCTTCTTGGCTTATAACTGTTTGTTGGGCTGTCTTCTTTCCTTTGCTCCCAGGAAGGTGAAAAATGGGGATGACCATCTGGGGTGTTGGTAGGATTCTGCAGGCAGAGCTAAGTTAAGCTGCATTATATCTTTGGCCAATCGATACCGCTGAAAATCTTTTTGAAAGAAATTGCAATGTCAAGGGGACGCAGGTCTTTGCCTAAAGGCTTCTTTATTACAGAGTGGTAAAAACCTGAGAAGTATATAACCTATGAAAAGGGGACTGTGGCAGGCATGGATGGCTTGTGGGGGGAGCCATTCGGGATCGACTGTGGCGCCCAGTTCTGAAACATCTAGGATTGCCAACCAGCCCGTGTTTGGCCACCATGGCTGATCTTTGTCCCAAAACCTTTTACTGTAGCTGAGCGTAGTCTTGTACTGAAGACACAGAATTTGCTTAATTACAAGGAGCAATGGGCTCCAGTTGCAGCAAGGGAAGTTGAGGTTGGATATTAGGAAGAACTTTGTTACTAGAAGGGTAGTAAAGCATCAGAACAGGTTCCCCAGAGAGGTGGGGGAGTCTCCATCCTTGAAGATTTTTAAGACCCAGCTAGACAAAGCCTTGGCTGGGATGATGTAGTTGGGGCTGGCCCTGTGTTGTTGACTAGATGTGACCTCCTGAGGTCCCTTCAACCCTCATTTTCTATGATTCTAACTTGGGAGACAAGACTCGTGGGTCCCACTGATTACTTTCTTTGTCCTGTGAACCTAGAGTGTAAAATGGAGCTAATAACACTCACTACTGGATAGATACTTTCTTAGAAGTTAAGACCAGGAAGACTCACTACATTATCTACTTCAGTCTCTTGGGTGCCACAGACCATTTAATGTCACACAAATACCATTTTATGAAGTCCAAAGATCAAATATTTCAATCCCCAATCACTAAACTGGGTTGCACAGGGAGGGAGCTGCAGAGGGCAGGATGCCATCAGGTCTTGGCAATGGCAGGGAATGGATTGGGTGAAGTATGCCAAGAAGATCCCAACACCCAACCTATGTTCAACTTGTGTTTGACAGTCAATATGTCCCTGAGAAGGACAAATCAGACTTGCGTCTGCAGGTCTTATATAAAATAAGGGTTGAAGGGACCTCAGGAGGTCACATCTAGTACAACCCCTTGCTGCAAGCAGGACCAGCCCCAACTACATCATCCCAGCCAGGGCTTTGTCTACCATCTTTGTGTTTCCCCCTTCCCTGTTGTTCCTTTCCTGTTCCTGGCTCCATGCCACCCTCACTCACTTATTCTGGGAAGCCCACTAAGAGTCCCTCCACATTCCTGCCCTGGCTGAGCATCACCATACAGAAGATGTGAACAAAATTGGGTGAAGGTAGAAATCCACTGGAATCACAGTTAGCTTCCTCTTCTGGACCCCTCGGGGGCTGTTGTCTTCTGCATGCCTCTTTTCCAGACGGCAAACAGCCCAGGACAGGGACTGCTTTCAGTTTCCTGTCTTTTAGCACATTGTGGGCACTTAATGATAATTAGCCTAGTGAATCATAATGAGCTCTTTAGACGCAAGGGTACTAGAAATGTGCAATCAATATTTTGTTCAGCAACAGCAACAACAAACTATAAATCCTTTAGAAACCACAATAAATTATTTTACTAACATAAAACCAAATCATTTAAGGCTTTGTTTGTTTCAGGGTGACACCATTTCAACAGGCATGTGTGGGATGGTCGCCGAATACAAATGTCCTGTACATTGGCCTAAGCAGTTTGTTGACTCATCTCTTAAAGCTCCGCTGGCTTATAAATAGCACCTCCATAGTACTGTACTGATTCATGGGAGTCTCAGCAGATGTACCGACAACTGCAGAGATGCAATCATTGTATGGGCACCACAAAATGTCTCCCCACCTGTTCACAATTTGCACACGGTATGAGCTTCACCCAGATTGCCTAGGGACACGTGCCATGAACCTGGATGGTATGTATGCATGTTTCATGTTCGAAAACCCTTTCTATTCATTGCAGCTAGCAAACAACGGGGTGAGAAACTCACTTCAAGGTCTAGCGGAGAAACTCCTAAGTAAAGCTTTCAGGCATCCAGCTTGTGAGTCCCTTAGATGGAAGTTGCTATAAAAGGCCAAAGCTCTACTTAAGCAATCAGGATTTTTTGCAAAAACCTACTTGGTCTAATAAAAGATATCACCTGTACCACGAGTCCCGATTGCTTTTTCCTCTAGAACAGTATGGCTACAACACTTTCACCCCAATCCTGAGCAAGACCACTATAGTTCCCTGGATGGACCTTATTACCATCCCCCAAATCTTTTCCAATGCAGGCAGGGGCAGGAATACCTGAATATTGTGAATATCCCATGGAAAACCTCCTTTATAAACGGCTATTCTTGATGCCTTTCCACATTGCTCTTAGCTGTGTTGCTTTAATCACACCTCTGTTTCCATCTTCTCTTCTGTGCAGGTGTGAAGTGGGGACAGGATTGGTCTGGGGACCTCTCTACATGGAGAACCATCGAACTGGTTTTATGGATGGTGCAGGAGGGAAATACAACGAGACCGCAAGCGTTACAATTCCTAGATCCATGTTCTAACTATATTGGGCTGGAGCAGGTTTTAAAGTGGAAAAATGTATTAAAATAACAGAGGACTATTGGGATTTGATTAGGAATCAGGATTTGTATAATTTTTGAGGGCCACTCATCCCAGATGGCAGAAGGTGCAAGAAGCCAACTAGGATGATGTAAGACATAACGAAGTTTTCACCACAGCCTCTAATGGATAGAAACTGGTTCAAGCCCTGAAGCAAGAAGTATTATGTCTACACCAGGTCTTTTCTTCACTATTACAATGTGGGATGTTCTTGTATACATCCTGCCTCTCAGTCCCATTAAACTCATTGCCTCCAGGGCATCCTTCTCATAGTGACTGACCCTGTCCAGTTATGTACTATATGAAGAAGACTTGGTTGCACTATTTTCTGAATCTGCCACTTCCCAATTCTATGGCAAGTCTCTGTGTCCTTATACTCAAGTCAAGTCAGTCCTGAAGCCGCTGAGACCCATGGGGCACCGTAGATGCTGTAACAACTGTAGTTGAGTTGCTTTGCATCATTGGTGATTCTTCAGGCAGAGTGACTGGGTGGCTCCCATCTCTGCACGGATGGATGGCCATTGGCTCCACTCTTTAACAGGTCTTGTTTTCCGTCCTGCTGGGTGTCCACACACCCTCCTCACCCAAGCTAGACCAGATGGGGGTTTAGTCGCCAACAACCCAACCATGGAACAGGCTGCACTGGTTGACATGGTACCAACTAGCAGACCAAGAGAGGCCTGGCCTGACATGGGGGTTGAAAACACTGCCGCTCTTGTCAATCTCTCCTCCTGTCAGAGTTTCCCCAAGCTCCACATCACCCTTTTCCTTCTCCCCTCAGCCCCTCTCTGCTTTTGCCATAACTTCCATTGCTCTCCACTTGACTCTCTGCATGGTTCATAGAGGACCACACAGCTTGACTGCAATTCCAGCCCACACAGAGCTGGCAATAACAGCCTAGTTATGATCTGTTAAATGAGTGTTAATCCCACAGGAGAAATTTTCCCTTCATTTTTGACCAGGCCCTCTGGTTTTGTAAACCACTCTGTACACAAGATCTTCACCCAGCCCTTACTACGGTGCCTCCCCTCCACACGCCAGCAAGAGAAACTTAGCATCGGTGCGAGGGGCAGTGGGGTTGTTTTGCAGAAGAGACCTGGTCCATCTAAAAGGATTTGAACTCTGTGAAGGCCAGAAGGGGACTCTAAGGCTGGGTCTCTTCTCATTTATGCCAGTTTTATACTCCATGTACTCCAGTGGATTTACTCCTGAATTACACTGCTATGGGTGAGACAAGAATCAGGTTCTGGACCCTATGCTTGGCTGTGTCTGTTCAGAGAAGAAGCTTTTGGCATGGCAAAGACAGCCTGAAATAGATGCTTGCCCCTCTTCTCCAGGAAGCGATTCAGGGCAGCAATACGGGGTATGTCCATACTATGTCCCAGGCATGCCCCACCTGCCTGTACCCACCAGTCTACCTGGCTGTAGACTTCTACAAGCCCCAAAGTCAGAAATGCACCTGTAAAGCTGCCCAAGGGAGTGTCCTAGAAGTCTCCTGGAAGGCTTTTGAGACCTTGCCCACTGGCAGGCTTAGATCAGGCATTAGAGCAATGATTTTCAACCAGAGGGCCATGCCACCCTAGGGTGCCTTGATATCCTTTCAAGGGTGCCAGAGAGGGACATGCAGTGTCAGTATTGTTGGATGTGCAAATACGATTCACAAAATAAACCCAAAGGCTTCACAGCTTGGAAAACATCCTGCTGTGCTGCGGCCTTTTCTGAGATCTTGGCTACAAAAGCTTAGCTCTATTATTTTTCTGGGGTCAAAAATGAATGAAAAGTACATTTTGGGGGGTGACACTGAACCCTTCTCAGGTTTGGGGTATGCAAAGAGGTAAGGCATGTTTGGAAATAGGCCACGGGACACACAGATCAGTGGTGCTCAACCTCTTTAGACTCAGGGCACTCGTCCATAACGTTCGTGAATTGAGCAGCGCTCTATTTCATAAGCTAATTTATTTATTTCGGTGTTTGCCTCCTTGCAGAGAGACCAGGCAGGCTGGGAGAGCCAGACCCCGTCTTTATCTGATTATCTCACTGTATTTCCTGCAGCACCCTTCGGAGGATCTCGTGGTAGACCAGGGTGCCCCGGCATAGACCTATCCACCGTGCCTGCCAGAAGCATTTTGCTGTGTCTACAAATAGCAAAATTGCTCACGAGTGCAGTTGTATGTGTACCCTCCAATGCTCCCAAAGCACCTGTTCCATCTTGCCCAGCCCTGTTGGGAGCAAAGGTTTCTGGGTAATTCTCAAGTGCAAGGTTGTACATCCTGGGATGGTAGTAGAGGGGCTGGGGTAGCCATCCTTCCCCCCCAGCAACATTGTCGTCATGCCAGCAGGTTGTGTGAAGTAACTAGGTAGCCTCTACACAGGTCCTAAGGACTTTAATTTGCAGCCCTGACAACTTTCATGAGACCTAAGAATAAGATGCACACTGATGTTATTATATAGTCTGAACAGCATCAACAGAGGTTCCTCGAGAATGAATTAGCTCTTCCTTTCATCCTCCTGCCAGGACTTCAGGATAATCCTAGAGGAAGGACAGCCCGTGAACAATCTGCCCCAGGTTTTCCATTACACCCAATGCTTACCGGGATGGGTTGTTTGGCCTTGCCCAGTCACGTACTTTGTAGACTTCCAGTCTAGCTCGGCACGTTCAATAAAAGCTGCTGCTTTCTTACCGTAACGCCAAGTCTTGGAGTATTAACTCGAGGCTCCTAGTAACCTGCATCACAACAAAATGTGAACTTCTTTAGTTCCCTTTAACTGCTTGTTTATATCTTTGGGACCCAAAAGGTTCTTTTGCAAAACCGAAGAGGATCATGTGTCCTGTAAACTTTTTAATGCCATGTGAAATCTGAAAGACTTAACAGGAGAGGCTTAACTGTACCGTTTCACGATGCTTGGACATTTAATGAGCTGCATTTTATTAGTCTGTTTTTTGGGGGGAAATAAAAGGATATACCACAGGGTCCAACTTGGGCAATTGTAGCGCCAATTATCCTTCTGGCGCCTCTCTCTTGCATTTTCTCAAAGGCAAGCGATGCTAGGTCTGCAACCATGGAGCATCTTGCTGCACTGATTTAAAAACTCAACAACCCATAAGACAGAGGCTCCGGGAAGAGCTTTGTGCAAGCTGAGGTGGTGGACAGGCGAGGACAAAAGGAGATATTGGAAGATCCATATAAACCTTTCTGGGTCAATGCATTTATTAAATCCAATGGCGAATCCCACTGGTATTACCCTAGTGATGCGGTCTTTGTTTCTTTTCTCCCCCAACCGGCTTCCTTCTTCCTCTCTTGTGTTTCTCTTCCAGTTCATGGAGCAATCTGGGTCACTGCAGACATATTGAGGAAGCCATGTGGCAACTGAACCAAATCCCAATCCAAAGGAAGTCAAGAGCAAAACTTGTTTTGGGGCGAGGCTGCCCACAAATACCAAAAGGTGAATGGCAACAACATCATAAAGAGTAATAGAAACCCAGACGTTTGTCCTGAGTGTTCCCACGCATCAGTCCCTAGCTTTTATTAGCCCTTTAAACAAGTCCATTGTCCCATCCCCGAATCATCCGGATTTCCTGCTTCCCTTACGCTTCCCAGAACGGGCTATTCTGCATCATTACTTGTACCCAGTGTTGCAATGCATTTGTCATGCCTTTGCAAATGTAACCTTTGCTTCCAGGCTGGTTCTCTGAGCTTGTCCATTGCCTTAAAGCAGTACAGGTGCATGCTTAGAAGGCCAGAGGTCCCAGGTTTGATCCCTATAGATGATACAACCAGACATGGGTCTGCCCCCGTCCTCTCCCCGGATCTGCCGATGCTCCCAGAAGCATTGCTGCACTATGTGCAAGCTGAGGATGTATTCAGTGAACCGAGACATACACAGTAGGGTTTATACGTGGTGGGGGAAATCATTAAAAAAAATAGTTTAAATATATTTCTGGACTTAAAGATTTTCCTAGCCACCATCTTCCAGTCATTCCAGTTACTGGAGACATTCAACCTAGCCATCAGGGCTTTAAGACATTTTTATTCAATCTTGTTTTGTGGGGAGATAAGCAGACAAGAGAAGCAGGATCTGCGAGTCCTCATCCTGTAAGCTTAGTGATGGGGCCATCACTTTAAAAGTGAATGTCCTGGTTTGAACTAGAAACCGCGTCTCTCGCTCCCCAGGGTGAACAGTCAGCGTAGGGTTTTATAAGGTGGCAGGAAGCCAGGGACCTTGCAGAGCTCATCTCTTCATTTGTCCCTTACTGTGGTTTGGGAGAATTTAAAAATGACCTGCTCAGAAAGCAAAATGGGTCATGATGCCATTGTGGAGACTGGAAATTAGAACTTATGAGCCTAAATATATGGTCAGTGATGGGGGCCTTGAAACCAAAAGGACCAAAATAAAAAGGTGGGTGGTTTCCTGCTGAGGACTAATGTATAGACAGACAACCCAAAGGGAAACTGGGGAATAGGTATTTTAACCACTTAGCTGCTGGCATAGGTGTCAAGCATCATAGAGAAGTGGTGTTGGGAGGGACCTCCAGAGGTCATTGAGTCCAAACGCCACCTCTCCAGAACATGCCCGCTAAACCGCTGATTGCAATGGAGATTCCCTCATTCTGGGCTGCTGAACTGTAGGATCACAGACAACGAGGGTGGGAGGGCCCTCCGGAGGTCACGTCTAGTCCAACCCCCTGCTCCAAGCAGGGCCAGCCCCAACTACAGCATCCCAGACAAGGCTTTGTCTACCTGGGTCTAAAACACCTCCAAGGATGGAGACCCCACCACCTCTCTGGGAAGCCCGTTCCAGTGCTTCACCACCCTCCTGGCGAGAAAGTTTTTCCTAATATCCAACCTCAACTTCCCTTGCTGCAACTTGAGCCCATTGCTCCCTGTCCTGCCATCTGCCCCATAGATTATGGGTGGCATGGGTCTTTACCAGTATGAATAGACATAATCTATGGGTCTTTCAGAGGAACATGCCTAGCACTGTCCTAGAAAATGCAGAAAATTTGCCCGCTCTTCAAGGAACCAGCCCTTGACCTTGAAGCTCCCAATGCTTCCTTGACCAGCCCTTGACCTTGGTGCCATCCCACCAGTCTCTCACCCTGGAGTAAAATGAACAAGAAGTAATAACCAGCAGCTGTGCTGAAAAGAAAAGCAGGGTAGAAATATAGGTTTTCTTCCTAATATCTTCCTTTGGGGCATCCCCATGAGAAAGAGGACTACAAGGGGCCTCGATTGTGATCCGGTCTGGCTGGTTGCTAGTCCAGACCATGCACGGACCCTGGCCCCTTGTCTGGCCACTGTCTGCACACGGTAGGGCTGGCTGTGCACCCCTTTCCACTACCACAGACGAAGAAAGAAAGGCACGAGGGATTTTCTCAGCCCTCCCTGCCTGAAGACAGGAGCTGGCCTGAACTCGACTGCAGATGCGGCAAGTCGTCGGTTAAGAAAGCTGCCAAGATTAAAACCTTGCCACTAGCGAGATAACGAGGGGAGAGGGACGGGAACATGCCAGTGGAGGGAGATAGCGAGAGGCGCCTTGCAAAGCCATGTTCACTGTCTGGTCTTTTCTTCCGGGGGGAGCTGAGCTATTTTTTGTTACATAACTTGTAACCTGCCAAGGCTCAGCTTTGCAGCAGCTGCCGTAGCCATGTGTGAGAAAGATCAGAGAGCAGGAACGCAGCCCAAAGCGGGATGACTGGAAAGAAGCAGGGTCATTTCTTTCCTGACAACAAAAGGCTTCTCCCTACCCCAGCTGGAGGATTTAGCAATTTTTTCTTTTTCCTGGTTAAAATCTGTTGGGTGAACTTAGTGTTTAGGAAATGGGTGGGCTGATGGGGCTGGATTCAACCAAGAGGGGTGCAGGCAGTTGCATGGAGAGCTCTGCAAGGGCATCGTCACCCCAGCATCCAGCTGTGGTGCTGCCCAGATGTGAAGGGGCTGTCAGTCCCACCTGGCCGGTCTGTCCTGGGTCTCACCACGCCAGCTCTGCTGATCCCACTGCCTCTCTGCTACCCCAGATCAGGAGTTTGCACAGCTTTGCAGACCCCCTCAATCCCGCCTGGCCCTGTGCCCCTCTCTCGCAGCCGGCATCTCTGTGTGCTCGTGCGCAAACCTCGTGGCACCGTGAGCGTTTGGTATGCGATGTCCTCTCGAGGCGGCGTCCGAAGCCAGGGTGAAGCTTACTTTCAAAATAGTGAGAGGAGACCTAGCTGAGGCCGGGGTTGAAGGGCAAGAGGCCACCAGTAGCTCGAACAGCAGCAAGTCACGCAGATTAAGACTGGATCCCAGAAACCATTGTAGGGAATTCAAGTACAATGTATGGAGTAAAAACTGGGGTAAAGGTTGTAAGACTGCCTCAAGTACATTGGTAGCTTGGTGAGAGGCAAAGCTAATTTTAGACAAAATAAAGCTTATATTGGGAAGAAGAACCCTGTGACTATTAATCAGAGTAGCATCTATTAGGAATGCTTATATATATATAAAGTCTGGATGTTTGCACAACTTGTAACCTGCAAATTAATCTATTAATACACACACTCACACACACACATACATGGTTAATATCTATTCACATATATTAATGAGATTCATATATATAAATATATATATTAATAAGGTCAATATATGTATGTGTGTGTGTGTATCTATATCTATATCTATATATCTATCTATCTATATATATATGTATGTATATATGTGTATGTATGCATATCCCCACCCCACCCCATTTAGTATTTTAAAAAATATTTTAGCTAAGCAACACAATACCAAAACCAGGTCCGCTTTGGGGTCTTTGCTCTTCCATCCTGCACTATGATTCTTGTTGAATTGCCCCCTTGCAAGTGTACCTCACTGACACTAATTAGCAACTTAAGATTGAAACCAAGGTCAGAAGTCCCCTTCCCTCACGTGCTGGCCACCTGTTAGAGAGTTTTTAAGATTTAGGACTTAGTTTGAGATGCAAGTGCTTTCAAATATTGATCAAATTGTTGTGACTTGCAATGCACATGCAGTTTATACATTTAAAATCATGTGTTCGATGTGCCATAGCTGTCCTGTTTAGTTGTTTATAGTTTTTTTGTATGCTGTAAATGAATTTGCTCTTTAAAATGTAGGTCTTCTTATGCTGTGAGTATTTTGTTCTGGTGGGACTGGCTCTTTAAACCTTTCTTGGTTCTCAAAATCCATCTCAAAATCTACACCACTTTGAGCTGCACAAGCGAAAGACGCATGGTGTGAAAGGGGTGTAGGTGGTAGCTGTGTTGGTCTAAGGACATAGGCAGACAAGGCTGTTTGGGTGAATCTGATCTCTTTTATTAAGCTGATCTAATAAAAGAGATCAGATTCACCCAAAGAGCCTTGTCTGACACGGTGTGAACAGGACTTGCCCTTTGCTTAGGTTGAAAACCCACCTCCCAGTCATTTCATTTCATTAGTTGTCCCCCAGTTCTGCTATGGGGAGCGGTGGATCTCTAGTTTCTTCCCAGCATTCAGGATTTTATAGACCTCTATTGTGTCCTCCTTTAAAATGAAGAGCCCCAGCCTATTCAGTCTTCCCTCTTCCTTCCTTGTTGTAAGAACCAGGAGGATGTGGGAAAACAGGCACCAGACCATCTAGAGATGCCAGTCCAGGGGACACCAGCTACCACCCACTCCCACTTGTTTGTAGGGGAAGAGAAAGCGTCGGGGTAGCGTGGCTAAGTAGAGGAAGAGTCCGGGGATGGTTGGCCGGAGACAGCTGGGAAGATGCCAGGAAAGGCAATCTGTGCTGACCAGGCAGCTCTTGTCTCTGCATTTCACATCTGCACCATGAACGTGATGGAGACCGAAGCACCAACCAAGTTAGTGAAATCCCAGATGAGACTGGCCCAGCTCAGAGTTGGTGCAAAAATATCGGGGGGGGGGGGCAGTGGAAATACCACCACTTAGGGCCCCAGGAAAAAGTTGAACTACTGAAGGCATTGCCCTCTACCCTGCCTCTTTCTCTCTCTCTCTCCTGCTGTCTTTCTTTGCTTCCGATGTCTGTGTTATCTTCTGCTCTCTGGCTCTGCAGTCGGTTTTCAGGTACAACTTTGGGTTTTTCTCCCCACGTTTCTCTTCCCCTCTCCCAGCTGGGACTGTCCCCCAACACAGATGCTTGTGAGGGGTCATACAGGCCCCTTGGGAAGTGAAATATGTATATATAAGATACAACATACTTTCAGAGGAAACTTCAGCCTAGTGGTCCTTCCAGTTGCACAAGATGAGACAAGACAAGACAAGACAAGACCGAGGGGGATTGAATAGCAGCCGTCACCTCCCTGCAGGGGGGCTGCAAAGAGGATGGGGCTGGGCTGGTCTCAGTGGGGGCAGACGACAGGACAGGGAGCAATGGGCTCAGGCTGCAGCAAGGGAAGTTGAGGTTGGATATTAGGAAGAACTTTCTCATGAGCACTGGAAGAGCTGGTGGATCTCCATCCCTGCAGTTTTTTAAGACTTAGCTAAGCCTAGCCTTGTCTGGGATGCTGTAGTTGGGGCTGGTCCTGCTTGGAGCAGGGGCTGGACTAGACGTGAGCTCCCTTCCCGCCCTCATTGTTGATGATGATACGTTGCATAAAAATGAATCTGCGTGCGTTGCTTGAATCTGATTGCTGGGGAGAGAAGGCCCCCAGCTCTCACGTCTTTAAGAGAAATCCTGAGAAAAATGTGGAAAGTTCTCACCAGAACATGGTTAAATGGTTTCCCTTTTTGGGAACTGCCCCGAGAAATCCACTCGACTGTAGAAATCGCTTAAAATTCCTGGTACCACTCGGTGCCCTGGATGTTTTCAGCCCACCAGCCTCTGTGCGACTTAGCACATGCCTTGCCAAGTGTTTTTCCTCCACCAAGATGTGCTTGGCACAGCTCTGAAAAAAAGTTTAATGTGGATCAGAGGTCTGAGTGAGAGTGGTGGCTCTGATTCTGCTCAGGTGTTGAGGAGATTTGGGTTCATGCTTTGGCCCCTGTTTCTATAAGAGGTCTCAATTGAACCCCTCCAGCCTTAAGACTCCTTCATCATGAGCTCAGATTCAAATCAAAAGCCAGCGCTGGGTTGTGGGTGAAGTTTCCAAAGGACCTGAGTTGGCCCCCAGGTAGTTTGGCAATGGGTGCACTAGGGATGGATGGATCTTTCCTTTTACCTGGGTCCTAATTCCCATCCATGCCAATTTTGTGTGCCGGTGGTCAGTCCCACAGTGATATGGGTTGGGGACAGTTAGAAATAGCCCATCACCAAGCCTAGCAAATGCCTTTCCTGTCAGGACGGCACGCTGCAGGGTGAATAGCTGAGCTGCTCTGGTCAATGAGGCATTTGCAATGCACAGACTCCCTCCAAAGTGAGCGCTGCTACAGGGTTTGTTTCTCTTATAACTGTCCTGAGCTATAAATACACTGGCAATTATTAGCCAGGTATTTCTGCATGGCTTCTTGTTATTCCCAGCTTTGCACATAGTCATATTATTTAACCCGTTGCAGCCTGCTGGAGCATCAGTCTTCATGGCATGAGGGGAAACTCTCGTGGTGGAGAATAGCAGCAGTGGAGGGTAGCGGCGCTGGAAGAAGGCTGACAGAGGCATGAACTCAAGAAGACCAAGATCTGAGCAGCTCTGCAGATGGGCCATGGTTCTTCACGTTGAGAGGCACCAGATTTTAGCGGTGGCACCTCTGCAGACGATGCATACATGGACTCTGGGAAGCCGGGATACTCCCTGCTGCTGCAACTGGCAGTTCAACCACGAAAAAAAGGGAGCCATAAATTTGGAGTAAAACAAACAGTGCAAAACAGCATGCCAAAAGCTTGCAGCGCGATGCAAGGGGTTCCCAGGAGCCTGCAGAGCAAGCAGGTGAGTACTGCAGAAACTTCTTGAGGGGGAAATTGTCTTTGAAGGAGTTCGATGCCACATTTTTCCACGTGAGCACGTCGATGGCAGGGATACAGACTCCTACCTTCGCTACGAGGGAACGGTACGAGGTAACTTGATTGTGTGTTGACTCCTGTAGCTGCAGGCAAGAAATATATCTTTAAAGGAGAGACAGAGGCCTCTGGGCTGGGGTTTTGCCAAAGCACAACTGGGTTGGCACGAATTGGGGCTCTTTTACTTCTGGATCTGGAGCTTTCCAGTGTACTCAGATAAAAGGCTTTGGCACAAACTTTCCAAGGTGGATGCCTACAATTTGGCACCAACATCCCAAGCTGTGCATGGAAATTATTATGCATGCATGGGCAGATCAGCACTAGCTCACAGGTTCCCCAGCTAAAATCTAGGCCTCGTTGCATCAGGCACTGCACACACTGAGAGGGCGTGCTTGTCCCCAGAAGTTAACAACCCCAAGAAACCAGCTGGATAAAGGGTGTAGGGGCCCACAACATCGAATGGCTCCACTAAAGTCATTTAAAGGCTCATGACCCCTTGGACCAGAGCAGCTATGGCTCTCCATCTGGTGCCTCCACTCACTTGAGCTTGGTGCCCATGTATCTCTTTGCCCCGTGTGCTTGGAGGTGTTGTGGACTAGATTTGAAGCTTTTCTATTTTAAACAGGCTGGCAGGAATGGGAACAGAAGATGGGGAATCACAGCAGCCTCTATTCCCCATGGCCCAGACCTTTCTCCTTACACCGGGGACCAGGAAGAGGGTGGGTTGATTGGGGCTCATCCCCATAGGAGGAGTCCCACCTGCAAAGGGGTTATTTCAACTGGGTTTATGGTTTCTCTGACCCAAAAAGTCTGCTCTGTTACATCGCCCCATACCAGGTAGATCTCCAGCCTGGTACATATGCATATGAAACCCACATGCATGAGCTTGTGCACATGCCACGTAGGACCCGATGCCCCCCTGTGACCCTTCAGTGCACACACGAGACCGAGCTGTCACCTGCATAACATACCTGCTCCAAAAACGCAATGCCTACAGCTCCAGCTTGATTTCCAAATTCATCTGGGCATGGTCCAGCATCGGAAATACCATGGCTCTACAGTGTGCTTATGCGGGAAGAGTGTTTTCTGCCAGCAAGTTTGGAAATCCTAAATTATTTATTTGAACTATAAGTAGCTAGAGAGTTGAGTATTGGTATAACAGTCAGAAGAGGCTGTATAGTCCGGCCCTGGAGTTAAGAAAGAAAGAAAAGAGGAGAGAGAGAAAGAGTAGCTGGTCTGAACAAGATTCAGGCATGAATTAATGCCAGAGGTGGGGGTGCACTGGGTTGTGAGTCCAAGTCCATTTAGAGATGAATAATAGCTGTTTTACTGTCAGAATTGTTTAGGGTGAGGAGAATAGAACAGACAGGTTGGGAGGATTTTGTTTCTCAGCTTCAGATTAAATTAGAGCTACTCCAAAACCACATTGCCTTAGAAGCGACAGATACATTTGCTCCTAAGGAAAACCCAGTGTGAGTCCTGGCAAGGAAAGGGACTCTGCTTTGTCCACGAAAACATCTGTGTGGGTTTCCTGGAGTTCGAATGTGCTAGCAACGGGGACCCAGCTGGTATGGATGGGAAGGGGTGGAAATTAAGATCCTCCTGGGATGAATGGTAAAGCAGATCACATGGACTTTGCATTTCCAAACAGCTAGCTGGAGTCCCGGAGTCACTAGTAAGTTTGTTTTTCAGAGCAGCTCAGTGATTTGCTCACATCCTTCTCCATACTGGGTCAGGACACTGTTTGTTAACCCTGCATTTATGCCCCTGGGGTCTCTGCACATTTCTAGTCATTCCAAAGACAATTGTTGAGCCTTATCTGGAAGCATTGATGATAGTCATTAGAAACGGTTGCAATTTTCACAGGAGCAAGCTAAGTTGGATGTGGCTCCAGTGATGGTTTGGGATGAATGTGTCTTCGATAGCACGAGGCACGGTCCACTTTTCAGGCCCACCTGGGCATATTTTATCTATATCATTCCCTACCAATGCAGTGGCCTGAGTGCTGGTAGCATCTTTGTTAATCTTGCTTTTTTCTGCTGGGATATTATACCGAGATTTCTTAGCATGCTTTATGGCTGCAGCATGGGAGAGGGGCTGGAGCGGACCTTCTTGCCGACCTTTTTGGACCTCTGTTGCCTGTGTACATGGGGGACTGGCCACAACCGCTCTTCTAGACCTCCCTCCTCCACGTTCTTAGCTTCGACAGGTCCCATTGCACACTGCAGACTAAGGCTAGGGACAGAAGTTACATATAAACCGGTTTAAGTGATCAGACACCAGTTTAAACCTGTATCAGAACAGAAGTTCAGGGCACTTAAACCACTTTCAAAATGGCTGAAACTAGTTTAAGATAAACCTGGTTGGACGTAGTATCAGACTAAACTGATTTAGGTCAAGCGCATTTATGGAACATCTGTTGCAGACCCAGAAGGCCCTTGGAGATATGAGACCTACATGGGACAGGCAATTAATTTGAGATCTTCCAATAGCTCACCGTGATATCGGGCATCGACTCTGACCTACAGAGACCATTTTTAGGCTTAAGAAGGGCCTGTCTGCCAGCCTGTGCCTTTTAGTGGATGGACCACTGGCACCATATGTTGGTGGGGATAATATCGATCACTGTCCGTGTTGCTCCAAGATACAGTTCTTCAATGAGTAGCACATTACACACAGCTGTCGGTGCTGATGGCTGTTGCTGCCAGTGGTGTTTCTTGGACGTAGCCTTCAGGGGGAAGCCCAAGAGGGTCAAGGCGGGGGGTTGTCCAGCAATCACCCAAAGCCAAGGAGCTCCTGCTGCACAACAGGAACCAGACCCTACCCGCCAATACAACCGTCTCGGTGAATCCCAGCTCCCCGCAGCACGGCGTTATCTTCCGTGTTACTTGGAATTTGGTCAAGGCAGCTTTTGCTCATTTTTAGCTCAAGGTCAAACAAAACCTTAGATTAAAAATAAAATGTTATCAAGAGGGACGGGGGACTAAACAACTTCCTATTTTTAGTAAGTACAATATCATCTCAGCACAGCTCAGGCCGGGCCCTGTTCAGGACGCTCTGCAAATAATAGAACAGATCTGGTGGCTGCTTGGACTGTATTCAGGGTTTCTTCTGCCTCTGTTTTCTTATCTAGTCCAAATTAGTGAGCTTTATCAAGAATATATCCTGAAAAGTGAGGGAGGGGGAGTGGAGGGAAGAGATTCAGCTGAAGGTCGCAAGATACTGATCCTTTTACAAAGAGGCTGTAGCCACATCACTCAGAGTTGTGAATTCTCATTGACCACGAGCCAAACTTTCTTCTTTGGTCCTTTCCCTATTAGTGACAGAGGTTTTAGAATCACAAAATCAGAGAAAATGAGGGTGGGAGGGACCTCGGGGGGGGTCGCATCTAGTCCAACTCCCTGCTCCAAGCAGGACCAGCCCCAACTGCATCATCCCAGCCAAGGCTTGGTCTAGTCAGGTATTAAAGGATGGAGATCCCACCACCTCTCTGGGTAGCCTGTTCCAGTGCTTCACCACCCTCCCAATGAGAGATTTTTCCTAATATTGAACCTCAACTTTTCTTGCTGCAGCTTGAGCCCATTGCTCCTTGTCCTGTTATCTTCCCCCACTGTGATCAGTCCAGTCTGTCCTCTTTGCAGCCCCCCTGCATGGAGCTGAAGGATGCTATCAAATCCCACCTCGGTCTTTTATGCAGACTAAATCAGCCCATTTCCTTCAGCCTCTCCTCACCAGTCCTGTCCCCTAGCCCCCAAACTCATTACATTGCCGTCCACCGGAGTCCCTCCAACTTGTCCACATCCTTTTTGAGTGGGGGGCCCGCAGCTGGACACAGGACTCCAGATGTGACATTTTGAATTTTGAAAGCACACTCAAAGTGCAGAAAGTGTGTTAATGCTTTCCTGTATCAAGGACTTAATGCTGCTACATTTCAATATTTTATTAATAAAAGTTTTAAAAGTGCATGATGTATAGATTTGGCCTGGAATTTTAATGAGGTACAAGACTTTTCACCTCCTCATCACTGTGGGACTATCTGCAAGGAAGGTAAGCCTTGCAAAGTAATGATTGCTTAAGAACAGATAAAAGATAACCTTGAAAATCTGAACTTTAACCTTGGCTGACCTGCTTGGGTTGCATTTCAGGTGGGATGGGGACGATCAAGGGAATTTACCATGCTAATACAAGCTGATTATTTTTTGGAAGATTGTATAGAAAATTGCTGTAGCCCCCCAAGGTGGAGAAAAGCAAAATGCAGTACAAAACAAGAAGAGAGATCCTGCTTTTAGTAGCTGATGCGTGTAACTTCTTCCTCTAGTAAAAGAATGGGATAAACATTAGCACAATGTGTCGCTCATCATTTAAGCCCAACAGCAAGAAGCAGGCTTATAAAGAAGAAAATAACTTGTTCGGGAAAACTCGATGGCTTTATATTCTGGGCAGGAACTATCACATGAGTAAAGAAGGCAGATGCAGCTGGTGTGGCACAGCTCAGCCTAGTTTGATTGTAGCTTTGCAAACCATTTTTCTTTGCAAATGTCTGCAGGAACGAAGCTCGGTTTTGGTGTGAGGAATAAATGTTGCTACATCCAGCTTATACTTTCACGCTGGGAACCAGGAGGATGCTGCACTCCTGTCTCGTATTACCCGTCCTGGCTTCCTCCGATCCACTTCCAAGCAAGAAGCTGGACCCCCTGATGATGAGAGAGAAAAAATATTTCTGCACACCATAAATATTTATTAGAATCATAAAAGAGGGTTTTGCAGTAGGTGAGATGGGAAGGGATTAAGGCCCCTTCTGAGCAAAGATTTAGCAGAGCAAGAAGCAACGCAAGAGTGAGCTCTGGCATCGTTCCCAAGGTGTTGATAAGTGACTTCCAGACACAGGAGATGTGGGAGGAAAAGGGAAAAGTCAAAGCCAAGGATGACTTGGAGATTTCTGGCCTTGAGGACCACACTGAGGAAAATGATAGTCATTGCAGTCAGAGACACAGGATGAGAAGAAGAAATTACCCTCCTCCAGACTTAGAGTAATTTCCTGGTCCAGTTTTGCAAAGCAAGAACATATCAGCACTGGCTTGAAGCTTGAAGGGCTTTTCGGTTCAGCTTTCTATTCCCCTTTGCTTTCATGGTCCGCGGCTTTTGCTCACCAAAACCCCAATAAATAGTGATGCTCCACACAGCTACCTGTGTGATCATCACATGTAGTCTCCACAGGTCATTGGCCTGCATGCCTATTCATAAAGGCAGGCTTTATTCATTGAATCAGGGACCAGAGCAAATACCGTGGTGTTCGAGCACATGGGTGGATCTAGAATTTTGCAAAGGGTGGGGAAGCAGATGCTGAGGTATATCATAGCATAGTTTCCTCCAGGTAAAAAGAAACTAGAAGCTTTATGAATATGCTAGGAGCCTAGGACTGTATTATTCAGTTTCAGATTGGAGCAAAAGCAAATATAACTTTACGGGAATGAGTTGAAACAATCTGTGAAATCAGAGCTTCATGACCAGGAGCAGCTGGCAGGCAGCAGGATGGCAGAACAAAGAATAGCTTGACTGGTGGAGCACCAAGACCATTAAAAAGAAGACAGGGTCATTAACACGTGTGGAATGAAGAATTTAGAGGGGATCAGGTAGATTATAATGAGCCATGAAGTCAAATGCCTGGCTAGAAATGGCACTTCCAGGCACTTGGTTTTAAACTTTGGATGGACCTGGAATCAAAGCAGGGTGCAAGTGAACCCTCCTCCCCCCAATCCTCCCCTGTTTCATCTTACTGAACTCCAGAAATAGCGAGTAGATGATGTGCATATTCACAAACGAACCATGCATATGTTGAGTGTTGAGCCCTATGTTGCTGAATGGGAGGGGTGTGCCTGTGTAGATCACATCTAGGTGGGAAGGGGGAAACACAGAGGGACTCGAATACAGAACCACCAACCCAGATACCTAAGTAGATAGATGGACAGAAAAGTTATCCTGGAAATGCTTGCGCCTAAAGCATATATTTCCCAAAACCAGAGTAGTTGCATGAGCAGAAAACAAGAGCTGGATGAATGGGTGATTCAGGTGAGATGTGTAACTTGATCACTTCCATTTTCTCCTTAAATGGTCACATAGCTTGTACTTCCTCATAGGTGAATGACCTGAGGTTTCCAAATGCTCCCTTGCTCTTCTTAGGGTTTATTTCCAACACTTACAGTGTGTGGCTGTCACCCGTGCCAGGCACTGGCCTATCCTTTCTTATATTAACATTAAAAGGACAAAATAAAATGTCAGGGAAGAGACTCATTCATTTATGGTTCCAGAATATGGATCTGGTCGTGCATTATTTAATAAAATTGATGACCTGATCTTTAGGGCTTCTGAACAGCTGGATGGATGTCAATGGGAACAGCAAGTCAATTGCTATGAACTGGGCTCTAACCTGAGATTCAAGTCTGAAAATGTTGGTCTAAAGAGGGTATGGTTCTTGACATGATTCAGTGGATCACAGGTTCCTTCGATAACTGAGGGAGCTGGGCACAAAATGAAGGGATAACTGATCTGAACCTCGGTGCCAGCTGAATACTCTTTGATGGCTGAAAGAGCTCAGTGACATTTTAAATAATATTTGTACACATTTAAATTCCAGCAAGTAGCAGAAGCGATGATACAACAGCACGGGAAAAGGATCGTTGTGCAGCTTCTACGTTTGGTAGGAAACCGGAGTTTGCAAAAGCCTTGTGAGAGCTCCCTTTTCTCGTCCATCGCTACCTTTTTCAAGCACTGGAGATGCCCCTGGGGAGGTGCTCCCAGTTGGGGGGACGTGTGACAGCTCTGTGGGCACTTCCCAGTGCTGTCTGCTGTCGGCACTAGGAATATGGCAGCAAGACTTGGGGAGGCCTAGGGGCATTCAACCTCCAGCAGCACACGAGCCTCCAGACCCAGGACATCACAGAGACTCTCTCAGTAGGGAGCTTATAACAGTTTTGACTCCATTCAGTGGAGGGCGGTGATGAGACATGAACACAGAAGAAGGATGGTTTTGCAACTAAGGGAGAAGTGAGACAATACACTCAGACCATAGGAAGGGCGCTTTGAACATGAGCATCCACACATTAAAGCTCGTGCACTCATGTTCAGTGCCCCCCGAGCGTCTCAAAATTTTGCCACTTCAGGGGAGAGTTAACTCGGCGCTGTGCTACCAAGCTCATGTTAGGGTACTTTAGTTTTCTCCATGGAGATACACTGAGGACTCGGCAATCCTCCAGCATCCCAGAATGCACTGCTCTCGGTCCTCCCAAACTAGGGTTAAGGTCCAGGTGTCCTGGCTCCTAGCCATGCCCTCATTCGCCAGCCCTCTAGTTGCAAATCAGAGGTCTGCAGGCAAGACACAGTATTAACCCTGAATGTGTGACTGCATGCAGTATTTCTGAACTTGCACACTGCTAACCTGAGCAGTGGTCAGGTGGTTTGAGTGTGACCTGTCGCGTCAGCCTGAGACACCGCCGTAGCACTTGCAAGAGTTGTGCTTTGCTCTTGACATGTCCATGGGGTGCCTGGGCAAGGTTGGGTACTCCTCTGTGCCTCATTTGCACACTCAGGGGCTAGCGTCTGACCCAGCCCTGCTTCCCCATGGGTGTTGTGAGAACAGATTCATGGTCAGATCCAGCCTCGACAGCTCAGAAGAGGACAGCGATTACTATTCACCCCCCACCCCGTCCTCCTCGCCTCGACTCACTGCCAAAGAAAAGAACCCCTTGTAGGTTTCTGTATTGCTGCCCTCTGCCTCCCCTGTCCCCGAAGCAGCAGGACTCTACCGCTTACGAGCCTGCACCCCCTGCGTTTAACCTAGGTTATGAAAACCGAGCTGCGCGCTCTCTGTTTGTTTTCAGTGATCTCTTCTGTGCATCGCCAGCTGCGGCAGTCACGGCCCGTTCCAGCGCAGGCATCGCGAGGAGCTGGGAGCACACATCGTACCGAAGGGTGTTGGGAGCGGGTCGGCCCCAGCTCGTCCCGCAGGGCACAGCTTATGTAAAAAAGTTGGGTCAAGGCCTCGCTGTTGTTTATTGCTCTTTCTCCACGTCCCGGGTTCGTAGCCGAAGGACATTTCTCTGTGGAGGCCTCGGCCCACCGGTCTGCTTGCTTGAAATCAGGATGAGATGCATGCATGCAGATGGTAGCTTTTACTGTAGCTGGGCCTGCTTACTGTCAGGGTGGAGACCTGTGGAGCTGGAGCAGATAAAGGGTGGGGGTTTCCGAAGGACTCACGTGATACAGGAGCTAGGCCATACCTTCCCCCCACCACCCATGGGTCCATGCTAGGGAGTGCAACCGTGAAAACACGGCTCACGCATTTACTTTTGCTCTCATGCCAAAAATATGCACATTGGCTGCTGTGATTGCAGAGCTGGATGCATCCTGGACACGTCAAAATGCAGCTACGTGGCATTCGTTTCACATTGGGCATGGCGACTGGGCAGGGGTGTTTCCACGACAGTGCTACAGGGTGGCAGCATGCCCGTCCATGCCCATGTTTCAAAGGGACTTAGGTACGCAGGAGCCACAGACGAGTGCAGCCACCTCGCTTCTTCTGTGCCAACTCCAGGTAGGGGTAAGAGGTGAAAAGCTGCAGCCATAATTAGAGGTGGGACAGGATAGAGGGACACTAAAATGATCCAGGGGCTGGGGGACAGGACTGGTGAGGAGAGGCCGAGGGAAATGGGCTGATTGAGTCTGCAGAAGGGAAGACTGAGGGGATTGAAGAGCAGCCGTCACCTCCCTGCCGGGGGCTGCACAGAGGATGGAGCTGGGCTGGTCTCAGTGGGGGCAGATGGCAGCACAAGGAGCAATGGGCTCAAGCTGCAGCAAGGGAAGTTGAGGTTGGATATTAGGGACAACTTTCTCACCAGGAGGGTGGTGAAGCACTGGAGCAGGTTGCCCAGAGAGGTGGTGGCATCTCCATCCTTGGAGGTTTTGAAGACCCCGGTAGACAAAGCCTTGTCTGGGATGATCTAGTTGGGGCTGGTCCTGTCTGGAGCAGGGCGTTGGACTAGATGTGACCCCCTCAGGTCCCTTCAACCCTCATTGTCTGTGATTTCTCTGACACTTGTTGTCTGAGATCAGAACACCATTTGGTTTTTCTGGCTGTTTAGCTCACCATTGCTCTGGAATAAGGGAGCTAACAGCTGGGAGTGTTGTCCATGGGGTGATGAGGGGGATCTCTGTCTTCTCCTGAAAGCCTGAAGGAGATTAATGTATTTTGACTTTTCTTCCAGGATCTCTCTTGTGGCTTCCCCAAATCCCTTCTCGCAGTCGCAAAAATTCTTTGGTGCACCATGCCATTCAGGTAAAGCTCCCAGAGCCTTGCACTCCATGGCAGAGATAGCTAAGTGCGACGAGCAGGTCTTTTGCAGCAACCATACTGTGTACTGTGCCGGGGCAATCTCCAGAGCTTGGTATTAAGGGACAATTCCTTGTTAGGCAGCAGCGAATGCAACAGCTGCTTACCCATCCCCAAAGCAATGCTAGCCAACAACTCAGGATGGCAATGGGGCGACCTGCCATCAGGAGAAGGCCACCTTGAGACCATCCCAATGCATGAACCACAATTTTGTCCCATCTTCTCTAGCCAGGCTGCGAGCCACCCTGGTTTTCCAGAGGGTAACAGAGCTGCGAATCAGATTGGGCACATCTACATGAGACATTGAACTGTGCATTCACCTAATAACACTGCTCAGCAGCACATCACAGCAGAAACCATGCTAACAGCTGACTGCGCAGTGGTTTTAGGCAAATGCTCAGTAAGCGTCACTAAATAACCGTGCGCCGACACTACTGTGCAGTACTTCTAGGTACTGTGCATTTAGTTAGTGATTCATTAACCAAACTAAACTAAGTGGGCAGTATCTAAGGTGCGTTAATAAACGTGTAAACGTGCCCGCTGCGTCACTTTAATGACTTCGTCTTGTGCCCTCCCCACCCCAAGGGGTGGTCCCGCCAGGCAGCTCTCGCTGCACCCAACGTTATTTCTACTTGATGCTGAATTTGACTGCTGCTGCTTCCAGCTTACGAAGGCAGACCCAGCTCCAGTCAGATGGAGGGTTTTGTTTTTCACAGGCATCCCTGCTTTTTATTATTACCCGGGTTTCCAGCTGGATTGCAGCAAAGCACAAAGCCGCCAAAGTCAAGTGACTGCCTCGTGATTGCTCTATGAGTCAATGCCTCGCACTGCCTTTGCACCCTCAGCCTCTTCTTGCTCCATCCTACCACAAAACCATGTGGCTTGCACTGAATAGCGAATGTAACACCCTCCGACAACCTCTTCTGTATATCCCCAGTCGTTCCTCTGTATCGATTACACTGTTATTAACCTTCTGAAGGTTAAGAGGCTTAGGAGGAATAATCTGAGTGTATTCTTCTTCTTTCCCTTTTGTTTCCAGGTCCTTTATTTTTCACTCTTCTGAGCCAAAGCCAGTCGAGCTGCCACACCTTCTGGATCTTAGCCGTGCCGGTGGAAGCCCGCCAAGGTCGCTCTGAGAATCCGATGGTGATTTGATGGCCCATGTGAACTTCGTTAGCGTGTCTCCGTTCCCAAACTCACCACGCCAATTATTGATAATTGCTACTCTCATTGCTCTTCTCCACAAGTGGGCAGGGGCACTGCGCTGTATAGACAAGGGCTGACGATTATTGATAGAGGAAAATGGAAATATTATATTCCACCCCTGGCATTAGCAGGTGGATGGACTGGATAGCTGGACAGATTTTTTCTCCCTTCATTCTTAGCTTTTTCCATCTACCTATTAAAATCATACTATAAACATGAGCTAATTCATCTTCTTAATCCCCTCAGTGAAGTGGGCACAGTGTGAATTACCCCTGTTTTACTGATGTGGAAACTGAGGCATGGAAAAGTGAAGTCATTTGCCCAAGGGCAACAGAGCTAGACACCTAATGGCAGAACGGAGATGAAATATGGCATCAACCCTCTGGTGCTCCATGCCCCTGCTATTCAAGACCTGGTGAGTCCAAGAGAGACAAGGGGAGAAGCCAAGGGGTGGAAGGTCATTACCGTTGCCATAATAGATGGAAGCAATGGGTGTTTTAAGAAATGGGTGTTTAGGAAAGCCATGTCTCCCTGGCTCCGGCCCCGCTGAAATGCTGCACAAGTCCCCCAGCTTTGTGGGCCAGAGAAAATGGCTCTGTGGGCTGGATCCAGCCTGTAGGTCACAGGTTGTTGACCTCCTGCTCTGTGGTCCTGATCCCACATGATGGTAGGAAGAGCCAGCCATTCACCGTAGGAGTGCAGCTCAGGGTGGTTCGGGGGGTCCTCAACTTCAGCCGTAAACATCAGTGTAAATGCACCCAAAGAATTCTCCAGGACTAATTCTCCATAGACGAATCCCAGCTGACCATGCTTTGGATAAGCAAGAGTTCTTGTGTCATCGTCCTCCTTTATAAAGGAGAAATGCAGGAAAGACCATGATTTTCTCACTGCTTTCTTTGTTTCTTTGTTTCCTACTACCGCTAACTTCCCAATAGAAGAAACCCCAAATGCTTATGTTTGCCATACAGTAATGCACTCCACCTGATAATATCTCTTTGCCCCAGAAAAGATAGCAACCTACTCTTTGAGGCTAATGTAACTACTACATAGTGCACGCAGGAAGGGCCGTCCTTTGGTCGTGAAAGATGAACATCCATTGCTATGTCTGCATGTGGGTGGCTGGGATTGAGCACATATAGAAATCGGGGCCCATATCTTGAGTTGTGCATGCACGGAGCCATAAGGGTTGAACCAGTATCCCAGCCCTTTGTACTGGTGTGTTCAAACTGAGGTCCAAATTGCACTGCTCTGACTCATTTCCCACAATTGCATTGCTGTCGTTTGTTGAGATGAGTTGTGACACCAGTAACATGGTATATTCCTTGTTGTGTCCCAGCCAATAAAGCTCCTGCAACTAATATAACCCATTGTGTAATGGGTCTTTCTGTGGTGTTCTGCCTGAGAAGAACTGTGCCCCATACATAATTTGGGCATGTTATATTTTATCTCCTTAAAACTCATTCATAGGTAGTCCCAACCATGATACCCGAACCCAGGTCATCCAGAAGTTATAGCTGCTAATGGAGAGTCATGGGACAGGAACAGGTAAGGTCAGTGCCTTTTTACTTCTCTCTCATATGTAGTGCTTTTTCACATGCACATTTCCATGTGCATGTCTTTGAATATGTTGACTGGATAATGAGCCAGTTGGGGTAGATAGGATATACAAACAAACCTTCTGTAGGGCAAAAAAAAGAACAGGGTTCGTTCCAGTGAAAGGTGGTGGCTTTGCCTTCAGGGAAAGAGGGATACATGACAATGGGTTTCATCCCACTTAGCATGGAATAAGGGTGGACACACATGCAGCTGTCACAGAGCAGGTAAAAAGTTGGAAATCGCTGCCCCTTACACAATGCATTTAATTATTCATATGCCCAAACCTTTAGTTATGAACTTTCCCCGTGCAATTGCAGTACTTTTGGCATGGAGGAAAATGCACTTCTCACCCCATGTGCAGCTGTAGGTTTATTTGCCTATCCCAATCCCAAGCCTAAAAAAATGCCTGTGCAACACTTTTTTTTTTTCTGGCAGGAAACTCTGGGCGTAAATTTAGATGTCACTCCTGAATACTAGAATGGATGGAAACATTTTCACAAATTCAATTTTTGATTGTGCAAGAGGCTAAATGAGTCCCAGAAACTCTTCGAACTGGGCTCAATATCAGCTGCTCTTGCAACAAGGGAACAGAAACCTGAGTCTTTGGAGCCAGCCCGCTTGCTTTACCACTGACTAACCCATCCCACTTGAACTTCCTTCAGAATGGTTTTTTTTCCTTGGGTTTTATTGTTGGTTACATTTTCTTTGCCAAATGCTAGCAAAATTCCCTTAATTGCTTCTGCAGAACCTCACAAACCATGTCAAAAGCATCAGATTTGCCAAAGCTATTTAGAAATGATTTTCTCCCTCTCCAGATCTAGCGCTGTGCAAAATTAAGCTCAAGCGCTCCAATCCCGAGTCAAACATGGGTGCAAATTTTATTGCATCCCTCCATGGACTGCCAGGAACCAGCTCCTTGGTCGGTGCCATTTGTGATTTGGGAAAGCTCAAAACTACAGACCTCCCAACCAGGGAGAAGAGCTTGACCAGGAATTCTTGGGTCAGCTCACAGAGGTAGTGAAGGCTAAGGATGTGGTAGTCATGGGGGACCTGAACTTCCTGGGCATCTGCTGGGAGGAGCAGTCAGCCAGGTCTGACCGCTCACGTCGGTTCTTGGCCAGA
>NW_017728949.1:53055773-53062143 GCF_001723895.1 Crocodylus porosus | reverse complement strand
TCATTCCTGCCATGGCAGGGGGTCAGGCTAGATGATCTGCTCAGGTCCCTTCCGACCCTAGAAACTATGAAACTATGAAACTATGGACTGCCAGGAACCAGCTCCTTGGTCGGTGCCATTTGTGATTTGGGAAAGCTCAAAAAGCCTTGTTTTCTTGTCTGAATGCCTCTCAACTCTTTGCCTTGTTGGTCTCTTATTTTAAAAACCCTTACAGTGGTGCATGCCCCTTCCCCCCCACACTTTGCCTGCGGCAGGTTAGGGTGCTTTTGGTGTCTTTGGGCAATGTGCCTTGCAGTCATATGCAAGGGTTGATTGTGCAGTTTTAGGAATAGGTTAGATGAAGACCTGGATGGGATGGTTTGGATAGGGACAGTCCTGTCTTGAGCAGGAGGTTGGACTAGATGACCTCCAGAAGTCTCTTCCAGCCGATAATTTTTGTGACACTAAATTCCATGGACTAATCTGTTAACCAAGGGCTCGTCAAGGTAATTGGCCAGAGTTTAATGGCAAGTTGGAAGCTAGACAAGTTCAGATTGAAATAAGGTGCAAATTTTCAAGTCTGAGTAATTAGCCACTGGAGCAACCGAAGAGTTGTCTCTGTCATTGGAAAGTATGAACTCCAAACTAGATGTTTTTTTCCTAGCAGACATGCTCTAATTACAACAGAAATGAGTTTGGGAACTCATGCAACAGGGTCTACCAGAGGACAGATGAGATGATGACAAGTATTTCCACTGCTCTCCATTGCATTTGGCTCCTTTCATTTCCATTGACCGTCTCTGCATTCTCGTCAGGACAAAAGGTGAACCCCAGGAGGTCCTGGACTCTCTCTTGCTGGTTAAAAACCTGTTTTTCACTACTTCCAAGTGCTCTATTTGAACCTAACAAGTCCTGACATGCAGAGTTGTCCATACTAGAGTTCAGTATGTTCACTGAGCAAAGCAGCATGGAGAAGTGACACGTTTGCTGATCATGCAGGGACTGCTGCTTGCACAGCTTTTCTCCAGATGGGCTTTTGGACATGGCCTTGTCTTTCAGGCCAGTCCATGGCTAGACGGTGAGCTCTGAGGACCCCAAGATGCTTCTAGTGAGTGGGACATTTGCATCTCCACAGCAGAGTAAACAAACAGGACCTACCACTCATAAACAGCTCATTACCCACTCAGTTTTATGAGTCACCACATCCAACTTGGAATGGGAATCCCAGCTGGGCTGGTTTCTTTGGCAAATCAACCATTCCCTTGTGACTGGCAGTGACTGATTCCTTCCCTGCATCCCCCACGCCCTGCTGATCATCATAACACAAGATACTTTCCACTCTTCCCTGTGGGGAAAGCCAAAAAGCCAAAGGGACTGGGGGGGAGAGGGGGGTTATTGCCTTGAAACAGGCCTATCAGAGCATAGCTCTGAGCCAAGCAAAGTGGAGAAAGGATGGCAATGGCTCCCTGTGTTGTCTGTCTCTCCCACCCTGGAGAAGTGGTTTACTCAATGCAAACAGGTTATTTTCTGTTCTTCCTTCACCTAGTTACAAAGTACTGTAATAACAGCGCTACTTCACTTGCTATCCCAAGACTAGTTGCAAAGTATTGTAATAATGGTACTACCCCCGTTTGCTATCTCACACCTAGCTGCAAAGCACTAATAAGGGCACTACCTCACTTGCTATCGCAAACCTAGTTGCAAAGCACTGTAATAATGGTGCTACCCCATTTCTTATCTGAAGCCTAGTTGCAAAGCAATTTAATAACAGTGCCACCCCACTTGCTATCCAAAGCCTAGCTGCAAAGCACTGTAATAACGGTGCTATCCTGTTTGCTATCCCAAACCCAGTTGCAAAGCACTGTAATAACGGCGCTACCCCACTTGCTATCCCAAGGTCACCAGTCTGTTCCAGATCCTCGTGTACTTTACACTGGTCCACAAAGTGATGTCAGCTACATCGGTATAAATATGGCAGGTGCCCAGGGCCTAAAACAGAGACGCCTGAGGGAAAACGCGTGACACTAGGAGAGACGGGGGAAATGCTTGAAGAAAATTAAAGCAAATACCTGAAGGGCTGGATGAATAAAGACATTTCTTAGCTGGATTGTAAAATCCACTGGGAAGCTGTACTCTACTATTATTTGAGGAGGGGCTGGAATGACACTGCATAAAGAATTCATCTCTTGATTTGCTTCCAGCTCCGGGAAAAATAATAATAATAAAAAATTGTCTTTGGGGTGAAAAAACAAAACATTTCCAAAGTTGTGAAAGCCAATCAATAAAAAAGCAAATCTTGTTTCGGGTCAAAGGAAAACACTTTATTCCACCCAAACCGAAACATGTGGTTTCAGTTGTGAGCATTTTAACACATTGTTTGAAATAAAAAGAAAAGTAATTGCAACATGAAAAATTATTTTTGCATTAAGAAAAATCGAGATGGGGCATTGCATTCAATTAGTTATTTTTAATATATGAATAGCTCAGTGAAACCCAAAGGAACTCTTGAAGCATTTCAGGGTTGCCAAAACCAAATTTTCTTTAAATAATTTCTGCCCAGCTGTTGTTGGCGGAGCAGGTTGTGTTTATGCTTCATTGCACATCTGGAAAAGTAGACATCTGCCTTCTGTCCATGCTGGTGTCCACTAGAGGCCACAGAGAAGGGAATTATATTAAGGTAAAAGGAGATGGAGGACTCCAAGGATTTAATCAGAAGTGCTGTGATATGGGCAACATCACACGTGTAGATACATAGATTGACAAATGATGGCGAAGGAGAGTTTAAAGCCATGGGTACAATGCGGTCTTCCATGAGCGTTGTAGTTATAAATATCATTTATAAATATCATACTGCACAGGGAAAGGGGCTTGAACAACTGGGACAAGCATCAGGCATCAAAGTTATCCCCTGTCCCCTCTCTGCCCAGTGGCTCTCAATCATTTTAGAGTCAAGGTGCCTCTCAGTGGGACTCAAGGCATCTCTCGGAAAATACCGTCTCTTAGTTTTCGTTTTTTTCTTTGAGTACAGAGAAATAGTAGCAAAGAACTCAGAAATACCCCAGCAGGTCTGATTGCTTTTATCGCTAGAGATTCCTATTTGAAATCTCTGGGTTTATCTTGTGAATTGTTTTTGCACACCTTACAGGGCTAACTTGCTGCACCCTTGAAAAGATCCTGCAGCACCCTGGTTGAGAATCACTGCTCCAGGGAGCAGGAGTGGAGCTGAAATTTCAATGGGGAATGGGACGTAGCCAATCTGGTGCTGGGCTTTGAAAACTACATAAGCTTATGGAGTTTATTAACTCCAGGCCTTCTCCCCTCCACCATCTCCTCTTTCCCCCTGCAGTGCAATGCGTGAGGACATCATGTACCCCCTGGTGACACACACAGACATCTGGAAACCTGTTTATTCAGGTCGCTGCAAGCTCCTGGAGCAAGCTGCAATGTGTGGTATGGAAACATTCACACACAGGGTCAGGAAGAAGGGACAGATGCTGGGCAGATATTTCTCTGAAAGTGCCCGTGCCCACCAGGGCTTTGGAAGTAGGATGGAGGCCTCCTACATCTCCCTGACCCAAATGAATATCCGTTTTCAACTGGAAAGCAAAGGAAAACAAGACTCCAGTTGTGTTTACATGCTCATTAATGTAACTTAGTTACTGCACATTTAATTTAGTACCTCTAATAAGAAGTACTAACTGAATGTGCAGTAACTAGAGTTACAACCCCAGCTCATGAATTTTTTAGTGATACTACTGTGCATTAGCCTACTTAGCACTGCACAGTAGGCTATTAGCATGGTTAATAACCACTACGCTACTGCACAATATTATTAGACTAATGCACAGTAAGCGTCTTATGTAGACGTGCCCTCCCTGTACAATCTTTGTTATACCAGCTTGAATAAAACCCTTAAGTCTTACAAGCCAATCCCAATTTTCTTGTAGTGTCATAGGGAACGTTCATATGGTTTACTGACAGAAACAAGCAGACTCAGTTCAACTACTGCCTAAACACCACACAGGTTTTCCCAACAGAAAAGATTTCATAGAAATTATAGAAAGTGAGGGTTGAAGGGAGCTCAAGAGGTCACATCCAGTCCAATCCCCTGCTCCAAGCAGGACCAGCCCCAACTACATCATCCCAGCCAGGGCTTTGTCAAGCTGGGTCTTCAGTACCTCCAAAGCTGGATCTTAAAAACTTCCAGTTGATGGCTGGGGTCAGCAGGATTATATAATGGGATAAGACACGTGGTCTGCAGTATTGCTTAATGAACCCTCGAGTAAATCAGGCCGCCAAAGCAGTCGGCATCTAGCCAACACAGTTTTAAGTGCTGTCAATGCAAGGAATCATGAAAGTGGACATCAGGTTTCAGTGGGTGCGTCTACACATGTGCTTGAATGTGCATTAGCTTATTTTAATGCACATTAAAGCGTCACAAAAAAACTTGTGCTCTTTAGCTAATGCACATTTTCCTAGTGCATCACAATGGAGATACTAGGTCGAATGGTCATAAATTCCTGCGAGACCGTTTCAGGCTGGACATAAGGAAGAATTTCTTTACTGTCCAAGCCCCCAAGGTCTGGAACAGTCTGCCAGCGGAGGTGGTTCAAGCACCTACATTGAACACCTTCGAGAGTAAATTGGATGCTTATCTTGCTGGGATCCTGTGACCCCAGCTGACTTCCTGCCCCTTGGGCAGGGGGCTGGACTTGATGATCTTCTGAGGTCCCTTCCAGCCCTGATGTCTATGAAATCTATGAAATCTATGAAGTTTAATGCAGTTTACCTAAAACACATTAAATGAACACGTGGCTTGCTTCCCTGCCTTGCAATCTGTCTTCTGCCCAAGTCGAATGCTCTTTCTATGCTGCTTTAAAGTCATCCAAGGAAATAACACAATTCATACTGCTGTATTTCCTGGACTATGCTGGCAAACATCCCACCTGACCTTAGCATGTTGCAAAACCCCATAATAAACTCACATGGGGCTGGTCAGGAGATGGTAATAAAAGCCTGTGGGAAGCTAGCATTTGACCCTAGGGGCATGGGTCACCCCAGACCATTCTCCTCCTCTTTTTAATGCCTCTCATGCCATCATTAGGAAAAGTCATCACTGAACAGGATCAAGCTTGCACTCAGAGGCTCGAAGACTTCCCCCATAGTCTGGCAGAGGCCTCAGCTTGTGGTCTGAGGTCATCTGGGATCCATCTGCAGCCAGCTACCCTCTTCCTTTGGCGGTGGGAGGGATTGCAGATGGCTGCACAGTTTAATCGAGACGGAGAAAAAGCAGCTCCCTCCACGGCACCTGGTTGACTGTTGCAGACTTGCTTTTAATGGGAAATATTCTCTTCCCCCTAAAACACGTGCTCCTTTGAGGTGTTGCCTGATGGAGACAGCTCTTTATTAGGTGCAGCAGCGGCTGCTGACAAAACCAGGCAGATAGGGAGGCTCCGACAAAACAATTACCATGGACAGCTCAGCCGACGCACCCAGGCTTGCAGGCAGAGGGGGGCTGCTCGTCCAGGGACCCCACCCCAGACGGAGGATCCCCAGAGGCTAAACCCTGGGGCATTTCTACTCTACTTGTCACCTGAGAAATTTGAGCCCCTCCGTCTCCTAAAGGAAACCTCTAACTCACAGTACTTGTTTAAAGTTTGCACATATGAACCAAGAAACAGAGTTAGCCCCAATGGAGGAAAATCAGACCCCTTCCCAGTTAGATCTGGATGGACACAGGGAGATGCTCTGTCTCTGGTCCTATTCAACCTGGCACTTTAAAAAGCCATCAGGATGATAAATAACATGAGGGGAGTTCAACTGAATGGAGAGCATAAAATCCTCGCATGTGCTGACCATATCGCTCCCGTAAGTGAAAATAGGAATGACAGAAAAGCTTTGTACACTCAATTGATCAATGAAGCAAAGAAAATTAGGCTACAAGTGAACACGGATAAGACACAAGGTCTGCTGGTAAATAGGAGAGCAGTAAATCAGGGACCTCACGTAACAGTAAGCAACACCGCTACAGGCTCCGGACCGAGTGGCTAAAGAGCAGCTCTGCAGAAAAGGACCTGGGAGGACAGGGGACAAGAAGCTAAACAAGAGCCAGCAGTGCGCCCTTGGTGCCAGGAAGGCTAATGACATCTGGGGCTGCATTGGTAGGAGCGGTGCCAGCAGATCGAGGGCAGTGATTCTTCCCCTCGTTTCATAGATTTCATAGACATTGGGCTGGAAGGGACCTCGGGAGATCATCGAGTCCAGCCCCCTGCCCAAAGGGCAGGAAGTCAGCTGGGACCACCTCCGCTGGCAGGCTGTTCCAGACCTTGGGGGCTCGGACAGGAAAGAAATTCTTCCTTGTGTCCAGCCTTAATCGGTCACAGTGGAGTTT
>NW_017728949.1:53030745-53055673 GCF_001723895.1 Crocodylus porosus | reverse complement strand
TGTGGGGCCCCACTTCAGAAAGGGTGTGGATACATGGGAGAGAGTCCAGAAAAGAAAATGTTTTTGGGACTGGAAGACAGGACTGGTGAGGAGAGGCTTAGAGGATTGGGCTGATTTAGTCTGCAGAAAAGCAGACCGAGGGGGACTGAATAGCAGCCTTCACCTCCCTGCAGGGGGGCTGCAAGGAGGATGGAGCTGGACTGATTTCACTGGGGGCAGATGACAGGACAAGGAGCAATGGGGTCAAGCTGCAGCAAGGGAAGTTGAGGTTGGATATTAGGAAAATAATATGGAGCAGGTTGCCTCTCTGGGTGACCCGCTCCAGGGCTTTACCACCCTCCTGGGGTGGCATCTCCATCCTTGCAGATTTTGACGATCTGGGTAGACAAAGCCCTGGCTGGGATGATGTAGTTGGGGCTGGTCCTGCTTTGAGCGGGGGGGTGGGGGAGGTTGCACTTAATGTGACCTCCTGAGGTCCCTTCCAGCCCTTATTGTCTATGATTGTATGAACACCAATTTTAAGCAAGTGACCCACTTCATGGATTGAGGTTCCATCATAAGACAGGAGGGTGATATAAAAGAAGAAGCTAAAGGAGGAATAAAAGCAGGAAAGAGCCTCTTATACATTGCTCAAATGCCTGTCATGCAACCTCATCTAAGGAAAATTAAGCTTCAGGTCTATCAAACCAGAACCAGGCCACGTATAACCGGCGGCAGTGAAGCCTCGGTTCTCTCACAAGCAAACGAGACACTACTAGATTTTTTCAGAGGAAGATCTTCAGGAAATCTGCGATCCCATAACGCAAGAATGGCGCAGAAGAAGTCATAATGAGTTATATCAGCTGTACAGAGACTCAGGCTTGATGCACGGTGGTTGGGCCATGTCGAAAGACTGGAAGCAGACCAGACACTGAAGAAAGCTCTCGTCAGTGTGCTGGAGAGGAGACGGCCATCTCGACAGCCAAGACACAGATGGCTGGACGATGTAGTGCCAGACTGAAATGTGGACAACTAGAGGACTATGTCTCACCACAGACAGGAAGGGATGAAGATAATGGAGGCAGCCACAGGCCTCTAGTGCTAAATCATCATCATCATCATCATTAGTAGTAGTATTATTATTATCATAAACCTCCATTTGTTGGTCCTCTCTGCAGCTCCGGATCCCTTTGTAGAGCTCATCCCACCCAGTGAGGGCACTTAAAGGAGCTGTGGGAAAGGAGGACGAAAGCAATGCTATGCCCCCTTTTCAGAGATGAACCAGAAGCACTGAGAAGCTAAAGGAGATGACCAAGGTCACACAAGGAAGCTGTGGCACAGCAGAGAACTGGAACCAGTGTTCCCAGGTCCAGGTGAGTGGGTACGGGACCATCCTTCCTGTCTGGGATATTTTTGGGCAGGGACCTCCATGGGGCTTGTACATGCTCTGTAGAGGGGGGCCTTTGGAAGAGGCCTATTGTGCTCCTTAACCCTGGAAGACAGCAGGTTTGTGTAGGGGTTCACTGGAGTGCTCCAGTCTCTTTGGGGGCATGGGTGCAGTCCCACGGCTACCACCATCTCGGCCACGTTAAGAAGTTGCTCTGCTGAAGCAAGGGATTTCCTCTCCCTCTTGGGGTTACAGTGGACCGTAAGATGAACCTGAGCCAATAGCGTGCACTTTTTGCGGGGAAAAAAGCCAACGTATCATGTTGTATTAACAGGAGTGTCACTAGAAAATCAAAGGGAGTGATTCTTCTGCTCTTTTCAGCACTGGTGAGACCGCACCTGCAGTCCTATGTCCAGGTTTGGGCCCCCCAATTCAACAAGGATGTGGACAGTTTGCAAAGAGTCTAACACAGAGCAACCAAAATGATCAGGGGCCCGGAGAACAAGACCTACGAGGAAGGGCTGAAAGGGCTTGGGTGACTTAGCCCGGAGAGGAGAAGACTGCTGGGGGATTTCACATACCTGAAGGGTGATTACAGAGAGGATGGAGACGGGCTTTTCTCTGTGGCTGTAGGGGACAGGACTAGGAATGACAGCCTCAAGCTGCGGGAAGGGAAATTTAGCTTGGAGATTAGGAGGCACCTCCTGACTATGAGGATGCTCAAGCATTGGACCAGGCTGCCTAGAGAAGCGGTGAATCTCCATCCTTGGAAGTTTCCCAGAGCAGGTTGCACAGACGCTTGGCTGGGATGGTTTGCTCAGGGATGATCCTGCTTTCTTCTCACTTACACTCTCAGGTTTTCCTTCTCTGGCTTTTGCACTGGCATCCCAAAGGCTATTCTACTTCCCTGCCTTCCTATCTTAACTATACAGGATTACAGTCCTGGGTGAACTCCATCCATCACGATGGACCCTCAGTCAGGCAAGGAGGATGACCAGGCTGGCTGCCTGCATCCTGGGATGGGCAGAAGGGACCAGTGCTTAGACACAAACCCTATGGCTCTAGCTATGCAAAGACCTCTGGCATCTCTGCCTGTCTGCTGCAGCTCCACGACTTGGAGCTGGCACTTGTAGCATGTGTATTATTCTGTAAATAACTGCTCTGTATCTTAGTGGCTGAGATAGCAGCCCAGAGTTATGGCTACACAGTGCCTAACTCAGACAGCTGCAGCAGCAGCTCCTCTGTCCTCAGAGAAGTGCCTGCCTCTGAATCCAAGAAGGGCAGAATCGGGGATGGGAATAGGCAGGTTTTCTGTAAGTAGCTTTGGCTGCAGGTCATGATATTTGCTGTGCCAGCACAGAGGATGGGAGGCCTTCACATTCTTCCGTCTTTGCCTGGGCTGTATCAGCTTGGCAGGGGAGTAGGTCAAAGTTATTGCAGTCAAAAGCCTGTGTCTCAGCTGGTTCAATCCCAGTTTTGCATGGGTCCAAGGAACGACCTGAATGCAAACATATGGCAGATGCAAAATTGCACACTGCATCTGCAGAATTGCATATGGCAGATGCAAAATTGCATATGGCATATACAGAATTACATATGGCACATGCACATTTTAATTCCTGTGCATTAGGGCACTGAGGAACGTGTAACATTGCAAGTCTCTCTGGCTTTCTGGGGACCTGAATTTCAGAGCTGTCCAATTCCCAGAGCTCGCATACATGTGCATTATGTGCATCACATGTTTGAACAGTGATTGAGCCCTGCGCCTCTCTTCCATTGCATGCAGTTATCCCAGGGACGTGGTCCATTGCCAGTGAGAAAGGCGATCTGCCCAGATGTGCAAGGGGAAAGTAACATGAGGTAGTGCCTTGTGACCTGCCTTGCAGCCCCAGGTCACTGCAAGTAATCTGCTGAGCAGTAGCGGTCCCTAAACTGGAGTCTGAGGACGTGCCTGAACCACAAGCGGGAAGAGGCTGGAGCTGGTGGCTTGGTACGATGTACAGACCCCCTTGAGTTGGTTCAGGTGTGCATCACCCCAGACGTGATAGAGGTCCAGAGATTGGGAGCCTTTCTGCAATGCCCTCAATAGTGATGGATGAAAACAGAACAAACCTGGCGTTCATCAGCCTGCTTACAAGAGGGCAAGTGGTCACATCACTAATTCTCCCACCCCGTTGGCTTTGGCATTGGTTGGCCTGTGTTGGTAAAGAGACCGTGTGATGACAGCTCCTGGCCTTGTCCCTCGTCTGAGTTTTGACTTGGTAGCCTTGAGCTGGTGTCTATGACTCTGGGTCCGTCTCTGACCTAAGAACTGGCTTTTCTGTGCACATGCCTGCCTGGCCCTTTGGGCGCTCAGCACATGTACATCTGTGATTTCATGGCCAGTCTAGCTCAGGTGCATCTCCTACTGCAGTGAAGATGTGTAAATGAGGGTAGGACGGACCTCAGGAGGTCACATCCAGTCCAACCCCCTGCTCCAAGCAGGACCAGCCCCAACTACATCATCCCAGCCAAGGCTTTGTCTGCCTGGGTCTTCAAAACCTCCAAGGATGGAGACTGCACCACTTCTCTGGGGAGCCTGCTTCAGTGCTTCACCACCCTCCTAGTGACAAAGTTTGTCTTAATATCTAACTTAAACTTGCCCTGCTGCAACTTAGACATAGTTGGTCCAATAAAAGAGCTCAAACTAAGAAATCCTTGCCTCTCGCATAATTTCTGCACCATCATGGCTACAACATCACTTTTAATCCTCCAGGCATCCTTTTTAATTGGCTCAAAATAAAACCTCAAACACATCCCAAGTTCTAAGGTTATTGTTGGTTGAGTCACTTCATTGTTATAGATCTGGAACAAGTGCAGATTTCTAAAGCCTGGATGTATAGGGCACCGTCTCTGCTAGGTGCTTGGTTAAAGGGCAAGACTCCCAGCTGGAGAAAAATGCACTCTGAGCCATTGATTTTACAGGAGATTTACCCTTTTAAACCACCAATGGACTTAACCCGTAATCGCGACCTGTGCCATGATCTCACTTAAACATCCCAAAGCTGCCTGAATCCTCTACAACCTTCTTTGCTCTCCCATTACAAATGGATAAATCCACCCATTAAAAATGAATACATCCGCCCAATAAAAATGAGTAAAGCCACCACAGCCCTTTGCTCTCCCATTAAAAATTCCTCTAGCATGTGGGGAATAACAAATGCAATGCCCTGTCTTGGACAATAAGAGCAAATAATGAGTGCCTCTCCTCCCAATTTTGTGTCGCAGTCCCAGTAACAAGTGCAAGGGATGAAGTCACCCTACAAGATCATTTCAGAATCACTATTTGACCTGCCCAGGGAGGAAATGGGAATTTCCCTTCAAAATGAAGCGACCCCTCTTTCCTGCCCCCCTCCGTGCAAATAAATTAATAAATAGACATTCTTTGTTATTTTTTCCTCTTTTTGTAATTGCAGATGCTAATTGCCACTGATTGAGCTAAGTTGCTAGCCTTCTCCCAGCGAAAAGTGGAGGGGAAGTAGAATGGGAATAATTTATGGTTGTCGTTAAGATAAGGTGAAAAACATCCAGCTGCAGGTCTGCACGGCTCTGTGCAGCTGCCTGGGGTGGCGGCGATACTGTCTTGATATGCGGTTAGCTTTCCTAAAATCAGCTGCAGCAGAAAGGTTTTAGGGTTGCAAGCCGTGTGCTGTTGAGCATCTCACGTATCCTAACTTTTGCTTACCCTGGGATAGCAAAAGCTGCCCAGACTGTGAAAAATGTGATTCGCCACTGAAATGCGCCTGGCCTAATTATCTCAAATCCGACACTTCCTGGCTCTGTTGCAACGTGATCCCCCAGAAGGGCAGTCGCAGACATGTATTCTCCCCTGTAGAGGAGGCCTGGAGAGAAAATCAATGCACTTGAGGATTTGCGCAGGGATTGATGCCCTAGTGCGATGAGGAAGCAGTCTTCACCCTCTGGCAATGCGAGTCCCTAGAAGAAATGGTTTCTTTTCGGCTCGGACCCATCACTAGGCAGGTTGATGTTGCTTGGGTGGGCTTGTGAGTGGCCCCTTGGAAGGCGGTTGCCATGTCAGGTAGGGGACATGATAAATGATCATTGCAAGCAGAGAGTTTATCTTAGTCTCGCCAGCATATTCTTACCCTCTGGATTGAAAGAGTTGACTTTGTTGGTGCGTTTAAGCTTATAAATTCCTTCAAGTCTGAATATTTCTTTTTTTTTTTCTTTTTTAAGCATGTAGACTAAATACAATTCATACATCTTGGAGCTGCCTGATGAGCTATTTCCCTGCATTGGGAAAATGGGGCCCTTTTGCTTGTTTATAGCCAGCCCCGTGCTTCGCCTGGCTGACTTTGCAGGGCCTTTCCTGCTGAGTTCGGTGACACAAGAGAGGAGGTAAGGAGGTCACTTCGCTCCTAGTTGTGTATGCTTAACCTGTATCGACTTTGACGAGAGCCACACATGTGCTCTCATGGGACAGCGCGGCTCTCGGAGGACAAATTCTACCCTTGCAGAAAGCAATGCAAGTCTGGAGGAAATCCACTAGTCAATAGAGGTCTTTCTGATATGTTGGGGTGTAACAGTGCAAGATGAGGTCCTGGATCAGCAACTGAGAAGGAAAAACTCCAGAAGCTTCACAGTTTTTGTTTCCTTTGGATAGCCAAGGTTTCCCACGATGTGTTCAAACCTCTGAATCCCTGAAAAATGGGGGTTGGACTAGATGACCTCCTGAGGTCCCTTTCAACCCTAATTTTCTATGATTCTCTGCCCCCCAATCTGACATGTATCAATAGCCCTTCCAATACCAGCCCATTTTGCCCTTTTTGATTTCCCTCTCCATCGAGAGAGCCTATGGCAGTTGATACCAGCTGAGCATCAACCCCTGGTTTTTGGTACTTCTTGATAGTCCAATGATCCTTGAGGTCCTTGGACTCCTTCCTTCGTCCAAGTCAGTGATTATTAGCCAGGGTGCTCAACCATCCTTTCAAGGAGGCTACAGGAGGCCATGCAATGTTAGCACCGTTACACATTCAGACATGATGCACAAGATAAACCCAGAGATTTCAATGAGGAGTCCAGAGCGTTCAAACCATTCTGAGTTCTTTGCAGCACCAGAACAGCTCTACTATTTTCTTGTGGTGAAAAAACAAGTGAAAAACTAAGAGCTGGCATTTTCTGAGAACTGCCTTGAGTCTATCCAGGTGTCTGGTACCAGAGGACTGGAAAAGGGCCAATGTGGTTCCCATTTTCAAGAAGGGGAGGAAGGAGGACCCGGGTAACTATAGGCCAGTCAGGCTCACTTTGGTCCTTGGGGAGACCTTCAAGAAAATTATCAAGGAGCGTATCTACGGGGACCCAGAGTGGGAGGTAATGCTCAGGGGCAACAACACGGGGTCACTGAGGGCGAGTCCTGCTTGACTAATCTTGTTTCCTTTTGCAACCAGGTCACGTAGTACTTGGATGTGGGCATTGAGGTGGATGTCCTCTTCCTGGACTATAAGAAGGCCTTTGACACTGTTTCTTATCCCATTCTCATAAAAAAAAACCTAGGCAACTGTGGCATTGATGCCTACACAGTCAGATGATGGGTGGCAAATTGGCCGGAGGGCCGCACCCAGAGAGCGGTGGTGGATGGGTCGTTTTTGACCTGGAGGGATGTGGGCAGTGGGGTCCCCCAGGGCTCGGTCCTTGGGCCCGCACTGTTCAACATCTTCATCAGTGATCTGGAAGTGGGTGTGCAATGCACACTGTCCAAATTCGCTGATGACACCAAGTTGTGGGGCAAGGTGGGCATGCTGGAGGGGAGGGTCCGAATCCAGCTACATCTGGACAGGTTACAGGGGTGGGCGGATGAGAATAGGATGGAGTTCAACACAGACAAGTGCAAGGTGCTGCATCTAGGGAGAAGGAGCCAGCAACACACCGATAGGCTGGGAATCATCCTTGTCAACATGGTGGCAGAAAGGGATCTTGGAGTCATTGTTGACTCCAGGATGGACATGAGTCACCAATGCGAGGGCACAGTCAGGAAGGCCGACCACACCTTGTCGTGCATCCACAGGTGCATCTCGAGCAGGTCCAGGGGGGTGATCCTCCCCCTCTATGAGGCACTGGTCAGGCCGCAGCTGGAGGACTGCGTCCAGGTCTGGGCTCCCCACTTCAGGAGGGATGTGGACAGCATGGAGAGGGTCCAGAGGAGGCCACTCGCATGGTCAGGGGCAGCAGGGCAGGCCCTACGAGGAGAGGTGATGGGACCTGGACCTGTTCAGCCTCCACAAGAGAAGGCTGAGGGGGGATCTAGTGGCTGTCTATAAACTCACTGGGGGACCAGCGGGAATTGGGGGAGGCTCTGTTGCTCCAAGCACCACCTGGGATAACAAGGAATAATGGCCACAAAGTGATTGAGAGCAGGTTCAGGCTTGATATCAGGAGACATTATTTTATGACCAGGCTCTGGAACAGGCTCCCGAAGGAGGCGGTGCTCCCCTACCTTGGGGGTCTTCAAGAGGATGTTGGATAATATCTGGCTGGGGTGTTATGATCCCAGCACTCATTCCTGCCCAGGGCAGGGGATCTCCCAACCCTATAAACCATGAAAATATGAAACTATCCAGGGGTAACTCAAGTCGAAAAGTAGAGTAGATGGACAGACTGACAGAGAATCACAATGTCTTGCTCTCCTACGAAACCCCCCTTTACTGCACAAACTAAGAATAACAAAAAAAGCCCCAAAACACAACATGCAAAGCTTGTTCTCAGCTGTAAGTTAAATATATCACACATCTCTATACATTCCCACACAGATAAAAGGAAGTGTGAGTTTCTGTTGGACGGGAACCACATTCCTCTTGAGTTGCATTTTCTGCACAAAAGCCGATCTTTTTGTGTTTGATTTACTGTTGTCTACGCTATCTCTAGCAAATTGAGATGTTTTATTATCAGCATTATTTTCATTGTCATTATTTAATAGCAACCTTCAAGTCCTTGCAGGGGGGCTGCAAAGAGGATGGAGCTGGGCTGGTGTCAGTGGGGGCTGATGGCAGGACAAGGGGCAATGGGCTCAAGCTGCAGCCAGGGAAGTTGAGGTTGGATATTAGGAAAAACTTTCTCACTAGAAGGGTAGTAAAACACTGGATCAGGTTACCCAGAGAGGTGGTGGGATCTCCATCCTTGGAGGTTTTAAAGACCTGGGTAGACAAAGCCTTGGCTGGGATGATGTAGTTGGGGCTGGTTCTGCTGTCAGCAGGGGGTTGGACAGGTTGTGATCTCCTGATGTCCCTTCACACCCTCATTTTCTATGATTCCATAATGCTGATTATCTTCATCATGAGTTGCTAAGTGGCATGTTAAAAATCACAGGATTGTATGGTGGGGAGGAACTTTGAGTGTCATCTAGTCAACTTCCTGTATAAAAGCAGGATGTGCTAAGATTAAAGTACTAGGAGTTATTCTCTACAACTGCAATCCACTAGCCAGGTATATCTTTATCACTTCTGGTGGACCCTCTAAAGAAGTTTAGAAAGATACTAAGCTAACAGATGAAGTTATTAGTTCGGATGACAGGGACTTATGCCTAGAGTCCATTTCCCACAGACGATGGTATCACTATACAGAAATGAAAGGACTCTTTCCATTCTTACCTTATATCTTGAAGCCATGAACAAATCCACTTTAAAAAAAAAAAGTGGTGGGCCTAGTTCTCATGATAGAGATTTTTGGATGTCATTGGTACCCAGTGGCAATCAAACACAGGCATCCTCTTTTCAAACACTTACTGTGATTTCTACTATTTGCATACTTTGAAAATATCACTGCTGAGCAGATGCAGGCAAAACTGAAACAAGTGAAGCACCATCAAGCCACAGTTCAATGAAAAGCAAAAAAAGTTAGGCAAGCAAGATTAGCCTTACCCTGAAGCTCCAAATTCACTGAATGCAAGGACCAAACTATGTCTGGTCAATGTATCTGGTCCTTAATAGATAATGTGAGGTAAAGTGCAATGTTCTCCACTAAGAAGAGTACGAATAGAGATATTCGTTGGCTTTACTGCCCTTCCAAGCCTCATGACACTGGATAGCTTTAGCTGAGGCTCCTTTGTACCTATCTTTTGATAAATCTCATTCAAAAAGAATGGGACCAGGGCCACAGTCAGCAGTGGAAGATGGACTAGGGCATCTTTAAAACAACACCACAATCCACCATGCACATAAGAATTAATTTGATCCGCTGGGCCATTCAGAGTTGTATCCAGTGTGAGGACAACACCTTTTTTACTCCCATTTTCCTTATGCCAGGTGGAAGATTTAGCAAATTAGATTCTTAGATGTGGCCTTGCAGACAACCAAACAATTATTTTAGCCTCTGTAATTGAAGACTCGATTTGGCTTTCGATCAATATAGTTTTTCCTAAGGTCTCTTCCAGGTCAGACACTAATCACTCACGTATGTGTGGCATGACTGTTTCCTCTCTGAGCTGGACTTGAATCATCTCATTTGACACAGCCCCAGTGTGGCATCTAGTAATACCTTCCAGTAAAGTAGCAGACCTAGGCAAGTCACCCGTTTGCTATTCACATTGGCAGCCTCTGCATCTTTTTTCCACTGAATTTGATTCATGGATGATAAAGTTCTCGTAGGATGAAATGACTCTTTCCAGGAAAATGAAATGTATTCAGTTCCCACACAGACCTCCTTGTTAAGATGGCACAAAAGTTCCAGGAACATGGCGTAGAATAAGATAATCATCATAAAATCATAGAAAATGAGGCTGGAAGGGACCTCAGGAGGTCACATCTGTTCAACCCCTGCTCGAAGCAGGACCAGCCCCAGCTACACCATCCCAGCCAGGGCTTGGTGCAGGGGATTGTTCCCTCCTAAGTGCAGGACTTTGCACCTGTCCTTGTTGAACCTCATGAGATGTCAAGTGCTCATATCACCAATCCCCTATCTTGCCTTATATCCAGTATCCAGGAGACTGAGTATATATTCCTGCCTTCAACTGAGTGTCCATAGTAATATTTGGCAGGGAAGTTTGGGAAGAGCGGAGAGTCTGGAAGCCCCTACAGGCTGGGTCAAGGAGAGAAGTGCGGGAGGGGGCTTTAGCTAGTATGACACAAGAGTGTTGAGGTGAGTGAGAGTGAGGAAATCGGGTTATTATAGGAGGGTCTAGGTATAGTACTATGCAATGGATTATGCAAGAGGGCAGACTAGATCATTTTTTGTTTTTTCTTGAGCTAACAAGTCATAAATGAGCTGTGGAGAGACAGGGAAGGTTGTTGTCCCAAACAGAACAGGCCTACGATGTCATGGGGGAGCCGCCAAGACGATACGGTCTGTATTTCCCAATGTCCAGTTTCACCCCTGCATATTTATCACAGCCACTTCAGACGTTGTTCAAGCAATCTGTGCCGATAGATTCTTTTATCCTTCATCATCGATACTATTTTGGATACTTATATTACTGCCATGCCTAGAGGTTAGCCTCAAACAGGAGACGACTACCATTGAGTTGGGTGTTGTACTGATGCACAGGAAGACCTGATTTGTGCCTCAAAAAGCTTTCAGTCAATGACTAGATTCTGACACACTTATATTGAAAAGCACCTTTGTGTATGAAATCATGGGGAGACCAGGTTCTCTGGGTAGATGTGATATCTTTTATTACACCAACTAAATAATTGGGGGAAAATATGTTCTTTGCAAGCCTTGGGGCACAAACAACCAGGTCAACTCAGAGTTGACCTAAGTGGCTGAATCCTTCTAGACATCATGGGAACCATAGTGCTCCCTTGATACCTTGGTGGGTTTGCAGGGGTTAATGAATACCTGCCAGGTGCTCCTTTATTTTAGCAATGGGAGCTGTAGAAACAGGTAGGTTGCTAACCCTTTAGGGTCTGTGCAGGTGAAATCTCAGCTATTCAAGACTCACCTGGAAACTGATGGACGGATGAGCTTAGGTTGTCATGTGCTCAGAACTGGGAGGCAACCTACACTCTGAGTTTCCTTCCTTTTGTCCCTTAGAGGCTATCCACTGTTCACTCCTGCCTTTCCAGAGCAGTTACCAGACGTTCATGCAAAACCCAGATGTGGAAAGGTCTGGCTGCCTAGTTCTCTCCTTTGCTGGCGTGGTGGCACATGTACCCATGTTACCCCATGCCAAACACCTCCTCCATGTTGGAGGCACGGTAACATTGCCAAACAGTTATGCTGGTCCTTAAGCAGCCCAGATATTAAAAGCCATTTTTTTTCTTTGGACGTGATCTCCATCCTAGGAGATCACTGATTGCCAGTGGGGGAAACGCTTCTTGCTTAAGCTCCTGGCAGCAGAGACAGGTGAAGAGCCATTTTGCTTTCATGTGCCAGGCTGAGAATAGAAGGCCTGGGCCGCATCCAAATCCCAGGGAAGTCAATGACTCCTTTATGGGATTTGGATCAGCTCATTGTCCACTGAAACCTTGTTTTTTGTTCTCTTCTTGGCAGGAAGGAAGATATCCTTGTGATCTGGGCTTTATTACTTCATGTTTCAGGCAAAGATAGAAACTGGATCTCCTTTTCTTTCATTCCAGCTCAAGTCATTTCATTCTGTTCTGCCTTCCTAAAGTCCCTCCTGAAGTTTCAGCGAGTTGCTTTCAACCCAGATTGTAGGGCAGCGGGGCTGTCGGCTGTGAAACGGCTCTTATGTTGCATCCCAGACCTGGCTGGGACACACACACACACCTTCCCCCATGCTTTTAGTGTTATTTTAGGATAGAAGACTTGCTATAGCCTCCCCTGTTCTATAGCGTTTTGCAACAGTGATGCCTACAAACATTACAGAACGGTTATGTAGTATTTGCATGACATTGCTGTAGGTACTTTGTAAGGGATAAATGTCAGTTGTTCTCCAGCCAGCTACCCCAGTGTTTAGCAGTGGGTATAACCATATTTTCTTTGAAGCCAATGAGAAATGGCATCAACTGAGGATTTAACAGAGCATTTTGAATCATGGCCACGGCCTCTCATTGGCAAAACTCACTGTTGCTTGTTCTTAGTGTTAGAGAAGTGATATAAAATCGGGGACTTGTGGAATTGAGGCATTTGGAAGTTCTCTATTGCAATCATCTTCTGTCTGAAAAATGCATTCAATGAACAAACACTTACAAAAAGTGCAATAGTTATGACAACATTTTGTTTAAAAAAACTTGCCAAAAGCATTTAAAAATGTCAGATCACCCTCTTTTGATATGCTAGGGAATGGAACGCTTCTCATTTTTTTAAGGACTACATGTTGCAAAATTTGGGGGTATTTTAAACATGACATAAATATTGAAATGTTTTGTTCTCATTTAGAGCAGTTAAGGAAACAAAAATGGTTTGAGTGATGTGAAACAAGAGGGAGGGGGCGTTATTTTTAATTTTTTTTTTTCTGGAAAAAGTTTTGCTTTTCATCCTGATTTGAGGTTTTTTAAATTTCTAATTCATCAGAAAGTCTACTTTCCAAAAGTGCTGCTAAAGTACAAGACCCAGGCTTTATGACTAATAAAGAACTAGGCTGTACAACTGAGACTCACATCCTTTGGAGATTGAGCAGATATGGCAGTCTTGTTTCTGGGATCTACCTAAAATGCTTAACTGAGCTGCAACACCTGTTGGGCTGAGCACAATCCAAACCCATACTTGGGTGCATCTACACATGTGTTTTAATATGCATTAGCCTATTTTAATGCGCATTAAAGCATCACTAAAAACATGGGGCATGTCTACACATGCAATTAAGCATGCCTAAATTGAATGTGGTTTAGCTCAATGTACATTAAGTGTGTTTAGCAGGTGTCTACACACATAAGCATTAAAGTGTATTAACTCTGTGTGTGGACTGGCTTGGGACTAAAGTTAGTCACGAGTCAGCCCACACACACAGAGTTAATGTGCTTTAATGCATCTACACATTCGTTAATGCACTTTAACTATTCATGCCTGAATTTGATATCTGCATTTGCAGGTAGCAAATTTAGACACAAATAGCCTAAATTTGCCATTTTTAATGCAAATGTATAGATGCATGCATATAATGCATGTATATAATGTACATTTTTAATGCGCATGTACAGGTGAATGCATGCACTTTAGTTAATGTGCATTAAAATAAGCAAATGTGCATTAGAGTGCCATTAAACACCATGTTCTTTAGTTAATGCAGATGAGCTAATGAGCATTTTCCTAGTACTTCACAAGGGAGGTACTAAATTTAATGCGCATTAACTAAAGCACATTAGTGCACGTGTAGATGTGCTCACTGACACATTTCTTGTTGCAAATTGCTTACAGTAGAACTTAATGAGACACAAGATGAGAGAAGAAACAAGGGAAGTCAAAGAGTAGGTCAGTGGCAGGGCCAAATGATAACTGTGGGACTCCCGACTTCTGTTGGAGCACACGCAGCGAAACTAAATACTTAAGGAGATTAGCCTATGTTTCAGAATGGGGAAAGTAGTGTCTTCTGGCTAAAGCACAGAAGAAGGTACCTAGGATCTAATTTCTTTGCCTATTCTGTAAAAGTGGAGACTTTCAAATGGAGTTGGGAGGAGAAATCCCTTTGAATTATTTTGTGGATAACATAGGCTTCCCTTACCAAAGTGCTATGAGGCTGCCTAGCAATTTATATCAGTAGAGTGGTCTAAAGAGGGCCTTTAGAGAAGGGTTAGGTTCTAGTTCATCCAGGTCCTTTGCACACAAGGCCCTCACAGATGCTTATCGATACTTGAGCAGTGTTTTGAGATTCTCTGTTGGTGTGTATTACTGAAGGGGGATTATTGCTATCTCACTGACTTGTTTTTGCCTGATGCAGAACCAAATAGCTTGGTTTTCCTTTTCATTAGACTGTGTGTGTGTGTGTGTGTGTGTGTGTGTGTGTGTGTGTGTGTGTATGCGTGCGTGCATGCTTTTAAATCAAAACACATGCACTCGAAAGGAAAGTTGCTTCATGAGCATCTGCATTTTAGATCTTAATTCTGGCTGATATGTTCAGAAGTGGGCCCCCACAAAGCTGGATGCCTCTCTCCACGAGCAGCCTCCTCAGCACATCCCTGGGTACCACATCTTTGAAAATCAGCCCTTTCGGGGCCAAATGACGGACTCAAGGACCTGATTGAAGCCGGCAATTTGAAACCCTTCAGGATTCCTTCCAATGCTGCATGTTTCTAAAAGCCTGAGCATGGAGATATATATATATATATGTGTGTGTGTGTGTGTGTGTGTGTGTGTGTGTATTTTTATTTATTTATTTATTTTTTAACTACTTCTCTCCCTGCCCTGTCAGGCTTGTGAGAGATTTTAACAGGCACCCAGGAAAGCAAGGCAAGGTGCTGATTTACAGAGGCTTATTCCCTGTTTCTCCATCCTTTGTTTAACCAGGAGATTTGTCAACAATTATTTCATAGGTAAAGATGTCCATCCAGACTCTACTGAAAATTATTATTTATTTTTAATCAAGCCCATTCACTCCCCAGCCTGCTCCCTTGGCAGCCTCTGCCTTGCGCTGTCAACTGGAACATCTGAGTTTGGGAACAAACTCAAATTCCCAGGACCTGGACTGGCAGAGGCTAAGTGCGTTGCAGAGACGCTGCGTTTGAGCTCCCGGAGGAGGGGAAATGCCTGCAAGACTCTTCGGGATGGGGAGATTCATGGGGTCTCGTTAGCGTCGGCTCCCTGAGGAGTCATTTGTCTGCCTTCCCAGTTGGGGGGGATGGCGTGAGAGGACGGTGCCATGGGGGGGATGCGTTTTATTCCGGGCAGTGGAGATCAGGCTGGAGATGCTGGGAGTTTTGTGCCAGAGGATGGGAGAAAAAGCAAAAGCAAAGGAGGGAGACCAGCAGCCAAATAAGGGTTTTCAATTTAACCCTTTAAGGGCCTTTTGTATTGGAAACCCCCCCGCCTTGCTCTCCATCAGGATGCATGCGTGTGAAGCAGGGAGTGACCCTTTTCAAGACCATTCCCTCCCTGAGTTTCCCTAGCCAAGGCATGTGAGGATCAACCTGTTGAAACCATGCGTCGCATGATGCTGCTAGCTTTTCAGGCTCACCAGGTCATGAAAATCAGTTGACTAAGAAGTCAACAGACAAAAAGAAATTTGAATCACCTCAAGTGCACGCAAAGCTGTGCAATTCAAGTCACCCAGGTTTGCAACGTCTGGGTTCTTGAAATCTTGGGGGGGATTCTTCTCATGATTTCAGGCAATAATACAGGCTGGGGCATGACTAGCTAGGCTAGTAACCTGGGGGTTACACTGGATCATGGGCTGATGATGAGCCAAGAGTGTGTCCTTTTTGCAAGAGGCCTGCATCCTGGGCCATATTAATAGGAGAGTCATTTGCAGACCAAAAGAACTAATTATCTTGCTTTAATTAGCACTGGTGATGCCTCACCTGGAGTCTTGTTTCCAGTTTTGGTCACCTCACTATAAGAAAGGTGTGGATGGATTGGGAAGAATCACAGAAAATGAGGGTTGGAAGGGAATTTGGGAGTTCACATCTAGTCCAAACCCCTGCTCCCAGCAGGATCACCCCCAACTACATCATCCCAGACAAGACTTTGTCTACCCAGGTCTTCAAAACCTCCAAGGATGCGGACTCCACCACCTCTCTGGGTAATCTCTTCAATGCTTCACCACCCTCCTAGTGAGTTATTTTTTTCCTAATATCCCACCTCAACTTCCCTTGCTGCAGCTTGAGCCCGTTGCTCCTTGTCCTGCCATCTGCTCCCACTGAGACCAGCCCAGCTCCATCCTCTTTGCAGCCCCCCTGCAGGGAGGTGACGGCTGCTATTCAATCCCCCTCGGTCTTCTCTTCTGCAGACTCAATCAGCCCATTTCCCTCAGCCTCTCCTCACCAGTCCTGTCCCCCAGCCCCCAACCATTTTCATTGCCCTCCGCTGGACTCTCTCCAATGTGTCCACATCCCTTCTGTAGTGGGGGCCCACAGCTGGACACAGCACTCCAGATGTGGCCCCCCCAGTGCTGAATAGAGGGGAAGGATCGCTGCCATCGAACTGCCGGCAACGCTCCTACCGACGCAGCCACACTCCTACCGATGCAAGAGAAGTCCAGAGGAGAGTGACAGAAATGATCAGGGCCCTGAATGCAAGACTTACGAGGAAATGCTGAAAGAACGAAGATGGTAGTCACAGAAGAGCAGACCAAGGGGCTATTTGATAATTGTCTTCAACTGCCCGAAGGGGGTTATAAAGAGGATGGAGATGGACTATTTTGTGTGGCTGCCTGGGGCAGGAGCGAGAGCCAAGGTGTCCAAACGCAGCCAGGGAAATTCGGGTTGGAGATTAGGAAGGACTTTTCCACGGTGAGCGTGGAGGCTGCGCAGAGCAGCGGTGGCATCTCCATCTCTACATTTCTAAAAGCACGCTAGCCCCTTGGAGGGGTGGTTGAATCAGAGGTGGAGCCGGGGGCTGGCCTAGGTGACCTCCAGACATCCCTTCCCATCCTGCTCTTCTCCGCTTGTGCGATTGATCCTTGGTTTCCACACGAGAGGCTTCGCGAAAAGAGCAGCCTACTTCTTTTTCTCTCTTCCTACCTCACTGAGTTCATTCACAATTTGTGAACAAGCAGAGAAGGCAGACACGGTTTTGCAACACCGATCCAAAATGTCCCCTCCCGCCGTGGGGGACCCCAGGTAGCAAAGACGTGTGGACACCAATCCCCAACGGCCCGGGGCCATATTCCTCAGCGTCCCACATCCCCCCCCCGTCTGGGGGAAATCTCTGGCACGAGGCCCCGGTTCGAGTTAACGTTAGACCCATGAATTGTAGCTTGGTGTAACCCACACATCTTCCTTTCTGATGCTCATTTTGTTTCCTCTCCCGTCTTCTGAAATGTCAAACCCGACGGGCTGCGGCATTGCTTTGGGACTGCCAGTTCCAAGAAAGGGTTTGGATGCCATTTCTTTCCATCTCAGACGGCTGCGGTGCCAAGGTCACTCTAGTCTCTCTTTGCTCTTGTATTTGGATGGGCAGACAGAGTCCTGACCAGGGCAAAGGGAAGGGAAAACAAACCCAGCAGCCTTGGCCTTGGGTACGAGCTCTTAAAGAGCGAAGCCAGGTGGAAGCCAAATGCTTCCCGTCCTGTTATGAGCACTCCTGCAGCTCTCAAGGCTTCTGCAGAGATCTGGTGTCTCTCTCTGTTTTTGTATTCACAACCCACAATTACAGCCCCTGACCTCAGGCCATGGACGAGAAGCTGAGCCAGGGGAGAGATCTTGCCTGAAATTCGGTAACGCTGAGGTCAGTGGCGCGCTTCCTAACCCGAGCGTCTCAAAACGTTTCGGCTGTTGGGTAGCAAGGCACAGAACGTGAGCCCGATTTCTATGAAGGAAATGCTTTAATAGAGGGCAAGTGGCTAGCCAAAGCACAAGGAGATGGGCCAGATCCTTTGCTCGGCTAGTACCACTGATTGCAGTGGAGTTACACTAAGGGATGTCCTTGGCCCTGTGCTATGAAAACATCACCGCTAATGCTAACACTTTGCAGAATCCCATCTGCTTCGGCCTAGTAATTACTGGCTGGTATTTCCTAGCAAAAGTCATTTGGACTTTTTTTTTTAAAGAAAAACCACTGCCTGTTTGAGGGAGAAGCTTGGGTTTAACAGATTAAACGTTTTCTTTCCTGCAAGAAAAAAACAAAGGCGTTTACACTTTTCTTTTCAATTAGTGCTTTTATTAAAATATAATGCAACAAGCTTTTATCTTTATTTCAGTGCTTTTTAGCAGGGGATGTTGCTTTATCTGCTGGCATGAAGCATTCCTTTTTCAGAGGCTGATTCAATGTCTTGCTTCCTCCATCGTGTAAATCCATGGTAATGGGTTTAAACTTAAAAGCTCCCGGTTAAATCCTCAGCTATAAACACATTGAGTGCGTTGGTTAGGGTTGCCATATTTCCAGTTCCAAAAAAAGAGGACAGCTGTTGGGGGGGCACACCTCACTCCCAACTCACAGCCCCTGGCCCTCCCAGTGCTCCTCACTCCTGACCCATAGCTCCCACCTCCCCAACCTTGCTGCTGGTGCCCCTCACTCCCAACCCCTGAGCAATGCAAGGTCCGAATGAGAGAGAGGACAATGAGGGCATTCGGATAAAAGTCAAACCAGGGCTGGTAACATCACTGAAGCGCAGTCGTAGCCACATAAAGCAATGGTGAACTTGCCCTGTTTCGCGGATTTGCTTGTATCCGATCGTGTCCTGTGTTATACATTCGACCAGACCAGACTCGTCTCCTTTCCGTAATAATAATGCACGAGGTCAGGAATTCAGTGTGCCGCCGATCTCCTGTTCAAGGCACAGTCCTGTGGACTCAGGGAGGGCTTTTCCTGAAGAAGGACTGAGAGCCAAATGCATTTCTCAGCCACTTTCAAGCCATCCCATGAATGCCAAAGAACAAAATACCCAGGGCTCTTCTGAGGCTGGCTCTCCTGGCAGACAGCAGATGTCTGGACTGGGAATGGGAATAGAAGTGAGTGAATACTTTTTGCTGAATAGATTGTATGTGGAAATCTGCAGCTCTGGAGTGGGAGGCTATTTCCTAATGGATTTGATGAATGGTTTCAGCTGAATATGTTTTCACCTGGAATTAGGTTAAAAAAGTGGCCAAGGGAAGTGTTGGACTGGAAGCCCAGACCCATTTCAGCCGCCCAGGGGTAGGGCACTCCTGTTGGATGTTGGAGTCCTAAGTTCAATTATTTCTTAGCCCACGAGGACTGAACTCACACCTAATTACAAGGCAATCAGCTGCTCTGGGCAGGATTGCTCTCCATCTCTGTGGCCAATACTATTTCATTTTGCACGTAGCCTATGGATTGTGAGAAACCATGGCCTCATTCTCTCCGCCCTCCTCTTTCACTACTTCAGGCCAATTGCTGAACCTAGCTTTTGTTTAATTTGCTATTTATTACAAGTGTCTGACTATGAAACAGCTAATTTCAGGTGCATGAAATAGTCCTTTGGACCTGAGACGATTATTTTGATGTTGCTGGTCTTCCATCAAGCTAGGAAAAAATAACACAAAGCAAAATACAACGCACCTCAGGTCAGTCCTAACCCTAACCTTAACCCTAACCCCAACCCTAACCCTAACCCCAAGCATAACCATAAACCTAACTCTTACCCCACCCTACCCCTAACCCCAAGCATAACCGTAATCCTAACTCTAACCTGAATCCTACCCCTAACCCCAAGCATAACCGTAACCCTAACTCTTACCCCACCCTACCCCTAACCCCAACCATAACCATAACTCTAACTCTTACCCTACCCCTACCCCTACCCCAAGCATAACCCTAATCCTAACCAAATTTTTCCCCTCCTAATTTTTCAGAGCAGATGCTGAAAGGGAGAGAAAAAATTATTCATTGGGATTTGACTCCACTGAGTGACTGAGGGTTAAAACAGCTGTACTTCCAGTAGTGTTTGGTCCTGTATGCCCGTCACCGCAAAGGTTTCAGGGTTTATTCCTACTCCCTTTGGCAGGAAAGTTAATTCTCCTGAGGAGAAGGTAGACAGGTAATAAATAAGCCTGTTTGGAAATCAGATTCTTGATCCTAAGGATCTCGGTGCTAAACACATGGGGCTGGATTTGCCATCTGCAGTAAATCACAACTGCACTGAAATTGTTGAGCTCTGTTGATTTTTGCTAGCTGAGCTTCTGGCACTAAATATTTCACATAAAGAAACTCCTGGGGAGGGTAAAGTCTCCCATCCTAGGAGGATACGCCCTCACCTGCAGTCACATGACTCTTCTTCATGAGCACTGTGGCCCAGTTGGCTCCCCGCTTCCCGATTCCTACTGGCTCTTGCCACCCAGGACTTGCAGGCTCCTGCTCAGCCTAGCCTATCCCTCAAATTCCCAGGACCAATGACTAAGACTCCTGATTTGCCTCTTGGCTAATATTTAGCCTGGATATCCTGCCTCTGGCTTCATTGCTTGCCTGATACTTGGCCTTGGCTGTGAAGAGGAAAGCTTGCTCTCGTTGGTACCTCTCATGGGAGTGCTCATGCTCTGCTCGCCCTAGATGCTCCACTCCCTTCAGCAGGCAGGATAGGCTCCCTTACACTTGAGAGACCACTTCAAGCAGCAAAATCCCAGCCCATACCTAGATCTGGTCACTCTACATTCAAGGGCCATAAGACTGGAGCGTTTGCTTTGGTTCAGCATCAGATACCGTTTGCAAAAGGATTGGAAGCCTTCAAGGTTGCGATTGGTCCTTAGAGGAATCATTGCCTGTGTCTTACCCCCGACTAGCAGCTGGAGGAGTCCCTGAGAGGTCCTGGAGGCATTCTGGCTGTGAAACACCTCTTCTTGGCATGGCCTGTGTGCCCTGCTTGGTTGTACAGTTTTAACTTCCAGGGGAGATGCACAATGTTGTGACAACTGTAGTATTCAAAGGGTTATGAGGATGCAAACTGGCTCAGTCCACAACCTGCCCTCTCCATCCCACCATGCTGTGGGGGTCACTCTCCAATGATATCATTCCTGTGGCTATAGGGTGGTTGCCTGCAGGAGGGTGGGAAATGCCCATTTGTACCAACCCCCTGAATAAGCTGTCGGGAGAGGCCAGCTGTCCCCAGAGTCCCCGGTGTATGCCATGCTAGGAAAAAACCTAGTGATGGGGGCTGAGTGCTCTCAATACCACGGGAGGCACCGTGGCTGTCTGAACAGCTGGGACCAGCTGAGATTATCTACTTCTAACAGAACAAACCCTTCCTTGGTCTGGGTCTCCTCTTGAATTAAAAACCACTCTTTTAAAATGATCTAGTCCCATGTATCCCTGCATGGAGGGACCCATAAATCTCTTCTAGGTAAATGCAGTGGAACCTGGGGGTTGGCGCAGCAAAAGCCATAGCACATCCCTTCCACTACTGCTGCCTGTAATGCATTGCTGTGATGGCATTGCATATTGGTAGAGAGGTAGTTAGCCATGGTAATCGGAAATAAAGTAGAAGGCCAGGTAGAGATGTACCTTATCGTTAACTGTAAGGTGCGTCTGTACGCAGCCTCCTACCTTATTTCAGGTGATTGCGGCTAACTACCTCTCCCAGCGCTGTGTTTTGTTCTTTACTAGTTCTGATCAAGCTGAATAGCAAGTATTTTGCAGGACAGCATTAAGCCATATGATCTACATCTGCCACCTATGTATTAGTGACTATTCTCATCACTGCAGCATACACGTGTGCGGTACGCGCGTGTATACATCCTTCCGAAACGGACATCAATCAGGCATTAAGGGGAGACTGGATGGTCACCTTGCTGAGGTCACCTGTCCCCAGTTGTCTTTCCTGCCTAGTGCAGGGGTCTGGACCTGATGATCTTGCCAGGTCCCTTCCAGCCCTCACAATCCATGAATCTATGTTAGGCTGTCACACAGCAGGAAGAGAATAAAAGCTGCCTGAGCAATCTGAATTTTGTGTGCTTCACCTTTGTGTGGTCTTTTAATACAGCTCAGTAAGAACATCATTAAAAATATTGAGGTTGTAAAGTTAAGCACTGCAAGACAAAATAAAAATAAAAAAAAGAAAGAAAGCTTTTCAAAGCCTGCCGCGGGGTCTCTGTAGGTGGTTGGAAGCTGATTGATCTGGACACCCGAACAAAGCTGGCTTTCCAGAAGCTTTTCGATGAGTTTTCTACTGGTGCTACTTATCTGGTCAGCTGCCAAGTTCGTTGAGGGCATATCTCCATTGCCTTCACAGGAGCAATTGGGTGAGTCATGCCAATTTATTTCTGCACGTACACATTTGGCTCATTCACCGATTTCATGTTGATTCGCTCCCTTTCTGTGTATATCTCTTGCTAATCTTCTAGCACATGACTTGGGGCTTAATCCTACATCCTTGAAATCCATGGGAGTTTTGCCATTGAACGGTGGGCACATCTACATGTGTATTAATGCGCTGTATTTATGGTGCATTAAGTTTAGTGCCTGTAATAACAGGTATATTAATAACAGGTACCTGTAATAACAGTATCACTGGCACACATTTTTTACATGATGTTAAGGCACAGTAGACTAATTCTACTGTACATTAGCATGGCTTTTGGCACAACATGCTAATGGGCAGTAAAATTAGTCTACTGCACTTCTAGCATTATGTGTAGACATGCCTGGTGTGGAGCAAGAAGGTCTTTTCTTGGCAGGAAACATTATATTTGACGTCAATTTTAGAAAACCCTTCTGGAGTTAACCACATCACCTAGACCAGGGGTGCTCAAACTATAGTACATGACCCTGGGGGTATGCAAGACCTCTCTGGGGGGTATGTGGGAGAAATTGTAATGGTGAATTTAATTTCCATTAGAATACATTTTGTGTTGGCAAGTCCTACAGAGGCTCTGGGTTCCAAAGTGGGTTCTGTTTCTGCAGTACAGAAAGGCACAAAGCAAAGATCCCATCACACTTCTCACCAAGTCAAGAGACCATCTTGACTAGCATTGCTGCTCAGGGAATGTGGGAGCCAAGCTCATGGTGACAGGCAAAAAGTGGGCTTGGGGTAAGGGCTTGGAGGCAGCAGGGCAAAACTTCCCATACAGTGCTCTGAACCTGCTTTTGATGTTGTAAACCATGAAGTGAGACTGCAAAGGGACAGGACAAAGACCAACTTAGCCCTTATTCAAAGTAAAAAAGAAAAGAAAAAAAAGGCTGAAAAAGGATCTCTTTATAATTACAATAAGATTAAGAGTAAAACATAAATGGTAAGCCTACATAACACAATGAATCCTGGAAGACTGTATTGGATTTCAGAGACTTGGAAGTTTGGGCCATTCCAGAGTTATTCTGGAAATTTTATTCTCAGTGGGTGCAGCTACATGTGTGCATTTACTGTGCAGTAACCAAAATTACTACACAGTATGAGTATGCATCTACATGTGCATGCCCATACTATGCAGTAAATATGGTGACTTCCACCAACTTGAGCACAAATTTGATACCTGTATCATGGAGGTAACAAATTTATGTCTGATTAGTTACTGTGCAGTACCTCATATATAAACACCTTACTGTGCAGTAACACTGTGTGTGTGGACTGAGTTGGGGCTAACCAAGTCAGTCCACACATAGTGTTAATGTACTTTAATGCCGGCATGTGTAGATGCTGGCCTATTCTTGCTTGCTGTGCAGTAACTTACTGTGCAATAAATTTAAACCAGCATAAATGCACGTGTAGACACTCCCATTGCTTATGAATTGCAATGACATTTTCAGTGCCTCAATAGGCCCCTAGATTGTCTATCATGACCTCTCTTGGGATCGTGACCCTCTGGCACAGAAACATTGTTTTAGCACATCAAAATTCCTTTTAGCTTTGGAAAATGGAAGAACAAATTGATGGATCACCAGGCTTCAAAGTCCCAAGTTTCAGTACAGCGCTCATTTTTCAGACACCTCTTCAGCCACTTCCATACAGGACCACGGCTTATGCTACATTAGACACTGTACTTCTAGAGTGTCTGAAATTCCAGATTAGACCTTTGTGCACGAACCATCCCAGGAAGGTTGTCTTTTTGGCTTGTTTTAGGGAGAGGGCCGATTTGCAACATCTGGATGAAAGTTCAGGTTTCAAACACCTGCAGGGTGCTGGGGTCTTGTTTCAGATCCATCTCTAGAATCAAATGTCCATTGGCAACTTTAGCTTTTGCACGTTTCCACTGTGTCAATGCAAGGCCTTTCTCCAGCTGTTTTTTTTTGTATGTTGGAAGCAGAGTGGAGTGTAATCTAGTGGTCTTAATGTCAAGTTAACAAAGATTTTTTTTTTGGTGAGGGATACAGGATACGTTTGCCTCTGAATGGAATGTTTTTCACGCTTCGCCATGAGGCCTTGAAGCAAAAGTATTTCAAATGCAGGGTAAATCTTGATTCCTTTTCATGCCCAGTTTAATTTATTCCATCAGTGCTGCCTACATCGGGACATAAATCTTCCTATTGTACAGTACAGACTGCCAGTGCAGACAGCCAGCATCAATTTGTAATTTCTAATGATCGAGCTGGCGCTGGAAAGGGCAGCCAGCCAAGAATTAGGAGCACTTCATCTTTTCCTCAGGTTTCATATAATAAAGTGAAATAATTGGGGTAATCAATTCAGAAGGAAAGCTGCACCTGTTTTGCTCACAGCAGTGTTCGAAGGGTTGGGCCTGCTGGGTAGAGGCTGTGAAATTCTGCTTGGTGAGATGGGTGGATTCAGACTAGCCATGGGAGAACCTCAGAGAGGTTCAGAAGTTCACGGTGGATATAAACACCCCAAAGTTGAGTTGTTTCTCTAAATGTATCCACAAGCCACCTCTTTCTCAAGATCTACAGAAGAACAAGGCCACCGGTGAAATTTCCGGTAATGCCTAATCCCGGTCAGTAGAGAGGTATCATGAGAAGAGCCTCATTTCAGTGTATATTTGTTTCTGGCCACAGCAACAACCATGAACCAGGCCCTCAAAGGGTGTAAAATCAGCGGAGTCCTATTGACATCAGTGGGGTGACTTCAGCTGAGTGACGGCTACAGATACCAACTGAGAATCCAGTCTCGCGAAGTTAGGATTT
>NW_017728949.1:53029456-53030625 GCF_001723895.1 Crocodylus porosus | reverse complement strand
TTAAAATATGAAGTTTACAGAAGTCTTTCTAATGCCCAAACCCTCTTTTTAGCTCCATATATGGTTTGGGCTCTGGTTGGTTCTTATCTTATCTTTACTGGACCATGAATCTCTATTCAACAGGCGGAAATGGTGGAAGCAGGTCAGACCCCATCATGGTCTGTGGGCTGGCAGCATGCTGAGAACGAGCATTTTACATGGCCCATGAAATGAAATGTTTTAAGTGCTATGTTGTGAGCAGAAATGGAGTCTGAGAGGGGAGAGGAGCTCATCCAGTTGTTCATACACTTTGGCTGAACAAGTTGAAGACCTCCCTCCCCACCCCGCGAGGAACTGTGGGCCTCTGATTTCTATGCTTACATCCTGCTGTAAGTCATGTCAGCCTGCCATTGAGAACAGGAGCCTTTGCCTTTCCAGAGCATCCATGAGGCATCACGAGGCAGCATTTGCTAAGGTTGGTTCCTGACTACCGTGCCCTTCAGAACTTAAACAGCTTGGGTATGTCCTCAGCCAGCCAGCCAATGCCTAGGTGGTGTGGAGCAGCTACTAGCAGAAGGCACCACTTGATGCTCTGCAAGTTTCCTTGTGTGCGTGTGCAATATGAGAGACACAGACCTTGTGAATACTGCACAGTAACTCCAGAGGATGTGTATACACGTACTAAGTCAACTTAAAAATAAGGTGACTGAACTAAGTTGACGTAAGTTTAGCCATATTGGAGCATACACAGATACAGCTCCACAACATGGTGGAAGCCATCTTGTGAGATAAGTCCACTTAACTAATACAACTCAAGATAATAGACCTGAGAGGTGCATTATCTTGCACTGCGTTTCAGTTGACTCTGCTCCACATACGTGTGTAAGCTCTGAAAGTTAATTTAATGTGAAAAAGTTAAGTTGGCTTAACTGTCAGAAAGTTAGTACATATGTACGTACTCTTTAGGTGCATCTACAAGAGCCAATTTAAGGTGCTTTAAGGGTGCAAGTCTACACATGAGTGCCCTTAATGCACCTGAAAAATGGCAATTTTAGGCTATTTGTGCTTAACCATAGAATTATAGAAATGAAGGGCGGGAAGGGACCTTGGAAGATCATCGAGTCCAGCCCTCCACCCAAAGGGCAGGAAGTCAGCTGGGGTCATAGGATCCCAGCAAGATAAGCATCCAA
>NW_017728949.1:53015358-53028575 GCF_001723895.1 Crocodylus porosus | reverse complement strand
AAACCCGTGCTGGCTATACCTCAGGATGTTGGCATCTGCCAGTCCATTAAGGTTGGCCTCTTTAATAAACTTTTCTAACACCTTCCCTGAGATAGAAGTCAGGCTGATAAGACTATAGTTAGCTGGATCCACTTTTCTCCCTTTCTTGAAGAAAGGCACCACATTGGCCTTCTTCCAGCTTTCGGGCACTTCACCAGAGCACCAGAAACTCTCAAAGATCTGTGTCAGGGGCTGGGCTATGATGCTCACCAGCTCCTTGAGTAACCTGGGGTGCAGATTGTCAGGGCCGGCTGACTTGAAGGTATCCAGCCTCTCAAGGTGTTCCTTCACGAGGTGCATTGATGGAGGGCAGGGGATCTCCTTCACCTGGACCTCTCAGTCCCATAGTTGGCATGGGCGTCCCATGGGACTGATGAAAGACTGATGCAAAATACCCATTTAATAGGTTGGCTTTTTCCTGGGCATCAGTTATCAGTTGTCACATCTGGTTCAGCAGGGGTCCAAAGTTGCGCTTGCTTTTTCTCTGGCTCCCCATGTATCTGAAAAAGGACTTTTTGTTGTCCTTGATGCTTGAAGCTAGTTGGAGTTCAGCTGCAGCCTTGGTTTTCCTGGTTTGCTCCCTGCAGGACCAGACTAGTGCAGAATATTCCCATCCTCCATCCTTTGTAGGCTTTTCTTTTTAGCCTCAGGAGGTGTGCTAGATCACTAGAGAGCCAGGGGGCTGCTGTGCCCTTTTGCTGCCTTTCCTCTAAGGTGGAATAGACTTAGCTTGTGCATTGAGGATCGCTCCCTTAAGGAGCAACCACTCTTCCTGGACTCCCCTCTTCCTGGGGTCGAGGTTGTTTATGTTGACTGACTTGGGACTAACTTTAGTCCCAAGTTGGCTCACACATTGCATTAATGCAGCTTAGTGTGTGTATGTGTAGACATGCATCTAAATTGCCTTAATGTGCATTTGGCAAATGCGCGTTAAGTTTAGGCGTGCGTAAAAGCACGTTTAGACATGCCCACTGTGATGAAAACAGGGACTAAACTTAGCCCTCTCAGGTCCCTTGCCCAATGCTTTTAACAACCAACCTGTCCTTTCTTTTATTTCAGCCCTTTGCTGCCTTCTCTGACCAATTTGTGCAGTGAAGGATGAATATGTGAATGATGAAATATAGTATGTATTCCAGGGAATTCTGCCCGTGGAATAAGTAGCATTGGTACATATCAAATACACCTGCATTAGAATGTAGGCATGCAGGGGGTAAACCTAGCTGTGCGGGCAATCTTGATTTGGTATGTTCCCTCCTGAAATTTTAATTTTACAGCCCATGGTGTTATTTTAAATATGTATCTATGAATATATATGCACATAAAATGGATACAAGTGTAATACATTAATTATATACATGATAATTTTAAAAAAAGCCAACAGAAATATAGACATTCCATCATGTCAACACATACTGACTCTTATCTCTACTTTTAGGTCCACAGCCCAGGCCCTACAACTTGAATTTAAGGAGCAACTGGGAGAAGCCGCAAGTTGTTAAACTTTATAGACTCACTATTGGAGAGGGATGTAACACAACTATTTACTGGACAGCAAGGAAATACAAGCAGCAGAGACCTTGGCTCATGTTCCTGTGTATGGCAGGAAGTGGGGGCTAGCAGTTACATGCAACGCAGACAACACATGGAGAGAGGAGATGCATTCTGAATAGCAATGCCAAAGAGAATTGCTATCCTAGAGATCTCAGCTCTATTCCCAGCTCTGCCAGAAGTTATATTGGCAACTTCTTTCTCACCTTATTTATAAAAAGGGAGAATGGATTTGTCTATCTACTAAGTACTACTGGGTATTGGCAGCAACCCAGGCTGGAGATTTTGGCTGGAGTGCACCAATGCTCCTGCCGGGACTTAAAACTGGAGGATCCTAGCCTAAAGGGTCTTGCCCCTCTGCTTACAGTCACACTAATTGCCACATTTGGGGTCAGAAAGGAATTTTACCCATGGTCAGATTGATATGGACTGTGGGGGTTTTGTCTTCCTCCATAGCAGGGGGTGTTGTCTTTACCTGGGATCTCTTGAGCATATATTAACAATGCTTTACAGAAGCAGGACATTGGCTGGCGTGGTTCCCCTGCTTTCCCTGAGGCAGCTTCAAGCGTCATGTCTTGTCTTGTGTCAGGGTTGACAGTAGTTTTATAAAGACTTTAGATAATGGATTGTATGGGATGGTTTGGGTAGGGCTGATCCTGCCTCAGGCAGGGGGTTGGACTGGATGACCTCTGGAGGTCCCTTCCTTCTCTAAGGTTTTACAGCAGTAATGGGAGATGATGCATCATAATAAAGGTCTGTGACATAGGCACCAACTTTTATTTGGGCTGGGGAGTAGGAGGTGGGGTTAAGATGATGGACATGTGAAAGGCTTTATGCATTTCAGGTGACATCCCTCTTCCTGAGGGGGGCCAGGGCTCTCAGGCCCCCACGTACCCGGCACCTCTGGGCTGTGATGTGCAGAGAATTCACACCAGCCAGTGGAAGAGCTAAGACTTTAACTCATAGTCTTTTTCTGGTTCCTAGCCTACAACACGTCCCTGTAAAGCAGAGAAAGGTGGGGGTCACGGTTATTTATCTGCTGCTACATTCCTTCCCGTCCAGGACCACTGGATCTGTGTCTCAGGAGCCCTATTAAACATATGCAAGTAACATTTTTCAGAGGCACATACCTGAGGTCTAGCCTCGTTGGATTTCAATCGGGATCAGTGAATTATAGCAAATTGGAAGGGACCACAAGAGGTTATTAGACCAACCTGATGCTTAAGGCAGGATCTTCCTTGTCTAAATGTTCTCATCCCAGTACGTGTCTAATTTGCTTTTAAAAAACTTCCAGTGACAGAGATTCAACAGCTGCTCTAGGTGATCCTTTCCAGTGCGGAGCCACACTTGTGAAAAGAAAGGCGTCCTTAATACCCAACTTAAATTTCCCTTATTTCCACTTAGGACAATTCTTTCTTGCTGTTTCCTGTAGATACCAAGAATAGCCCATCACTAACAGCTTTATAATAGCACTTCTTTATTTGAAGAGTGTCATCCAATCCTACTCCAGCAGTCATCTTTTCTTCCAGGTGAAGTAACCCCAGGTCATCTAACCTTTCCTTGTGTATTATATTTTCTATGTCTTTTGCTTGCCATTGGAGACTTTCCAATCTATTGCCTTTCTTGAATTAGGATGCCCCAAACTGGGCACGGTATGGCCAACAAGGCCTCAGTAGCACTGGACAGAGTGGAAGAAACACTTCCTGTGACTTGCACAAGACACTCCTGCTAATCATTATATTCATTCCAATACACTATTTTTTTTGCAACAATAGCATATTGATGACTCGGCAAAGGCACCTTACTGACCCCAAGACCTTTCCCTCTGCCGGATTTCAACTTTCCACTCCAAGGTGAGCCGGAAAAAAATGTCAGCATTAGCAAAACCACTTGATAGCCTCTGTCTCATTCTTAGAAATGGCTGGAACTTCACAATAAATAAATCAGTCATCCAGGGACAGAACATAAAGATGGCCAGTGACTGATTTATAACAGAGACTTATCTTAAAGCATGTAAGGCAGCTTTAATCTCAGGTGTGTGAATGTATTATTTGCATTATTATTTATTCAGCAGAAAACCGTTAGTAGCGGTGGTGTGCACCACTATGCACTAAAAATAAACTTGACCAGCTCTTCTCTCAGCACCTCTCAGCCTTTGCAGATTAGCTAGTGTAAGAAATGCCAGACAGACGCTAAGTCTGCACGTGCAAGACTGCAAGAGTCTGATCTAGGATAACAGGCCACTTCTCACCCTGCTTTATGCATCATTCATTAACGTTTATAGTTTATAAAATATAATAACATAATGATCCCATGAAAGTTGTTTAAATGAAACTGTAAACCTTGGGTTTCCAGTATCAATGCTGATAATCCCAAAGGAGAGTTCTGGTACTGAATACCTCCACACTTTGGGACAACTTTGATTCAAACCCTACCTGGAGTTTCTATAATTGGCCAAACCAAAGCCTGAAACTCTGGGAAAGAGTGAATCCAGGACCATAGTCACACTTTTTAGCTCACACCCATCTTGAATTCAATGGCCATGTCTACACGAGCGGCAGACTGAGCAGTCATTACTGCTTGTGCAAGTACTAAATGAGTGCGCAGTAACCGGCGTTACTGCACAGAAGTGTTCCCTGCGTGATTTTTTGTTGATGCTACTGTGCAGTAGCATCTCACGTAGATGCGGCCAATCATTACAACTATATGCATATTTAATCTATTTCAACACCAAAGCACAAGGTTTCGAAATTCTAAACAAGGAATGGGAAGATGACCAACAACTTTTTTTAATATATGAGAAAAAAGAAAATAGAAGCCATCCCATGCAGTTTCGTGCACAACATTGAGCTTTTACCGTCCTTACAGACAAAGAGCTTGTCTCGTGCGACTGACTAAAACCTAGCCAGAAGTTATAGGCTCGATGAAATTTTATGGCTCGCGTTACTCAAGAGGTCAGACTACATGGTTCTAAATGGTCCCTTCTGGACTTCAAATTTATGAATTGATAAAACGACACTGCTGATGATGGAAAACAGATTGTTTGCAAAATGTGAGAGAAGCTCTAAATGTATTTGTCCATCGATTTGAGGCTGCTGTGTGTCACGCACATTCACCGGGGTCACAGCGCACGCAGTGGAGGTTTATAGCCCTTTAGACAGATATTTTCATCATCTTCATGCTTGGCCGTGCAAAAGCTGGGAATCCTGCCATACGCTTACCCCCAAGATCAGAATCGCTTTCAGTTTAGGGCGACTCTTTCCTTGTTTTGTTATTTCAGTGAGCCCCGTCTGAAATCAAGCAAGTTAGAAAACCACCTCTAGACAAGACTAAATGTTTGAGACAGCTGGAATTTTGGAAGCAACGAGAAGGCGCACCTGGATGGGAGTTTAGAGGAGTCCTCCGCCATGCCTTTAAGGCATCTATAAAGGCCCATTTAGGCTGCTTTGGTGATGCAAATCATCTGGCCCTAGAATGAGACTTGGCCCTGGATCTGCTCAGGAGACTGTTTAGGATTTGGGATCCGGCGTTATCTTCCAAATGTCCTTTTAAAAAACGAGACTAAATCAGACCCATAACACCCTTTACTGAAATATTTAACATAAAATATAAGAAGTGCCACACTGGGACAGACCAATGGTCCATCTAGCCCAGTAACCTGTCTCTTACAGTGGCAGAAATTGATGGTATACAGGGAAAGCATTGAATCAAATCTCTCCAGACTGATCTACACCTCATTCAGTACCCTCCCTGACATCCACCATTTATTGGGCTAGAGAGACTAGAGGAAACGTTTCCAACCATTCTGTTCAACAGCCATGAAGTGGCTCACACTTTCAGGGAGGCAGTCAGAAAGGCCAAAGCAGATATGGAGCTCAGGCTGGTGAAAAAATTAAAGACAACAAAAAGTTCTTCTTCAGGTCTATAGGATCTATAGGTAACATAGGATCCCTACAGGACAAGCTAGGACAACTGGTGACAGATAGGAGGGACAAGGCTGAACTCTTCAATGTGTTTTTTGCCTCTGTATTCCTGAACACAGACCAAGACAAATCTCCCAATTGCATTATAGATAGGCACAGGAGGGACACCAGCCACCAACAGTCAGTACAGACCTAGTAAAGGGACACTTGGGGGGGCTGGATATGTTTAAATCAGCAGGCCTGGATGATCTTCATCCAAGGGTGCTGAAGGAATTGGCTTGTGCCATAGCAGAGCCACTGGCATGGCTGTTTGAGCACTCGTGGTGCTCAGGTGAAGTCCCAGAGGACTGGAAAAGGGCCAGTGTGGTCCCTATTTTCAAGAAGGGGAGGAAGGAGGATCCAGGTAATTATAGGCTGTTTAGTCTCACCTCTATCCTTGGGGAAACCTTTGAAAAAATTATCAAGGATCATGTTTGCGGGAGCCCAGCAGGAAAAATAATGCTGAAGGGTAGGGCTGCACAAAGCTTCGGTCTCTGATTCAATTTGGAGGAGATTCAGCCCTATTCAGTGGCCGAATCTCCGAATCTGAATTGAATCAGGAGACCCTTTAATCTCTGTGAACCGAATCGGGACCTTTGAATTGATTCGGAGAGATTCGGAAAGATTTGGCAATTTGGATGTAGACACAGTTTTAAATATTTCTTCTACATACCTCTAGGTAGCAGGCGGCTCATAAATGCTGCAATGGCAGGGCACATGGTGTGTCCCACAGGAGCATGGCGGGGGGTCCCCAGCGTGCTTGGTAGCTGACTTGGAACTGGACCAGAAGCACTTCCAGTCCACTTCTGGGTCTGCTGGAGAGCACACCAGGGCCCCCCCCATACTCCCTCAGCTCAGTGACTGGTGCATCCTGGGTCTGGGGGTCACCCAGGGTCCCCCTGCAGCTGATTGCCAAGTCAGGGGGTTGCGGTGGGGGGCGCAGTGAGCTCCCCAGTGGACCCGGAAGTGGGCTGCAACTACTTCTGGTCCACTTCTGGGTTCCCCGCCAAGCATGCGGGGGGGGTCCCCCAACACTCCTCTGGGATGCTCCAGCTGCTCCAGTATAGCAGTGTTTATGAGCTGCGCCTGCTACCTGGAGGTATGTACAAAGAACACGTAAAACTGGGTCTATGGCTGAACCGCTGATTCTCTGAATCAGCATCGAATCTTCGGATTTGGATTTGGCCAAATTGAATTGCAGACAGTGATCTGAATCAACTAATTGAATCACTGTCCCCAATTCAGGCCGAATCCAAATCCAAACTGAATAGGGCCCATTTCTCACACCCCTACTGAAGGGAAACCAGCACAGGTTCATAGCAGGTTGATCCTGCTTGACTAACCTTGTTTCTTTTTATGACCAGATCACAATATACTTAGGTGCAGGAGTTGAGGTAGATGTCATCTGCTTGGATTTTAAGAAGGCCTTTGATACAGTATCTCATCCTATTCTCATAAACCAGCTGAGAAGCTGTGATGTAGATGATTAGGTGGGTAGCAAACTGGCTTAAGAGTTGCACCTTGAGATGGTGGTGGATGGGTCAGTATCATCCTGGAAAGATGTGGGCAGTGGGGGGTCCCCGAAGGCTCGGTCCTTGGACCTGTGCTATTCAACATTTTCATTAGCAACTTGTATGCAGGTGTGGAGAGCACTTGTCCAAATTCATGGATGACACAAAATTATGGGGTAAAGTAAACACACTCATGGGAAAGGATCGAATCCAAGTGGACCTGGACAGGTTGGAAAGTAGGCAGAAAAGAATAGGATGCAGTTCAACAAAGACAAGTGCAAAGTGTTGTATCTAGGGCGAAGGAATCACCAACACACCTATAGAATAAGGGATGACCTTCTCAGCAGCACAGCAGCAGACAGGGATCTCGCAGTCATAGTTGACTCCAAGATGAACATGAGCCACCAATGTAATCAGTAAAGCTGACCACACTGTACCATGCATTAGCGGGTGCATGACGAACGGGTCAGGGTGGTGATACTTCCCCTCTATGTGGCACCAATGAGGCCACAGCCGGAGTACAGCACCCAGTTTTGGGCGCCGGACTTCAAAAGGGATGTGGACAGCATGGAGAGGGTTCAGAGAAAGGCCACTCATATGGTTAGGGACTAGCATGCAAAGCCCTACAAAGAGCAACTGAGGGACCTGGATCTTTCAACCTCTGCAAAAGAAGGCTGAGGGGGGATCTTGTGGCCCTTTACAAATTCATGAGGGGGGGCAGCAAGGACTAGGAGATGCTGTGTTTACCAGGGCACCCCTTAGTTTGTGGTTTCTGGTTATTCTGACGGAGAGCAGATTTAGGTCAGACATTAGGAAGAACTTTTTTACGGTGAGGGTTGCCCGAATCTGGAATGGGCTTCCAAGAGAGGTGGTGCTCTCCCCTACCTTGGGGGTCTTTAAGAGAAGGCAAGACATGCACCTGGCTGGGGTCATATGGCTCCAGCGCTCTTTCCTGCTTGGGGCAGGGGGTTGGACTCAATGATCTATTGATGTCCCTTCCAACCCTAACAACTATGAATACATCTATCACCCATGAACTTATCCAGTCCCTTGTTGGATGTAGCTATGCTACCGGCCTCCATAAGCTACCGGGGCAACACATAGAGGGTGCATGTGGGTGCATGTGCACCCCCTGAGTGTAGCGGTGCACCCCCTGCAAAAAGGTGGCACTGGCACTATCAGTGGCACCTGCAGGTGGTCACCACTGACCACCCTACCACTGACACTGCCGGCGACACCTGCGGGCAGTCCACAATCACCTCTGGCCACCGCTGATGCTGTTGGCAGCACCTGCGGGTGGTCGCTGACCCCTGCTCGGCACTCCCCGCCCCCTGCCGACAGTGCTGGTGGCATCTGCAGGAGCTCCGTACTTACCGCCACTGGGCTCCCACTGCCACCGCCGTGCTCCCACCACTGCCGGTGCCCCCCCAGCTGCCGGGTGCTCGTGCCTTTCATGACAAGCTAACTACACATTGGGCATGTCTACACATCGCTGTATGTTGCCTTTGTTATTGTGCTGTCATTTAATACTTCCTTTTGGAAGTACTAAAAGATGGCTCAATAACAGCCCATACTGCACTGTGCTATCCACACATGGTTATTTTTGGCCACTGCGTCACTGTAGCAACATGCTATAGTAAGGGAATGTGTTGCTATGGTGATGTAGTGGCACCACGGTATTTGCCAATGGATGCTACAGCACTATAATGCGTTGCTACGGCACTGTAGCATCTTGTGTAGTTGTGCCCATTGTGTAAAAAAGCACTTTCTCTTATTATTTTTGGACCTGTCACCTTCTAATTTCATTAGGTGACCTATTTGAATTTGGTACCATCTACCCAACGCACGGGCTTTGTGACATTAGCAGAACGTTTCATCTCCCATTGACTTCATCCGAGGGTCCAGGGTGGCCTTGGTCCACTCTAAACCTCAGGCCCCACCTGGGGCAGCCAGAAGCCAAGGGATCAAATTAGGAGACAGTTTGAAGATACTAGGGAATGATGCTCGTGCCTCAGTATCTCCACTGAGAAATAGAAACCTTCATGTTTTCCAGTCTTTAAAAAGCCTGTCAAAGTCAGGGGACAGTGCCAGCACTTCCATCATCAACAATTATCATTCATTATTTCCTAGCCCTTATTGCATTTTACAGCAAGTGGGTGTGTTTATTTCCCCAATGGCGCCTAGATAAAGACTGATACGACGCAGACAGCCCATTGCTTACATTAGTATTTCAGACAAGGTAACTTGTACACCCAGCGCTGATTCCTAGACAAGGGCAACGAGACATTCTTTCAGCAGCAGAAGATGATTAATCCTTGTTGCCCAGTGGCAAAGCAAATTAAGAACTGATTAAGGATGCTTGCAGCGACTGAGGTGGGGATGTTGTGGGGGTGGTGTTTGCTTTGGCAACTGCTGGTTTCCAAAACTCCTTTGGAACCAAATTCCTGATTTAAATGAGTGGAAAGGCTCAAAGAAGAGGGGTGAATGTAAATGACCATTCCTCCCAGACTCCCTTTGGTCACTTCCTCTCCTCTTCCTCACCCTCACTGCCCCAGCCTCTGTATACAAGGGAGTATACACATACTAGCTGTGCGCACACACACTCACATGCCAGTTGCAAGCATCTGGTTAAATGGGAACAATGAACTTGGCAGAGGTCATGGGAACTGGATTTTATACCCAAGAAAGGGACGGGGTTGGCATTATTGGGGTAATCACTGGCAAAAAAGTTACTGGATAGTGCTGCTAACAAGATGCAAGTAGACTGAGGACCTGGGTGTGACCCAACAAGTTTCCAAATTCAGTTGGCAATCATCTCCAAGCTCTTACATGAGCAGTGAAGACCCTGGAGATACCGGATGGAAAGTCCCCTCTGGCCATGTCTACAGTAGTAAACTAATCTACTGAACAGTAAAGCGTCACTGTCTACACAAGCAGGCATTTACTCGGCAGCAAATGAGTCTACAGCACTGTAAATCTACTACCTGCATATGCAGGCAGTAAATTTACTGAGCAGTAAAGCCAAATAGCATTAACTGCATGTGTAAATGCCCCCTCTGTTCTGTACTGCCTAGAAGCTCATGAGAAGCCACTACAATTAGAGGGACCAACCTTTTCATTGGCAGCCCTGTTTTCAAAGTCCATTTCAGTCCTTAAGCTCTGGCTGCAGCTTTTTATTTCCTAATTCAAAAGAAACATTTTGTTCCATTTTCTCCCAAGATTAAAAATCAGTGCGAGGCTCTTGGCATTTTCTCTTTCATTAAAAACGTGAGGTAGGGAACCTTATTGAATGAGAGGTCACCTCCCAAATGTCTGCAGATCCAATGCAGACTCATGAGACTGTGCTGCCTTCAAGCTGTCTTGACCCCAGCGGGAACGATTGCTACCCAGCAACCTTCAGGATTGGACTTAGACCATTTCCTGTCCTACTGTGGCATGGGAGCAAACTGTATTTTAGGCTGATAAAACAGGGTCAATGGTGGCAGGCAAAATGTGTTTAGGAAAATGCTATACCATCTTATTTATGATTTATAAAGCACACTGGCATCAGGACCCTAGTGAATAAAATGCAGCTGTGAATGGGTGGAATTTGAAGCATCAGAAACAATTATCAAAGGGGCAAGAATTAATGGCTTTTGAATCTTTCCATCGCTCAGTAATAAGCATATTTTTTTCTAACTCAACCCGCTGACAAATTGCCAACGAGAAGAGAGCTGGAGTCATGGCTCTGGTGCAACGACAGGAGTTAATAGACCGGATATAATCATACACTTTGGTTGTATTTATTTAATATAATTCACTGAGAAAAATTCCTGAGTTAAAATAGTAGGTTTCCAGTGCTAGTCAGGGATGCTGTTAAATAAGCACTGCTTTTTGAAGGGAAATATATCAAAATGACGTTTCACGTTTCCAAAGTGAAAGGGTTGAGACTTAATTTTTCTCTTTGCTGAACAGAGAAATTGTACAAACATCTGTAGCTAGGCAGCCTACGAGCCATAAAACGCTTCCAGCGAAATCAGACACATCCTAAGGAAAGGACTGAACACTCAGGAGTGAAATACAGCCTTCTGCAGAGGCACAAAAGATACCTCACATGCCGTAGCTTCTACAAAACCAACATGACATCCTTTCTCCCCCAGGATGGATTTCATCCCCACCTTCGTGAGAAGGGCGTTGTGGAAGGGTTGGAGAGTTGTCGTAGCTGAGGTGGTTCAGGAAATGTCTAGACACAAGATGTTTTTTGTGGTATCTTTTGTTGGACCAACTGTATAGTTGGGAGATGTGTACGACAAGCTTTTGGGCATAAGGTGCCCTTCGTCAGGTCTGAAGGAGAAGCAGATTGAACTGAATAGCAAAGAAAAGTTTCCACATTTATGCAAATATTCTGCTTGGAGGGATGGAGGAAAGTTGTGAACTAGGAAGGAAGAGGTGCAAATGCTGGTGAGGCACTGGAACAGGTTACCTAGAGAGGTGGTGGAGTCTTCATCCTAAGAGGTTTTTCTAGACAACCCCCCGGCTGGGATGATGTACCTGGGCCTGGTCCTGCTTGGAGCAGGGGGTTGGACTCGATGTGACCTCCTGAGGCCCCTTCCACCCTCATTTTCTATGATTTTATAAAACACAAGCCATTAGAAGATAAAAGAGCAAGGGGATAAGCAATCTAGTTAGTGGCAAAACATAGCCTTTTCAACTACTCCAGCACAGATAAATTAGGGAATAGAAGTCTCCCCAGAACTGGGAGCTTTGCCAGGAAGGTAAATCCATTAGATTTTATTCCCCATCATCCAGCTTTTGATTTCTGATACCACTGAATTTATTAGGCTGCTTATCATTGACTTCAAAGAGATTTGGCTTTGGCTCAAGATGCATCTAGAGAAGTCTGGAGAAGAGACGACTTAGCGGGGGTTTGATAACCGTCTTTGAATATCTAAAGAGTGATTACTGAGAGGATGGAGACTGTTCTCTGTGGCCACAGCAGACAGGATTAGGAGCAATGGTGTCAAGATGCAGCAGAGGAAATTTAAGTTGGAGGTTAGGAAGAACTTTCTGACTGTGGGTGGTGAAGCCTTGAAGCAGGAATCTCCATCCCAGGGTGTTTGCAAGGGTATGTTAGATAGAGACTTCACTGGGATGGGTTAGTTGAACATTATCCTGCTTAGAGGAAGGGGCTGGACTAGATGACCTCCTGAGATCCTTTCCAACTTTACATTGCCATGATCCTCTATGACACTTTTCATTTCCACAAGGCAAATTTGCTTCTCTTAAATTGAGCCAGATGAATCAATTTTGCAATCGATTTGGAGACTATGTGAGCCTCTTTTCCCATTAAGAACAGATTTTTTTGTTACTTGTTTGCTAATTTAGGAGAACAACTATGCTGGCCTTGGGTTTCTTGGGAGGCATTTCCCAAGGTGACAGCTTCAAGCATTCACTACTTGCAAATCACCGTTCATTTTAGCAGGTCTGCCAAATTAACTGCTCCTGTGAATTGCAACTGCTTGGCCCTGTTTATCCAAAAACTCAACCATTTCATTGGGTTTTCTGATGCAGAGCTCCGTGTTTGTGGCATGCAGGATATTATGTGCACATGTATGAATAGCCTTGGGATTCACAGAATCACAGACAACGAGGGCTGGAAGGGACCTCAGGGGGTCACATCTAGTTCAAAGCAGGACCAGCCCCAACGACATCATCCCCGACAAGGCTTTGTCTACTGGGGTCTTCAAAACCTCCAAGGATGGAGACTCCCCCACCTCTCTGGGTAACCTGTTCCAGTGCTTCACCACCTTCTTGTTGAGAAAATTTTTCCTAAAATCCAACCACAACTTCCCTTGCTGCAGCTTGAGCCCATTGCTCATCTGCCCCCACTGAGAACAGCTCAGCTCCATCCTCTTTGCAACTCTCCTGTAGGGAGATGAAGGCTCCCCCTTGCTCTTCTCTTCTGCAAACTAAATCATAGATTCATAGATGCTAGGGTCGGAAGGGACCTCAACAGATCATTGAGTCCGACCCCCTGCATAGAGTGAGGGGTTCAGATGACCCAGTCAGATCCCCATCCAACCTCCTCTTGAAGCCCCCCGGGGTAGGGGAGAGCACCACCTCCCTTGGGAGCCTGTTCCAGACCTTGGCCACTCTCACTGTGAAGAAGTTCCTCCTA
>NW_017728949.1:53006675-53013148 GCF_001723895.1 Crocodylus porosus | reverse complement strand
AGTGGCTGTGCAGTGACACCAGCCAGCGCCTTCAGCACCCTCGGGTGGAGCTCGTCCGGGCTGCCGACTTCAGCACATCCCGTCCTTCCAAGTGACGCTGCACCATCTCAGGGTCAACGCTTGGTAGTCTGGCACCCTGTGCCAGTTCCCTCAGCCTCTCCTTGCCAGTCATGTTCCCCAGCCCTTGAACCATATTTGTTGCCGTCCACTGCACCCCAACTTGTCGACATCCTTTCTGTAGTGGGGGCCCCAAAACTGGAAACAGATGATTCCAAGTCACCCGTCTCTCCCCTGACTTCTCATGATGAATGCTGAGTAGAATTTGGCATTTCTGTCACAGAGAAAATCCTGACATTTCAACATTTGCTTTTATTCTGTATTGGGACAGAAAGCTAAAATTTTTCATGCAACAGATATGTCCCCCTCCCAACTTGTAATGTTTCATTTGGACATTTTTTGATTAAAACCAACCAGCTCTCTCAGAACTGAAATGTCTGACATCGGTTTATTAAATGGATCCAAAGTGTTTCCTTTTTTTCATCGGTTTAAATTGCATTTTCCCATAGAAGGCAAATTTTCATATGGGAATTGCAATTTGGACCTCCATTCTTGTCTATGGGCCAGGTTCCCTGGCCAGATGATGTATCTAATATTGCACCAAGAGTCCTGTGACTCCCGTGACATGCCCTGAAGCTCAGGCTAGAGCATCTGCAATGCCATCCTGGGGAAAATTTTGATTTTACAGATAGAAAATTCCTGGCCAGCTGTGCTCTGGATGGAGAGTCTCCAAATGTTGCATTCCCTAGGCTGCCTCACAGAACTACACAAAGAATCCTGTTTTCCATTAAAAAAAGCAAGTCCACATTTCTCATTGTATTCTATTCAGATTAAGAGTTGAACAGGCTAGATAGGTGTGCATGGGGCCCTGCTTCTGAGCACGGGTTTGGACTAGATGATCTCTTAACATCTCAGATCCCTTCCCACCCTACATGATACTAATTTTGGGCTATGTGATAAAAGATTCTTTTATTTCTTTTTAGCCTGTGTACCCTTGAGGTCAAAGAGCAAAACACTTTTGTCATGGAAGGAAGGTAAGAAAAAGAAAGGAGAGGTGGGAATGCTTTTTTTCTTTTTTTTTTTTTGGTTGGTTTTGTTGCACTTCTGACTTACCAGCGCAAGACAAATACTCTTGTAGCAGGTCTTCTAAGACTGCCTGTGCAGAACTTCTCTCCCTGGCTTGAGTTTGTGCAGTTCCTTTAGACATTTTCAGGCATAAATGGGGTGATCCCCTCTGTCCTTACATGACACGTGGTACTGGACAAGATGGACCTGGTCTGTGCCAGTGGGCGCATCTACATATGCACATTTACTGCTCAGTAACTGAAATTACTGCATAGTAGCTGAAAACTACTATGGGTAGCATCTACATGTACACACCTGTACTGCACAGTAAATATGGCAGCTTACACTGACTTGGGTGTAAATTTGATACCTGCATCATGCAGGTATCAAACTGATGCCTGATTATTTACTGTGCAGTAACACGTGTAGACGCCTTACTGTGCAGTATCACTGCTTGGGCGGACTTACTTGGAACTAATTTTAGTTCCAAGTCGGTCCACGCACAACATTACTGAGCTTTAATCCCTGCACATGTAGATGCCTGCCTAAACCCACTTACTGTGCAGTAAATTACTGCACAGTAAATGCATAAGTAGATCTATCCAGTAAATAGCAATCCTTATATTCTTATATTGGAGTTGTCAACCCCAAAAACAAGCTAGGCTATGAGTTTACAGTGCAGTAGCTGTTCCCAAGCTGACTTCCCACACGGATGCTCTTACTCTGCCCTAAACATGCCTTTGTGAGATTTAGGTTATTCCATTTCCAAACTCAACTAAAAAAAAGCAGACTCAGTGTGGAATAACTGCGCTCACATGAGGAGCTAATGCTGAATAGCTATTATGGGAAAGTTATTATGGGCTATTCCCCCATCCTGATAAGCCCTTAGAAGTAGCACTAACCTCATGTATCCCTTCAGCTCATTCATCATGAAAAGGAGATTTGGAAAATATGGGAACGATGGCAGGGAAAAATATGTATGTATTAAAGTACAAAAATAGTCATAAAAGCACAGTCCAGGCTCCCCACAGTTCTCTGCAATTACTCCTTGACACTGAGGATTACAGTATAATTGGATAAGAAAGTGGATATGCAGGATTGTGAATACTAGTGTTATATTCAGCGGTATTTTTGTAACACCAGAGGCTTCAGCTAGGTTTTGGCTGCCTTAGGATAATAGGAGAGTCCCTTAGAGATTGCTTGATGTTTGGACCCATATTGGACTGTAACAAGAATATGGTGAACATCCCAAGAGCCTGGGATTGATCAAAGTCTTACATGGTTAAGAACTGATTGTAAATACTCTCTATTCAATACTTCCTCAATCAAGGTGTAGCTTCTTGGGTGACTTGGAGGTTGACAAGATACTCAAGGAATGTAGAGCATAGATTGAAAGGGCAATGCTCTGATATGCAAGAGGAAGGAATAGTATCTACCTGTGCGCATCCATGAATGAGCTTGTGATTGGATGGGTAAAAAACCCCAAAACAGTATGAGCTATAAAGATGTATGATCTCAGGCAAGCTTTGAATTTGTATACATTAGCATGTAAACCCTTTGCCAATTGAACTGACTGGCCAATAAATGCGATTTGGTTTCTATTTTACTCACTGGTAAGCCTGCAGCAATGGGACTGAGAGAAATGTCCTCGGGAGCTGCAACACTGAGATTGGAGACCAACTGGATTATGTTTTATGTATTAATAGGACTATCTCTTGCAAATCAAGGGAAGTGATTCTCTGACTCCATTCAGCTCTGGTGAGGCCTCACCTGGAGTACTGTGTCCAGTTTTGGGGCATGCACTACAAAGAAGCTGCAGACGGATTGGAAAGAACTCAGAGGAGAATAACAAAAATGATTAGAGGCCTTTGAAACCAGATTTATGAGGAAAGGCTGAAAAAATTAAGATAATTGAGTCTGGAAAAGAAGACTGAGGGGGTGGGAGGATTGGGAACAGTCTTCAAATACGCAAAGGGCAATTATTAAAAGGGTGGAAATGGGCTTTTCTCTGGGGCTATAGGAGACAGGACTAGAAGCAATGGCCTCAAGCTGCAGTAGAGGAAATTTAGGTTGGAGACTAGGAGGAGGTTTCTGACTATGAAGGTGGTTGAGCCTGGGAACAGGTTGTCCAGAGAATTTGTGGACTCTCCATCCCTGGTAATTTTCAAGAGCAGGTTGGACAAACACTTGGCTGGGGTGGTTTGGTCGGTCAGGGATAATCCTGCCTCATGCAGGGAGCTGAACTAGATGTGACTTCATGAGTTCCCTTCCAGCCTTACTTTCCTGTGACCCTATGGTTCAAGCCAAAGCAGAGCAAAGAAAGTGCCCCTGCCTCAGAGAGCTGATAATTAAAACAGGGAAATAATGTGAAAAAGATAGATTCCTACTCTTATTTATTGATGGGGAAGTGAAGCTGAGAGATTTCAGTGGTTTGTCCAAGCTCACTCAGAAAAACTTTAGCAGAGATGGGAATGGAGCCCAGATCTCTTGCATAGAGTGGGACAAGAAACAGCTTTTCACATCCCATGAAATCCTTGATATTTCAAAAGAAATCAGGAAGAAAATTAGATTTTTTTTTCTTGAAAGCATGGGAGTGAGAGTGACTAATGCTCCAGCCCAGTGGTTGGGCACTCACGTGGCATGTAGGAGGATCGTAGAGAAGTGGCTGACACCCACATCTTCAACATCTAACCTGAGTGCTGTAAGCAGCAATTTACTGACTTCTCAGAGTGAGATAGAGGGGAGCAGTGAAGGAGTCACTTTCTCTACGGGCTTGACCATCCTGGAGCTGAATATCCAGGGATGTCATGGCGAAGTGCTTCAGGTGACAGCTTTAGAGGAAGGAATTCAGGCCTCTCTCAGGCCTCTTCCCAAAGCTGCCCACAAGGGACTGGAAAGAGGGCAAACATGGTTTGAGCCATGTCACCCCTTGTGTGCTGTTGGCTAGAGAAATGGATGCATCTTAACCACCCTGGACTGGTGGGCTCCTGGGTTTAGGATGGACTTTGACTTGAGGGACCATTTCCCAACAAAAGCTTGTGTTAGCACTGGTACCTTTCCTCTTAGATTGTCGAATCTCCATCCTTGGAGGTTTTTAAGACCTGGGTAGACAAAGCCTTGGCTGGGATGAACTAGTTGGGAATGGCCATGCTTATAAATGGCCATGAGCATAGTGTTGTAGTGGACTATTGCCTGAGGTCTCTTCCAACCCTCCTTTTCTATGACTCTCTGTAAGGTTCGGTTTCAACACATTGACATTTTCCACTAAAAAAACCCCTGCTGAATCCAAAGTTCCCCATAAACCTTGATTATTGAGTCTCCATTAAGAGTTTTAGAACATTAGCCCATCCTTTTCTGCCCTTGAGGATTTGGAGATGCCATGAAGATGATGATTTGGATAGATAGGGGCTTGAAGTCTTTGTTAGAAATGAGGCCAATGTTATCTGCATGCAGGTTTCATTCCAAACAAGGTTTTAAACCTCAGTAAACACACAACAAAACAACACCGCCAGGAGAAATTTGGAGAGGCTAGAAGAGAAATGCAGCTGGAGGCTGCCAAAGGAGACAGATGGAGTGGAAAATAATGCTATCTGGGAGACTGACAAAGATACTAAAGACGGTGGAAAACAAGAAAGCCTGCCAGATCAAGTAACTAATGGAGTGAAAAATGGTCGCTCCAAAGATATTATGAAGATTGCCAAGGTCAAGAAGACCTGGAACAAAAGGACTGGAGGAAGACCCTTCTGAAAGTGCTGACTATAAGCAGAGGTTTGGCCAGTGGACACATCATCAGGAGACTGGACGGGTCCTATAATAAGGAGCTCCAATACTGTCCACGGTTTAGAAACATAAAGCAAAATATCTGTGGAGGACAAGCAATGTGTTATGAGAAAGACGGAAAGAGCCCTTTAAAAACATTGATACCAGATGGGCCCCTTGACAAATCTGCCTCAATAAAAGGTTCCCTGAGGAAAGTTTTTATCTCTGTTTGCATCTTGCAAAAATTCATTTATTTGCTGTGGGAGCTCTCTCTTTCTCCCACCCGCTTTGCAAACCAACAGCATGTGCTGCAGAGCTGGCTCTGCTTATTGCGGCACGGCTCCCTGACTCACACCGGGGGCTCAGGTGTGTGCCATGAGGGTGAAGAAGGCCTTCTCCACCACGCCCAAGCTGCAGGTTTGACTGGTCCAGCGGAAGTGGGTGGGAGGGGACCGTGTCAGCATCTGGACGGACTCCACCAGGTAGCCTGAGTTCTCAGATGCTGGCATTTCTGATGCAGCCTCGGCTAGATTTTGGTGCCTAAAAAGTAAGGGAGCTGTTGGGTTTGGTTGGTTACAGCTGCATTGACCCAGGGCTACGGCTTGGACTGGGTGACAGTCAGACCATAAACTCTGCTTCTCTTCCTGTGGGGCTACAGGGCCTAATTCGTCCTGTACACATGGCTCTTCCTAGACTGAACTACCCACCACAGGGTGCCTGCCCCAGCCACCTAATAGCCCTTTAGGGACTCTCTCTGGGCCCTTTTGCTCAACTCTTTGCAACCCACTGCTGGGCTCTTCTAGGCCATTTGCCTGGGGCATCACTGGGGCACTGCTTGGCTCCTAGTGGAGGTGTACTTACTCCTGGCCTGACCTCTTGTTCTTCTGGAGGACAGGCTGCTTCTCTACTCTGACACTTCTTTCCATTTTACTGTATTCTCTGCAGCCCAAAAGACTTAAAATTCCCCTTCCCAACAGTTCCAGTGGGTTTATAAATACCAGGAAAACAAAGAGATAGACCTCTTGCTTCTACCTTTCTCTGTGGTTACTGCTGGGTAGGACATGCTGTATTTGTTCTGTGCATAAATGGTCAAGACCTCAAGAGCTTTGACCTACACTAAAGACATTGCTTCTCCAGGACCATGTTAAGGATCCACCAGGCATGGGAAGGCTTACCTGCAGAGATGCTATGTGGTTGACATATCCTTATTCCTTATTAAATGCTGCAGGGGGGCTATATAGAATCATAGAAAATGAGGGTTGGAGGGAACTCAGGAGGTCACATCTAGTCCAACCCACTGCTCAATGCAGGACCAGCCCCAACTACACCATTCCAACCAAGACTTTCTCCAGCCAGGTCTTCAAGGATGGAGATTGCACCACCTCTTTGGGTAACCTGCTCCAGTGCTTCACCACCCTCCTAGTGAGAAAGTTTTTCCTAATATCCAACCTCAACTTCCCTTGCTGCAGCTTGAGCCCATTGCTCCTTGTCCTGTCATCTGCCCCCACTGAGACCAGTCCAGCTCCATCCTTTTTGGAGCCACTCTTCAGGTACTTAAAGGCTGCTATCAAATCCCCCCTCATTCTTCTCTT
>NW_017728949.1:52999842-53005865 GCF_001723895.1 Crocodylus porosus | reverse complement strand
GGTCTGACTGTAGCCTGTTGCATCCTTCCAGTGTGCCCACGTCCCCCCACATCTTAGTGTCATCAGCAAATTTGAACAGGTGCTTTTTACCCCCTTGTCCAAATCACTGATGTTGAACAGCGCGGGCCCGAGGATAGAGGCATCCATTTTATATGGCAACCGAGGCTAGAGGCATCCATTTTAACTTCCCTCACACCTTGTGAGCTGAGACCTCTGCTTGTCCCAGCTCCCATCCCATCCTAACACGGCCTAATAATAGACTAATAAATAGAAACGCTCATCTCAACACTGACTAATGAATAGAAACTTGAGGGGCAGACCTCCTTCATAGGGAAAGAGCTCAGGGTCTGCATAATGGCCACCCCGTTGGCTGAAGGCCTTGGCACAGGATCAGGCAGAGCGAGGGTTCATTAAATCATTAACGAACATGGAGGTGTGGAAGAAGCCAAGATAAACAGAGGCTTTTGAAATGGTCTTCACTTCACAGCATTTCCTCTAAACAGTATTATGCACAGACACAAACAGAGATGCATGCGCCCCCAGATAGCAAAAGGTATCTTGGAGACATCTGTTTGCATCACTCAGGGGGTCACAAGCAAACGTCCCAGTTGGTAATACACATTGCCAGCACTCAAGGTTTCCTTGGCAGATCAGAAAACAAGACACCTGCAAGTAAAGGACCTTTTACCCTCTGGATCCAAACATCCTATCCATCATTTTCTCCCTGTCTGCCCCTCCTAGATGCAAGCTGTGGTGGCAGAGCAAGACTTAACAGAAGTGAAGCTAGCAACAGAAATAATTTCCCTCGTTGCCCCCTACAAGCCCCTCAAAAAAAAAAAAGATAAGAAAAAAATATTGCTGAGAGGACTTGCTGCTTCACTCACGCTGAGATAAACTTCCCTCCATGGAGCTGGGGAATTGCTGAAGGAAATACGATGTGCTTCTTCAGCTCTGAGAAAGGTATGCTGGCTTTTTTTTTAAGGAGAGGGTGAACCAACTCCTCTCTCTCTTTCCAAAGTGAAACACAGACCTGAAGGTGATTTATGAGGAAAGGCTCTGGCTCTGAAGAGGAGCTTGATTCGCTTCCCATGAGGCACTTGGGCTGCTATTTTGCTTCTATCTTCCAATGTTGTCTGCTCTGAATAGACTGGGCCTAAGAGACTATGTAGCTCAGGCCATACAAGGCAAATCGATTTCAAGTGTGATGGAATTTAATGTGCATTAAGCTAATGTGCATTAAGTGATTTTTGGCAAGGGTCTACACATGCAGTAGCTTGGGACTAAAGTTTGTCCCAAGTCCTTCCAGTCCTGCCATGTGCTCCTGTGGTCACCAGGGAGCGCTCCAGCCCAATGGCTGTCAGCACTTGGGGCTAACTTTAGTCCCAAATTGAAGCTAAGAGAGATGGCCAGCCAGGAGCTCTGGGGCTGGGCTCAGGATGGGCCCCCCAGTGGCTAGGCAGACCCAGAACTAAAGCGAGTCCCAGATCATTTCTACATGTGCCTTAATGAGCTTTAACTAATTCTGCCTAAATCTGATACTTGCATTTGCCAGGTATCAAATTTAGGTGCGGTTAGCTCTAAGTTAATGTGCATTAAGGATGTGCATGTGTAGATGCATGCCCTTAATACACGTTGATTTAGGCTGAGGCACATTAACTTGTATCATAGACGTGTCCATTGTCATGTGACCCTTTCAAGGGCAAACAGATAAAGCCCCAAGCTCGTATTAACTCATAGCGCCAACGCTGATTTGTCCCTACCCTACAGGTGTATCAGTGCTTCATTTAACTTGTTTTAAAATACTCAAATGGAGAGTTTCTACCCCTCCCTGTGGGAGACTGTCCCATAGATCCCATAGCCCCATAGACCTGTTCAGTCTAAACTTTGGCCAAAATAAATTTTCCCTTTGCTCAGCTTTACTCTTAATTGTTCTACTTTCTTGTACAGCTCCAAGCACGGCATGTTCCTGATTCCTGGTGGGCCCATAGATAGTGCCAGAATGCAAATAATAGGAACAATTAGCTTCACTGCAGTTACACTGGGGATGAATTTGGCCTGATGTTTAAAGCTGATGCAAGATGCTGACTGTCAGTTAATAAGACGCTGGAGAAGGAAGACCCCTGCTTATTTATTGCTGGTAGCTGTTCAGTTTCCCCACACTCCCTCTCACCTGAGGGCATTTTGAGATGATTGGAAGAACAGTGAAACGCTATAGATAATGCATCCCAATGCAAGGACTGAGCTGTGCAATGGTGCTGGTAGGGGCTACTCAATCTGTTCAGCACTTGGTTTCCTTGAGGCTGGGTATTTTAAAGTGAAATTAGGTTACAGTTTACTCTGGTTATCAGTATTTAACACGGTGTCTGTGATCACTGCCTAAGACACAAGGGCATTGTGGGATTGTTACAGGAACCCGGATTTAATCATGTGCCAAATACAGGTGTTTTGCTGGGCCATGAGATTGGTAGGGGCTAGTGTCCCCTGTGAAAGGGCTTTATAACTTGCCGACAGAGTCAGGTTTTTACCATCAAGGATGCAAAATTGGGTGTGGACACATGCAAGGCTGTGTTGAGAGAGGGCAGCTTATACTGGCAAAGCCTGAGTGTAGTTCTGCCCTGAGATTGCCAAGAAAAATCCTAATTAGTGCCAATAATGATGGTGGTTTTTGAGATTTGGACAACTCTTTCTTAGGAAGGGAACTGAGACCAGCGACTCAGTGAGTAGCTCTCAGATGGGTAACAGCTTTCAGCCCCCGTGGGTTTAGGCTGGATTTCATCTGGAAGCCTTTGAGGTAAACAGCTCCAAAACCCATTACCATTCCCTTACTATGTTATCCAATCCCTCCAATAAAATGCAATTAGAGAGACTACCCAAGGTGAAGGATCAAGCTGGCAAAATGCAAGAGGGAGCTGGCTCCTTCTTCTTCAAGTCCTCTATAAGTCCATGCCGATGAAGTGGCTCCTCTCTAGCCTGGAGAATCAGGCATGCAATGAGGAATCAGGCCTCCTGGGCTCTTCCCTTAGGTTGAGCAGCTGGGAACATAAGAGAATCATGGAGAAAAGGGGCTGGAAGGGACCTCCAGAGGTCATTTAGTCTAGCCCCCAGGTTGCATCCTCCAACATATCTCTATCTGTGAGGGGCGGGGAGATACAGAAGTGTGGGAACATATAGGAAAAACTGTCATCAGTAGCTCTCAAAGTGCTTTGTAGGGCAGAGAAGTGCTTTTATTAGACCCATGGGTCTCAGAGGGGCAACATGCATGATTAGGAGTCCTGCAATGCTGTCTCTTTTTGGGCCGTGTCCTCTTCCAGATGACAGTAGGTAGGTGGGCACCTCAGGTCTCAAATGAAAGCCAACGTTGTAGAGTAGCAGCCCATTGTGCTGGTGGAGTTGAGATGTGGTCTGGCTTACGATGGAGAGAAAGAAGCCAGATATGAAATTAAGACATTTTCCCCCACCCATTGGAGGACTCAGGGCATTAAGCCTGGTTGGAGCCCAATCCTCTCATTAATGATAGTAGATAGTAGATGCTGCAAACATACGGCCCCTCTTGGCATGCAGGGGAAGGGAATCAAAGTGTAGGCTTACACTTGTTTGAGGTATAACCATGCAGGGCCCTTAAGAGAACAGCTGGCCCTGGGGAACAAGTGTAAAACCCCACCCATTCATAACTCATGAGGTAGATATGCAGGCTTGCAGCACAGCCAAGCAGCAGCTTGCCAGGACGAGGCCAGGTCCAAGCGCGGTTCTATATTTATGTACGCAAACAAATAGAAAGCACAGAAGAAAAAACCCCATAAAAATACAAATCGAGAAATTCAATAGCAGCTCCAGATGTGATCAATTAGGGCCAAGCGAGGCAAGAGGAACGGGAACTTTCAGGCCTCCTCCCACCCCCAAATTGTTGCAACGCTAGAATGATTCACCGGTGGCTGCCAAATCACAGCCCCTGGCGATCGTTCGTGAACCCAGCTCATGTTTGCAGCTCTTCAGAATAGCTCTTTTTGGTTGAATGGGAGCTGAGGCTGATGCACCTGCTTCTGGGATAGCCTGCGCGGGATGACAGAAGTCTTATCCGGGCTCCGTGTTCACCTGAGTGCACTGTGCATGAAGTGCCTGTGTGCACAGAAAACTTCTGTCCGGTGCATGCGTGATGCAGGAAGGACCCATGTTTCGTCCTACCCAGCGCTTCAGAATTTGGCCCGAAACCTCTCTGGATTCCCCTGTCTCTCAGCATCTTAAATTATCCAGTGGAGAGGCAGCCAATGGCACAAATCTCAAATTCCTCGCTGAATGCTGACTCACTGATTCACTCCCCAGTTGACAAACACTCTGCTCTGCCTCGCAATGCTAATGTAGAAAAATCAGATGAAGAATGAGATGTAATGGCCTAAGAGCCACAGTGTAATGGAGTTGAGCTAAACTGTTTAAACGGAGCTGGACAGTCTGGTGCAGACAAGCGCAAACCACATTTATGGACCGCATCACAGTTGTCAGGCCCCTATCGTGACTGCCCCTCCCTAGTTCAACTCTGGATGTACCGCTAACTTGGAAACGATGCCCAGATTGTTCGGTTCAAAAAGTCAAAGACATCCCGTTACTCCGCTGACTGCGATGAGGTTACGCAAGGGATGAATTTGGTTCAAAGTGGAAGGCACTCAATAGGAAAAAATCTAAGCAGGATTAATAACGTGCATTTGTTCTGTACCTCTTATTGCAGATGAACCCCAAGTTCCTCACCGGTACTGATACGTATGGCCAAAGAATCACTGGAGTCATTGAATCGTAGGGCTAGAAGGGACCTCGAGGATCTTCTGGTCCAATCCCCAAGATGGAAGATGGCAGCTCTTTGTCAAGAGTTTCGGACAGGAAGTGAAAAAGAACACTTGACTCTACTGAACCGGCAACAGGCAATCGATTGATAAAATGCAATTAACTGAGCTGAGATCCAGCTGGGGTGACCGAGTTAGTTAACTCTTTGAGCAAGTGAGATGGTCCTGTCCAGTAGATCACTCATGGGTGGAGCCATTGGAGATGTCCTTGCTCTTCCTAGTTCTGATGTTGACATTTTGGACCAGATTTTACTCCACCTGTCCAGTGCTTAAGTGTATTCCTGGCCCACACTGTTCCTTGGAAGTCCATGGCTGTGTCTACTTTTGCAACAAGTTGTTATCTAAGCCTTCAGATTAAGTCATCACAAAGCATTGAGTGGAACCCACCTGCCTGTTGCACAAAGGGACTTAAGCAGGGTGGACTAGGATTCTGCTTAGATGCTTAAGTCCATTTATGTACCTTTATAGGTAGAAAAGCATCTGGCCCATTGTGTGATTCTGGGCAAGACCCGTTGTGCTTCTGTTTCTCCTGTTGAAAGGCTGTTATAATGATGTTAACCCATTCCTGTGAAAGGCTTTGCTGTCTTGTGAGTAAAAACATGCGGTATAAGAGAAAAGTATGAGTTCCACGCTGGCATATATGCATATGGGATCGTTCATGACCATTAACCCCTGGAAAGCCAAAGCATGTCCAGCATAGTGTTCCCACCCACATACCCACCAAAGCTGAGCCCTATGAAGCAAAGGATATCTGAAGAAGCCCTGGCCAAAGTGTGTTTATAAGCATCCTATAGTTACGCAGTCAAACCCAGCCATCGGAGCAATATTGGGTGCATATACATGTATTCATGTATAGCATCTACAACTAGCCCCAGCTGGGAGTCCAGGCTAGGAACTTGATCCTGAATATTCAAGAAGGGGCATAATTCATCTGTGTGTCCCTGGTCTGGACAGAAACCAGACACATGTCTCCTTTAGCTGAGGGGAAACCACAAGAGAAGACAATGATGAAGTGGGGCAGTCAGGGCTCGGTCCTCGGGCCCGCACTGCTCAACATCTTCATCAGTGACTTGGACGAGGGGTAAAAAGCACCTGTTCAAATTTGCTGATGACACTCAGATGTGGGGGGATGTGGGCACACGAGAAGGGAGGAATAGGCTGCAATCGGACCTAGACAGGTTACAGGGGTGG
>NW_017728949.1:52983772-52999396 GCF_001723895.1 Crocodylus porosus | reverse complement strand
CTGGAACCAACTTCCAAGAGAAGTGGTGCTGGCTCCTGCCCCGGGGGGGTTTAAGACAAGGCAAGACAAACACCTTGCTGGGGTCGTTTGACCCCCATACTCCTTCCTGCCATTGCAGGGGTCGGACTCGATGATCTGCTCAGGTCCCTTCCGACCCGACCAACTATGAAACTATAAGTCCCCATGAAGGACATTGTGTTGCAACTCTCACTCTTTAAAGTCTGCTTCTTTCACATCCTCTTCCAGATGTGCGCCCTCCTGTCCCTCTGCCATGGGGGATGCAATAGCAGGTGTGTGAAGGCATCTTGCTACAACTGCACAAGTGACATTTTGAGGTGTGATCTGGACTTGTGCTAAAGGCTGTTCATGTTGATGAGCTATCACTAGGTACATGGGCATTTGGGCTGGGTGGGGGGAGTGAAAAGGCAGCTTTATATGTTGTGTGTGCCATCACTCCCTTGCTTGCTGTTGGCTACAAAAACTGGCCTACCTGAACCATGCCAGTCCAGTGGGCTCCTAGGTGGACCCTGAGCCCCTTATCCCTATACGCACTGCTCGTATTTAAAGATGCTGCACTCAGAAGCTAGAATCATGTCTGTACAAACCATGTTTCAAGCAACTACAGGTGAGTGGACAGTGCAGAGCCACAAATAGCTTTTTCAGGGGTTAAATTTTGAAGTGGAGAAGTATAATCACCCCGGAGGCATTTAGTGTACATTCAGGTGAATGCAAAGGGGAAAAAAATGCTTCTCTCATCATGAAATATCACAGCTGCCTACTCAGTTTTGCTACTTGAAGTGTTGCTTGGTTTAAATGAATATCCAGGGGCCTATACAGGAATGACCGATGTCAATAGATAACAGGAAATGCCAATAAGGTTTTTGGATTTGTTTGCGCATATGATGGGTTGAGTAGGGGGCTGATATTTTACATTGTTGAGTGCCCAAAATATAGACCCATTAAAGGGACTAGAAAGGTTTCATGCACTAGATGCGATGGGTTTCTAAGCTGATCTGAGAGAGAGACAGAGAGAAGCAAAGGCAAAATATTCCAGCCCTGTATGCTGATGCTTATCGAACTCATAAAGAAAAGCTGGCGAGGGATGTGCTGTGCGTGCAATGGAGAGCGTCCTGGCAGATTTCAGGTTGGACACTGCAGTTCATTGACCCGCGGCTCCAGTTGGAGATAGCACACGCCTTAACTGATTGTGCCGCGTTATCTTGCACTCTGTTGACTTCATACGGGACTGCCTGACAGCTTCGAGTTAAACATGTGATAAAAGCGCCTTTCAGAACAGCTGTTCTCGTCCAGCAGCGAGGGGGCTGCATTTCCGTCGTAGGTTCAAACCAGAGTCTGGCCAGCAAACCAGAGTCAAAATTTGCCCTCTTTGCAAAAAAGCCATGAGATCTTTTCTGACCGGTGACCTCCCTTGGCTTCACCTCTCAATTAAAAGGTGCCAGCTTCTGGCAGCATCGTTTTGGGGCGTGGGCTTGGCAGCCATACAACCCTGCAAGCGACTGGGTTTTTCCAGGGGGTCTCCCTCCCATCTCCTGACCTTGCTGGCCTCTGCAGGCCTGGTGAGAGTCCAATAACGTTGCAGTCCAAGGGAGATTTAGAGATGGCCTTCATATAACAGCAACTCATCTCAGTACCTAGTGCATCACCAGATACATCCAGGAAGGCTTAATACTGCTCTCATCCACCTCATTGCATGCCAAAGAGCAATCGGTGCCCTGTCCTTTTTTTCTCAGGAGGGGAAGGGAGAAATTACCGGGGCTGCTAGCAATATCTACCTTTTGCTATAGGTAATGAGATGAGTTGCTGTTATCTGGAGGCCAGATCTGAATCTCCCTTTGACTACTATGTCATCCGATCCTTGCCAGATATTGCTTGCCCCCTCCTCACAGTGGAAAGACCCTCTGTGGTAGGATGGAGGCCACGGGAGAGGTGGATTTTCTTCCAGATGCCAGGGAGACAATGCAAAGCATGCATCTCCTGCACGGCTGCCTAGCTCCGAGGAGCCACCTCCCTGGAGCGATGTGGTTTCGCTCTGCCCCAGAAACGGGGCCGCGTGCGGGGCGTGTGCAATCCAGCCTGTGCACTCCGGACCCTACGATACGAGCAAGTCCTCCGCTGCGTGAACGTGGTTTTCTGGAATGAGAGAAGAGGCCCATTGAGACGCCAGCCAGAGTCAACATGACTCATTGGCTAGCGCATCCTTCACTGCAGGGTTTGGGAGGTCACCCGGGGTTCAAATCTCACACCGGGTCTTGGACCGGTGCTCCGAGCTGCGGGGAGGGGAGCCGCGCTCCTGGAGATGCTTCCGACGGGAGGAGAGAGGGTTTAAGCTGAGATCCCTGCAAGCAGCTGTTGCAAATGGGAGCTCATTATTTCAGGCCCAGTACATCCCCGGTGTAACGCCATCAGTGCTGGTGGGGTTGCAACGAGGATGGCTTGATGGCACTTTTGGGGGGCCTCGGTCTGTGTTCCCTCTGGCCATAAAATGGGTTCCAGCTGCCAAAGGTGCGTGCAAGTCTTTGCTGGGAGCAAAGAGGTTGTGAAGGCTTCTGCCCTGGGTGTTTCCTACCCTGCGGCTTTGCAGACCTTTGCTGCTGTCCTATCTGGGGGTGGAAGTAGCCTTTTTTCCCCGCAACCCAATTGATACCTCTGATGCTGGGAGGTCCCTGATTTTCCCTGTGCCTTTGCAAAGCTCTTCCACTGATCCTCCAACATGGAAAGCAAGGCACAAAGTAGCAATAAATCCCAGGCAGCTTCCACTGGGAATCCCATACAATCCGGAGGGGAAGAAGTCTTTGGGCACTTGGCCTTTTCCCTCCTGTGACCTCCAAATACCATTGGAGACCTGACTATATGAAGCTCATTTTGATGGTCTTTTGTAAGGCATTGGTAGTAAGGAATACGCAGCAAAGATAGCGTTCTGCTTTGGTGGCCAAATTCCAACAATATAAACCCCTTCTGTCTGAAGAAAAAGGAAAAACTTGGCCCTACAGGTCGCTTCATTTAGCAAAGAAAGGCAGCCACCTCTGGGGTGAAGCACAGCACCTATTAGCAACTCTGCTGTAGGGCAGGATGTAAAGGGCTACCCTTGTCTCTGAGTAGACGTGCTGAGAGGGGTCAGGAAGACCAAACAGAACGAGGCTTTGGCTACAGACAAAGATATTGCACTAAATGTGTCTGCTTTGAAAAGAAAAGGGGGATTTAAGGGGCACAAGTGCTCTGGGTCCGGTGCTACGGTCTCATCGAATAGACAAGTGGAAAAAGGAAGCTGTGGGAGTCTCCAGTTAGTTGAAACTGCCGGAGCGTAGATCCGGTTTTCTCCCAGGCAGAAAGACCTGGGCATACAGAGTTTTGTTTTGTTTTTAGAGCATCCTTTATCCATATTTGGAGAATAAAGCTTGTTTATTCTTTTCCTTGCTGTGACCCCTTTTAACTGCCTCAGTTAAAATCTTTTGCCTGAGTGACCTGCTGGTTGCTGAGCCATATTGATTTCCCTTCCTTCCCCCTGCCTAGAATATTAAAACATTGGCAAACTCCCCTAGCTCGTTCCTCTTCCTGCGTATACAATTTATCTTATCCAATCTGGGAAGAGAAACAACCTGGGAGAGAAACAGTCACCTGGCATGGACAGCGATTGCCATTTTGGGAAGGAGCCATTTGCAAATAATGACAATTGGGTTTGGGCAGCTTATAGGCAGGTAATTTTGGAAGGGGGGGTGGGAAAACAAAGCCCGTTAATGTGTGCACCGTAATGTGTTTTCTGAAAAGAGCTGGCTCCACTCCAGAAGATGAAGAAGACCAGACTTTCTCACTCGGGGCTTTCCGATGCTAGCAACTAGGGCTCGGTCCGAAGTCACTGCAAGGAAGCAGCGTAGTTCACTGCGTTTTGGATCGGGCTCTTCTCGCCTGCTGTCCTGGACACAGGACTCGGTGAAAAGGAAGACAGAGATGGTTTTGCACGGCAGGAGTTAATGCATGGCTGCCACCACTTCAGGTCATTTTATCTCTTAGTTACATGAATTCTAGGAAAGCAATGTTTCCTTCCAAGAAAGTTGTTGGTTTAGCATGTGATGCTGTTACAAGATTGTTGTAAAAGAGCCAGGTTTTTCCCAGGGTATAACAGGCACATCATGCTTAGATTTAGTCACCGTGTTGCCAAGCTACTGGCTCTCCCCTTTCTCCCCCCCCAAATCCCAATAATAAGAATCAATAGCAATAAACAAGCAGGAGGAGGGTGGAAAAAATCCCAAAACCTGTTATCACACTAGTATTTTTCAATCCAGCATATTGCAGTCTCACGTTGAGACTTGGACTTGTCCGCTCTCGTTACTTGCCCGTGCTGAGTGCTAGCGGACAGATTTTCGATCTCTCTCTTCCAGAATCAAGCCCTCTGCCTAGTGCAGATGGGAAAGCCGAGATGAAATATGGGTCTCCGGGGGCACTCCCTTCATGAAGGCTTATGACGGCTGTAACCAAACCTTCTAATAGGGATGGATCCTCTTACATCCAAAGACATTCTGGTCCCTGCCCCAGAGGAAAAATAATGTTTGGAAAGTCAATAATAAATAAAAGCAGAAAGGAATCCGTTTCCACCCTGTTTCTGGGTCCATCGCGGTCGTTGCTCCCAGCCAGGTTTTGCACAGAGCCTTCTGGAGGAGCTCTGTTGTTGGATGACGCTACACAGCACAGCTGACTTGCAGAGCCTCCTACGGGCACGGGAAGCAATTTGGTGGAGCAGGGAACATATTGCATGGAGTTGCCCGGGATGGACAGTTGCCTGGGCTAGCAGCATCTGGACTCCTATTTCCGATGGCGGCCAAGCCCAGTGGCTACAGCCGAAGGTGGAAACTCCCTTCAGTGCACCAGATTGTGCAATCGTTGGTCGTTCAAGAATGTTTGGAAGCCCCGACTGAAGTTGGGACCTCCGTGTGCAAGGTGCTGCACGTACCCATGGATGTGTGCTTGAGGCTGTGCCGTCCAGGACAAGCTGCCCAAGAGGTAGATGGGCCCAATGACAGACAGCGCCTGCCTCACAGAGCTTAAGGTCCACACTAAGACATATGTATCAGATTGACTGAAGGGATTTGGAAATGAGCCCCAGCCAAGTTCTTGATGTAGGATATGGGCATATAAGCAATGCACTCATCCATGGTTTGGTTTAGCAGGCTATGGCTGAATAGGGACAGTTTCTCTCCTTCCTAAACCCTGGCATAAAGACCCCTTAATATTGGTTGCCATCGTGGACAGCAATGGTGGAGCCAGGTGTGCTTACATCTCACGCTCAAAGTTTTACAAGTAATGAGGCTGCATCTCTGCTACCAGGGAACATAAAATAGGCCCAGTTTTCTTGCTAAATCCTCCCTTGATTTTGTCGAACTCTAAGCTGACGCCTCATTGTTCCAGAGTTTCAGACTCATTCATCCTTTTGTCTTGGGGGCTTTTTCTGGGAAAAGTGTCCCAAGCATTTTAAAATGATGTTCATCCCCCTCCTTGTGAACCCAAACACTGCTAGACAACAACGAGTAGCCAAACTATAGTCTGTGCTAAGATAGCAGGGTGTATAGCTTAGGACTCAGTAACAAGTCATGGTAAGTACCCTGAGATACAGCACCAGGTCACTCGAGTCACAACATACTCTACAGTGAGCCAATCAACATGGGAGGGGAAACCATGGAGATTTGATTTCCAGCCCCAGATCTATCTCAGTCTCCTTGAGTTATGCTTGACAAGCCACTTTCTCCCCATGTGCCTCAGTTCCCCACTTCAAACAAGGAGATCCATTCTTCCACTCCTGTTGCGTGTCTACACGTGCACATTAATGTGCATTAGGCTATATTAATGCACATTAAAGTGTCACAAAAAAGTGTGCTTTTGCTAATGTACATTAAATTAGGATAATGAGCTTTTTTCTAGTACCTCACAATGGAGGTACTAAATGTAATGCGCATTAGCAAAAGCACATTAATAAATGTGTAGACACGCCCTTCATCCCCACTGACGATTTTGTTGCAGAGGGCAACGAAAATGGTTCTGGGGCTAGGGGACATGATGTGTGAGGAGAGGCTGAGGGAACTGGGCTTGTTTAGTTCGCAGAAGAAAAGACTTCTGTGAGGGGGGGATTTGATAGCAGGCTTCAAGTCCCCGCAGGGGGTGTAAAGAGGATGGAGATGGACTAGTCTCAGTGGGGGCAGACAACAGGACAAGGAGCAATGGGCTCCAGCTGCAGCAAGGGAAGTTGGGGTTGGATATTAGGAAAAACTCTCACGAGGAGGGTGGTGAAGCACTGGAACAGGCTCCCCAGAGAGGGGGTGCAGTCTCCATCCTTAAGGTGTTTAAGGCCCAAGTAGACAAAGCCTTGGCTGGGATGATGCAGTTGGGGCTGGTCCTGCTTGGAGCAGGGGTTGGACTAGATGTGACCTCCTGAGCTCCCTTCCACCCTCATTGTCTGTGATTCTGTGATAAACTCATCAGGACAGCATCTCTGTCTCTACACAGCAGCTTGCACAATGGCACCCAGATCGATAGGTCTCCCCAGGGCCTCTGTAACACAACAAGATCTACCTAGATGGAGCAGCTCGATAACAACCAGGAGTGCTCTGTGAAGTTCAAAAGAGAAAACATTAGTGGTCTGATCTGTCTCATTATTCATGCTAATTATGTTTGCAGGTTTGAGCCTGAAGAAAATATAACCTTAAGTAACCTCCATCCAGATTCAGTTACATAAAAAAAGAGTGTAATATTGGAAGGAATAGCCTGGGCAGGTTCTTTTATAAACGTCTCTGCTGCTGTGAAGGGAGAGGCAGATAAAGAACATTTCTAAACACTGCCAGTGAAAATTCCTGGGTATATTTTTATCGCAGATGTGAACAACACAAGAGCCTCAGTAGGTCATTCATTAGAGTTAATGGTGCTTATGCATGCAGATCCTGGATCTTTGGATGATCGTGATAAATCAAAGGAAATGAAAGATGCCATTAGACCTAACTCCTCCCTTAGCCATCAAACTTGCATTGAGCTGAGGACAAACATACTAAATTATTTAATCTATTGTATCATTTCAGGGACATCTCTTAATGACTCTGACTGGAATGGGACAATTTGCCCTTAAAAGGTGATTTGTAAAAAAAAATAAATACTAATTGAGCTTGGGCCCTTTTTGCATTGTTATGACATAGAGAAGCCCTGCTTCTTTCCTCCTACAAAAAGTTTACCTTAAAAGTTCAAGTGCCATCTTGTTCTTTCCATAAAATGGGACAATTATTGAGATAATGGCAGAAGAAGTGTCAAGGATGTGGTGATACTAGGAAGAGGGAACTAACCCTTCAGGATAGCTATTTTGTCTATAAATAGTAGTTTGTACAACAGAGTCCAAATCCACGTGTCTCCAAGGTGCTACTGCAACACAATAAAAAGAGTCACTTTGGGTTGTCATTGGGCTTTGTAAATGCAGATTTGTCTCAAATGTCAAACAAATAGGTCAAAACAAATATTCACGGTGCTAAATATTCAGTATGACCTCCTATGGGCCTTTGCCAAGAAGAGCCTCCAACAAAGAAGACGTTTACCAACCCTGAGACTGCTGGAACAGTAATTTAATTTGTTTAATGGAAAAAGTCTTGGCCTTGCTTTATGGCTGATGAAGATGAACCCAATAGGCTGGACCCGATGATCTGTAAGGTCCATTCCAGTCCCTAACATCTAACATCTATGCAGATGGAAAACAGGGTACTCACTTCCCTTTGACTCCCCGGTTTCCAAATCTCCTTTAAGGTGAGGGGCAGTGGAATGATATAGGACACCGTAAAAAACTGTAGGTGAGGTTAATCCTAAAGGTTGTGTTAGATCTTACTGCAACCTGAATATATTAGTTTTGTGGGTCAGTGGAAACCTTGCACTTATTCATCGTCTCCCTGTGCAATCCAAGGATCTCAGATGGTTTTGTCTGGATGGATGAGAACCAGGAAGTGAAACTAAGCTGCTTGCTTTTCATTGTGGAAGGAGAGCAAAATGCAAAACAAATAAATAAATTAAAAGAAACAAAGAGAATCAATGGCAAAACCCAATGGATCAGAGCTGAGGAAGTCTGTGGGGATTGGGGGAAAGTCGAGGGGGACAGGGAAGATATATGACACAGTGCCTTTAAAAATAAATGGATCCCCTTCCCTTGTTCAATCTGACTGTCACAATGACCTCATTTCCTTCACGTGTCACAGGCTCTGAGGAGTGTTTTCTTTCTTCCAGGTGGCAAAGCCAATGCTCATCTCTGCTCTTCCAGGTGGCAAAACCAACGCTCATCTATGCCAGGATGCATCTGGTCTGGGGGTGCAGCCTTCAAATACTTTTTCATTATGTCTTTGCAATATAAAAATAACAGCAGCCTGAAGTATCTACAAGAAAATCTTTCATACAACAAGAGTCACCTTCATTTAGTAGCCAAAAGCCTAGCAAGAGAGCCTGGAAACCCATCACCCAGGCATCAAGTCACCCCTGATCCCTTGGAACATTATGATGGTCTGGAGATAGGGAAAACCCAGGCAGTGATATTTCCCTAGCAGCTCTGAGTCGTGGAAGTGCCAACAGGGAATAAGCCAGGCTATTTCCAGAACAGTGGGAAGACCTTAAAGCCTATTGCAATGATGAGAGAGGGATTTGAGTCCCTACACATTCATCTTGGCATATACAAAGGCGAACAGGGCATGGACAGACATTGGTGTGTTGTCTTGAGGTCAGATTCAGATGCCCCTCCTTTGCTTAGCCCGACTGATCCCCCAGCCTGAAGAGGTAGAAGGGAGATTGACTTTCCTTTCTTCCATCCAATCCAAGGTCATCTTTAAAATACCCTCAAAGCAGGCACCATCCACCACTAACACAAGACACTAAGCTATACCAAGAGTGCGTCTATGGGGCTTCCTTCCTCACTTTGGCTCCACTGATGACACAACTCCCATCAGAGACTGGTTATTAGGCAGAGTACATGGATCAGGAGCAATCTTGAGACCCCCCACCAAGCCAAACCCAAGGACCAGACCTTGTTCTGTTCTGAAATACAGGAATGGCATGATGAAAACAGCCCCCCAAACCCCTAATTAGTCTTCATTTAAGCATCTCCTTCTATGAGGCAGCTCAAATCCTTATTTCCATGGAGAAAGGATAGGGTGGGGTTATGCCAGTCACTTGTCTCTATCTAGTTGTCCATTTTGATGCCTAACTTTGCAGCACCCTACTCCAAAAATGAGTCTTGTGCTGCTAATGGCCTTTCTCTAGAGAGACTGTCTCTCCCTAGCATTTCTTAAGATGATTTTCTCCCTCGGCTATGCATGCCACAAAGGTCTTCCTGCTTGGTGTAAAATGATTTCATGTGATTTAGCTCCATGCATCCCAATGCTGGCCCATGTTAAGAAGCTCATGGAGTTTGGGTTGGACATGAACATGAATTAAATAGCTCCAGTCTGAAATGAGAGACCAGCTCCCCACAGATTTCAATGCAATTAAACACCAGGCTTTGGCTTGGCAAATCACAGCAATGGTCCTGACCATGAAAGGTTTGGATCATCTAGCTGCAAGACACATGCACAGCTCAGATCATTTGGATTGAACCCACTGCTAAGTCAGGAGGAATAAGAAACAATGCTAACCTTTGGCTCATCTCCTCCTCCCAGCAGAACCCTCAAGTCATTTTTTTCCTGCTGTTCTCATATAGACATAGAGAAAAGTCAAGCTGAAAGGGACCATCCGGGGTGACATCTAGTCCAGTCCCTGCCAGCCCTGGCCACACCATCCCAGACAAATCCATAATCTTCATACCAACACCTGAAACTATGAAAAACTATGAAACACCTGAACCCACCACAGTTAAAGCAGGGAACCACGGCAGCCACCATATTGCATCTATAGTAGGTTCTTAATGAAGATATTCCAGGTAGAGTCCATGCACCCACTACAAGGGAAGGCAAACCCACCCGCAGTTCACACCAATTTGACCATGGGGTAAAATACCTTTCTGACCCCTAATAAGGCATTGGTCTGACTATGAGCAGTGAGCAAGACCAGGAACCTCCAACTTTATGTCCCAGCACAGCCCAGTCACAACCCCCAGCCTAGGCTGCAGCCAAAACCCAATGCCTCTGAGGAATGCACCCTGACAGATGGAGCAGGAAGAGGGTAAGGGGTGGCCAAAGTCCAGAAGCATGGGAAATACATATGAACAACTGGATAGCTTCCTGCCCCTGTCCCACCTCTGCTCTGCCCAGCTGTAGCACAAGCTGGAAGAGCAAGCACTGAAATGCCTAACCAAAAATGGTGGAGACATCAGGAGTCTTCTCATCTGTACCAGGGATTGCACTGTGTTGAGCAGAGCTGAGTGGGTCAGGGAATTGCAAAGGAGTCTGTATCAGAACAGAAGTAGGAGCCATTCCAGGCATCTCTCATGCTCTTGGCCCTACTGGAAACACTGGCATCCCTCCCATTAACTTAGAAATATATAAAATGAGGGTTGAAGGGAGATCAGGAGGTCACATTGAGTCCAACCCCTGCTCCAAGCAGGACCAGGCCCAACTACATCATCCCAGACAAAGCTTTTTCTAGCCTTCAAAACCTCCAAGGATGGACAGTCCACAACCTCTCTGGGTAACCCCTTCCAGTGCTTTATTACCATCCTAATTTTTTCCTAATATCTAACCTCAACTTTCCTTGCTGCAGTTTGAGCCCATTGCTCCTTGTCCTGTCGTCTGCCCCCACTGAGACCAGTCCAGCTCCATCCTCTTTGCAGCCCCCCTGCAGGGAGGTGAAGGCTGCTATTCAATCCCCCCTCAGTCTTTTCTTCTCCAGACTCAACCAGCCCATTTCTGTCAGCCTCTTCTCACAAGTCATGACCCCCAGCCCCACAACCATTTTCATTACTGTCGGGGGAGTGGCTCTGATGTCATTGGTTCTTGCCGTAACCTCCGCCTCCCTGCGTTGCGACCATCCTCTGGGTAATCCACCAGGAACCACTCCTTTGTAGGCTGAACGCTTCCGGACCACCTGCCACGACTTTGATGATCTCCTGGTTCAGTGTTGATAATCCGGCGTGTGTCGGTCCGAAGGCGAGACTCCTGGGTCCTAGGGGCCCCATGTTGTTGAGGGCTCCTCCGCCCCTACACCCTTACCCGTACCTCCATGACACGAGCAACAATCTGGTCATCCCCCTTAACAGGGTATCCTGCCCGGGGCCCATAAACCAAAAGATAAGGAAACAACTTAATACTGACAGCCAGGGATTCCCCGGAGCTTGGGGCCACTTGGGCCTTTTGCGAGCCTCCCGGGTCCTTCCCTGTCTGTGTGGGGCTAGTACCCTCTTCCAAGCCTCCGTTTAACTCCTCAGCTCGCTCGAGGGGCTTACGGGGTCCACTGGCCCCACTCAATCTCAGTTGGGGCACTTTTACCCTCTGTAAGTGCCCCTCTATTAGCGCAAGTACAGTCCGCCGGCTCCTGCCAGGTCGAGCCGCTCCAGCTGGCTCAAAACAGTCAGTGTCTGGGGTGCACCGCTGCTCCCTTCCGGTCCCTCCTCCTGAGCCACCGCCGGCGTCTCCTTTATAGTGGGCCGGGCAGCCTCATTGGCTTTCTTCTGTGCGTACCTCTGGACGGGTGGATAGTGAGTGTCCCCGCCCTGGCATTTTGCCCCGAGGGGCGTAAAATAGATTTGTTAGCTCTGGATCATGGGGTTTTGGGGGCCGCTGGCTCCCCTCCTCCCCCACAGTTACCCTTTGCTGGACTCTTTCCAACTTGTCCATATCCTTGCTGTAGTGGGTGGCCCACAACTGGACACAGGACTCCAGATGTCGAATAGAGGAGAAGAATCACTTCCCTTGATCTGCTGGCAATGCTCCTACTATTGCAATGGGACCTGAATCAAAAATGCCCCTCAATGAAAGTCCCTCTTGAATAACCTGAACCCCTGGGGACAAAGAGGAGAGAGCAAGCAAACAAAGGGTTTATTTCTTTCCACCAGGGGCTGATAGCTGAAGACCTCTATCTGTCATCCCCTCCCCACAAGCCCCACCTGTTCTAAGCCAGGAGTAATCAGAGAGATGAATGGCACGGGCGGTATTTTTACAAGATGAAACCACCGGGTCAGCTCGGGGCTTGATGTAACAGGATCTCGACGCGTTGCAAATTGCGACTGTGGACAGACATTGTGCTTGGCTGGGGGAAAGGCTGGGGGAGGGGGACATTTCAATTGTCCTTTAGGAAGGAGGACCCAGCACCTTGCAAAGTACACTTCCAATTCCCTTTGGTGAAACATGAATAGTAGGGGTTGTTGGGGAAATGTTCAAGGGGGGCATGGCAGGGGACATGGCTTGAATTAACAAAGAGAACATGTGTGCACAGGAATGTCCGTGGCCAGATCTCTGGGATTAAGGGTGAGAGGGTCCCTGGAAGGTATCCGGTTCTCTCATCCCTCTTTCTTTCCTTTCGTGCATGAGTAAAGAGTGACCCACATGGCTTGCAGTTGCCCCCGCCTCTTCCCCTCTCTGGCTCTGTTCCCTTCCTGCCAGGGAAGACCGTCCTCAGCTTTCAGACTGGGATCTGCTCCCCCCACATCTCAAGCTGCCAGGGGGTGGTTGGAGGAGATTTGCAAGCTACCCTGGGACGAAACACCTGCAGGGAACCGCAGCTGGGGTGTGAACGAGTCTCTTAATGCTCTGTTTAGGATTATGGTGGTCCAGCGCATCGCATTACCCTGGTGGCCACCCTGAAACTTGGTATTAATTCACATAATCAGGGATCGGATTTAGTCCGTTGGGGAGGGGAAATGTTATTGTTTCCATTGCTGTTTGCAATCAGCTGGAGCAAAATGCTGGTGTCGGGATGCAGCCGTCACTGGGGGTAGAGTGCGCTCTGCATACACTGATCCTTCAGCCTAGGTTTGCCATCCATTCCCCTCTTGTGCCTTTCATCTACATTCAGTCGTGTCTTGCCAGCACTTACTAGCTGGCATTGCACCACCTGATATCAGAAGAAAGTGAACCAAAAAGAGAGATCATAGCGGATGGAAGACCCCAGGCATCCACTCTGTGGTCACACAGAGGTAATTAAATGGTTTAAAGCACAAAAGTTTTGAGACCAGTTTTGCACCATTGGCTATGACAGCTGACAAGTTGTGATTGAGGTTATGGAAGGAGAGATTATGTGCAAGCAGGGGCTCTGAAATGGATCTGCAACCCCAGTAGGACCTTCCCAAAGGTGCTGATCTAGACTGGCCAACAGGGCGATGCTTGAATCACCTGCACACACAAACTGGAACGTGACCCAATGAGGCTACTCTAAAGACATGAATATGAGTGTGGTGAAGTGCAGACCATGGTCTTGGTGAGACTGGTACAAAGAAGGACCTTGCTGCAGCAATGGAAAAAGCTATCACTTGTGCAAGAGTCTGGCAAAACATCTAGGTTATGACAAGGACACGAGAAGAAGAAGTCATGTCCCCATGGCTTTTTTTATGAATCTTTATTGCCCAAGTTTGTAAACTTCTAATGAGCTTCTTTATCACCATGAAGGCTGCTGCATTTCACGATGGCTCATATCCAATTGCCCTGGCAGTCTGCACCCATTAAGTTAGATGCTGTTCTCTCTTGACGACGTAGTCTCCAAGTTCTTCAGGATCCACATCACCCCTCCCTTGGTGAGAGCTGTTAGTTAACTATGGGACAGTGTGCATGGGCAGATCTAGGATTTTGAAAAGTAGGAGTGCAAATGGTGGGGTACTTCGTCATCATATGAAGCACAACACAATTTTTTTCTCTAGTTAAAGAGAAATTGAGAACCTTGATTAATATGCATGGAAGGCTAGCACTATATTGTTCAGTTTAGGGTCAAAGCAAAAACAAATACAAGTATTAGAAGGTACATGGAGTTGCCAGCTGAAAGATAATGCTCAAAAACTCCCACAACAAACTAGGCAAAAAATCTACAAAGGATACTGTGTCATTAATCCTGTTGTCATTATAGTTAAAAGTACATCTCTTATGCAGATTCAAAAAATAAAATCTGGCCTTTCTGAGTATCTTGACAGAGCCTCCTGTGCTTCACTGTCAGGTCTCTCTAAACCTGCAATAATATTACCAAGCCTGAGTTAAGATTTTTAGCTATAGATACAAACACTCTCCAGGGCTATGGAAGAGGAGCCAGGAATTGCCAGGAATGGACAACAGATAGCAAAATTGCAGAAGAAAGTGCTGTTTGAACTGTGCAACATGAAGACCTTTGCAAAGGAGAGAGGGTCATAAACGCCCATGGAGTGGAGAGATTAGCAGGAATCAAGGAGATGATAATGAGCCATGAAGTCAATTGACTCTCTCAGCATTGCCTGTATAGAAATGCCACTGCCACTTCCAGGCAGTCGGCTTTCAAGTTTGGGTGGAAAGGGAATCAAAAGTGTGTGTGTAGGGGATGGATGGGGTTTACAACTGCACACCCTGTGTATCTGCCCCTGGGTGGGTATTCAAGGCAAATGATCATAGGATCATGGGAAAGTAGGGCTGGAAGGGATCCCACAAGGTAATCTTATTCAGCTTAAGACAGAATAATCCGATTAAACTATCCCAGCCAAGTGCCAGTCCAACCTGTTCTGAAAATCTCCAAGGATGGAGAGCCCACAACTTCCCCAGCAGCCTCTTCCAGTGCTTGACTCAACCAAGACCTTCTCCAGCACCAGTCTAGGGGCTGTCCTGAGTCTCTTCAAAATGTGGAATTTTTTACTGAGATTTTTTGGGGAGGAAAAAGGAGGAATTCCTTCCACCCCATATAGTGCTTTTAACCAGCTCTGGCTGCTTCATAGTCCAACTGGATAGGAACCTCCTAGATTTAGATGATACCAAATGATATGGCTTTTTGACAGGCTAAGAGCAAAACAAGCACTGAGTCTCTACTGCACATAGCAAGAGCTGATGCCCCAAAGATTTTAACATTTAATCCATGCAAAGAACATGTGTAAGTCAAACCTTGAGGAAATGAAGCAATCCCACAAGTCACAGCAAATTGGGGGGCAGGGAATCAACACAAGTCAAAGTTTTCTGTCTTTCAGTAAGAGTATGGACATAGCCATCTTTCTATTCACACAGGGCTTCACAGACACAATGGGAGAATAAATGAAATGTGTATAGTGGGGAACCTACCAGACAGGGATGCCAAAGGAGCAGACTTTACTTACCCCATGGCTTAAATTGGCTCTGAACTTTCTAGTCATAAGGGAAAGAAACCCTCACTGAATAGCTGGACCTTATTCAGTTGCAATTTAATGTGAAACCAGTCCAGAAGTTTAATACCCAGCAATTAGGTTTTGATACAATAAAAGTGTTATATAACTTTGTGGGAAGGACGCAGCCATTCTGCACTCCTTAGTGTCGTCAATACCAATAAACATCTGCCAGAGGAAGGAGTGAAGTAAAAGGAAGCACTTTCAAGGTTATGGTCAAACATAAATGATCTCACCCAAGTCCAGTGTAGGCACCTTTGAATGGGAGAAGGATGTTTCAGACTCCATGTTTCATATCATAGTTTCATAGTTCCTAGGGTTGGAAGGGACCTGAGCAGATCATCTAGTCTGACCCCCTGCCATGGCAGGAA
>NW_017728949.1:52981125-52983672 GCF_001723895.1 Crocodylus porosus | reverse complement strand
CTGATCGTAAAAGGCCACCAGGTTGGTCTGACAGGACCTGCCACTGATGAACCCGTGCTGGTTGCCCCTAAGCGTGCAGTCCCCTGCTGGCCCCTCCTGGATGTGTGCCAGCATAATTTTCTTGAACAGCTTGCCTAGGATCGAGGTAAGACTAACCGGCCTATAGTTTCCTGGGTCTTCCTTCCTGCATTTAGCGTGGAGATGAGACTCTCAGCTTTCCCTGTGACCAAGGGTGTTATTTGGAGTTCATAAGCCATTAATTAGCTAATTCATTCATGCAGCTGAGACAGTCTGGACCGCATGCGGCCTTTCCTTACGCACACATAAGTCAGGAGGCAGCTCCACCGATTTCAGCAAGGCTCTTCCTCCAGTTTGCTGTGGTGTAAGGTCAGAGCACCTAGATGTTGCAGTCTAAGGTTGGGGGCATACAAACAAGTTACTGCAGGGTAATATGTGTATATGGCATCCTTTTGGCTATGAGAGATGGTAGCTATTGCAGGGTAAGGTAGGGTGTAAATATATAGTGCATTTATGCTCGTACCCTGTGCTAAATGAAGGGTATTTTGCATCAAGTCTTTTGTGTGCCCGTATGTGAGCTCTGCCCCTGTGCTGGTATAATTCAGAGCAGGATCACACTCATTGCAAGGCGGCATGGTCCACTGAAGCAGTCCCTGGGTCTGGGTTCCAGTCCTGTTACTGCTACAGACCTGCTGGGTGATCTTAGGAAAGCTCCTACATTGCTTTGTGCCTCTTTTTCACCTCTTGCCCTTCATCGGTCTCTTTTGTTTAGACTTAGCATTTCAGGGCAAGGGCTGTCTCTGACTCAATAGATCTCTTGCACTTGGGTCCTTGCGTGACATGTGTCTCTTTTTGTGTCCAGCCCACACACCATGCATCTTGTGTCCCCCAGATCTTGAGTTCTGGAGATCCATAGTTCAAGGGCTGATTTCAGGTAAGATGGTAGCCACCTAGCCATCCTCTGTTCATAATACCTAGTATAATGGAGCTCAGGTTTCAGCTGGTGACTCTAGGCTCTACCATAATGCCCCCAGACTTGCATGAAGGGCATTCATGTTGTCAAATCTTCAGCTAATTCACAGATTTTAAGGCAGAGATGGACTACTGAAATCATCTACTCCTATACTGAGCTTAATGGATTGGGGTTGACTAAATTTATGGCTCTCAACCAAGGGGTGCCATGGGATCCTTGGAAGGGTACAAAAAGGTGTGAGCAGATAAGTCAGATGCAAAGAGATAAGCAGATAAGTGCAGGTTCAGACTTGTCCCTGCCTGGCCATTCCCCCACCTTCACTAGTCGGGGAGGCACTGAGGTCCCGGAGGGGAGGGGAGTCGGGTGTCTAAGAGGAGTGGTCGTTCCTTAAGGAGATGATCCTCCAAGCCAAAAGGGTGACAATCGAGCCACATGTGGTCCAGACTGTCTCAGCTGCATGAATGAATTAGGGAAAGCCAAAAGGGTGACAATCCCCACAGGGATCAAAGGGGGCAAGAGTGCTCAAAAGCCCCCATGGCTCACCAAAAGCATCCAGGAATGTCTCAAAGCCAAAAAAGGGGCATACACCCAATGGAAGGGAGGGGCCATCACCAAGGAGGAGCAGACCTCCTTGGCTCAGGATTGTAGGGGGACTGTTAAGAAGGCCAAGGTGGAGATGGAACTGGGACTAGCTTCCCAGATTAAGGACAATAAGAAGTCCTTTTTTAAATATGTAGCGGGTAAGAAGAAGGTACCAAGTAACATGGGGCCTCTGCAGGACACATTTGGAAATTGTGGTAGCACCAGGCAACATAGCTAATCTCTTTAACAGTTTCTTTTCTTCCATTTTTCTGAGCAGGGACTGGGGCATCCCCCACATTGGGAATCTGGAAAGACCCAGGGGAGGCGCAGCCAGGCCCAGGGTCAGAGAGGACCTAGTTAGGGAACGTCTGGAGGGACTGGACGTGTTCAAATCAGCTGGTCCGGATGATTTCCACCCCTGAGTGCTGAGGGAATTAGCTGAGGTCATTGCGGGAGCCCTGGCACGGCTGTACGAACACTCGTGGGGCTCTGGTGTGGGGCCAGAGGACTGGAAGAGGGCCAATGTGGTTCCCATCTTCAAAAAAGGGAGGAAGGAGGGCCCGGGAAACTATAGGCCAGTTAGTATTACCTCGATCCTCAGCAAGCTTTTTGAGGAAGCTATCCTAGTGCACGTCCACAAGGGGCCAGGGGGGAGATTATGCTCAGGGGCAACCAACATGGGTTCCTCAGTGGCAGGTCCTGTCAGACCAACCTGCTGGCCTCCTACGACCAGGTCAGCAAATCCTTAGCCTCAGGGGCAGCAGTGGACATCGTCTTCCTGGACTTTCGGAGGCCTTCGACACTGTCTCTCACCCTGTTCTCATCAAGAAACTGGGGGCTGTGGTGTCGACACCCACACAGTCAGATGTGTCACCCACTGGTGATGAGAACGGGATGGGATTCAACACTGACAAGTGCAAGGTGCATCCACAGATGCATCTCGAGCAAGTCCAGGGAGGTGATCCTCCCCCTCT
>NW_017728949.1:52976062-52980890 GCF_001723895.1 Crocodylus porosus | reverse complement strand
GGCTGAGGGGGATCTAGTGGCCTGTTACAGACTAGCCAGGGGGACCAGCAGGCACTGGGGGAGTCCCTGTTCCCCCGAGCACCGCCAGGAGTGACCAGGAGTAACGGTCACAAGCTGGAAGAGGGGGAGATTCAGACTAGACATCAGGAGGCGCGACTTCACGGTCAGGGCGGCTAGGGTCTGGGACCAACTTCCAAGGGAAGTGGTGCTGGCTCCTACCCTGGGGGGCTTTAAGAGAAGGCTGGATAATCACTTAGCCAGGGTCATTTGACCCCAGCATCCTTTCCTGCCCAGGGCAGGGGGTCGGATTTCATGACCTGCTTAGGTCCCTTCCAACCCGACCAACTATGAAACTACCTGAACCCCTGAACTAAACGATCTCTTCCTGAAAACCACCTGCCTAGATCTGGAGACTTCTAGAGATGGAGAAATCACCACTTCCTTAACCTAAAAATACCTAGATCAGTACTAGCTCCATTTATTTAGCCGTTCCAGCATGTTTTCAGTCTTCATGGAGCGTACTGGACTTCCAAGTGTGATTCGTTCCACACGTGCTACAAAACAACCCTCAGATGGTAGAGACTTTAAGCTACCTTGGCTGGCTATGTATGAGTCACTCATTATTCTTCTACCAGATCTCCTGAGCTATTCACGTCCCAGCGCTGGGCTCTGACTCCCAAATTTATGGTCATTCTTTTAATTCCCCCTGGAAAAAAGAAATTCCAATATCAATGCTCACATATGCTTCTCGGGGGGGATCTCTTGGGAATACTTTGCTATGTATATGCACTCCACGGAAGGGCCTGCCAGAGTGATTTATCTCTTCATCATGTTATCATTCTCAGGACAACATGACTTCATAGGGGTCAGTATTAAAGGTCTCTTGATAGCATTATGACATAACCACTCAAAGGCAGCACAGTCTTGGAAACTTCAGCTATTTCTGAGCAGCACTGGAAGCAATTAGGTGACTACGGGAAAATCTAAGGGGTAAGGGAACTTTGTCAGGGCTTGGTGGTCTAAATTTGGATTAGACGCACCACCTGGAAACCATGCATGTGTTCCCACCTATGTCTTCAGTTGTACGCGTCTGCAGCTTTGTGCAAAATGTGCTCAAGGAGGGCAACCGGACAAAGAAAAAAGCCCGTGATGCTTTTGGAAGTGGCATTAAGCTCTTCATTGGGGGGCCACTCTGCCCTCGTAGGCAACGTGAAACCCAGCATGGCTTCGTGGGATGTGGCCACTGACACGCTGAAGACAACATTGAGGCAAAAGGCAACTTTCAAGGGAAAGTTTCAGGGGAACCGTTCTACTAAGATTTATAGTGGACGGTGTGATCATGCCTGACCACTGAAGACTTCACGGCACTTTTTTTGCAAGGTGATAGGATCGTATTCATGGTGTCCTGGCCAAATTTTAGTGTACTTTCCCTCTGCTTAAACTTGTTCTCTCTGTCTAAAATTTCTCCCTGTAGTGTCAGCTGGACATAGCACTGCACTTCTCTTTCTGCCCGCAGCTATTTTTGTACAGTCTTGCCGGGCAGCTACCGTAATACACTCTGTAACAACCAGGGCATGGGTAATCTGGCCCTCCAGTTAGGCTTGAAGTCTGAAATCAGAGCCAAGGAAATAGTTAGGCCTACAGCCATAGTGCACAAAGCCTTGTTAGTGGCCTTGCTATGCCTGGGAGGAATATAAGTCACGAAGGCGTTTGGATGATGTCAAGAAGCCAGAAACAAGAGAAGTGAGCAGGTGCCTGGGTTTGTGAGACCACAGAAGCCTAGGCATGAGGCATGCAGAAGGGAGCACTGGGTCCGAGCGCTGGGTGTCGGCAACTAGTGTCAGGCCTGGGTTGCCTTGTCTTCTAGCCAGGATCAGGAGATGGAAGGGGCACACCATGATGGAGACAACCTGGCCTGGAAAGAGGAGAGATCCAGTAGCTGTGGTAGCCTAATGTCTGGCAGAAGGCAGGTTAGAGATGCACCTTATAGACTACCTAAATCAGAGATGCACAAGCTTTCGTGAGCCTGAGCACACATCATTAAATGGATCATCAGATTCCTCTGATGAAGTGAGCCCAGGCTTGTGAAAGCTTATGCACCTTTGGTTTAGTTAGTGCATAAGGTTCGTGTCTACCCTAGAACAATGAAACCAGGCAGTGGAGAGATCACAGAGTCCTGGTCCTCCACGCCCGGTAGACAGGCTGTACTAGGGAGATTATAATAAAGGTTGGACAGTTTCTGGTGGGGGAGGAGATTACAACCCACATTATGGCTGCATGTGTGCCTGTTTCCCTTGCGCCACTTAGACCAACCCTATTAATAGCTGGCTTATCGGGGAGCGTGGCTGGTTATGACAGCAACAGAAGAAACAGCAATAGAAATGGAGATTGAAAGGGGGCTATCCTTGCTGAAGTTCTTCTCCAGTCTCTCTTAGTCTCTTTCCCTCGTGGGAGTGAGCAAGTCCATGTAGATCTGTACTGAAGCAAGACTGAGTCAAGTTTTTGATGTGGAGGAAGAGGAATAGGGGAGGTGGATGAGGCAAATGGACACCTTCTCTTGCTGCCCAACGTATGGGATCTCAAATCCCCGGGAAAGGCTGGTTATGCTGTTTGGAGCTCAGACAAGAAGCAAGGACAGTGGTGAAGTACCGACTGTGGAAGAGTTGTCATCTGATCAAGAGACTCTTCATTGGTGAGTTTGGCCAGGCAAACAACAAAGAAGGATGAGACTTGTTCCTTTGGATGCGACGGCTGGGTCAAGGAGGAGCATCATAGAAAAGGGATGTGACTGGCTTAGGTGATTAGTGGGGTCTTTCTATTGGGGCCTGTGAGGCAAGACACATTTCCCAGTACTAAAAACTCTGGTATGTTGAGCTACAGAGTATGTGTGTGTGTGTGGTGGGGGGGAGGCTTGAGTTGAGACACCCTGACATTTTTTATGGTCTCAATTTATAATGTAAGTTATTACTAACAGGGGCACAACACAGAATGAGCAAGAGGTCAAAGACTGGTAGAAAGAGAGATTGGACTGGGCTGGAAGGGCAAAGTCATGGTTTGCAAAAGATGCCTGGATATCTGATCACGATGTAGAGATATTTGTATGACTGGCAGAGAAGATGAAGGGAGTTTTAGGATGTGTCCAGGTGAGACTTTTATTAGCTGGTCATGGAGCATTGGACCTCAGACCTCCTCCAAGTACTGGGTTGTCTAGATGACCCGGATCAAGTGTGAAACCTTGCAGTTTGTTCAGTCAAAATAATTGCCACCAAGTACAAGGAGATAGGAAGGGGAATTGCTCACTGGAAACCTGCAGTGGAGGTGGACTACTTTGCCAAGGACCATGAGCATGCCCAAGAAAGGATCTGTGTTGGGATATGAGTGAGACAGTGGTACAGTGTTGAGTAGACTGCCATTGGGAAGAGTCAATGACTAAAAAGCCCAAAGACTGTGAAACTGCCAATATTAACAAAACAGAACAAGCCCCAGTGGGTCTGGGAAGACTTTTAAGGGGCAAAGATTCAGAAGTAGGAGGAGATGACCCTTTTCCTGATCAACATCATTACTTTATCTCCTATCTGGTAGGCCACATGCAAACTGGATTGACAGAACGGCACGGGCTTTAACCAGGAGTGCTCCAGGGGCAGGTGTGTGCACAGTATAGTTGGACCCAGCCCATATGGAGCGGTCTGAAATACTAAAACATGGGGAAACACAATGTTTGAAGTTGAGCCCCGAGTCAACTTGTAGTGTGGAGGAAGGAGGATAAAATCACGAATGTATCAGTTGACAGGGGGTTAGGGGCCCTTTAGGGTCAGCTATTCGATATCGCTTTTACACGTGGCAACTTCATGAGGTATGTCAGTTTTATAATTCTTGTAAGCCAAATGGGCTATATTGTCTATTCTGCAACCATGTTCTGTGTTGAGTTTTTAATAAAAAGTATGACTAGCTGTATTTCGATAGCTGTAAGTACTCTGCCCCCTCCCCCTCCCATGCCACTTCCAGGTGTTATTTATCATTCATATATAAAAACGTTAATAAAATCCAGGTAATAATTATTATAAGGCTAGCATACATTAAGTACTAGTAAGAAATGACTCACGCGGACACCGTACGTCCTTCTGAACATCTGCCAAGGCAGGTAAGTTGTCTGGACCTGTTGTAGCAAGTGGTGGGGCCAATGAGATATTTGAACAAGCTGGTAATTAAGCATCCTCATCCCCACGTAACTCTGTTTGGCTTTTATACTTAGGACGTTTGAAAGGACCACCCTAAAGCAGGACTGTCTTTCAGGAAACATGCTGCTCACTGTCATATTTTATATTATCCAGAGTTGGAAAACACTTATCCATGCAACAAAGCAATAGCACGGCAGGGACTGCACAATAGATAGTACAGACACGTAGTCAAAATACCCAAGACAGACAGATTTTCATTGTCAAGAGGGCTTGAAAATGGGAGCTTGCTGAGTCTAGTAGAGGAGACTCAAGAGTAGAGTAGGGGAATGATGATTGTTTTGGTGTCATGGTGATATCCTGGGTGATCTCAATATACAGAATAAAACCTGGAGACCAATGACAACACCAAATGCCTCAAACTGAGCCACTCGAGGCAGCAGAAAGAGTTTGGAAGTGTTGCTGCTCCTCAAGATAGCCATCTCCTTTCCAGGGGGAGCCCTGGGTATAGTCTCAGACAGAAGTACTTACCTCCTTGAGCCATAATTGTATAGAGAGTGGGATCCTATGACCCCAGCTGACTTCCTGCCCTTTGGGCAGGGGGCTGGACTCGATGATCTCCCGAGGTCCCTTCCAGCCCTGATGTCTATGAA
>NW_017728949.1:52967764-52975925 GCF_001723895.1 Crocodylus porosus | reverse complement strand
GTTTTTCCTAATATCCAACCTCACTGCAGCTTGAGCCCATTGCTCCTTGTCCTGTCATCTGCCCCCACTGAGACGAGCCCAGCCCCATCCACTTTGCAGCCCCCGGCAGGGAGGTGACGGCTGCTATTCAATCCCCCTTGGTCTTCTCTTCTGCAGACTCAATCAGCCCATTTCCTTCAGCCTCTCCTCACCAGTCCTGTCCCCCAGCCCACAACCATTTTCATTGCCCTCCACTGGACTCTCTTCAACTTGTCTACAAATATCCTTTGCTCAGGATACATTAAACCTCCTCCTGGAATAAGGGGACTGAGGCAATAGTGCCTGCACCCCAAACCCAGGCCACACCCCAGGGAAGGAGGGAGTGAGCTGTGCAGGTAGAGATGTAGGAACGTGAAGTGCATGGAGCTGCCTGTTGCTTGTGGGATCTGTATGCATATGAAGGAAAATTAGCAGAAATGCAAGAGGCTCATATAAAAACCAGGCAACAAGGGAGCCCCAGAGGTAGTCAGAGAAGTATTTGTGGCATGACTTTGAGAGGAAGGGCAGAAAGGGAGAGAAAGCAAACTTTAGGGTAAAACGTTGGCTGGGAAGAGGCTCAAAACCACCAACAAACAATTGGCCGTGTGTTGGTTGCTCTCGACTGCCATCGGGGACTTCATAGTCAGGCTCCGTACACCGACAGGATGGACACGAAGACTTTACCACCAGTATATCCAACTAACAGAAGCAACATGCAAGACTCTGAACTTTTGGAGCAGTGTCTCAGAGCAATGAGCTGTAACAGGGCATAGGATAGTAGTAAGAAAATATGCGATTTTTGGACTCAGACCTTACAGCAGGAGCATCAGACTCCAGTACGCTGCAAAAAATACCATGAGACAGGGGAGTCCAAATGCAACGGCAAGGAGGTGGGCTGAGCTGCCTTGATTTCAGGCCATTTTCTGCTGATGGAGCTTCCCAGGGGATGGGACGAAGGAAGTTTCTTGGTGCCGAGCCATGTGACGAGGCCTGCTTCCCTAGCATATGGGGCTTATCACACCTGTCTGGATCTGGGACTCCCAAACCCTGCCTCCCCGGTTCCCTTTTAAGCTCCAGGCTCTTCAAATGACCGGGGCTCATTTGCAAAGTCAGTGCTGCTTTGGGGGAAGGGAAGAAAGTGATAAGTCCAAAGAGAAGGGGATGGAGCCAGGATTTCTGGGGGGGCCTCGGGGTGGATGACGGCATCCGAGGCATCAGCAGAGGGACCAACAGGAGCAGGGGCCCTCACTTTCCACAGACCATCCTTCGCCTCTCCCAAGCCAGTGGCATTGCCGACACGAGGAACCTGCCTTTCTCTCCCAGAGCGCGAGGGAGCAGAAACAGCTGGGCAACGACTCCTTCAGCCCGGTTCAACAGCAGCCAAGCAGAATTGCACTGTAACTGTGGGGAAACGCTGCTGTCGCCCTTGGCCAGGTGGCCGCTGGGAGTGCCCTTTTGCTGCGGGTTGAAATGGGGCTTTCTGCATGAGACCATTCCTGCTCTGGCAGGTCAGTACCCCTGGCGCCAGAGGGGTGATTTGGAGCCGGGGGAAGGTGCTTTGTGGGCAGCGAAACGTGCTACAGGTTGGTTTCAGCGGCGCCCACTGAACCGTAGCTCGCCGCCGCAGCAAGTGCAGCAGGAACCATCCCAAAACCCCCATGGAAGAAATGTACAGTTGCTCAGCGCTCCGTTACTGTGCACTCCACATGTCTTTGTAATCACTTAATGACTCATTTCCTTAATCTCTCATTTCCTAGAGCCTTATTACAAGCCATTCATAAACCCAGCCCCATCGCTGTTCTCCGGCTGAAGTCAGGAAGCGCTGAGAGCTTACGCTTGCATCTGGGTTGGCTGGCTGGGATGCCCCTCGCTATTCCCCCCTTGAAATTTTCCACTGGACCTTGTCTTCTGCTGCAGTGACACCTACTGATGAGGTAAGAATGCATTAACTACATGCTCCCCCGTTGCTGAACCCAGCCAGCAACCACTTCCTGGCTCTCACCAGATGTTTCTGCTCTTCTGGAGCAAATTCACACTACATGGGGAGATGGTTTGCACACTCTTAGCTCTCGTAGGTCGGTGGCCAGAGGACCTGAATGGACATCATGGCAGCAGGAGAAAACCCTGTCCATGTCCATTTACTCGCTCCGAGGTCTTAGCTTATGAGCTCAATGAGCTGACCTCGGAAGTCAACGAAACTCAAGGAATTTTTTTTTTCCCTTCTTCCCAGTGGGACATCTCTGTGGTAATGGGGAGAGTCCAGGGGATGATTGTATCAGCATCTGCTTGGGAAGTATCAGGAGTGGACTGAACATAGCACTGGCTTCCTTTTCAGAAAAGAGGGGAGAGTAGGACATCTTTTGGAGGTCTGAGTTGGAACCCACCAAGCAGCGAGGTTTTCCGGATGGATGCCACTGCACAATTGCTGTGTAAGACTCAAAGCTGGAATTGGTGTATGGTGTGTTTTGGTTAAGGCAGAGATGAACACCCCGTAAGCTCATAGCTGGGGTGTTTGCAGGGGAGGACTGCAGCGCATTGGCAGAGCTCTGTTGGGGTCTGGGATTGCAATGAGGCCTATTGAGCTGAAGAGTCATGGCAGAACTGTGTGGAAGAAGCCCTGGGTTTGACTGGTAGGGACTGGGGGAAGGCAGGGGGTCCACACAGCTGTGTGTGAAGGGAACTCATGATGGGAACAGCAAGGGAGTTGTTGTGTCTCTGGATTTCAGGTACTTAGATGGACCTTGTTCTCACTGGACCTAAGCACCGCACAGTCTGTTGCATGTATGGTTCTTTCTATGCTGCAGAAACCCAAAACAGTGCTATTATCCCTATCAAATGGCCAGAAGACAGAGGCACCAAAAAGCTAAGCAACTTTCCCAAGATCATGTAGGAACTCAAGGGTAGAGTAAACCTGGCTGTCCCTGAAGACTGGAGCAAGGGCCACCCCTTTTGGTCTACTAGAAAAGGTTTCAATTCCATCAGAGTCCCCCTTATACTTGAAGAAACTCTTCATCAACCTCAAAAGGGGGACTTTGATGCATGGCAGAGTGGGTCTAACTCCATCCTGAAGAGGACGGTTGCAATCAAGAGGATTGCATTGCAATCAATAGTGGAGAGAGATGGCATTGAAGCCCTTTCCAGTAGACTAGGAAGGGTGATCTAGTGGTGGGAGCCTTGCTCTGGTCTGCAGAGACAACCGGGTTCGCTCTAGCTCTGGTTTTCTGTGCAATATTGGGCAAGTTGATTTTTGGTGCCCCTGTCTTCTGTGGAGGTCAGCAAGGTGTTTCTTTGAGCACCGGTGGTAGGGTCTGTGTTTTGGGGCCATGAAGATCTGAGCACACTTCTTCCTGCCACCACACAGACAATTCTGTTGACTTCTGCAGGACTGTGACACCTGGGAGACTTGGGATCTTAATCTGGGGGTTTGCTTTGCTCTATGGAGACAGTGGGCATGTCTACATGAGACGCTTACTGCGTATTAGCCTAATAACACTGTGCAGTAGCATGTCACAGCACAAACCGTGCTAATAGCTGACTGAGCAGTGTTATTAGGTTAACGCACAGTAAGCATCACTAAATAACCGTGTGCTAGCACTAATGTGCAGTAACTCTAGGTACTGTGCATTTAGTTAGCACTTTATTAAGTGAGTACTAAAGTAAATGTGCAGTGTGCAAGGCTCGTTAATGAACGTGTAGATGCACCCAGTGGGTTGCAAAGGCGTTATTAAAGCTGGGGTTTGTTTGCTACAGTCTTTGTTCCAGCTGGTGGTGAAAGATCCCAGTGTGAGTCTCCGACCTCAGGGGGAGTTTACAGGGCTGGCAGCATGGAAGGAACATCTGCTCGTTCATAAACTCAGCAGGTTTGCTGGGAAACAAGCAGGAGACCCCAGACGAGGAAACCCACAGCGCTGTTTCCACGGAGCCATCATGCAGGGTGGAAGCCACGTGCCCCAATGCATCGACCTTGCATTGCCTTGCTCCAGGCGGATCGGGACCATCGGAGCACGCGGCGAGGCAGGCACTCGCAGGCCAGCAGGCCAGACAGGCAGCTGAACGGCGTTGTATGGGCTGACTTGTTATAGTAATGCATCGGGGCGGATCGGATAACATGAAAAATTTATCCGCTCTTCCCCCCCAGAAGACGTGACCCGACCTGACCCGCGGCAAAGAACGACATTGTTGGCAGCTGAGAAGCTGCTCTGTTCTCGCTAAGACCGGGTCGCTCTCTTCAGAGTGGCAAGCCACCGCATCGCAGCAGATGATCTGCGATGCCTGGCTTTCGCCGATACAGAGGTCGCTGCCACGGACCCCGCAGGGAATTTGACTTTTCAGCTGTCTCGCTCCCCGTGGAGACCTCCGACCCTTGCGCAAAATCATATCAAACAACCAATTATTAGTGACACACACAACTCCCCCGTAGACTCAACAGCGAGCGGTGCGTGGAACAGGGCACCGATGACGACCAAGGCGATTAATCAAAATGGCACATAGGAAATTGCATGGGGGAAGTGCTCGGGACTCCTGGGTTTTATTTTTTGCCTCTGAGTTTCGAATCGGCGCCTGCTATGCGTCCCCTGAACTGGGCCCTCGGCTTGCATCAGTCCGACAGCGTGGCTCTGCAGGAATGGAGGGCCCCGTGCCAATTTATACCAGCTGAAGATCTGGGCTGCCGGTATCTCCCCGTACTCAAATTTCCCTGTGTCATGATATTCTCATCTTAACTGAGGCATCGCTGGCTGATGGATATTTCTCCTTCCCATTCATCATCACCTGGATTAATCCTCTCCAGTTCCCTGTAGCTGCTACGGCAACTGCTTACATGGAAAAGTGACACTAGGAAAGGAAGGGATGCATTTTAGCCATGTTAACATGATGTAGGAGCTGGAAACAAGGACCAGCGCTACGTGAGCAGGTGGCATACCAGCGAGCCGGCCGTGGTTTGATAGCTGTCCCCTGGCCACGGTTTGGGACGTGGTGAAGGATGGTGCTCCCTGTAAAGTGCCTGAGACCTACAGGTGGAAGGTGCTGGCATATGCATTCAAGACCTTACTGAGTTCAGGCTCTAGAAACACCAAGCTCTTCTCGTCCTCCCTAGGCGCTGCAGAAAATGGCTGGTGGGAGTGGTATAATCAATGTTATTACAAATTTTATATCCGGGGCATCAAATGTATGGTCCATGGGCTGGATGCAGCTCACAGGACTCCTGTCAGATCCTGGGATCCAGGGTCAGGACTAGTGAGGGGTGAAGCCTACTGCAAAACCCAGGGCCACGTGCATTTGGACATAGCCATCGGTAGCAAGAGGCCTGTGCTGACACAGCCCTGCTTATGCAATGCCAGTGCTTGTGTTTGGTCCTTTTAACGAGCCCAAAATGCAACGGCATTAAAAATTCCCTCAGAATCATCTAACTGCCCAGGGGCTTTATCACAAGCCTGCATGGGGACTTATGTAACCCTGAGAAGGGAGGATGCCTTCGCGATTCAGGTGCTAGGCTGGCTATCTCCCACTGAAACCACAACAGACGCTTTCATGAGATGGGAAGGGATCAGAGCATCACGGAGTCACAGACAGCGAGGGCTGGGAGGGAGCTCAGGGGGTCACATCCAGTCCAACCCCCTGCTCCAAGCAGGACCAGCCCCAGCTACATCATCCCAGCCAAGGATTTGTCTGGTCGGGTCTTAAACACCTCTCAGGATGGAGAGTCCACCACCTCTCCGGGCAACCTGTTCCAGTGCTTCACCACCCTCCTAGGGGGAGTTTTTCCTATTATCCAACCTCAATTTCCCTTGCTGCAGCTTGAGCCCATTGCTCATCTGCCCCCACTGAGACCAGCCCAGCTCCGTCCTCTTTGCAGCCCCCCTGCAGGGAGGTGAAAGCTGCTATTCAATCCCCCTCGGTCTTCTCTTCTCCAGACTAAATCAGTCCATTTCCCTCAGCTTCTCCTCACCAGTCCTGTCCCCCAGCCCCACAACCATTTTCATTATCCTCCACTGGACTCTCTCCAACTTATCCACATCCTTTCTGTAGTGGGGGCCCACAGCTGGACACGGGACTCCAGATGTGGCCTCCCCAGTCCTGAATACAGGGGAAGGACCTGATGCCGTTTGCCTTCCTGGCACCAAGGGCACACTGCCAGCTCCTGTCCAGCTTCTTGTCCCCCCAGGTCCTTTTCTGCAGAGCTGCTGCCCAGCCCGTCACCCCCACCTGCCCCGGGGCAGGGGATCGCTCTCTCCTCAGTGCAGGACTTTGCACTTGTCCTTGTTGAACCTCAGGAGATCTCTTTTGGCCCAATCCTCCACTTTGTCCAGGTCACTCTGAATCCTAGCCCTCCCTCCAGTGTATCTACTACTCCCCCAGCCTGGTGTCCTCCACAGACTTGCTGAGGTGCTCTCGCTGCAGCCCATCTTCCAGATTGTTAACGATCCTGCCTTGAGCAGAGGGCTGGATCTCACCAAGTCCATCCCTATTTTCCTATGTTGCTGCCTAAGACCCCACCTGCACTGTGGGGATCAGTATGTTGAAGTGTTTGGGGTGCGAATGAAACCCAGCGGGGAGGCGAGGTCCAGATGTGTTCCCAGAGAACTAAATAGCACGTTCCCCAGAAGGACCAAACAGCCGCATTGTACAGGGAGCCGCGTGACTCTGAACAGCACTGGGCCGCTGAACATTGCCAAGGGTGTGAGAGCTCACAGGGGGCTAGAAGTTCAAAGTCAAGTATTATAAGGAGATTCCCAGGTCCTGCAAGATGATCCCAGCTCTCCAGATCAAAATAGTAGCACCCTGCGACTGTCAACATGACTACACAAGTGGCCTGCCCTGGGGAATGAAGCCCTTGGTTCAATCCAGCTCTTGGGATGCAGCTGCCCGTTTCACTCCCCTGCCCATCAAGACTGTGCTTTAATAGTGCTCACAACCATGCCTTCCCTTGGAGGATTCCCAAGGACTTTCCAAAGCCGCCACAACCCTGTGAGTAGCTTCTAACAAAGGCAAAATGGAGATGGAGTCAATCGAAATGCCAGCAGAAGACCCAGGAGGAAATGCATGAGCATGAGGAAGAGCTTCGTGTCTGCAAGATCAATTCTTGAATGCTACAGGCTGCGGGATATTTAACTCAGGCCATTTCTTTTTCATTAAACATGCCAGGTTTCCAAGATGGGAAGTCAGTGAGTAGTACAGGCATGTGCAAGAGTTGACTGAAATGGGCACCCACATGCTCGCTGCTTCAATCTGTGCTTCAGGAAGGGCAAGGTTTTATTTATGGGACCTCAGTGCTGTTCTGGTCTGTGCAAGCCAGATGGAATTTCAATCTACACCTTGGTGAGTAACTAAGGCAAATTAGGCTACAGAATAGCCTCAAAACCCTAGGACTTCATAAAGGGGAGGCAGGGATGTTTATTCCAGAAAAAAACAGATTCTCAGATAAAAAAACACACTGGTATATTGTGCAATTTTAATAGAAGGATATTATGAATTCACTTACTGCTGCAGCTGAATCAAAATGTGTGTAATTTTCTGCATTGAGGCAGCAACGAGGTAATTCCAGCCAGAAGGACTTTTATTTTAGAACTGCAAAAAGGAAGAACCAACAGAAGCAAAATCCCCATGAAAGAGACAGCGAGAGAGAGCGAGAGCGCACGCAAAGTGTGAGCATCTTTTTTACATCATTCTGCACTGAGACACGGAACAAAATGGCTGCTGGCAGACGTCGCGGGCAGTGGTTCTCAACCTTTTCTTTTCGCAGGCCACTTGAACATTGCTGAGGGTCTTGGCAGACCACTTAATAAACTTGTTTTTGTTCTACAAATCAAAGCACACCACTCATATTTTAATATCAGTAGTCTTACCTTTCTAATACGATGGAGGTGCCTGTTTTTTGGAGCAAAGTTCTGGGAAGTCGGGTGCAATGCTTGTCAGCTTTGGCTTTAGGTCGTCTTTCTGCTGACCACCTGAATGGATAGGTGCCTGGTGGCTAGAATGGGCCTGGTTTCTTTGTACTTGAGGCTCTGTTTATTAACACCTTGTAGTTACCCTCATTACACAACACACACACACACACACACACACACACACACACACACACACACACACACACACCCCCGCCCCTCTGACAGCACGGCCCTTGCAGTCACCTTGCAGAGAAAAT
>NW_017728949.1:52928092-52967534 GCF_001723895.1 Crocodylus porosus | reverse complement strand
CTCGGGAGATCATCGAGTCCAGCCCCTGCCCAAAGGGCAGGAAGTCAGCTGGGGTCATAGGATCCCAGCAAGATAAGCATCCAATTTACTCTTGATGCAAGGCTGAATTCACGTGAGTGCCCTACTTCTGTCCCTTGGAGCACATGCTTGTAGCTCTGCATAACTCCTCCCTGAGCTGGTTTCCGCTAAGGCATCGAGGAAGGAGTCTGGAAGGTTAAGGGCAGCCCTGCAAGGGCTGGCAGGTGCAAGAGGAGCTGTCTCACAGCTGCCGAGCTCTGTGGGGCTGAGGACCTCCAGAGTAGCCCAGCTCCAAGGACCTCATCTCCATGGAGGATCAAGCCTCTGGCTCATGCTACAAAGAGATTAGGCGGTGGATGCTTCTTACATCTTCGGACAAGGCAGCTCCATAAATCTCTGCACATTAAGATCTTCCATATGCTGCTTTTTAATATCGGCATCCACCGCCGGCTCTCAGACATGAGTTGCTGGACGGATCCCGCGCAGTCCTCTGAGCTGCTTTCAAATCCCAACCTGATTCCAGGCAAGTTTGGAGGGAGCACTGGGAGATGCCAAGACAGCCTGGGAAGAAAACACTCTTAGGACGACAAAGATTCAGGGCATTGATATTTTCCCATTTCAGTCTCTCTCCCCTCCCCATACAGCCCAGTCAGCAAGGAATTATTTCAAGAGGGTAAAAAAAAAAATCAGCAAAACCCCCATAATCGTGGAATATTTAAAAGCAGTTAAATCCACCTTCCTCCCAGCTCCTTTTGGAAAGATAACAGGATGTATTGAGCTACCAATGGAAATAACAGTCCTTCCAGAGAGAGTATGCTGGGAGTTTCTCCCTTGCTGTTTCGACCTCAGTTGCAGGTCACTGTTTACTCTTGGGACATGGAGGTTCACCGTTCACTTGGAGCCCTATGACCTTTCCCTGCAGGAGAGCAGAGGGAAAGCATATGTGTGCACTGCTGTATGGACAAAAGGGGGTGATGCATTTGGGAAACAGCTATGAAATGCTCCAAGAGGCTCACCTGACCCTGACATTAAGGGCCCGTCTACATGTGCACTTTAATGCGCATTAGCCTCTATTAATGCTCATTAAAAAAAGCATGGGGCACTTATACACATGCAGCAAGACTGCTCTGCTGTGCTGGAAATCCAGTGCACCACAGAAAATTCAATTAATCAAGTCCACTGGAGCACCTAATTGACGTGCCCGGCGTTGCATCTGGTACAGGTGTGTAAGTGGTGCATCAGCACTGAAAAAATGGCAGGCGGTGCACTTTGAACTAAAACAGGTTCAATGTGGTTTAGTTCAAAGAGCATCACTACCCATGTTCTCAGCGCTGATGTGCACTGCACCGCTTATATACCTGCACCCGATGATGTGTCAGGAACACGTGTAAAAATGTCCATGATATTTAGTTAATGCACATTAAAATAAGCTAATGTGCATTAAGCATCACTTAAAAACTGTGGGCATTTATTCACATACTTTTCTGTCTCATGAAGTGCCAGAGATCTGTTGCTTTGGAGCAGACTTGATTAATCGTGTTGGCTCCACTAGTGAGCAGAGGCGAAATGAGCTGCACTGTGTGCAGTTGTATAAGCGGCAAAATGCACATCAGCACGCAGAAAATGGCGGCAAGGTGCTTTTGAACTAAAGCACCTCCAATGTGCTTTAGTTCAAAAAGTGTACCACTGCCTTTTTCTGTGCTCTGACACACATTTTGCCTCTTATACAACTGCAAGCATTGCAGCACCAGGCACTTCTCAAAGCACCCAGTGCTGCATGTGTAAAAATGTCCTGTGCTTTTTAGTTAATGCGCATTAACGAAAGCACATTAATGCACATGTAGACATACCCTAAAAGCCTGGAGTGATCTGATCCTTTGCTCAGATACAACCCATTTCCCTAGCCCTACAGCACTCAGGGAATATCAAGCATTATCTACTAGCACCTCCTCTATGTACTTTCCAGATAGACATAAAGATATATCCCATTCATGCAGCCCTCTCGTAGCATCAGCTATGTCTGTGTGCTACTGGAGATCCATGTCCTGCTGCTGCTAAGCCTCGGAGACGGTAAGCCATTTGTCATCCCTTTGACAAATATGAGACCCGGTGCGGGGGACCCCCTCAAAAGTACTGTGTTTATTATCTCTGGTGTCTACAGGCCGGGACTTAGGGCGCAAAACCCTTCTTTCCACTCTTCCTTCCCTCTATTCCTTACAGTCTCCAAAGGGCTGGAGCACGAGAGTTGTGCGAGCAGGAAGCATCTGAGTCAGTGAAGAGAGACGAAGGTTCAAAAGGTTTTGTTCCCACAGCCGAGGGATGTTGCAAGCCTGAGGTGGGCTCTGGGTTGGCCCAAAAACCTCATGGCCACAAGCCTTGTAACTTCTGGGACTTCACATCTGAGTCTGAGCAACGCAGCTGCTCCTGATCTTTATGTAACAAGCAGAACCAAAAGTCCTTGGATTGCAAAGCCTTCAAGATGTGGCTGCAGCCCTGAATCTGGATTAAAATAAAGCTGCATTTTTGTTCAGCTTTGCTCCTAAACTATTTGCTTAGGAAATCAGGCTGGAAATCTCTCCAGACCAGATGCTGGTGGGTTTTTTTTTTGTTTTAAATCTACAGCATCCAGTCCTGTTGTAGCTAAATCCTGCTGTTTCTGCCCGAAGTTTCCAGCTTTTTGGGCGCCTATACATGAGCAGCGAGGCTGCTCCGACATGCTGTAATTACGTGATTAATCGAGTCTTCTGGAGCATGGTAATTACCACACTCCAGCAGCTTCCAGCATCTCGTGTATCAGCGTCCCCACACTTCAAACTGGTTGCAGGAGTGCTTTATCTGAAGTTCGTTCAATGAGCTTTAGATAAAGCATCCCTGCTGCCATTTTGAAGCATGGAGATGTTGATACTTGAGATGCTCTGGGCGCTTTAATTAGAGCCGCTTTAATTAAAGCAACCCCCCCCACCCCCCTCCTGGAGCAGGTGTATAAATGCCCTTTATGTTTCTGGATAGGACTGCAAAATAAAACAGAAATAAAAAAAGAAGAAGAAGAAAATAATGGCATTCTCCTTCTCTGTCTTCTGGGAATCTCAGCCTGGCCAAAAGCAGGAAGGCAATTAGGGAAAAAGAAAAGTTAACCAAGCTGGTTTTGTTTCCAGACCTCCCGAAAGAGTTTAGTTCAAATTTAGGTGCGAGTTTGCGTGTGAAATGTCTCCATATATTATCCTCCTGCAACCACCTACTATCATCGAATCATAGAAAGTTAGGGTCGGAAAGGACCTCAGGAGGTCTTGCAGGGCTGAGGACAGTTTCAATGTTTGCATGTAATGATCACTGGGCCTTGAAAAGTTGATGAATATGATTGTGCCCTGGTTCCTCTAAGAACACAAGCCTGGACTGGATGAGCTTGGAGGTCCCTTCCACTCCTGTATGCCTTTGCAGACTTTCCTTGCTGATTGCATTAATAGTGAGAGACCTCAGTTGGATGCAGCGTGGGGACAGAGTGAAATCTTGGCGTAACTCCATCTTTAATAGCAATGTAAATGCATGCCGCATCACTTCAGACTGCCATGGACCTCAGTGCTCCGTTAAATCCTGGATTTTGCCAGGCAGCCCCTATGGGGGGAAAGAGAAATTCACCTTGCCCCAACTGCCCTCAAGAGGAAATGACTTCCTTTCTTGATCGGTGTGTGCTGGAACCGACCCAAACCAATAACCTCTGGCCTCCTGGTTGTCTTGGGTGGAAAACGAGAACTCCATTGCACCAAAACTGCTGATTTTTTTTTTTAAAGATTGTTTTTTCTTCCATTGCAGAAGTCAGGATGTTTTTCACTTCACTGAAAAATGGACAGTACGCTGGATGGAGGGACTTTTTGCAACTCAGGCAGGCCGAAAAGCAACACCGGTGCAAGACCAAATGGTGACAAACTGGCTACCGATAAATGCAGAACCTGGAAATTGAAACAGAATCCCAACTATTAGAGGAGGGAAGAATTAGAATGGATTTCAGAGCACAAGGGTGAGGGCGAGGAGCCTAAGTCACTTGGACACCCACCTGAAGAAGCTCATGGAAAGATGAGACAAGGAAGTCTGGAGTCAGCCATCGGTATGTGTGACATGAAGCTGTGTGTTTTTAGCACCCAGTTCGGGGAGTAAAGGGAGGGCTTGTTCAGCGAATTTTGTGCAATTTTGCAATCTTGTGCCTCAGGGGTTTTTCCAAAGGATATTATTATTCCCCCTCATGAGATCGCCTAGCTCACGGCTTGCTCACGGTGCAGTGATTCTCTTGTGGGTACTTAGAAAATCCAGAAGTCCCTGGCTGGAGAGTCTTGCTCTTCTGCCCTGATTCACCCTGAGTGCCAAATTTTGTGTCTCGAAGGAATTTCTGCCCCAAGCCAGGTTGACACAAGCTGTTGTGCCTTCCTCTAGTGCAGCGTGTTATCCTTTTCCCAAGACATCCTGAGTCTATATTAACAAGCATTGCAGTGCCAGTCGTCTCCCTTGCTTTTATCTGTGGCATGCGTAAGGGGATTCTCAGTGCTTTGGGTACTGTCGCTGTGAGCGCTGGAAGTGGGGATTTGGGGGTTTCCTTGAGTCGAGAGTTGCCTGCGACTGTAAGGGCCTAGACACAACGAGTGAGGAGACCCTGCATTTCTGCGTGTCTGCTCCATCTGATTCAAAGCGAGAACTTTACGTTAGCTGGCCCACTTCTAAATCCACTTTTTCATAGATTCATAGATGTTAGGAGTGGAAGGGACCTCATGACATTATCAGGTCCAGCCCCTCTGCGCTTGTTCCTCTTGAGGAGGCCAGAAATTCAACCCGGGACCTCAGTGACTTCTTAAGAAACATTTAATCCCAACAGTCCTGCAAAAACCTTTGACTTTTTTGGGGGGGGGGATGGAGGAAAATATCCAATAACTCCCAATCCATCCTACACTCCATCTTGGAAGTGAGACTTTAAGACCATCGACTCCACAAAGTCCATTTTTGTGCTTCCCCAAACACTGCTGACGCCGGCTTTGCTGGCAATCGGAGCCAGCCCCAACAGAACATGCTGTGAAGAAGTGCCCAGAACTGTTTGGACAACTGAGATGATGCATGGCATTAAGGGAGCCATTTATAACGAGAGACTCCTTTCCGGGCAGTGTTATGGCAGGACACATTTTTTAAATGACCCAGCCCTTCCCGGGCTGCACGTTGTGTTTTAAGGCAAGATGAAGATGCCAATTTCAGCCCCTCCTGTTTTATCTCATCGCCACTGGCCTTGTTCCAAGGACTTTCACGGATCTTTGCTGCACCCTGGTTTGCATGGGAGGGAAAAAGATTTAAAAAAGAGAGAGCCCTTGGGTGATACTCTTAGATCAAGGCATTGCGATGTACTCGGACAGCATCATGATGCCACGTTGATGTTAGATTGGCCTCCTCTCCATGTTACAGGCATCGCACAATTAGCTGCTTAATTGCACAATTAGTTGAAGACCATCGACACATGCAAAGTAGCTGTCTCACGATAAAAAGTGCCAACCAGCTATAAAGTTAGAGCTCGAGAATGTGTACTAACTTTATAGCTGGTTGTTAGCAAGCTTTAATTTGCACGTGTAGCAGGGTCTCTCCTGCAGCTGGAAGCCCTGTCAGCTAACCAGGCTCAGAGGTGAGCCAAACCTAGCGTGAAACCTCTGTGTCCTGGTGATCATGGTCGCTGCAATCCCCAGCCCTGGGGTATAGAAAACCCCTGGGCCCACGTGTGCATCCATGTCTGAGAATCCTTGATGGGGTAGAGCCAGGCCCAGCTCTCAGTCCCAGCTCCACATGTGACACAGCCAGGACCAAGGGCTGGTACAGGTTCTTTGCAGCTGATGCAATGCTACGGTCTGAGCAAGGGGCACGCAGAACCAGAGAAGGCCTGTGGGAAGGGAGCGATTAGACATGAAATAGCCCGTGAAAGGGGGGAAGCAGAGCACGGAGCAGGTTACGTGTGTGGGAAGAGAGAGAAGAAAAGAGCAAAAAAAAAAAAAAAAGTTCTTTAAATGGGTTTGTTTCCTTCCTGCCTTCCAGACACCAGGCAGATTTTAATGATGAAACCTGCTAGCAGCTGGGGCTCATTTGGAGGTTATTTTTATGGCAAACAGGAACAAGACAATAAAAAGCCTCACCCCGAGTGTGGCTTGGTGCAGGCACTGATACCATCAGACCCTCTAAAATAGCTCTGGTTTGACCTCTTTTGTGCTCATTGCATCAGCTCTGCCTGGTAGCAGCATGTGCCATGTGGATCTGATCAAACTCCCCGCTTCCCCTCCCAGGCGGGACCGGGTCTGTTGGACCTGGCAAGAGCCAGGGAACACAGAAGTCAGGATCTGCCCGTGCCACTGGGGTTAAAACCGCTCCGGTTTCTGTAGCCAGTGGCATGTGGGAGTCACGTGGCCATGCCCGTTCTTGCTGGGAGCTGCTGGGTCTGGGGTGTGCCATCGAGGTTGGGTCTCAGGGATGTACTCAGCCTCCATCCTCCTGAAGATGGTCAGGGCCACGGGAAAGATGAGCTCTGGGTGCATTGCAAAACCCCTTTGTGCAGAGGGCTTGGCATTGAAGGGGGTATATTTCTAGACAAGCCTTTATCCAGGTATTTTGAATGGATGGGTACGAGCCCAGAGCGTGGCAAGGGATGCATTTTTAAAGCAGAAGGAATAGAGACTTATGGAAATGAATGCTACATTTCTGTACCCAGCCACAAAGCTTGCACAGGAAGACCCTAAATTAACTGCCCATCTGGCTCGAGCTGGAGCCGATGATCTCATGAGGTCCCTTCCAGCCCCTAACACCTACGAATCTATGAAAACTCTGGTCCTTCTTTGGAGTTTCACATTTCTACCATCTCTGGTCTCAGGATGCCTCTGCATCCCGGCGGAGGGGCTGCAGGTTGGTACAGGGAAGACGTGCACGCTGGAGACTTCCCCGTGGGTCTCTCTGGTTGTTTGCCTCAATCTCTATCGCATTTCAGCTTGGCCTGCAATGAGCCAAGCTTGCATTTACACTGAAGCAAAACCCAAGAGCGCGGGCCTGTTGTTCCCTGTGGATCGTAGTCTCCTAGACTACATTATTCCGTGTAAATCACAGATGTCAATGTGCATTTGCACACACAACGAACAATTTTTCATGCTGTTTTGTAACGTGCACCTAAAGCATTTACATCGTGTGCAAGCGGGGATAGAAAAGGAGGGCTGGAAGGGAGCTCAGGAGGTCACATCTAGTCCAAAGCTTGGCCAGCCCAGCTACATCATCCCAGCCACGATTTCCAACCCAGGAGCAGATTTGCTACAGCGGTCTGCCCTCCTTTGCAAGTCTGATCCCAGCCCTTTGAACAAGTCTATCCAAGGCAACTATCACCTTCATTTCTCACAAGCAGTTATCTGGCCCCCAGCATTGTAGGAAAAAAAAATCCCAAGCACGTCAAGTTTTTCAAAGTTTTTTATCCACGCCCCCTGCCACCCGGTGGGCAATGAGGATAATAACACATCCTGAAGGGAAACTGAGGCACAGGGAGAGCCCTACTGTCTGATGGGGAGTCTGAGGAGAGAAGCGAACCAGTTTGCAATGGTTCAGCGCTGGCATTGCAGCCACCTTCATCCAAATGTGGCAGGAGGTTTCCAAGCAGCTGAAGAGACTCAGCCCCCAGCCCGAACATGTGGCAGCCACTTAGGTGGTGTTTTTCCATCTTGTTTAATGCACAGATTGTTCCTCCTGCCAGGGAAACAGGTTGAAGCTGTTAAAATAATTGGCAACAGCAGATCCCCGCAGATCCCTTTGGCCACATCTGAAAATGGAAGGAAGCTTTTTTCTTCTTCTTCTTCTTCTGATTTAGCCATAAACTCACCACTTATGACATTAGCAGTTGCGAGAGGCAGGAGGTTTCCTCGTTAAAGCCTCTCTGCTTATATCGTTCGGCAGGAAGGGCCTGGCCAAAAGGCTGTTCGAGCGGCTGCTGCGCGGGTCCTCCGTGCCAGGAGGTTGCTTCCTTGGTTACTTTGGTAACGCACAAGCAAAGCTTCCCTTGATCTCTGAGGTTATTTGCAAATTCATCTCTGTGCACCATGGCTAGAGGCGCAGAGGGGTCCGAGGGGACCTGGAGGATGGAGTTGCCAATGCTGGCGTGAGCAGGAGGAACAACAGGAAAAAGCTGAGGATACCTGGAGCTGTAAGACGTGGTTGGGCCATTTCCTCCTTCCCAAAGCTGCTCTGCCTTTGGAGAGCATCCTGCCTGGGTATGCTCTACACCAGGCAGCGCTTCTGGGAGCTTGGGGTGGAAATCGGGGCTGGGAGATGCACCCCCAAAAATGGCTTCATGCCAGCACCACTTCGGACAGCCCAAGACCTCCACAGGGCTCCAGGCTCTTGCCCCAACCTTGAGGCACCCTACACAACGCAAGGTCCCTTTGCTGCAAAGCTCCTAGGCCAGGGTTCAGGGAGAGTCTCTGATGACAACTTTTCATGGTGGCTTATGCTGGGATAAGCCTTTCATAAGCCAATTCAACATGCCACTTTGGCCTTTGTCCCCCAACCTAGAAGCAAAGAAACCTAGAAAACAAGGGTGGATGGGACCTCAGGGGGTCACATCTAGTCCAACCCCTGCTCCAAGCAGGACCAGCCCCAAGTACGTCATCCCAGCCAGGGCTTTGTCTACCCAGGTCTTCAAAACCTCCAAGGATGGAGACTGCACCCCGCTCTGGGGAGCCTGTTCCAGTGCTTCACCACCATCCCAGTGAGGAAAGTTTTTCCTAATATCCAACCTCAATTTTCCTTGCTGCAGCCTGAGCCCATTGCTCTTTGTCCTGTCATCTGCCCCCACTGAGAACAGTCCAGCTCCGTCCTCTTTTAGACAGGCATAATGGGAGATTGCATAGTTTTATTCATGTAAGCATCCCAAATCCCTCTGCAGCCTAACCCTAACACTAATGAAGCCCCAGGCCCCTGCTGCAGGAGCTATGCTGTAGATAGGGCGCATTGCCCTTCTCATTTTAGGATCCGTGGCTTTCAGTGTCGAAGCATTCACTGCCTGCCACGGGGGAAGCTGTTTTGTGGTCCAGGTCAGCTGCAGACTGCTACAGCGTGGGCACAGCTAGATGAGATGCTAACTGAGCAGGAGCCTAATAAGATTAGCATGCCAGGCAAAACGCGTGCTAATATGCTGCTGCGCGGTAGTATCAGGCACAGTAAGCATCACCAAAAACCCATGTGTGGGCGCTACTGCACAGTAGCATGAGTTACTGCGCGTTGACTTAGTACTTGCTTAACCAAGTACTAAACTTAATGCGCAGTAGCAACGGAGCATTAATGAATGTGTAGATGCACCCGTTGTGTCTCACACACTGTGCTCTCCATTGCTGACAAAGATTTCTCACTTCTTTTTTGTCGTTTTCCTTCCTCCGAAATAAAATAACTCTGCAATGAAAACATGAGCTTGTGAGGCAGTGTGTAATGGGTCTGCATGACAATCCTGGTCTGCTTGACATGCATGACAATCTATGTTAGGTATTTGGTGCAATCTGGAGATAGATGCTGTGGCACCGGCAGGAAAATGCTCACGGTGCTCAGGACATATCTGCGTCTGGAGGGGTGGCTGGCTTTGAAAGAAAGGACATTTACTACGATGCTCAAGGGAGGAGATCCTGCTCCACACAATACTTGACCAATGCATCAATTTTGTACCATAACCCAAGCAGATCTTTCATTCTGAGCTCTCATCCATGCTCCGGCACCGCAAACTCACACGTTGTTCCCACAAAGCCTATGACCACGGCCAAGTTTTTGATTCAGTTAAGCTCACATTGATCAACATCTCCCCAGGCTTGTCAATGGGCTGCGAGCAGGAAATCCACCTGAAAGACTTAATTCTCTGCCATTTCCTCATACCGCTGGTGGAAAGAGCGGGTGTAGCCATGTTTCTAACAGCGCTGCACTAACGTAACAGGGAACCTGGGAATATTCAGGAGAGCTCGTCGTGCTCGTCTCTACGTTAACATTCGTCCCCCCTTTCCTTTCCAGCCCTGTGCTGCTGAATCAACCCTCCCACTCTCAAAGTCCTCTCATCTCTAAGGAAACATCAAAGAAACTCAATTCTTTGCCTTTATGGATGAAAACTCCCTGAATAAATGTCAACTTAAGATGTGCAATATTGGGGTAGATCAGTGCTCTGTCATCAAGCCCGGTGTCCTGGCTGTGACAGTAGCAGAAGCGGCTGTTTTAGAGGGTATAATATCTGGAGTGATCTAGCCCCTATTCGTGACCGCCCCGGCTTCCACCGTTGTTGATTTAGGGACATCAGAGGACACACCTTTGTCTGTCCTGTTGAATAGCTATTAATAGATCAATCATGAATTTGGTGAGTCCCTTCTATGCTGCTACCACCTCCTGTGGCAATGAGTTCCACAAGTTAACGATGTTGCCTAAAAAAAAAGGGACTTTCTCTTGTTAGTTTTCAACCTGTTTCTTGCTCATTTCAGTGGGTGCTGCCTCATTCTTGTATTCTGGGCCTTGGTGAATGAATGAATAACAGGGCCAGCCCGCTCTTGATGGGAGCTGCTGGGGCTGGGGTGTGCCGGGGAAGTTGGGTCCATGGGCTGTACACATGTCCCACTTCCTCAAAGGTGGTCAGTGCCATGGAAGACAAGCTCTGGGCACATGGAGAACCCCTCTAGCTTCTCCCTTTGTTCAGAGGGGTTGGCATTAATTCACTCTGTGCACACCCTTCGTGCTCTCGTAGCCATCAACCAGATCCATCCCCAGCCTTCTTCTTCCCAAACTGGAGGCCCAGCCTTTTAAAGCTTTCTGAGTATAGCAGCTACTCCATACCCCTGGCCACCTTACCCTGTACCATTTCTAATCCGACTACACCTCAGATCTGCACACAATATCTGAGTCAGACCTCGTTCAGCTGCTGGCAGGGAGGTGCCTTGGCTGCAAGCCATTAAAAAAAAATGGTGAAATGAAAAAACAGAATAATCATGTTTAAAAATGTCTCCCTTGGATGAGAATCCTGGAGGCGTTTGAAGTCTCCAACCCTGCGAGCGATTTTGACGATGTTAATTTTAGACAAGGACCCAAAGCCGAAACGTTTTCTTCCTAGATCCGAAGTCTCCCGAGGCTCAGGGAGGAAACTCGGAGGCAAAGGGTTTGGTTCCTTTGTTTGCAACTCCCCCCTTGATCATTTCAAAGTAGAAATGGACATTTCGAGGCAGGCGAAAGGGACCAGGTGAAATCCATGGGGAACGAGCATCTCACATCGGCGGCGGCTGATGGGAGCGGCAGCGCCAGGGTTGGGATGGGGACGTTGCTGCCCGCTCTACCAGCCCCAAGAAGCCTGTTCAAAAAGCAGATCAATCACTGAGGGTCACTTGACGTTACAAGCCTGGAAAACACCCTGTTAGTGATTTTGGATGCTTTTCTCCCTCTGAAATTAAAACCAGCACCTGGAATCCTAGTTTTGAATTTAATTTTTTTTTTTTTAAAATTAAAGCACCCCCTCCTCCCTCCCAACATCACTTTCTAAGGGAAAAAAAAAAATCCCAAAGCAAAAGCAGCTACTGACTTGCACTTGAGGTAAAACTCACTGGCAAGTGCATTGCAAGGTATTTTTGCATTTCATGTGGGGACACAGGGTGTGAGAAACTTTCCCAAAGAATCCGCACCGTAAACCCACAAGCCCAAAGGCTCTGGTAAGGTGCAAGAGGCGCTGGGGTGGGATCGAGTCTGTGCCATGAATGCACCGGGGGGGGGTGGGGTTTAATCAGAGTCAGGCAGAAGCAGCCGTTTCCCTGCCCATCGCCATGTGAAACTTGGATGCTCGAGTCTCTCTGGGGCTTTTGGATGAGGTGTGCTGCCTTTAAGGATTGTCTGTGCCCTAAGCAGAGTAAAACACCAAAACAGGCTCCCCAGGGAGGTGGTGGATCTCCATCCTCGGAGGTGTTTAAGGCCCAGCTGGACAAAGCCCTGGCTGGGATGATGGAGTTGGGGCTGGTCCTGCTTGGAGCAGGGGGTTGGACTCAGTGTGACCTTCTGAGGTCCCTTCCTACCCAAATTGTCTGTGAGTCCTAGCCTGGTGTACATAAAGGAGCTTAAGGGACTTAGATGCTTAGCCTTCCTTGAAATTCATTGGGAGGTAGGTACCTAAGCCCCTTAGGCTAGCTGGAGTGTTCCTGCTAATATTTTAATGCATAGCACGATAGAAAATGAGGGTTGAAGGGAGCTCAGGAGGTCACATCTAGTCCAGCCCCCTACTCCAAGCAGGACCAGCCCCAAGTACAGCATCCCAGCCAGGGCTTTGTCTAGTTGGGTCTTCAACACCTCCAAGGATGGAGACTGCTCCACCCTTCCTTAACGAGATGATGTAAAACTGCTGGCCAGGGCCCAAATGCGATCTTCGATCTCCCACCTGAACCTGTGGAGCTCGAGTTGGTATTTTTCCTCTAGCGTGAGCGTGACCCGGTCTCAGGAGGTGAATGACGTGCAAGGACAGTACCTGCGAGGGTCAGTAGCTGGGTGGCGTGAGATTTGACAAGGCATTTATTGCAGGCTCACACAGCGGGCACGAGCTGAGCCTAGGCATTAAACCATATTTCTGGAGAACGTGGGTTCTGCTGCCATCTCATAGTGCCTTGCTCTCTGCCTCAGTTTCCCCAACTTTGAGCCGAGGGGGGGAGGGGTCCTGCTTTCTCTGCTGTGTCAGGATGCTGTAACCATCTGCAAAGCATATCAAAGCCTCTAAAAGCCCCTGACGAGAGCCAGAGTATGGGAGTGCAAGTGTCTCATGGACATTGGCTGGGAACTCCATACCCCGTCTTAAAAATAAAGTGCCACCTTATCTGTCCCCACCACCACATCCAGATGTGGGTCATTTCCCTTGGAGGTGCTGCTGTCCCAAAAGAATGGGATCTGGTTTCAACTGTTCAAGCTGTTATTTTATGGATTGGCTTCATTAAAAAAACAAAAAAAAATGACATTGCTGGCTGCCACCTCTCCCCCCACCCCAATCCACTTGCTTCCTGTTCTCAGCCTTTTGCAAAAAACGTTTGCCTTTTGCGTTGTCCCGTAAACTTCTGGTGACCATGGGAACAGATCCGGCCCCAGCTGGCAGCTCGCGTGGTCTTCTCATTAGCCCTGGCTCCCTGCTCAACTGGATCTGTTTGTGACAGCCAGGTGAGTTCGCCGTCCAAAGGAGCACATCTGGAAAAGCTCTTTCGTCTTGGAGACAGCCCGTGGCATTGGGCTTTCTGCTTGGCTTCCACTCCACATGCATTTGCTAAATGCCACCCACCCCTCAAATCCACCCTGGGTCTCTGATTGTCCCAGGACATGCAGGCATGCAGCAAAACCAGAGGGAGCTGCTTGTACCGTAGCAAAACGCACGTCGGGATTTTCAGATGACAAAGTATTTGATGGATGCTGAGTCTGCCGCGGGCTTGCCATGGACACTGTCAAATCCTGTAAAGTGTCCACACTGATTCCAGCTCAGCGCTGAGCTCGAGCCAACTCTGGATTTGCATTTCTGTGCAAGTGGCATCATGAGGTCCATGTAGTTCACAACCCAGCAAAAGAACGGGGCTTAAAACATCTGAGGTCCTGGTCACGCCAGCCTCAGGCATGCAACATGCTCGGGTTCATTATTGACCTCGCTGTCCGTGCCTTGTGTGGTGTAGTGCAAAGTCCAGGAGACAGCAAGGAGGTCAGGCCTGTTGTGTCCTGTGTTGCTGATGCTTGTCTCTGTGGCTTCTGTTCTGCAAAACCTGCAATGTCTAATTACTCCTGAGGTTCAACAAGGACAAGTGCAAAGTCCTGCACTGAGGAGGAAGCGATCCCCTGCACCGGGGCAGGCTGGGGGGGATGGGCTGGGCAGCCGCTCTGCAGGAAAGGACCTGGGGGGAGGGTGGGGACAGGGGACAAGGAGCTGAACAGGAGCCAGCAGTGTGCCCTTATGCCAAGAAGGCTGGAGCCCCTTGTCCAGCTGCGGGCCCCCACGACAGAAAGGATGTGGACACATTGGAAAGAGTCCAGTGGAGGGCAACAAAAATGGTTGTGGGGCTGGGAGACAGGACTGGTGAGGAGAGGCTGAGGGAAATGGGCTGATTGAGTCTGCAGAAGAGAAGACCGAGGGGGATTGAATAGCAGCCTCCACCTCCCTGCCGGGGGCTGCAAAGAGGACGGAGCTGGGCTGGTCTCAGTGGGGGCAGACGACAGGACAAGGAGCAATGGGCTCAGGTTGCAGCAACGGAAGTTGAGGTTGGATATTAGGAAAAACTTTCTTACTAGGAGGGTAGTAAAGCACTGGAACAGGCTCCCCAGAGAGGTGGTGCGGTCTTCATCCTCGAAGGTGTTTAAGACCCAGGTAGACAAAGCCTTGTCTGGGATGAAGTAGTTGGGACTGGTCCTGCTTGGAGCAGGGGGTTGGACTAGATGTGACCTCCTACGGTCCCGTCCAACCCTCATTTTCTCTGATGCTATACTTTCCCATCTGGGAGACCTGCTGCCTCACCTGGAGAGCAAGCCCCCAGATGCTTCCTGGCAGGGGAAAGCCTTGTAAGCAATGGGCAGGGATGGTACCTGCATCCTCCCTTGCTAAAAGCATTTGCATCTTTGGGATCTTGAATGAGGCAGAAGAAGTGGGTCCCAGCATAAGCGAGTGAATATCTTTGAGATTTATCTCAGCCCAGCCCACAACATGTGCCAGTCGTGCTGAGCCTACAGCTGTAGATAGCTGAGAGGGAAAATGATATCAAAGCTATCCATCTGGGAGGTACACATCCCTGGACAGCCACCTGGGAAAGCAGGGTTGCTTTCAAAAGTGGGAGAATCAGATCAGGGACAAAGCAAGAGGATGTGTGAAGAGGTTTCTTTATCAGAGAATAGAGCTGTTGTGGGAATAACAGGCCAGAATGATTTGTGCAAAGAAATGTGAGGCTAGTGCAGGTAGGGAGAGGGTGAGCACAGGGACAAGGAACTGAATGCCAAAGGAAAGCATCCGTGCTAATTCAGAAACTCAAGACAGGGTCTAAAACCCATCCCATGGCCTTCCCTCCTCCTGATATCCCTCAAAAAGATGAGCGATCACAGCTACGAGGCCTGTGCAAGTCGGCAGTGATCTGATTTGGCTTTGGATCCGGCCGCTTTGGATGGTGGTGATCCAATCTGGCGCTCCGGACCGGGTTTCCATCTTGATCCAGCCAAAGAGGCTCCAAAGTTTTGGAGCCGCCTTGGAGATCTGGCCAGAGGGTATAATGAGGGAATCAGTGACATATCTATAACTGTATTGTTTCTTGTCCAATTTGGATGAAACTTGCAGGGAGGGGAGCCTCCGCTGAGAGCATGAAACCTGCCAAGTTTCAAGAAGACCAGTGCAGGGATTTGGGGGGAACTGTACCTGCCATTCCCCCAAAACTCCTGCACTGATCTTCTTGAAACATGGCAGGCTTCATGCTCTTAGCAGAGGCTACCGTCCCTGAAAATTTCATCCAAATCAAACAAAAAACAACAAAATTCTAGATGTTTTATTGTTTCCCCATTATACCCTATGGCCAAACGAGGCAGTGCTGTGACCCGGACGTGCTGCTTCGGACCCCGAAGCGTCTGGAGCTTCTCCGGATCCACAGCCATGTCCAAAGCCTTGCACAACCCAAACCCCTAGTACCTACTGGCGATTCACATGTGTTAGACCCGCAAGAAGCTGGAAGAGATTTGGAAACTTCAGCAGCGCAAAAGCACCCGACTCAGCCTCTGTAGGGATCAAATCTGGACCCAAGTTCACAAAGGGATTAGCTGTCATAGAGGAGGCTCCCATGAATTTCAATAGGAGGTGGATACTTAACTAGCTGTGTGGAGCTGGGCCATGGTTCTTCTGCATCAAAATGAGCCTCTGGGTTGAGCTAAAATCCAGTCGGTTTGCCTCTATAGACAAAGGGCATGTCTACACATGCACTTTAATGTGCATTAGCCTATTTGAATATGCATTAAAGCATTACAGAGAAGTGTGCCTTTGCTAATGCCCATTAAAATAGGCTAATGTGCCTTTTTCTAGTACATCACAATGGAGGTACTAAATTTAATGCGCATTAGCAAAAGTGCATTAATGAACGTGTAGATGCACTACAAAGACCTACAGAGGAATAAGGCTGGGAAGGACTCAGGTGGTCACATCTAGTCCAGCTCCCCCTGCTCAAGGCAAGGTCACCTCTGACTGAACCACCCTATCAAGCATTTGTTCAACCTGCTTTTAAATATTTCCAGACATGGAGATTCCTCATCTTCCCTCCGGAGCCTGTTCTAATGTTTGAACACCTTCATGGTGAGAACATCATTCCTAATCTCCAACCTAAATTTCCCCTGATGCAATTTGAGACCACTGCTCCAAGTCCTGTCCCCTGTGACCAAAGAAATTAGTCTATCTCCATTCTCTTTATAATCACCCTTCAGGTATTTGAAGCCAGTCATCAGTCTCGTCTTTTCCAGACTAAACAGTTCTAATTCTTTCAGCCCTTCCCTGTAAGTCATGTTTCCCAGGACTCTAATAATTTTTGTGGCTCTCCTCTGGACTCTCTCCAACCTGTCCACATCTTTTCTAAAACGAGGGGCCCTAAACTGGAAGCAGGACTCCAGGTGAGACCTCACTAGTGCCAAATAGAGGAAAATCATCACTTCCTTTGATTTGCAAGTGATTTTCCTATTGGCCTCATTTGCAACAAAAGCACACTATTGGCTCTCATTCAGCTGTAACCCCCTCATTGTAGTCTGCAGGCCTGCTGCCGAGCCAATCATGCCCCAGTCTGTATTTGTGCACATGACTGTTCTGTCCCAAGTGCAGGACTTTGCATTTCTCCTTATTGAGTTTCATCATCAATTTGGGACCAATTTCTCCAGGTTTTCAAGATTGTTCTGAATCCTAGCCCTACTCTCCAGAGTGCCTGCAGCTCCACCCAGCTTGGTGTCAACAGCAAATTTGCTAAGTGTGCACTCGGTCCTATCCTCCAGATCATTAATGAATCTTCCAAAACTTTCTTCTACCCCCACCCTATGCAAATATGCAGTAGCAGTTTTGTAAACACGTATAGGGTTCAGCCAGGAGACAAGAACAAAGCGTCACAAAGAGTCTGGTTTCACCACACTTTCAAGACTTCTCCTTGGCAAAGCCAATGGGAAGGTCTAACCTGCTTGTGCTCAGTACAGCCAGTTGCAACAGTCATTTTTTGCTGGGAAAAAATGTTTCAGTGAAAGCAATTTCAACCCGAAACAGTCCAGGATTTGGTTTTTTCAATGAAAAAGCAGAAAACAAAACATAAACATGTTTACAATTTTTCCGCTGAGAATCAGTTTTGTAGCCTTTCTTTTACTTTTTCATAAAAAAGTGGAAACAAGGTTTGAAAAGACTACCTATTCCCCTTGCAAAATTATCACCATTTTTTCCCCAAATAGCTCTCCTGCCCACTTCATTCAGTTATTTTTTAAAAATCCTCTCACTTGTGGAGTGGAAGGAGGATGGCATGCTTGGAGGTTGCTTGGAGGTTGCTAGCATTGCACTTAGTGGTCATCACACAAGGAGCCTACAGTAGAGCCAGGGAGCTGGCTCCAGATCTGCCATGTCAATACAACAAAACGTAGCTCCGTTTGTGGCAATCAATCTGAAAACTCTAAACATGACTATTGTTAGGAGTTGATCAGAAACATGCTTCCAAACTCAGTCTTTCCAGTGAAACAAAAAAACTAACATTTTGCTGGAGAGATTTAAAAAAGCCCTGTTTTCTTCCCCTTGAAGGAAGACTCTTCATTGTGTTTCAGGGGTTTAAGAATCTCACCCCCGCCCTATCTTTTTCTGGACAGTATATAGGTAAGGTTGGAAAAGCTGATTGATAAGAAAACCTAAAAATGGCTTAGAATCATAGAAAATGAAGGTTGAAGGGACCTCAGGAAGTCACATCTAGTCCAACCCCTGCTAAAGGTAGGACCAGCCCCAACTACATCATCCCAGACAAGGCTTTGTTGAGCTGGGTCTTAAACACCTCCAAGGATGGAGACTCCACCACCTCTCTGGGCAACCTGTTCCAGTATTTTACTACCCACCTAGTGAGAAGGTCTCCCCCCAATATCTAACCTCACCTTCCCTTGCTGCAACTTTAGCCCATTGCTCCTTGTCCTGTCATCTGCCCCCACCGAGGACAGCCCAGCTCCATCCTCTTTGCAGCCCCCCTGCAGGGAGGTGACGGCTGCTATTCAATCCCCCTTGGTCTTCTCTTCTCTAAACTAGATCAGCCCATTTCCCTCATCCTCCCCTCACCAGTCCTGTCCTCCAGCCCCACAACCATTTTCATTGCCCTTCACTGGACTCTCTCCAATGTGTCCACATCCTTTCTGTAGTGGGGGCCCAAAACTGGAGAAAACTGGCTTGCTTTTTTAAAGATCAGAGCAACCTGTTGCTATTTCTACAATATTTTTTTCCAGACAAAACTCTAGCAAATTCAGCATGAATTCGTGAATGGTTTAGGTTGACTTGAAGAAATATTTTTCAGTAAAAGACTATTTATTTTGAAAAAATGTTCATAATCTTGGAGTAATGGTCAGAGAAAAAATGCAACAGAAGACAGGAAGATGCTCAGACTATTCCCTCAGGTCTTAGAGAAGTCCCTCCAAAGACAGGACTTGATAGTCAGATGCTTGTTTCCACAGATTTTTAAAAAGGCTCCAGTTTCTGTACACTTATGTAAAGACATGTGTTTTCACGGCATGGCACCAGGCCTGGATTGTATTTTTGCTTCTGATTTACTGGGAAAACTTGGCATGATGACCCACACAGCAAGAGGCAGGCAGATTTAAGACAGATGCACGGGAAATCCTGAGGACGGGAAGGCTTCCAGAGCAGGCTCAGTTGTCTTTCTTACTCACATCATGGAGCTCTGATTCTTGATAGGTCTTCCTAGGTGCTACCGTAATGGACTGATTATTAAAAGCCATGTTTCTCCATGCTCTTGCTTATGTGAAAAACAGCTCAAAACAGGTCATTTGGGTGCTATTGAGCTTTCCCTTTTGACCCTAGAAGGAAAAAATAAAATGTGTGTAGGAGTGGGGAGTCAGGGGATTTCTGCATACAACCATGCATGTACACAGAGGTGGGTCTGGAGGCTGTGGGAGGGGTACAGTGGTACAATTGCAGTCCCCAGGCTCCACCCAAAATTTGAAACCAACTGTCTGGCAGCGAAAGTGGCATTTCTATTCAGGCAGCAGGGAAGGAATCAATTCATTTCATATCTGACCTCCCAAATTCCTGCTAATCTCTGTTCATTCCATAGGAATTAACAAACCTCTCTCCTTTTTAATGGTCTCGATGTCCCATTCTTCAAACTGTCCTGTGTCCTGCAATTTGCCATCTGTTAGCTGTTTCTGGTAACGTCTCTCTCCTATTTCCCAGGCCAACAGACTGTTTTTAGCTCCACCTAAAAACCTTAACCCAGGTATTATCATATCAACTCAGACATAGAAATGACTGACAGTGAAGAATAGGAGGCATTGAAAAGACACTTAAGAAAGCTAGATTTTGTTTTGGAAATTTGCATAAAAGATGTATTTTTTGCTATAATGACTACAGGACTAATGACACAGTGTTCTTTGACTATTTTTCGTATAGTTTGTGGTGTTTTTGTTTAAACTTTATATATAATCTAGCAAATTAGTGCACATGCCAACAGCTATATTTGTTTTTCTTTTGATCTTCCATTGAATAGTACAGCGCTAGCTCCCAAGCATATTAGTAACGCTTCTAGTTTCTCTTCAGCTGTAGAAGCACATGTTGTGTTATACATGAGGATGTTCTGTATGGCCTGAGCCACCCTCTTCAAAGTCTTGGATCTGTGCATACATGTACGCACACACACACAATCATAGAAATTTCAGGTTGAAGGGATCTCAGGAGGTCACATCAAGTCCAACCCCCTGCTCCAAGCAGGACCAGCCCCAACTACATCATCCCAGCCAGGGCTTTGTCTAGCTGGGTCTTCAAAACCTCCAAGGACCTAGGGTTGACCATCCCAACAAGAAGCAAAGGGGGCAAGAGTGCCTGAAATCCCCCCGGCTCACCAAGGGTGTCCACGAATGCCTGATTGCCAAAAAGGTGGCGTACGACCGGTGGAAGGGGGAGTACTATCTCCAAAGAGGAGTGGGACCAGCACTGGGAAATGTGGGGCCCCTGCAAGATCCTCTGGGCAATCTGGTGGTTGCACCAGAGGAGAAAGCAGACCTCTTTAACCAATTCTTCACCTCCGTTTTCTTGTCCAGGGACCAAGACTTCCCTACTATGATGCAAGGCAGATTCAAGGGGAATGCCTCCAGACCTCAGGTTGGGGAGCACCGGGTTAGAGAGCTTCTGGAGGGGCTGGACATGTTCAAATCAGCGGGTCCAGATGCTTTCCACCCCAGGGTGCGGAGGGATCTAGCAGGGGTTATTGCAGGGCCCTTGGCACGGCTTTACGAGCGCTCGTGGTGCTTGGGCCAGGTGTCAGATGATTGGAAGATAGCCAACATGGTTCCCATCTTCAAAAAAGGGAGGAGGGAGGACCCGGGCAACTGTAGGCCCTTCAGTCTTACCTCAATCCTTGGGAAACTCTTTGAGAAGATCCTCAAGGAGCACATCTGCAATGGGCCGGCTTCAGGGATGATGTTCGAGGGCAGCCAGCATGGTTTCATTAGGGGCAGGTCATGTCAGACCAACCTGATTGCCTTTTACAATCAGGTCACAAAAGCACTGGATGCAGGTGTCACCATGGACGTAGTCTTCCTGGACTTCAGCAAGGCCTATGACACTGTCTCCCACCCCATCCTCATTAAGAAATTGGGCGATTGTAGCATTGATGCCTGCACAGTCAGATGGATTGCACATTGGCTGAAGGGTCATACTCAGAGGGTGGTGGTGGACAGGTCATATTCGACTTGGGGGGAAGTGGGCAGCGGAGTCCCCCAGGGCTCGGTCCTTGGGCCCGCGCTGTTCAATTTCTTCATCAGTGATTTGGACGACGGGGTGCTAAGCGACCTGCTTAAATTCGCTGATGATACCAAAATTTGGGGTGAGGTGAGCACACTATTAGGGAGGGAAAGACTGCAGCAAGCCCTGGATAGGTTACAGGGGTGGGCTAACAAAACCAGGATGCGCTTCAACACTGACAAGTGCAGGGTGCTGCACGTGGGCAGTAGGAACCAGCAGCACACTTATAAGATGGGAAACTCCCTTCTTCAGAGCACGAAGGCGGAAAGGGATCTGGGAATCATTATTGACTCCAAGGTGAACATGGGCCAACAATGCGAGGTCACGGTTGGCAGGACTAACTGGACCTTGTTGTGCATCCACAGATGCATCTCGAGCAGATCCAGGGAGGTGATCCTCCCGCTCTATGCAACACTGGTCAGGCCACAGCTGGAGTACTGTGTCCAGCTCTGTGCACCCCATTTCAGGAGGGATGTGGACAACATTGAGAGGGTCCAGAGGAGGCCACCACACAATCCGGGAACAACAGGGCAGACCCTACAATGAGAGACTGCGGGACCTGAACCTGTTCAGCCTTCACAAGAGAAGGCTGAGGGGGGACCTGGTGACTGTCTATAAACTCACTAGGGGGGGCCAGAAGGGTTTGGGGGAGACCTTGTTTCCCCGAGCGCCCCCTGGCATAACAAGAAATAACGGCCATAAGTTGTTGGAGAGGAGGTTTAGATTAGACATCCATAAGAATGACTTCACGGTCAGGGCAGTTAGGATCCAGAACCAACTTCCAAGAGAAGTGGTGCTGGCTCCTACCCTGGGGGTCTTTAAGAGGAGGCTGGATGAACACCTTGCTGGGGTTGTTTGACCCCGTTTTTCTCCTTCCTGGGCAGGGGGTCGGACTTGAAGATCTACAAGGTCCCTTCTGACCCAACTTCTATGATTCTATGATTCTATAAAGGAGGGAGACTCCACCACCTCTCTGGGTATCCTGTTCCAGTGCTTTACTATGCTCCTTATGAGAAGGTTTTTCCTAATATCTAACCTCAACTTTGTGAGATGAAGCTGCTGGCAAAGTGTGGATTTATATATATTTGTCTCTATGCACCAAGCCCTGAGCTAAAGAAGTCCCAGTGCAGAGGCTCAATCTGCAATAACTTGCTGTGCAGACTCCTGGTTTAAATTCTAATCGAGTTTCACTGGCAGAAAGGCGTTTTTATAGGAAGCAGAACAATGCACCCACTCAAGTGCAATGCAAAAAGTTTTCTGAATACAACATCCCCTCAAAAGCATGACGGCTGAAGCTTAGCCTCCTCTGTCCTCCATGACAAAAGCAGCCAGTCTTGGAAATGGTACATTGATTATTCCATGACTGGCAAAACCCCAATAGTGTGAATAGCTGGAATGGGGAGGGAAAGGCCTGTGAAGAAACATGAGAAACACAGGAAAGAATGAGAGAAACTGGTGATGTGGGAAAATCTGAGGGTTCAGAGTTTGAGTTCAGTGAGAAGTAATAGGCTGGAGCAGGAAATACGCTGGGAGTCATTTCCAAGACTTACGTCCAGGATTTTGGTCCAAACTCTAGTAGAAACAGGAGCTCATAACTCCAGTATCCCTCACAGCAAAGATGAGGCAGGACTCTACCCTGGTGAATAGAAAAGAGGATTGGGCTGCATTGGGAGGAGCATTGCCAGCATATCAAGGGCAGTGATCATTCCCCTCTATTCGGCACTAGGGAGGCCACATCTAGAGTCCCATGTCCAGTTTTAGGCCCCCCCACTGCAGAAAGGATGTGGACAAATTAGAGAGTCCAGTGGTGGGAAATGAAAATGGCTGGGGGGCTGGGAGACAGGACATGAAGTTTGGCACAGAAGGTTAGATCCATGACTGCTGTTTGGGCCATGTCTTTGGGGCTAGGAGAAGTTTCCATTATTTAGCTGCTGAGACCCTAGGGACAGTGAGAATTTGAAGATTTCCAAAGGTTGAAATAGAGTAGAGGCTTTGGTCAAAGGCTCATGACCTCTTTATCGCCATTTCCAAAAATCAGTGGTTGACAGCAACAGACATTTTCCACCAGTAAGAACCGGGCTGAGAATTACAAAAATACTTTGCACACAGGCAGGCCAACCAGGGAAATCCCTGGTTATTCTCTTTACCATCACCCCCATGAGCAGCGCTGGGTGAAATTTGCCGAACCTCTTGCATCACCGTTTCTTTGAATATTTTTGCGCTGATTGGTTTTGTGCAACACTGACTTGTTTTCCCTTTTGTTTTGATGAGCAATGGCAGGGGGTGGAGAAGCATTCCTGGGGAAAGTTTCCAATAATGTGAAACACATCGCTTGGCACAAAAGTTCACACGTGTGAATTTTTAAGTGGAAACAGGCTCCCCTAGCCACCTAGACAACATGGTGCAGAAGGAAGAGCATCACAATGCCAGAAACAGATTGTCCCGAGTTCTTTTACATGCGCGTTGGCGTGAGAACCGGCCAGTGGCAATCTAGTGCTGCAGCTCTTAAGCTTTTGAGACTCAAGATGCCCTTTGGAAAACACCAGCTCTTTGCTTTCACTTATGTTTTGAATATAGAAAAATAATAGAGCAATCTTCTGTTGCAAGGAACTCAAAAGGCCACGACTGGGTCGAATGGTTTTAATGCTATGGGTTCCTATTGGAAATCTCTGGGTTTCTCATGAGTCACATGGAGGTGTTTCCACACTGGAACCCTTCTGAGCTCCTCATGGCCCTGCTCACCTAAGGGCTTGAGGGCCAGCAGTCCACTCTTCAGGGAATAAACTCTATGGTTAACTAACCCCAGGCCTGTGACTACCTGTGGGGGGACCTGACCACCTACTTCCTGGCCCAGATGATCTTACCATCCCCTAAGCTCCAGTAAGTTGCCCTGCTGCTTGGACTGGTGGGTGGCTTGCCATGGAGACTCCCATTTTTGGAGGAGGTCCACAATGTCTTGGCCAGCCTTCACAGGCTACTGGACTTACTCTAAGAGGAGGATGAAGTCAACTCTGCTCTGTCTGAGGGCTCCGGCATGGAGTTGCAGCTCTCGGTGCTACAGGATGGGAAACCCAAGCACCTCCTGAGCCTGTACACCCACCTCCCTGGGTTTGTCCACTGCCTCTGCACCCTGCTCAGTGACTGGAGACCCATGCTAGGATCCATCTATGTGGAGGACATCCTGGAACCAAAGAGCTGTGCACTCTTTATGTCAAGCAAAGACATTGGATGGTGCATTGATGGGCACTAAGAAATGATGCTGCTCCCCTCCAGGTACCTAGAGAGCCTGGATGTGCTGGCCACATTCATCTTGACATGCAGTGTGGTATGGCTGGTGAGGTGGGACAGCGTCCTTGTCTGCCTCTTCCCATAGACCCCTCTTGTCAGTGAGGTCCCCAGGGACTCTGCTGTCCCAGGTGGCAGTGAGCTCTCTTCTAAGACTCTGCCCGCCCCTCAGCAAGGCCCTGCTGAGGCATTTTCTGGGGCTTATCATGCCTTCTGCAGAAAGCATCAAGCTAGCAGAGGGTGTAGGAGATAACTTGGCCCATCACCGCAACCTGGACCCCATCATCATCAGTGAAATCCACTGGGCTGCCCCAGACCAGCTTGTTCAGAGGTCCCTCATGATGGACAAATTCAGGCATCTACAATAAGTAATCATACCATCGCTGCTGCAGCATCCACAGGACAGCCCCCCACTTTGGGAGCCCCAACGTTCACCCAAGCTTCTGCCTGGTGCCGCACAACCTCCTCCTGGTGCTGCTGTTGACCCCTGCCCTCTCCAGGGTTCCCCACCCCTTCCCTTATATTGCACCCTCCACAGCTTCAACCAGGGCCAATGTGACCCCAGCCTTGCGTTGTCCTCCCTTTGTAGTGGAGACCTGCCCGTTGACAGAGCCCTAGAGCTGGAGCTGTCCATGGAGCTATAAGAGGAAAAGGCTGCAGGGATCCTGGGAAGGCCAAAAGATAGTGTCCTGTGGAGGAGACCATAAAAGATATTACCAAAGCAGAAGCACCAACCCAGAGTGGCAGAAAAGTGGGGATGGGTGACAAGTTGAGTCCCAAAGCCACAATCCTGATAGGCGTGATGTGGTGGAGGCCTAAAGTGGTGGCAAGGGGCAATGCTTGAAGAGGTGATCCCAATGGATGGCCAACAACCAGATCCCCAGACAGAAATCCCAAGGGAAACAACCATCTCCCCTCATCAGACTAGGCAAGTAGCAATCCTGAGGGTGGGGAGTTCTCAGATGATGGCTAAAACCAAGAGACCCAGGGAGTTTGGTATATGGGGTGCTGTTTGGTATTGGAAATATTTGATAGCTGGTCTACCTAATAGTTGGGGTTGGAGTTCACTAAGGCTTAGTTATGTTCATTTAATTTAATAATCATTTTTATCCTATTCATTAGCTTGTGGATGGGGATGTTGTTCTTTTAGGTCCCCTAATCAGGTGGATTTTCCCAGGTTTCTATGTAGGGGCTTGAGCCAACCCTTCCCACCCCCAAACTTGAGCCAGGCCTTGTACTGCCCCCAGATCCTGGCAGAAGTGCTACAATCCTGAACAGGGCTAATATGGCATGACACCCTTAAAAGGGTCTCACAGTGCCCCCGGGTGCCGTGGTAATCTTGGTGGAGAATCACAGATCTAGAGCATTGCAAAAATGGAGGCATTGATTCTGCAAAGAGCTCTATGTATGTATCTTAGCACCAGTCATACAACACTTGCTTGTGATCTAGTTGATTAGAGGCAGGGCATCTTGGACCAAAAGAAATCTTTCGTGGTTCAGTAAGGACAAGTGCAGATGTCTAGAGTTAAAGCCAGCAGATGACTGAACAAGGAGCAATGGTCAAAAAGCTGCAGCAAGGGAAGTTGAGGCTGGATATTAGGAAAAACTTTCTCACAAAGAGGATGGTGAAGCACTGGAACAGGCTACCCAGAGAAGTGGTGCAGTCTTCATCTTCGGAGGTTTTTAAGACTTGGATGGGCAAAGCCTTGGCTGGGATGAGATAGTTGGGGCTGGTCCTGCTTGGAGAAGGAGCTAGAGTCTACGACCTCCTGAGGTCTCTTCCAGCCCTCATTTTCTATGATTCTATGGCCAGGGATGAGGTTATTTTGACTCTGAGTTATCACATGATCCAGGGGAAGATAATTTCTCCCAACCTCAGTTTCCCAATCAGGAGGAAATGAATAACTACTGCACCCCTTCTCATCCACCTCATGTCTTTCTGGAAATGAAGAGAGCACTTTTCTTTTTCCAAAGACAGTGCCAGCAAAGACACATTCAAGGCAAACCATGGTCAAACAATTCCAGGACTTCCAGGTGCAGAAGTTTTGGGAGCTCAATCCCAGGCAACTTTCACGCACCCTTGCAAACTTGTAAAACATTTCCAGTGAATAATTAACCAGGAACATCTTCATGAGTACTTTCCAAGCCAATTTTACTTGGGGGGGGTGGAAGGGGAAGGGGAGGATTATTTGTCAGAGCAAAAATTTCTAGTGAGCAAAGACTTTGCGTCAGCATGCAAACAAAAGCATCTGTAAAACATAGTCTCAGATTTGGGCTTTGGAGCCCAAGATAATAAGACCACTGACGGACATATTCCAAGAGAGTTTTCCCTATTTATATTAACTTATATTTATTTGTTCAATATGTGAGGATGTGATTCTTTGCGTTAATCACTAACTTGGTAACGTTTTTCCTGCTTTCTTGCCAGCAAAAAAATGAGAAAGTGGGAGATACACACAAAAACCAAAGTTTCCATGTCGAAATAACTAGTATGACATACTAATAAGGCCCCCTGTAGACAAGGCAACACGAGTGGTCAGGAATGGAATAGGTCCATAGTCTCATGTTATGTTGGATTTTATTTATATTGTTGTTGCTGGGAGATTTGCGGTAGGCTCAGGGAGGCTTTTGGCATGGACAAGAGCAGACCAAGATAGCCTTTGATTTTCAAGCACGTTTGAGGAAATTTGAGGAGAATATTCATATTGACACCTGATCAGCTTTTGGTGAGAACGTGCTTGTGAATGCATTTTCTCCCTGGGGAGCTGGGCACTTGTGGCTCTCCAAGCAAGTCCTTCTATGCCACCGGCCCCCACAGGACTTTCTGCAGGGTTGGACTAAGATTCAGAGAGACCTACACAAATTGGAGGATTAGATCAAAAGAGATCTCCTGAGGTTTGACAAGGACAAGTGCAAGTCCTGCGCTGAGGAGGGAGCGATCCCCTGCACCGGGGCAGGCTGGGGGTGATGAGGTAGGCAGAAGCTCTGCAGAAAAGGACCTGGGGGGACAGGGGACAAGAAGCTGGACAGGAGCCGGCAGTGTGTCCGTGGTGCCAAGAAGGCGACCGGCATCCGGGGCTGCACTGGTAGGAGCATTGCCAGCAGATCAAGGGCAGTGATCCTTCCCTCTGTTCAGCACTGGGGAGGCCACATCTGGAGTCCCGTGTCCAGCTGTGGGCCCCCACTACAGAAGGGATGTGGACACATTGGAGACAGTCCAGTGGAGGGCAATGAAAATGGTCGTGGGGCTGGGGGACAGGACTGGTAAGGAGAGGCTGAGGGAACTGGGCTGATTGAGTCTGCAGAAGAGAAGACCGAGGGGGATTGAATAGCAGCCTTCACCTCCCTGCCGGGGGCTGCAAAGAGGATGGAGCTGGGCTGGTCTCAGTGGGGCAGACGACAGGACAAGGAGCAACGGGCTCAAGTTGCAGCAAGGGAAGTTGAGGTTGGATATTAGGAAAAACTTCTCACAAGGAGGGTAGTAAAGCACTGGAACAGGTTGCCTAGAGAGGTGGCGGTGTCTCCATCCTTCTAGGTTTTTAGGTCCCAGGGCAACAAAGCCTTGGCTGGGATGATGTAGTTGGGGCTGGTCCTGCTTGGAGCAGGGGTTGGACTAGACGTGACCTCCTGAGGTCCCTCCTACCCTCATTGTCTGTGATTCTAAGATAAAGTTCATAATATTTAATCTATTTACATGCAAAACGTTTTGCATCTGTTTGCCCAGTGCCTTGCATTATGAAGCCTTTGTCTGGTTGAAGCCCCTAAATGCCACTGAAATAAGACTAATAAAATGATAGTAGTAAAAGAAACCTTATTTTCCCTGCATCCAGAAAAGATTGGCTCTTGTTTTCCAATGCCAGGATTCATAATAACCTAAGGTAGGGGATGAAATAAATAGATGTTTCCGGGTAAGAGCTATGATAGTATGGAGCATGCACCCTCAAATTTTTCTTTGGAGGAATTTGTGCTCTTTTTTTCCTCTGCTACTGTTTCCCTTGTCTACTGAAAGGAAATCATATATTTGAGAGATGAAAAGATGAGGCCAAGCCTCTTCCACTTTTTCTGCAAGTTATTCAAAGTGTATGATGAATACTTGTCATCCAGTGAAGTGTTCACTGTTCATCATATTTTAAGGAGAAAAAAACCTCTAAAAATGATTAACACAGAAAACTGGGTCAGGGGGCTGGACTCAGTGATCCTCCTAGGTCCCTTCCAGCCCGAGTGTCTATGAAATCTATGACATCTAAATAAGTCTGTCCAGAGTAGGGACTACTCAATTGTTTCCATCCGTTTTCAGCATCGGTGGGAGGAAATGAGAAGCTGGAGAGATTCAGTGCAAGATATAGCTGATAATAAGAGAGAAGACAGGGCGAGGTCTTGTACTGGGTCTAGTCTTCAAGCCAAATAAGGGAGAGTGGAGCCATCCAACAAAAAAAAAAGAGGAGGATCTTTTTCTTCCAGTAAAACAAGCTGCATTAGTCTTTGGTGGGATGTTCAAAAACAAGTGAGAATCTTTGGAACTTGACAACATGCACCATTAGGACTGGTCAAGAGTCTCTATGGGTAGTTAATCAGGGATAATTAATTAGAAATAGCTCCACATGCAAACAAGTCCTGAGTTTCATTTACTGTAGAGATTTGGCACTTAAGTGTGTAAGTCCCTTTGGCTTTCATTGGAGCTTAGGCCTCTTCATTAAGTCATATTTTTAAAATAAGGATATGGGGATTTTTGGAAAGATGTTATCTACCATGAGCAATGTGTCCACCTGGACATTTTAATGAATGGAAATAAATTCCCTGTAAATTGTTGCATTTTGTTAGGCTTCGTACAAAATGGCCTTCCTCATACCGCAAACTAAAGATGAGCAAAACCCTTCCTAGAAAAATATAGGGCTGGAATGGACTTCAAGAGGTCATCTAGTCCAGCCCCATGGCTCAAGTCTGGATCATCCCCATCCCAGACAAGTGCAATTGGGTCTTGGTACATATTGCACTTTGAACTGGTCAAATGTTGAATGGTGTTAGTGCTAGCTTGAGTTTGGAGCAGTCGCACCTTAGGGCTAAAAACCTTCCCTGGCTGTCCCCCACCTGCACGGCTGGGACTGGCCACTGGCTGGTGACCAGGGCCAGACTAGGAGCCACATCTGTGAGCTGTCACTATAGGGCTGGTGAGCCAGGACAGGCTTCAATCCCATCTCTAGCTAGGGGGATGTTGGAAAGATGGGTTGGAGTGGACAGGAACATAAAGGTGGGATGCAGAGAGTTAACGGGATAGGGGTGGGTAATGAAATGGGAGGTGGGAAGGAAATGGGGTCAGCCAGCCACTGAAGGATAAAATAAAAATAAGTTAAAAAAAAAAGAATTTAACAAGCAATAGAGGAAGTAAATGAATGAAAGTCTCGTGGTTTAATAAATTGGGATTTCAGGCTGCGGTGTAGGGGCTGCAGTGTAGGGCATGTGGGTCATGCTTCTCAGGGTGTCTGGGAGGTAGAAGTGCTGATGGTAGGTGTTTTTGGGGGAGCTACTGTCCCTGGTCTGGGAAGAAAGCTCCAGCTCATGGGGACCTGATCCAACCCCCTGCTTTGTTCCTCCCCGTAGACCCCACTCCTGGACCCACCCGTGCCCTGTGACCTGGCTAGCTGGCATGTGCTCTGCAGGCTGTTGGCACAGGGTTGCACCCCTTGGGGTAGGAAGGTCACACCCCCACGTGTAGGAGGGGGATTTGGCTTGGGGCCAGAACTACCCCCTGGTCAGTAGAGTGCAAAAGATGAAAAGATTTTCCACATAGAACAAGAGGGTAGGAGAGGGGACACTGCATCCTGGGATACTGGAGGACTGCAACTTGGGCTTGTCTGTGGGGAGTGGCCACATATCAATGGAACATGAGCTGGGTAACACAGATCCGGGATAAACCTGGCCTGGAGTGGCATAACTTTAAGCCACCTAAAATGCCCTTACTACTAGTTTTGAATGTTAATGTGTGGACAATCCAGGGGTTAAGAGCCGTAGTTCAAGTGTTATTACCAGTCTCTAACCCAAATCTCCCCTGTTGCAACACAAGTCCAAAGCTTGCCTTTGCTCTGTGTGTCTACAGAGAACAGTTCTTTAGAGCACGCCTTGGAAACCCTTAGCAACATGTCATGTTGTTTAGGTGGCTAATGAACTGTCTTGCTCTCCTTTGACTTTTCCAATTTATCCACAGCCTTTTTGAGGTGTAGTGGCCAAAAAAGCATGAAAGAACCCAAGTCAGGTTTCATTAACACTGGGTGTGTCTACATGTGCATTTACACAGGCTTTAAGTTATTGCGCAGTAGGCGGGAATAGTCTGGTGTCTACACGTGCAGGTATTAAAGTACATTAATGTTATGTGTGTACTGACTTAGGACTAAAGTTAGTCCCCAGTCATCCCACCCACACAGTGTTACTGTGCAGTAAAAGGTCTTCATGCACGTTACTGTGCAGTAAGAGGTCTACATGTGCATTACTGTGCAGTGACTAATTGGGTGTAAAGTTGATACCTGCATGATGCAGGTATCAAATTTACACCCAAGTCAGCATAAGTCACCATATTTACTGCACAGTATGGGCATGCACGTGTTGACATGCACCTGCACTGTGAAGTAATTTCAGTTACTGCACAGTAAATGCACACTTGTAGACATACCCACTGAGTAGAAGAATAATTTCCCATCACTTAAGAGACAACACTCCTGTTAGTACATGCCAGGCTTTTACTTCTCTCCTTATTGCAGTAATATGGCAGTGCTGACTTAAATTACTTGCCCGATCTCCTGTCACCTCCAGGTCCCTTTTTTACAGCAGCAGTCATTCCCCATGAACAACTAGGAAAGTTTCTGTTTTCTGCCTGCAGTTTTTTTGCTGGTGAAAGGGGCTTGATTGAAGGACTTGGGAACTGAAGTCTTCTGGGCATTTATTGAACAGGTGCAGCAGAACAGATCTGTGATTGCACGAAGCCTGACAAGAGGACGAATGTCACCATACTTGGCTTTGTGGCCTTTGTTGGAAGGAGGTGGGTGTCCTGGCAAAGATCAGACAGGCGGTTATTTTGCTTACTTAATATTCCCCCTATGCTTTCAACTGAACCAGTGACATGAGAGATGGAAAAGACCTATTAGGTCATCGAGGCCCCTTTCCTTGCCAGTGTGAGATTGTTCTTTACGCCGCATTCTTCTTGCTTGGGCCAGTTCAATGACTCAAGTGGTTGGGTTTCCATCACTTCCCTGGGGAGACTTTTCCACTCTTAGGAAAGTTTTCCTCAAGCTAAATTTTCCTTTGCTTCGTTTCATCCTGTTTCTCTTAACTCTGCCCTCCTCCACCCTGGACCTCCCCGAATGACAGATCTGTTCTTCTTGGACACTCTTCAGCTCCATGTGCCTTGTTATCCTACCCCTCTGCCAGGTGGTCATTGGGCCAATAGTAATGCATTCTCATTGTAGTGTTTTGGTTCTTGTGTTTATATGGTGTCATTTTCTTTTGGTTTAATAAAACAAAAAATGTCATATGAAAAATGTAAATGGAAAACAAAAACCAAACAAAGGCTCGCTCCTGGGCTGGGATGCCATTTCCCAAGAGCTCTTCCAAATGCTTTTATTTATGGCTGACTTACAAGTCTCTGCAAATGAAGACGCATAATGGAAATGCTGGCACCACCTTATCTGTTCTGACACAAAATGTGCAAATACACTCATGCGGTAAGGCTTGGAGTGGCGTCTCCAACCACTGGAGCTCCTGTCAGGAATAAGACATTATCCCCCCTCTTTCTTTTCTCTCTTTGAGCTGTCTTTGGCTCCTCTGAATCATCTTCGCAATTACCTTACTTATCTCGAGCAATTTTCATCCCACAGGTTTCCAAAGCTCTCTACGAAGCATCCAAGCTAAGAGCGCGCGGTGCCATTGCTGAGCTGATCGAAGAAGTGACGTCAAGCCTGGTCCCAGAAGCAGCTGGTTCAAGAACTCTTTAAAACGAAGGTGCAAATCTTCATAGCCATGTCCACATGAGCGCAGACGTTTGTTTCTCCAGGGCCAAGAAGCACCAGTTGTCCTCGGGGAGCACCCGTGCCACGTGCCTTCTTGTACATGGCAGATTACCCCGGGTGGGGTAGGGGAAGATGGGGACAGCTCCGGCCTTACTTGGGCTCCCCAGGGGCCTCCTGGGGTTGCAACAAGAGTGACCCAGCAGCTTGGAGCCTGGCCGGCAGCTGGAGCATGGCTCTGGCCTGCCAGGATCCGGTTTTGGGTGGCAGACTCTGACCCCGCATGCGCCACTTCACTTTTTATTTTTATTTTTTTGCATGGGTTTTTTTGACCCTGGGATCAAAACCCACCCCACCTCCCTCCATGATGCTACCTTGTGGCATGGAGATCAGTTGAATGTGCAGTATGTGGTGCCGCAGACGTGTCCGTGGTGCCACATACTGCACGGCTGCGCTCATCTGGGCACGGCCATAATAGGCAATGATGGATTAAGGAGCTATATGGAAAGCTGATTTTAGTCATAGGACTGGAACAGAACTCAAGAGTCATCTTGTTCAGAAGACCTAGAGGAAGAGTGGTTCAGGTGCTCGTACAGTCATAGGCAATGAAGCTGGAAGGGACCTCGGGGGGGTCACAGTCCAACCCCCTGCTCCAAGCAGGACCAGCCTCAACTACATCATCCCAGCCAAGGCTTTGTCGAGCCAGGTCTTTAAAACCTCCAAGGATGGAGATTTGCCACGTCTCTGGGTAACCTGCTCCAGTGCTTCACCACTCTCCTCATGGGAAAGTTTTTCCTAATATCCAACCTCAGCTTCCCTTGCTGCAGCCTGAGCCCATTGCTCCTTGTCCTGTCATCTGCCCCCACTGAGACCAGCCCAGCTCCATCCTCTTTGCAGCGAAGGTGAAGGCTGCTATTCAATCCCCCTCGGTCTTCTCTTCTGTAGGCTAAATCAGCCCATTTTCCTCCGCCTCTCCTCACCAGTCCTGTCGCCCAACCCCCCAAACCGTTTCCATTGCCCTCCAGCGGACTCTTTCCACTTCACCTACGTCTTTTCTGTAGTGGTGGATAGGGCACAAACCTATGTCTCAGAAGAGCGGCCTTGTCACCCTGGACAAGCCCCGTCACTCCTCTGTGCCTTCATCTTCTGGAAGCTGGGGACATAGTGGTAACTCCTACCTCATGCTAATAAATGTATTAAAAAAAGAGCCTGCCAGAATCAAAGGCAACCCCATATGCACCCGAGACAGGTCAGTAGATAAACTAGTGTAATGCAATGTCTTTCTACCATGGAGTTGCTAATGCAACATTCAGCTTAGTATCCTCAGAACTGCACAGGTGTAGGTGGTGCTCGATTTTCCTCAGTGCCAAAATCCACTTTTCTCCGCAGGTGCGCATTAAACAGCGCACAGCAACACAACACACTGGGGCCCAAAGGAGGAGGGTGAATCCCAGCGTGGGCAAGCGCATCATCTGCCGGTGCCTTTTTTTGGCGGCACATCACATTCTTTTTAAACATCTGCTTGTGCAGACAGACGTGTTGAAAAGGCCGCGGCTCTTCATTTACTCCTGTCTTGACAAGGGCCTGGCTGAGTGACTGTATTAGCAATGCTGACAACGTCTTTGTGCGTGGCGCAAAGGGAAAGAGGTGTCGTTTCAGCTTTGACTGAGAAAAGAAAAAACAGGTATAGCTGCATGCCTGAGAGGGTGGGGCTAGCGTGTGGGAGGCGGGGCCTCTCCCGGGAACGGCACGAATCACTGACAAGTCAGTTGTCGGTGGGAAGAAAACATCTGTTTCCTCTCAAGTGATGCTCATAATAGAGGTGGCTGGGACTTTTTCAATGCAGTGTGCTCTTTCGCGGAAAAAAAAAAGTTTGCGGTGGATTATTATTATAATTTTTTTTACTTACGATTTAAGAAAAATAAAGTTTTCAAGTTGTCCAAAAAATTTTCATTTGGACTTTTTCTAGACCAAAAAAAAAAATCTGTTTCTCAGTTTGACAATTATCTGTAAAATATGGCATGGACTTGCAAAAGACCTCAGAGGTCACCCCAGATGCAGGATTTTCTATTAAAAAAAAAGAGAAAAAGATATTCAGAGAGCTAAAAGTAACAGAGGTGTTTTCAATAGTTTTGAAATGTATCAAAACCATTTTATTTATTTTCAGTTTGTGAAAATTTTGCATTTTTGAAGCGGGGGGGATGCTTTGTCCCAATATTAGCTCAGGAAAATGTTTCCTTACTTGAACAAGCTCTGAGGAACAGGGGAACCCATTTTCCTCCCAGCTCTGGTTTCCTGAAATTTGTTTTTTCCAGATATTTATATAGCTGTTCAATACTGCACATGCATTACAAAGAGGCTCTGGCCTCCAAGGACGATGGCGACGACCTGTCACTATTTCGTTGAGGTGTTACAGGAAACCTGCTTCTGTCTAAAGAGCCCAGGACCTTAGTCTTGTGCCTTTGGCTGTGTCCAGAGGGTGGCATTTATGGCACACGGAGGAGACGGGCGCGTGTTCTGGCATGGCACTGCTGCAATGTGTCACTAGACCTGCTGCTCACCTGAGTCTTAAGAAAACAGGAGCGTGACTCAGGAAGCAATGGGGATCTCCTCTGGGATGAAAAGCAGATGGGGGAGTAGGTAAAGTCTATTGTGTCTCTCAAGACACCAGGGCCTGCAAAAAGTCATTAGCAAGAGCTGGAGCTATGCATATGCTGTAATTTGCATTATCTTATTTTAATGCACGTTAAAATGTCACTAAAAAGTGCTTTTTAGTTAATGAGCATTAAAATAGGCTCACGTGCATTAAGGGTCACTTAAAAACCATGCTTTTTAGTTAATGCACATTAAGACAAGACCAATGCACATTTTCCTAGTATCTCACAGCGGATGGTATTCTTACATGTGCTGGGTGCTTTTAATTAGTGAGCCACACTAATTAAATGCACCTGCTTGTCACATAAATCAGTGTTGCCATATGTCCCTGCAATGAAAAAATGGCAGTGGAGTGCTTTGAACTGATCCTCGAATGTGTTTTATTTTAAAGTGCGCTGCCACCGTTTTTTCAGCATGGCGACGCGCAGCGACACCGATACACGTGACGCAGATGGCTACCAGAGCATGAAAGTCGGCGCAGGCTCTGTGTACGTGCATAAGAGCCTGGAGGTACTAGATTTAATGTGCATTGACTAAGGCACATTAATGCACATGTAGACACACCCCTGAAGCCCTGGGTTCTGCTCCTAGCTCTGCAGCTGACATGTTATATGACCACACACCTTTCACAGCTCCGCTCTGGGCCTCAGTTTCCTTGTCTATAAAATGGGGATAATGAAGCTCACTTTCTCCATAAAGCGCTTCGAGATCCACAAGCAGTGATTACAGACTGGAGCTTATTATAGGTTTCCAAACCATCCTCAGGCCTATTGCTACCAGACACTGCCCGGTGCTAAGGACTGGGATTACGAGGTGTCACATGCGGTTCTTTTTCACCTGGGAAGAATTGTGCATGGAGAGAGAATGAGAAGCAACGGTCTCAAGTTGAAGCAAGGGAAGTCGAGGTAAAATTAAGAAGTATTTTCTCACTAGGAGGGTGGTGAAGCCCTGGAGCAGGTGACCCAGAGAGGTGGCGGCATCTCCACCCTTGGAGGTGTTGAAGACCCGGGTAGACAAAGCCCTGGCTGGGATGATGTAGTTGGGGCTGGCCCTGCTTGCAGCAGGGGGGTAGACTAGATGTGACCCCCTGAGGTCCCTTCCACCCTCACTTCCTATGCTTTTCTCTGAGACGGCTGGGTTGCTACAATGCCTTGGAGCCATGATGATGTGGCCCTAGTGAGGTGCCTTTGGGTGGGAGGGGTCTTTTGTCAGCAGCTCGGAGATGCTGGGGGCAGACTGCTCTAACCCAAATGCACTATAGAAAGCAACGGAGGAGCTGGGGGTTTTTTTTGATCTTTCCTGTGAATTTATCACGCGCAAGGAGGTGCTGGATGGGCACGCTGGGGCCTTCAGTTGACGGGGAGATGAATTATTGGCAGATGGAGCCAATTACCGTGCTGCTTGGAAGCCACAGAAATAGCATGAAGGAGCCTCCACTTCTAAAGGACCTGATGAAGCCCTAGCTCAGGGTCAGCACCGAGGAGGTAGCGTTGCTATCCCAAGGCTGGCGACGGGACAGCTGGTGGCTTGCAGTCTGCTGTTGGAGGGAGATGAAAGCAAAGCCAGGTGTTGGGAGAGGCTAAATTCAAGTCCCTGCTCTGACACAGGCCTCCTGTATGCCCTTGGGCAGCTCTCTTCACCTTTCCCTGTCTGTTCCCTGGGGATACAACTCCCCTGCGCTGCCTCATGGGGCAAGGTAAATGCATCCAAGATGGCAAGGTGCTTCGACTCTGGAGACAGGAGCTCCTCCAAGCTACCACGACCCAGGACACTGGGCTGGCGCACTTTAATTTGCAAGTGACTCGCTTGGTCTGTTGCCTTGGGCAAATGTACCATTCCCCCTTGACACCAAGTTCGAGGCCTGCTAGTTTCCAGAGGGCAGGCGGCCATAGCATGCGCACACACAAAAAGGGTCCTTGCCTGCCGCAGGGCATCTCTTTCGAGGAGATGTGCTAACATTTGACTCTGGGTGCCTGACCTAAGCTATCCATGGTCCCGTAGGAGAGAGGAATTATGCCCTTTGCCACCTTGGGGTGACCTCCTGGGGCTTGCATCTCTGCGATGAACCTGGGGTCCTTCCTAGACCTTCCAGTCTAGGTTGGCATCGTCATGAAGGCAGAATAGCCTCTTGTGCCTAAACAGAGCCACGGCCTAGACCTGGGAGGACGCGGCAGGGAGAAGCCCACCTTGCAGCTGCCTCCCCTTGCTTTTGTTCTCGTCGCCCCAAGAAAGCGGCATTTCCCGGTCCCATAAACCCAGCACCTTCCATCAGGGCTCCCGCTTCCCCATTCGCAGAGCCGAATGCATTTACCAAAGCCTTCCTTGGTTTTTCTGTATTTTATTTTCTCTGGGTGTTTAAAGAACCACTTATAACCAGGGGCAGGGGAGGCTGTGGCCTTGTGGCATGCTATCCTTATCTATCCCCTTTACAGGAGAGACTCTGAAAAGAAAGGGTGCAGCAATTCACACGTGCAGCTCTCCGTCCACACATGTTCATTTAGGTGGAAACAGCCGGGTTGCCTGTCTGTCTGCTGCAGGCTCGGGGGTAACTGGGAAGATAAGATACCCCCCGGATGGACACGAGAGCATGGCTTTGCAAGCGCGCTCCTGCTCTTCGGAGCTGCCGCAGAGCTTGCAGCAGCTTTGCTTGCTGGGCTAAAGTTTCCAGGCGCTCTCCCAGGGAATTCATTAGTGCCGATAAGATCTCTTGCCATTCTTTTTTTCTCTTGACCTGGCACCAGTACGGACTTTACATTTTAATTTTGCAAAGCAACCCCCACCAGGGACTGCAGGAATAAGAAAGAAGTAAACCACACTTTTCTGCTCACCTCACTTTCCTATGAGGCTGCCAATCACTCTTCCTTCCCCTGTGTCCAGGCCCCGGTTGTTGCAGGGTTTTCTTTTTTTTTCTTTTTAATTAAATCTGGATTCACTGGCTTAACAGCAGCAATAAAGGAACAATTAGGGCTGGAGGGAGGGGGGAGGCACTCTCATTTGAGCCATGCAAGGGGTAGAGGACTCCCAGCTCAGAAAGGGCGCCGGATTTGCAAAGGGGAAGATCAGCAGAGAAGAGAGGGAGAGAAAGGAGGAGAAAGAGAGCAGGGAAGGAAGGAGGGAAATGTGGAGAAAGAGCCAGAGGGAAGGGAGAGGCAGAGGAAAGTGGACGCTCTCTCTCCCCGCTGTGCTTACAGTCGGATTCCTGCTCCCTGTGCTCCGCTCTCAGCAAAGTTGATTTAACTCCATGCGTGTTTCTCCACAGCTGCGGGGATCTCGCTGCGGGGCGCTGCAGCAAGAGCGCAGGCGTGTGTGGAGAGTCACTCCTCGCCCGGCTTCCTGCAGGTGCCTCGAGGCATCTGGATGAGCAAACAGGTGTGCAAGAGCCCCGGGAGGAGAGGGCCGGGGTGGTACCCCACAGCCACCTGATATTGTGACGCTCGCTCAGCTCCGTGCATAGCACAAGGGTAGCGTATCCGACTCCAGACCGGAAGGTTTCAGGCGTAAACCTTGAGGCCCCTTCTAACCCTCGGTATTGAGTTACGTACTGAAACAACCCAACTGCAGCTATTCTACATTTATATTCAAACCAGCACCTATTGGCTACCACTATGGCTAGGTACAGACACGCAAGCAAATCGATATAAGTCGCGCTGTTTTCTGTAAGCAGCACAGTTTGGACCGGTAGAGAACAGAACGAACGTTCACCCTTTGGTGGCAAATCTAAGACCAGATTTGGCCATTTTAAAACCAGTCTATTGTGCCAAATTCATGTTTTGTTATGAGTACAGACCAGTTTCCAATCACTTATACTGGTAAAAGTGTCAAGTCTATACCTGGCTTATGGGGCTGTGTCGTGCTAGGTTGGTGGAAGGGGAAGACGAGGGCGGAGGAAGCCCTGGACTGCCAAACCAAGCAACACCCACAAGTACGGCCCAGCCTAGACCGACAAGTAGAACAAATACCCAGGTAACCAACAAGGGCCAGGGCAATGCTGAGAGTAGGGGGCCAGTGCACACATCCACAGGAGGCCTCAAATGCCCCTGCACAAACCCTCGTAGTATGGGAAACAAGCAGGAGGAACTCACCCTCCTGCTAGCTGACACCAGCCCGGACATAGTGGGGATCACTGACACGTGGTGGGACCCAACGCATTTCTGGGCGGTGAATATCAAGGGCTATAGGCTGTACAGGAGGGACAGGACAGGGAGAAAAGGCAGGGGGACGGCGCTCTACATTAAGGAGGAATACACATCCTCACCAGATAGCACAGGGTCAGAGGAGGGGCACACGGAAGTGCTCTGGGTCTGAATACAAGGCAGTTGAGGGGAAAGAGACTTAACGGTGGGGTCTACTACAGACCCCCCAACCACGGGGAAGAGCTCGACCAGGAATTCAGTCCTCGGGGCCGCACTGTTCAACATCTTCATCAGTGACTTGGACGAGGGGGTAAAAAGCACCTGCTCAAATTTGCTGATGACACTAAGATGTGGGG
>NW_017728949.1:52921564-52927761 GCF_001723895.1 Crocodylus porosus | reverse complement strand
ACTGCAGGAGGGATGTGGACAGCATGGAGAGGGTCCAGAGGAGGCCACTCGCATGGTCGGGGGCAGCAGGGCAGGCCCTACGAGGAGAGGCGACGGGACCTGAACCTGTTCAGCCTCCACAAGAGAAGGCTGAGGGGGGATGAAGTGGCCTGTTACAAACTAGTCGGGGGGGACCAGCAGGCACTGGGGGAGTCCCTGTCCCCCCGAGCACCGCCAGGAGTGACCAGGAATAACGGTCACAAGCTGGCAGAGGGCAGGTTTAGGCTAGACATCACAAGGCGCGACTTCACGGTCAGGGCAGTTAGGATCTGGGACCAACTTTCAAGAGAAGTGGTGCTGGCTCCTACCCTGGGGGGCTTTAAGACAAGGCAAGACAATCACCTCGCTGGGGTCATTTGACCCCCATACTCTTTCCTGCCATGGCAGGGGTCGGACTTGATCTGCTCAGGTCCCTTCCGACCCTAGAAACTATGAAACTAGATGCTGTACGAAGGAAATGGAAATGGCAATCCCTGATTCAGAGAGAAAAGGGGACTAGTAGAGTGCCCTGAAATCAAGCAGTGTGTCAGTGGCTAGGTCACAAAAAGAGCCTAGGTCACTTAGGCCAGAGCTGTAGTGACTAGGCAGCAGTGTTTCATCTCTACATATGAGCCTTGCCACATACCTAGGGTGCTAAATTTCCATGTAGATGCTTTCAGGCCAGCATGCATGTAGGCAGACACCCCAAAGTGGAGGTACCCACACAGTTTTGCTTGCAATGAATCATTGCACTTGCTTGCTAGTATCTCAGTGCCAGTGTCTGGACCCGTCTGTGACCCTTGCGGGGGGGTGGGGGGGCAACAGCTTTGCTTGGGCCAGGGACAAGCTGCACGCGCTGATTGTCCCCCAGCTTTGTCTGTGCTGTGTGGTGGGGCACGCATGGACATGTGTGAACATGTGTGTACTCACTTGATACCATCTGTGCTGAGCTCATCGGAGCTCGGAGACCTGCGTTTTCCCTGGAAGCTGTGTACTCAGGTGCTGCTCCTCTGAGGTCATGGCTCACCCCCAGCCAAGTCCCTATCTGGAGGGAACGACTCTTCCATCCTATAACACCTTGGCGTGACTCTGCTGTCATGAGTCAAAGCAACAAGCGAGTCAAAAGTGCACAAACGTGGAATGAATTATCTTTATAGATCAGCCGTTCAATACTCGCCTCTTCCCCGACTCCGTTCCTTGAGGGACGTTTCTTTTTCAAAGCAAATCAGAGTTATTATACCTGTGGGCAAGCCACAGTGGGCCTCTTCGGAGAGGCTTGCAAGTGATGGATGGCTTTTCTATTGCTTCCAAAAAAATCTATCATTTCTATTCCCCCAGATCCTTATTCCAGAAGTTGCTTGATTTCTCAGAAATAACTTTGGGGGGGTGAGGGTGGGTGCTTTAGGAGCAGGCATCTAAAAAATAAAAATAAAAACCCTCCAGTGCCACCGGCCAGACCGTTACATTGCCATAAGGGGCCTTGATTAGGGGACTGGTAGGAAAGTGTTAATTAGCACAGCACCTTGAGCTCAGGCAGAAAATGACAAGTCATGCAGCCGGAGAATTCGGAGAGCGAGGGGTGGGAGTTACAGCACATGGCTCGCATAACGTTGAGATTGTGTCACTCTTTCCATTATAAATCTCGAGCCCGTTTGGACTCCAAGCCATCAGCCTGGGGATGAGCAATATTTATTTTCAAATATTGTGTGAAATGCTTGCAGGGCTTTTGGAGTCCCAGGGTGGGGGGAGGGATGCTTTTTTCTTCCTCTCCCTTTTTTGCACGGGATCCAAAACATTTAAGCTTCAAGTTCAAGACCAAAATGGGCTTAATTTTAAGCAAAATATTTATTCTGTTGCAGGCAGGAGGGCTGAAAATAAAGCATCGGCTTTTGACCTCTGGCAGCTGAGTTTGAGCCTTGCAGAAAATATATTTGATGGATCGACCAGAGTCCAGAGGGAGAAAGAGAGAGGTACTTTATAGTGACTGAGAACCAAGTACCCCTATTATTATTCATCAAGAGTAATAAATATTTATATCAGGATAGCACTGAATGGCCATGCTGGAGCCCCGTTGTGTTAGGAGCTGTACAAAAATAGAATAAGGACAGATCCTGCTCTGAAGTCATGCGGTCTCATCCAGGCATTGCTTCCACCTCTCCGTGCCTTCATTTTTCCAGCTGTAAGGCAGAGGGGACACAATTCACTCTGGACAAAGGGATTTTGCATAGCTCAAGGAAGAGAAAAAGTAGAAATCTCTGCTTTCATTTCATTCCGGCCTCGCTATCACCAGGAACTGGCACTGGAAAGCAGATTCCCTGTTTGATCAGATGGGAGAAGAGCAGTGTTTAAAAAGAATAACTAACACGGTCTGCATTGAAACTAATATATCTCTCTCTTTATTTCACCAGTGTGAATGTCCAGCCAGTATCAGAGCTGAGTGGACTGACGTGATGTGAAACAATATTGAGTTTCATATTGTTCTCCTGTTGCAACCCTACCTCTCACAAAACCCACTACATTGCTGCCTTACTCCAGTTTCACACCAGTACATCCCCATAAATTTCACTGCCAATAGCATAAAAGTGCTGTCACATGATGGCGAATTGGGTCTTTTTCTACAGAACGGCTGCAAGGTTCCTCTTAAAACCATTGTGCTTTTATCAGGTCATTTTATAATCGCCAGTAGGGAACCGGCTGGTCCCAAACCTATTGAAGTCAAGATGTTTCCCCAGATACTCCAGCCAAGCCTAGACGGCAACATTGAAGAACCTAGAAAAAGTTTCTAGAGGCATTTGTCAGCTGTGTTTGGGGGAAAGACATGTGCGTGGACCAACAGAAAATATTGGCACTTTCTATGCATTCAGAAATCAGGCAGCTCTTATAATCCTCTCTACCTACAATGACCAGAGAATCATTCCTACAAGATCCGGTTCCATGAAACTCTCCCCTCAGGGGAATCCTTTTCTGGTGTAGGGTGAAAAGGATCCAGCATACCAGTTTGTCAGCACCCTCTTATACGTGCCTAAGCAAGGCAAGCTGTCCAGCTGGCTAATCCTGGGCGCGTCTACAGGTTCATTAATGCACTTTTGCTAATGCACATTAAATTTAGGACTTCAACTGTGAAGTACTAGAAAAAAATGCATTTGCCTATTTTAATGTGCATTAGAGAAAGTGCATTAATGAATGTGTAGATGTGCCCAGGGTTTTTGTGATGCTTTAATGTGCATTAAAATAGGCTAATTAAAGCATATTAATGAACATGTAGACACCCCCCCCGATAACAAACCGAACACAAACATTTTTGAGGACCTTAGGCTCAAACTAAAGTCCATTGAGATCCTTCTTTATTAATGACAAGAGGCTGAGGTTGAGGCTGTTTGAGGGGAGAGGAGCTGAGTGCCACTGGATGGCCCTGGGTACGCTGGGGTTGGTCATGGGGGCTGGAAAGTTTTAGTGTCCCAGGGTTTGTTACAAAGCTTCTGCTGCATCCAGCAATGATAGGGTTCAAGCCCTAAAAGCCTACCCTCACTCCCACTTGAAAACAGCCTTGTCCTTAAGAGGCATAATTCAAGTAAAACTGAAACTCTCAGGTGAGTACTCTACTCCCTGCATTTCCTATCTGCTCCTGGATTGCTCAGGTCACAACACAGTTATGAAGAAAGTGAATATATTGCATGATACTGATTTTTGCCACAATACCTCATGGCATCCACTGCTAATCCTACAAAGTTAGAACTGTTGGGCAGAAAAGTAAATTAACATGCACAGAGAGACAGACACATAAGCACAACATTGGGTATAACTGGACATGTCTACACATTCAATTAATGTGCTTTAGGTAATGTGCACTAAATCTAGTACCTCCATATTTGACTCCTACACAAGTGCGTGGAGCCTGCTCCAATGCACTGGAAATCCATTGTGTTGATTAAAGTACCCCACCACCATTTTTTCAGTGCAGGGATGCACAGCAACGCTGATATATGTGATGCATGGGCACTTCTAATTAACGTTGCTTGCTAATTAAAGCGCCTGGTGCCATGTCCCACGGTACATGTAAAAAGGCCCTGTGAGATACTAGAAAAATGTGCATTAGCTAAAGAGCCTGGCTTTTGTGACACTTGAATGTGCATTACAATAGGATAATGCATATTAAAGCACACATGTACACGTGCCCACCATACAGTTTAGATAAGGTAGGACTACGATTATATTCAACGTATAAAAAACCTCCCCATGCTCTCTCTCTCAATTTTTTCTTTTGGAAAAATTAGATCATCCAGAACAAAAGAATGAACTAAATTTCACTTAGAACCAAGATAGCCTGCTGATATCTACCTGCACTTTCACCTGTGCAGATTTTTCTTCATCTCTTCTTATACAACTTGTGTGTGGTGCTAGTGACATGACACATGGGTGGTGCATTTCACTTGTGTTCTGCTGGGCTGCTTGAATAGCTATTATTCATGAATTAGTACTACACTAGCATTTATGAGTACAGTGAAAGAGATGGTGAGCTCTTGGGTGCTGAGAGCCCAGGGGTCCAGGGATTGGAGCTGCCCACACCTGTCCTGCAGGCGCCCACCTTAAGGCCCTGGAGGTGCAGGTGAGGGAGCTCCAGGAGGAGGTTAGCAGGCTGAGGGGAATCAGGGAGGCAGAGGAAGAAATTGGTGGCTATTTCCTTTCCCTGGAGGGCCACACACCCAAGGAAGAAGCACCCTGGGAGGTGCCCTCCACTGCAGAGTGGCAGACGGTCACCTCCAGAACCAGGGCTGCTCCTAACACAGCAGTACCAGCTCCTCCAGTCCAGCTGGAGAACAGGTACAAGGCCCTGGCAACACTGGAGGAGAAGGAGGGTGAGGAGGCAACCGGAGAGGAGGCAACTCCACGCTCTCCACACTCCGAGCAGGCCAAAGGAGCTAAGCAGTCCTGGAGGAGAAGCATCGAGTGATCATCATAGGTGACTCCATCCTGAGAGGTACAGAGGGCCCCATCTGTCACCAGGACCCCTTGACATGCGAGGTCTACTGCCTGCCTGAAGCAAAGATTCAGGACATGAAGGGGACGATCCAGGCCGTGATCCAGCCCACCGATTACTACCCCATCGTCCTAATCCATGTGGGTACTAATGATGTGGCCAGGAGATGCCCTGGTCACCTGATGGCAGACTACCACCCTTTGTGGGGCGTGCTGAAGGAGATGGGTTTTCTATTCTGTCCTACCAGTGAGCAGATGTGGAAGACGGCATGAGATGTGCATCGCAAAGACCAACTAGCAGCTTCAGGAACAGTGTCTCGAGGCAGGCTTTGGCTTCCTCAACAACAACCTGCACATCACTACGAGAGACGTGCTCGGGTGGGATGGGCTCCACCTTTCCCCTAAAGGTAAGCATGTGTTTTCTACTAGGTTGGTGGATCTCTTCCAGTGGGCTTTAAACTAGGCTCATCAGGGGAAGGGGAAGAGAAGGGAAGAGGAAACATTGGACCACTAAACCAAGCAGCACCCACAAGTACGGCCCAGCCTAGACCGACAAGTAGAACAAATACCCAGGTAACCAACAAGGGCCGGGGCAATGCTGAGATTAGGGGGCCAGTGCACACATCCACAGGAGGCCTCAAATGCCTCTACACAAACACTCGTATTATGGGAAACAAGCAGGAGGAATTCACCCTCCTGCTAGCTGACACCAACCCAGACATAGTGGGGATCACTGAAACATGGTGGGATCCAACGCATGACTGGGCAGTGAATATTGAGGGCTATGGGCTGTACAGGAGGGACAGGACAGGGAGGAAAGATGGGGGGGTGGCGCTCCACATTAAGGAGGAATATACATCCTCACCAGGTAGCACAGGGTCAGAGGAGGGGCACACAGAAATGCTCTGGGTTAGGATACAAGGCAGTCAAGGGGAAAGAGACTTAACGGTGGGGTCTACAACATACCTCCCAACCAAGGGGAAGAGCTAGACCAGGAATTCTCACGTCAGCTCACGGAGGTCGTTAGGTCCAAGGACATGGTCATCATGGAGGACCTGAACTCTCCAGACATCTGCTGGGAAGAGCAGTCAGCTCACGTAGGTCCCTAGCCCAAATGCAGGACCTCCATCTACCCCAGGAGGTGCACAGCCCCACCAGGGGAGACGCCTTATTGGACCTGGTGCTGGCCATGGGTGATGACC
>NW_017728949.1:52896645-52921553 GCF_001723895.1 Crocodylus porosus | reverse complement strand
TGACCAGGAATAGCGGTCACAAGCTGGCAGAGGGGAGATCCAGACTAGACATCAGGAGGCGCGACTTCACGGTCAGGGTGGCTAGGGTCTGGGACCGACTTCCAAGAGAAGTGGTGCAGGCTCCTACCCTGGGGGGCTTTAAGACAAGGCTTGAAAATCTTCTTGCTGGGGTCATTTGACCCCAGCGCTCTTTCCTGCCATGGCAGGGGGTTGGATTTGATGATCTGTTCAGGTACCTTCCAACTCTAGAAACTATGAAATTATGAAACTATGAGCTTGTTAACATAGGTTAAAAGAGCAGTCAAAATACTTGGGTTTTTTCTTGTGATCGCAGCTTGAGTGAAAGGCAATGGGAAAGTCATGGGTTGAATTGAACCTGTTAATCTGAAAGAAGACGTTTCCTTGCTTTCACTGCTGTTTAAAACCAAATTAGTTTACTTGGGTTAGACAAAGCAGGTCAAGAACACGTGTTCTCACTCCACCGAGTACACTTCCCTCGCCATTGCGGTGTATGGACGAAGAGTATGAAACAGCAGCTGCCTCAGAGACTTTACAATCCAAGTCCAACAAACTGTGGGACCGAGAAGGAATACATTTTTCTATGTTACAGAAAGCAAATAGAGGCGTGGTGAGATTAATTACCCATCCGAGAAGAGCCAGAGACTATTTGGCAGAGCTGGGATTAGAATTCAGGTCTCATGAGACAACTCACGTAAGTGCCTTTTCCACAAGACCCTGCTCTCTGGAAATGTGGTTGGTGGGCTTTTTTTTTTTTTCCCAAGCAAAAGCATCTTAAAGTGATAGAGATAAATGAAAAGGATCCTTAGCCACTGGAAGGGTCAATATTCAAGAATTTGAAGATCCATCCTGTAACTCATTGCCTAAATCTGTTCTTCTTGCAGATTTATGGACATACAAGTCTACGGTTTTAAAACCAGTTGGTTTGATCAGCAGCTGGGAGAAATGGCTCCAGCTTCCACTGTCTGAAAAATATGGAAATGGGGTAAATCACCAACACAATATGTATTCCACACACTATTAGACGACTTAAGGATTTGCAAATATTTGTGCAGCCAGTCTCCACCATACTGGGCCTCTGTCTCCATGCTGTTTCTTGCCTCTATTAGATTTTTTTGGATAAGCCAGTGATACTTTATGATTAAGTCAAAGCACTTGAGTGACCTGGAAAGCATCTGGCTCAAGGTCTTCAAATCTGCCCAAACCACCTTTCACTCTGCCCTTCTCGGTGCTGCCTTTTTCAAGAGCAATTAAACTAAGAAGCTGTCTCCCTTTCCCTTTTTTGCATCAGTGAGTGGTCACAGAGTTTGAGGCTAGCAGCTGCAGAGAGGAAGCACTGGCAGACCTCAAGTGTAGTGTGAGCAGGGAAATGTCAGGATTAGTTAGTTGAAAATGAATAGCCAGGGTCCAGCCCAGAGTTTCTCCTGCCAAATTTTCCAGGGCTGGTTGGATAATCCAATACAGCACTGCCAAGACACTCCATTAAAGGCTTCTTGTGCCTCCTGTACACCTGATTTCCAGCCTAAACTTGCTGATTGTTCAATGGGAAGCCGTCGTTAGGTATTTGGGTCTCACCAGAATCAACACAATGGAAGGAGAGCAATCCAGACCCCTAACAAGCGGCGGGAGGAAATCACATGCAGCTTGATTCCCCTGACTTTTCTTCTCTGGTTATATGTGGATGTGCCACGTAGGGCAGCCAGTGAGGGGGTAAGTGCTGGCTCCTAAGTGCCCAGCAATGGGCATTTGGGATATCAGCTTTCCTTGTCCAGCTGGGCCAATACAACTCATTCATGGCTTCGCTTAATTATTCTCTCTGCCTGTCCTTCACTTCCACCTAGTTCTGCTGTCACAGCCACACTCTGATCTCCTCAACCCAGTTTTGGAAAACCATACAAATGCATCAGCTCAACTCAATCCTCACCCACAGCTCTTTCAAATGTCAGACTTGCACTTCCACGACGCAAAACCCGTCATGGAGTTGGTAACCCCCATCCCCATCTGAATCCAACCAGGGACCATCCTCGTCCTATCCTTTGGGTCGCTTGGCCCTGCACCCCTTCCTTCTACTGAATATTTTTCCAAGCCTAGTGATTTCTGGAGGAGAGCAGAAATACCTGCCAAGACTGAGATGTTTGTTACAACTGAAGCCACTAGTGGCTCATGGCTGGTTTGGAAAATGTTTTTCCAAAATGAAACCAGTTGCTTTGAGAATATTTCTTGTAGCAGTTTCTTCCTCTCCCATTGAGTTGCCTTATGCCACATGCCTCTGTCCAGGATGCTTGCTGCGGCCTATTGAAAAGGTTGCATTCAACGAAGGCCAAGGGGAGTTGGGCTGTTGATGTTTAGTTGAACGGAGTCAAAAGCAGCCCAGCCAATACTTGAAACAAGGTGCTCCCATGCTCAAAGGTGCCCTGACTTGGCCAGTGATAAACCAGGTGGCCCAGAGGCCAAGTGTGACTTCACAGGGGTGGGATGAGCAGCTGGGGAAGAAATTAATTTTTTGTTTTAGCAACCATTGAGGCAGGAGGCAGCAGGACCTGGCAAGTGAATGCCTGTGAAGCATGCTGGCTTGAAAAAAAGGGCTCTTTTTCCTCCCCAGGGTATTGACAGTGAGACTAGATGCACCTGAAACAGGAATCATGTTCTTCCCTCAGCTGGTGGAAGCTATCCAAAGCACTGAGGGATGTGCACCTTGTGTGGGGTGGAGGGGAGGAAGTGGGGATGGCATTGTCATGAAGGCATTTAAAGGAGATTTGGGTTCTGGTCAGGGAGAGGGTCCACCCATGACCTTGGGCAAGGCACTCGAAATGACTCCCTGTACATACAGTAGGATTAAGGATTCTTCCTCTGCTTGTTGAGGTTGGGACATCTGTGGGGCACAGATCACATCTCTGTGTTCAATGAGATAAGCCTAACCCAATGGTGCCCAAGGTTTGTTGCTATCAGCATCCTGCTATCAGCCTCTCGTGTTAAAAGAAAGGCAGATGCTTTTCAAAGCCACCCCCTCTCCACATCTCTCTAAGCGAGCAAGCAGGGAATAACTCACACAGGTTTTCCACTGCTGGTCTCATTTCTGGCTCTAAAAATGAGTGTTCTGGTGTATGGGCATGGAGCAAACATGACTTCTTAAAACACAGGCTGAGCTTTCCAAATGGGTCTAGTGGTTTTGGGGCACTTGAGTCATGACACCTGAAAGGGGCTGAATTTCTGGAGGCATTGGTCCCCCTCACCCCTTCCCACATAGGGAAAGAGGCTTGAATGTTAAACTCCACCCCATTTCTGTCTATAGAAAGGAGACCATTACAAGTCCACAATACTTTCCCAAGGGTAAGTTAATGACATGCTTAATTTGTTTGAAAACCTAGTGCGTGCAAACACTGATGTAATGCTCCAAAATAAACAGGTTTAAATTTTATAAACCCATTTAATTTAATGAGGATTAAACCCCGTGGTGTGAACAGGTGCCTATGCACAATAAACATGAAAGTTACTTGTTCAGCATTGGAGACGCCAATGCCATCACAGTTTGCGAGCCACAGGAAAGCCAAGAAATGAGTCTGCCTCATCTAAACCGCTGCTGGTGCTGAAAACCCATTATCCATGAGGGTCAATGAGCAACTGCCCTTGTGAAATTCCTTCAGTGCCAGGCTACTTGGAAAGCTTAGTAACACAACTGACATTTCATGCTCTTTTCTTATGCTTTTTCTCCCCACAGTCCCGACAACGTGCCCTAGACCTGCACACTCACATCATTCAAATCCTTCCACAAGACCCATTCTGGCTGCGATGCCGCCATGTAATGACTGGGTAGGAGGGCAGCTGGGGATAGCTATCACATACAGAAATGAGGGCCAACAGTTTGTATATCAGCCATTACCCTGGTCATAATCTACCCATTGTGTTAGCATCTGAGTGCTTCACAATGTCTTCATACTCACAGCACCCCTTGGGAGGAATAGCAGTGCCCTTCTCTCCAATGAAGGGGTAGGTAGCTAAGGAACAGAGAGGGCATGTGACTTGAGCAAGGTCACACAGGGCAGTCTGTGGCAGAGAACTGGACCCAAACCACATCACTGTATGCCTTCCCTTCCCCCTGCCTGTTTTTTCAGGTCTTCCATACTGCAAACTCCTTATACCAGAGATTGTGTCTTCTTCCGTAGACTGTCTTCTCTCCTTCAGTGTACTTGCTGTGGGCCCTGGAGCACATGAGGTGTGTCCCAAAGATAAAAGAAGTGCCTTTAAACTATTGGTAAAAAAAAAAAAATCACAACGATCCAGTGGCTGGAAAGCAAAGCTAAAAACCCCAACTGATATTGGGAAGAAGACGCTACCTTTTAAATGTAGTGATGTCAAGGCATTCCCAGAGGTCACGGGAGGAAATGATCCATTCCTGGGTGCATTTATATCAAGCCTAAGTGTCTTCCTGACCGGTAGGCACTAGTCCAGCCACATGGCAGTGGGCTTGAAACAAGGAGTATTGGGTGTGCTATGAAAGAAGATCCTAACAGTTCCTTCTGATTGCAGAATCAAATCGATACAATTATATGACACCAAAAAGGGGCTGTTATTATTATTATTTTTTTTTAAAGAGGATGAAAATTGACGGTTCTCTGTCCCCATGGGATGACACTGCAGCAACGGAGACTCGGGCCGGATAATCAGGAAGGGCTTGCTAACTCTGCATGGTTTGGCACCCCGGAGAGGTGAAGAAATCTCCATCCTTGGAAGTTTTTCAGTGCAGCTTAAAACACTTGTTAGGTTCAGTCCAGGATGCTCCCGCTTGGTGCCTAGGGTTAGACTAGATGCAACCTCCTGAGGTCCCTTCTAGCCCTGTTTTTCTATGAGTTTATAAATCTTTAAAGACATGTGATTTTTCTCCCTTTAAGTGAACAGCGTCGAATAGGAATACCCCATTTCCATTCTGGTTTCAAGGCTCTGAGGAGGGCTGCAGGGCACCGCACGCAGCTGTGGACAGATGTATAGACCAACTGTGCTCAGCCTCTTTTATCAGCGTCCATTTTAACGTTCGTGCCTTCCCCCATCTCTCATCTCCTGGCCCGGCAGCACGTTCTCCCAAGAAAAGCAATCACCCACTCCCTGCAATAGCTCCGCTCCCTGTGAAAACCTTCCTTGTTTAATCTCGTGTCCCAGTGACACAGATGCACCACAGAGGGCTTTTGAAGAGCGGAAATTAAATAATCGTTTTGGTCTCTTTGGCGCGCGGAGCATGTACCTCTCTCTGTCCCTCAGGACTCATACTTACTAAAGCTCCACTTGATATATGGCTCGCCGGGCCTCAGGGTTTCCAGCAAAACCTCATTCTGGAGACATCAGACATACGAAGCATGCAGCCGTTCCAGCTCCCGCTCAGCTGCTCTTGCCAATGCTCTTTCTGTGCGTGGGGATTTACATGAGATCTTCCAGGACCTGCAGCCGGTCGGAGGGCCTGAGAATTGCACATCATCCGGCCGGCATTTAACAGATAGATCCCCACTATATAACCCCTTCCAACTTCCCGTATATAATTGTTATCTTCAGTATCTGCCTCCACAACAGCCTGGCTTCCTGCTCAATCATTCTGGGTCTCTGTTGGGTTGTTGGTTGTAGCCGTGTTGGTCTAAGGACATAGGCAGACAAGAGTCTTTGGATAGATGTGATATCTTTTATTAGACCAACTAAATAGTTGGAAAAATTGTTCTTTGCAAGCTTTCGGGGGATAGATGTGATGTCTCTTATTAGACCAACTAAATAGTTGAAAAAATTGTTCTTTGCAAGCTTTGGGGGTGTTTGTGCCTGAAAGCTTGCAAAAATTTTTTTTTCCAACTATTTAGTTGGTTTAATAAAAGAGATCATATCTATCTAAAGAGCCTTGTGTGGGTCTCTGTAGCTTTCCTAGAAGGCTATGAGTTATGTCACCCATTTCAGGTGCAGTGAAAAACCCCAAATCTCCTCCCAATCCTTCCACCCTTGTTTGCTCTGCTCCTGGGGCCCACCCTGGGTTTTAAAGATGTGTCTTCTCTGGGCTGTCAATTCTCTCGTCGTAGCCAGGGCTGATTTTGTAACACTGCGAACAACAGATCATAATTCAAAGGAAGCAGTGGCAAAGTCTAAGCACAGCTGTGCAGCGCCTACGTCTCAGCCTCTGAGTATAACAACGGTGTCTATAAGGAGACCCAGGCCACGTCTACATGAGACGCTGACCGTGCAGCTGTTACTGTACGGTTATTTAGTACTTGCGTGCCCAAGTACTAAATAATGGCTTCGTGGTTATGCGTACTGCGCAGTAGCTCATTACTACTGTGCAGTAGTGTTGCATGATAGTTCATGCCCTGCGACCTGCTGCGCAGTACCATCGCACCCTGGTTTGTGCCCTGCAACGCTACCGCGCAGTAGGAACAAGCTACTGTGCAGCACACGACTTGTGTAGACACAGCCTGACCGCTAGCCTCCAAGCCGGCAATTCCCTTGCTTAGTTCAAAGTGGATTCAAGGATAAAGGTGACTGTGAGGCTTAATCTCCAAGCAGATCAGACCAGACTAACTCTCAATAGCCCAGGGGAAGGGGAGAGACGAATGCTAGGAACCAAGCCAGTCACTTAATTAGCTCGAAAAGCAAAGTGTGTGTCTGACATCCCTGCTAGTTCAGCGACAAGTGCAAGCAACTTTCCCAGCCAAACCACAGTGATTAGGATGAGTCTCCAAAAAAGAAAGAAAAAGGAGCCGGGGCAGCGTTCAGAGAAAAATGAACTGCTTGAAGGGGAGCTGGGGTGGACGCTAATGAAAGGATGCTGTCAGCACCGACTGGGGGGGAGATGAACCCTCGCACCTTCCAAAACGAAGGAACAACCGGAGAAGACCAAGATACATGACGTCAACCAAGGGCTTCACTGAGCCAAAAGGCTTAGGTCCTTCCTTTGTCTTCCCACACCTAAAAAAGATGCTTCATTTATGCCATCAGCAGTGAAGGATATATGGTTTTCCTCACTGCTCATTCTTGCGAGCTTTATCATCATGACAGCCTTATGAGATAAAGAGCTGTTATTCCTGTTTTTATAGGAGAACGGGGGGAGAGGGTAGGTGAAAATGCTTGCCAGTGGTTACGCTGGAGGTTGTCTGTGTTTAAAGTGGACTCGAACTCAGGTCTTGAGTCCCGTTTTATTGGTCTAGCTACAAGGCCATTTTTCCTGAATAGCATACCTTTGAAAGGCAGATTCAGATTGAGATATATCCCCACTCCTATGGAGGATAAAAACCTGGTGCAAGAATTGGGCGCATGTGGTGGACGTGGTGAATTTTAAATAAACTGGGGAAGACTCCAACAGCTGAAAAAAAGGGGGCAAATTCATAAGAGAAATTAATACTTGAGACTTAACTCACTCACTTTCCAGTATTTTTGTCTTTCATTTTCCAGTCACATGGACAGGGGAGGAAACTGTGCAGCTGGGGAAAAATACCAGGAAAAAAAAAGATTTGGTTAAGCTTCCATAACACAGACAGATTAAAAGCCTTTTGCTTTCTTACCAGGTTTTTATTCATGTGAATCTAGCAACAGTAATAATACTGGGAGCGTATTTACGTTCCCCATGCCAGTGGGCCTCTGGGTAACTTAATAAAATGCAGCTCAGAGCATGCAGGATCATTGGTAGGGCTACCAGCCTCACCTTCCCTTGCTGCAGCTTGAGCCCATTGCTCCTGGTCCTGTCGTCTGCCCCCACTGACTACAGTCCAACCCCATCCTCTGTGCAGCCCCCCGGCAGGGAGGTGACGGCTGCTATTCAATCCCCCTCGGTCTTCCCTTTTGCAGACTTACTCAGCCCAATTCCCTCAGCCTCTCCTCATAATTTATGTCCCCCAGCCCCGCAACCATTTTCATTGCCCTCCGCTGGACTCTCTCCAACGTGTCCACATGCTTTCTGTCGTGTGGGGCCACAGCTGGACACCGGACTCCAGATGTGGCCTCCCCAGTGCAGAATAGAGGGGAAGAATCGCTGCCCTCGACCTGCTGGCACCGCTCCTGCCGATGCAGCCCAGGACTCACGGGATCATAATAAATTCTAGTCTACTGGATGGGATGTGAAGTTACCCATAAAATCATAAATGCAAACTTTGCGTTACGGGTGGTATTGGTCACCTTAGCACATACATGCACACATGCACTCACTCATTCAAACCCAGGTAGTATAGTGTGTGGTGATTGTGAGCGCTGGTATATCTACTGATATATACTGGGATATCAGTATTTCTACCCATCTGGGGCACTGGAGTCTGCTGTGATGGTCAGCTTCCTCCAAGGGGATGTCCTCTCCTGCTTGTCCTTCTCTCTCCTTAGGTTGGGTGCCGGATGAGAGGGCACCCTGTGGGGCACGCTTCACTGCCTTTTATCCCTTTCTGGCAGACTTGTGTGATCCCCCAGCATCATCTTGACTCCCCAACCCGGAGGTGGCTGTCCCACGTGGATCTTGAGTAGTCCCTGACAGCTGTTAATCACAGGGGTCTCTGCCTGCTGGTACCTGAAGTTTGGGAGTCCACCCTTGACTTATTGCTTTAATGGCTGTATTGTCATGGGTTACAGGAATAGTCGATGGGGTGAGTGCTCAGTTCCAGGAATCAGTTCATTAGTTTGATGAGCTTAAAATGGAGTCCCTTTGGCTAGGCTCTTGCGTAGGGATGATCATCATTCACTCGCATTTGCTCAACAGATTTTATCGCTTTACAATTACAATTTCAATGCAGTTTTAACAATGGTGCAGGGTGCAAGATCATTTTGCAGGGAGGACATTCCTTAAGAGTTTAAAACTATAAAATATAAAATACAAAATAAAGATGGGACAGATGAACTATAAAAATGCACTGTGAGAAATATATAAAAATGCACCGTGAGGTAGTGAGGATCAAAGGCTACTGGGGACAGTAAGTGAGTTAGGTTAGCACAGGATACAACTACAGATTTTGCAGTGAGCATTTGAGTTCTTTTGCTTCCTTTAGTGACACTGAGCTTAATCGATATGTAGATGCAGTTTCTAGGCTTCTCCTGCAGAAAGCCGCTTCAGCTTTCTGGCTTGCTCTGAGCCTTGCCACACCCATGCAATGAGTGTGCTAGGTCTCTGCCAATACTTAGAAGGAAAATAAATGCACAAAATGGGGGAAAGGGGTGGTGCAGGCAAGAAAGGTCCTCTGTTATATCCATGTCCAGAAGGGAATTGCACAAAGGGGGCTTTCTGCTACAAGCTTTCTTGGCCCCAAGGGCACACTGCCGGCTCCTGTCCAGCTTCTTGTCCCCTGTCCCCCCAGGTCCTTTTCTGCAGAGCTGCTGCTTAGCCAGTTGGTCCCCAGCCTGCACTGGTGCATGGGATTGTTCTGGATCCTTGTTGAACCTCATGAGGTTTCTTTGGGCCCACCCTCGAATGTGTTTAGGTCACTCTGAATCCTAGCCCTACCCTCTATTGTATCTTCAACATCCTCCAACCTGGTGTCATCTGCAAACTTGCTGAGGGTGCACTGCATCCCATCTTCCAGATCGTTGATGAAGACATTGAACAAAACCAGGCACTTGATACCACTTGCCAACTAGATATTGGGCCATTGAGCACTACCCATTAAGCCCGATGACCCAGCCAGCTTTCTATCCACCCTGCAGTCCATTCGTACAACCCATGCATCCTCAGCTTGCTTGCAAGAATCATCCTAAGCCATCTAGGCTGTACATCACCTTTACTCAGGCTTAGAGAAAAATGTACGTTGAATGCTATGGGGGCGTTAGTCATTGGTATCTGCACAAGGAAAAGAGCCATACGCTCCAGCCGGCGGCTTCTGATCGGTCTCTTCTCATCACCTTCTATCGCTGGGATTTATCGTGAGCCCAAAACAACCTAAGAGCTGGATCCAAGAGCATGGAAATCACTACTAAGCCTCCCACAGGATTCAAAGGGAGTTAAATCAAGCCAAGATTAAGCCTGTGTGTTCATCTATAAACCCAGCTGTGGTCTTCGGCTTCCACTTCCTGCTCCCACCCCATCAGCTGGGCCACTGGGACTGCGAACCAAGGGTCCCCCGTGTAGCCTGTGCTGATGAGGGGACCATGACTTATGGCCCCTGGTGACTTAGCAGCTGGACAGGCCTACTATAAAAGTTGAGTGTGGCTCTACTCCTTAAGAAATTCAGCTGCAGGTACCCAAATGGTGCATGCAATAGCACAACAAGGTTTTCTTGACAGTTGCTTATTGTCACTCCCCCTTTCCCTATTTGCTCGTCTCTCCTTACACTGCAAGATGCTGGAAGCAGAGGGAGCTCTTCTTGAATGGCTGGAAAAAGCACCTCACTTGTCTGTATGCCCAAATGTAAGAACAGTCTCACCGTGCTGCCCCGGGGACCTGACTGGCTCAGTGGCCAGAGATGGGACAAGTCTCATACCTAGATGTCAAAGGTGTTGATATTATCTATCCCATTCCTATACCCTGCAGTGCAAAAGGTGCCCTGAGCTAAGGCTGGTGGAGTTGGGAACAGGAAACAACTGTGGTGCTCTGCTCCCAGATTAACAAACCCTCGTTGCCCCGAGGTGGCAAGCCCTTCGGGGCAGGAGTCGTCAGGTGAAGCCTGCAGATGTTACCAGGACTGAAACAGCAACAGCTGGATGGAGGTTACACCGACACTTCATTTCAGTCTCTCGCACCAGTTGGCCAACGCGTTTTTGGAGCTCAGCTCAACTGGTGGTTTCCAAGACCGAAGAAACCAAAAAAAGGATTGTTGCAGATTCCACCAGCCGCATCAAGCACAAATGCTGGAAGAAACTTAGAGCCAGTGCCCGCCTCCCTGGGTCGGAAAAAAGGCCTGGCCAGTTACTGAGCTCACCACTGATAGGCAACTGAATGATCTCTTGAGCCTTGCTTGGGCAGCGAGCGGGAGTATGGATACTACTGTTTAACACCAGCTCCACATTGACCCTGTGTTTGTTTTCTGTGGCCTTTTTCACAGTGTGCTGAAAAAAGGGGGAGGAAACTCTCCCTAAAAATATATATATTCTCACTTTCCAGCCAGCTATTAGGAGCAATTAATAACTGCTGATGAAGTACGCAGCTGTTCTCCTTTGGGCAACAAGGTCGTAGCTCCAGGTGGCCCCGACGTGCAGAGGAAATCCACTGTCAGTTTCCAAGGCTGATGGGAGAGGGATTAGGGTTTTTTTTAATTCAATTCAATTCCTAATTAAACAGGTGAAATTAGGGAAGATGATGGTTACAATATGTCCCGTGAAATTTCTGTTCTGATACTCTCTTTGGCTGCCTTTGACTACGCTGCTGTTAGCTAGAGCATGCCTGCGACCCGTAATGACTTCTGCCATGCTTGACAGGGGGGAAAAAGGTCATCCAAATCAAACCTCATCCATTTGATTTGTGACATCAAACATGTCAAATTTTGAAAAAGAAAAACACCCAGAAGCTTGCTGTGGGAGAATGACAACCATTCAAATATAGAAAATCTGCAAACGCATTGTAGAAAACTGCTGTAGAGGCACCGCTCATCAGACATTTGGAAAAGATCTGTTAAATCATCGAACAAACAGCATGCAGAGGGAATGTATTTAAAGCACAGGGGTATATCCAGTGGGGCAGAGTTAAGGGTGAACTTTATCTCTGCATTTCTTCATCAGCTTCTCAGCCTTTGTGTTACGTTGGCAAGAACTTTTGGCACGGCGCGTTTTATTTTGGCTTTGCTCATCCCCTCAGGGATTTCTCTGGGAAGGCAAGTGGTTCTCACAGGAGTGTTTCCTGTGACCCAATTGTCTAAACAAACAGAGAAGTATAGGAGGGCCTCCACCTCTGTTCGGTCGTGTTATCAAATATCTTCCCTTCTCTTCCACGGAGAGAAGCTAAAAATAAAACAGAACTTGTTCGCAGCCAGTGATAAATGGATGGACGATCACCAGCTGGTTTCCAGGTCCTCGTCACAAGAAGACACGAGGCAGCCCTCGTTGTTCCTCTTAGGAGAGAGGTGAAAGATTGCCGAGACAGAGGAATCCAAATTAACTTCGTTCCTCCTTCCACTTGAGGTAGCCCATCAGGAACGGGCATTTGGGCGGCTTCCAGGCCACCTCTGCCCTGTGTCTGGCATTCATAACGTGTCTCAAAAATGCGTGCAATGTTTTCCCTTTTGGGGAAACTAACCTCAGGTCTGGGCCTTCGGCTTCCCGCATGTCTAGGGAGCTCCACGCCTTCTGCTGGCTCTGTACAAATCACGACTATTGACAGATCGCTCCTGAGAACCTGAATGCTTGACTTGGTTTGGGGAGCTGATTGCCCACGGTGATTTCCAGCCACATTTGAGATTCATAGATTTATAGATGCTAGGGGCTAGAAGGGACCTCTCAAGATCATCAGGTTCAGCCCCCCTGTGCTTGGGCAGGAATGACCTTCCTTATTATTCAGTGAGGATGACAAGGAGCACGAGGTACTTGGGGATCGGCTCATTAGCACCTCCCTGCAAATAACTTTTCAACTGGATGATTTACCAGTCATCACTCCTGGGGCATGTCTGCATGAGACACTTACTGCACAGTAGCCTTATAACACTGCACAATAGTGTGCTGGGCAAAACACATGCTAATACATTATTGCGTGGTATTATTAGGCTACTGCACAATTAGTATCTGAAAAAACCTGCGCATTGACACTACTGTGCACTACTGTGCAGTAGCACAATTCAATTAGTATTTGCTTATATAAGTACTAAACTTAATGCGCAGTAACTATGAACATGTAAACACCCCCCCTGCTGTGAGTTATTTCAGTACATCAGCAAATCCAATCACAATACAATGATACTAATGAGTGAAAGGCCAATCATACCCTCTGAACACCCAAGGGAGACAATTCAGAGCTGGAACACTGCATGAAAAATGACTAGAATAGGAGAAAACCATCTATTCCCCTCCACTGACCTGATTAAAAGTGGGTGGCTGGAGATTTTGCCACCGATTCTGAGCAGGGGTTTAAGATTCCCCCAGACTTATATCATTACATTTCTTTGTTCCTTATGTAATTCCTTTCCTGAATTGCTTTTTGCTGCTGCCTTTCAGGTCATGCCATGGCTTGTATGAAAGCAGAGAAATCTCAAGCCAAATGCTGAGTGTCTCGAATCCTAGGGCCGTGGGGCTGGAAGGGACCTCCAGAGATCACGTCTAGTCCAACCCCTTGCCTAAGGCAGGATCAGCCCTGTCCAGAGCATCCCATACCAATCCATAATCTAAAGTCTTCGTACAAGTACCATCAACCCTGACACCATCAACCAGACATCACAGTCAACCCTGCCGCAGGTGAAGCCAAGGGACCACGGCAGCCAGAGCCCTGTTTTTGTAAACACTTATTAATATGTGCTCAAGGCATCCCAGGTAAAGAGTCACACCACCCACTGCAGAGGAAGGCAGATACCCCCACAGTCCGGACAAATCTGCTCAGGGGGTAAAATGCCTTCTTGACCTGATTGATTGAACCCTGAGCGGAAGGGCAAGACCCTCGAGCTAGGAATCAACAGTTTGTGTCCCAGCGGGAGCATGGGCACAGCCCAGTCCCTGTCCCCAGCCTGGGCTGCAGCAGCACCCAGCGCCTCCGAGGAAGACTTAGAAACCCCCCGACACATGTAGCAGAACGAGCGGATGGAGGGGAAAGGAGGATGTGTAGCTGAGATCCATCCTGTAACCCATCTGCCTTCCCATCCCACCTGCCTTTTTCGTCTTCCCTCCGGGAAGGCTTTCCCATTAGCGGAAAGGAAGCTTTTTTTTCCCTCCCATTTCTTTTCGGATGTCAGCGTAAGGAACCGAGGACCGCAGGGAGACTCTACCGTGTTAAAGGGCAGTTGCATAAGTTCTCTTAAATGGCAATTAAACGATTGGATGACAAAACAGGATGCACTTCTAGTGCAGACATCAGCTCTGACCTCGGGACCTGGGAGAGTCTGGGAAAGAAAAAAAAAAGAAGGAAAAAAGCTTTGGGAAAATAAACATAACACCCAAAACTGTAAAAGCAGATGAATCAGCAGAGAAACCAGCATTTTCCCCGTGCCCCTGGGGAATAGCAAATGGAGTAACGCTTTAATTTCTTGACAAGCACAAAGAAACAGGCTGTCTGAAGACCAGCTGATTCTCCTTGTGCTGTTTAAAAATATATATATTGCAACCTGTTAAGTAATTCAGCCAAAGCCGTCAAAGCCATCAGACCTCTTTTTCAGCATTTTGGGGACTAGAAAGGGCTTTCTTATTTAAGGAAGAATCCGGCATGAAATGCAATGACTCTTTGGGAGGAGTCCTGTCCTGCTTCGTTATGGACTAATAAAGGTGCAAGAATAAATGTGAAGCAGGCTGGGGGAAAAACAGGATCTTGCATTAATGGCCTAGCAGCAGAGCAAAGCCTAGGAGAAGGACAGTTAGCTAAGTGCCTGGCCTGCCCGGTGAGGATCTAGCTTGAGCCCTTGTCTCTTGGGATGTGGTCATTGCCCACCCACACCGGGACCCTTCTCACACCCCTAAAGTTGCAAGCCCTCAGCATTCCCGATAGACCCCAATGGAGAAGAAGTGGGGGTAGGTATCCAAGGAGTAAAGGCTCACGCCTTTCTTCCACTCAGGTCTTCCACATAGAGCACGAAGCCTCTCGGCTCCCTGCTGAGCACTGAACAGAGACTTCGAAAAGAAAAGCCTGCAGCATATAGTATGAGAGAGACCACATGAGAAGCAGATGCACCAGATGATTCCTATTTACTGCCTGAGTAAAAGTAATAAATAAATGCACACGGCTTGGAGGGCGCAGAAGAAAAGAGCAGGCCAAATTCAGAGCAGGTGTGATGAGATGAACATTTCCCTCCCACTCCCTCCCCAATTCCAGGCATTTCGGTATAGCGACAAGTGCGTGCCAGCTGCTTTACCGACAGATAAGACAGCCCCGTCCTTGTCCTGAAGGACACGGAGCATCGAGCCACGCAGTATAGGAGGAGGAGGTGGAAAGGAAGCAATAAAAGTCATTGTGTGCGCGTGGGGAAGGAAAAGGCCTTGCCCTCCGGTCCACTCCAGGGCACGTAGGGGACTGATTTCATTGAAGAGGAAGGTGAGTCAGAGAGATTTTCCTCCAGAGCAACGAGCAGCATTTCACTCAGGGAAGGGAGCGGGGTGTGTGCACACGTCCTGGAAGAAGCAAAGTCTTGAAGAGGGAGATGGTAGCAGTCATCAGCTCCCTGCGGCGGGGTTCGAAAGATGATGGAGCTGGGCTGGTCTCAGTGGGGCAGATGACAGGAGAAGGAGCAATGGGCTCAGGCTGCAGCAAGGGAAGTTGAGGTTGGATATTAAGAAAAACTCTCTCACGAGGAGGGTGGTGAAACACTGGAACAAGTTACCTAGAGAGGGGTGGTGCAATCTCCATCCTTGGGGGTGTTTTAAGACCCAGGTAGACAAAGCCTTGGCTGGGAGGATATAGCTGGGGCTGGTCCTGCTTTGAGCAGAGGGTTGAACTAGATGCGACCTCCTGAGCTCCCTTCCAGCCCTCACTTTCTATGATTCATGGCTCTATGATCCTGTGCTGGAGGGATGGTGGGGCCTGCTTTGGGTGCAACTTCAGGCCCCAAGAGGACTTGGAAGGAGGCACAACGGGGCATGAAGGAGGGGACGAGACAAGCAATTTGGGTTATTGGAAATGGCAAGGTGGGAGGAAATGAAAGAAAGAGGGGAGATGTCTGGGCTTCATCAGAACCAAGACAAATAATGTCATGAATCTGCCGGTACCTGGATCTTCATCGCTATCTCCGCATTGCACACGGTGGCCAACTGGACCATCCAATAAAACTCCATTGAAAACCTTGAGCTCGTGCACAACCACCGTCAGCCGCCCCGAGTTTGTGGTGCAGAATTCAGATTCAGTCTGGAGCGCAACACAGCCCTGGCCGTGTCGCTGCACCCACAACGGTTTGCCCTCAGCGTCCTAGATGGAAGTGATGCACCCCAATAATTGCATCCTCCCCTCAGCTGCTCATGCCACGGTCCTTCGGACAGCAAGGACATTTTTTCCCTGAGGTTTGGCTTTGCTGGTCCCTGAGGGAGGGCGCACAATCAGTTCTCTCCTTCATCAAAGCCTTTCAAGTATTTGAAAACTACTATGATATCCCCCTCTTCATCTCTTTTTCTACAAGCTAATGCACCCCCCCATTGTCTCAGGCTTCCCAGCACGGCTCCGTTCTTCATCACCCACATCTGGATTCTCTTTCAAGTTCCTCTACATCTGTCTTAAAATGCGGAGCCCAGAATGGGTCACAATAGCCCAGCAGAGGCCTAACGAGCCCTGAGCAGAGTGGAGCTATCAGGTCCTGTGTCTGCATAGTGCTCACCTATTAACACAGCCCAAAACAGCATTGGTATCACCTGGCTGACTCACGTTGAGTCCGGGCCCCATAAAAACCCTAGACCCCCCTCAGCAGTGCTACTACCTAGCCAATTATCTGCCATTTGGTATTTATGCTTTTTCTTCCCTAGGAACATCTTCCATTTGTCTTTGCTGAATTTCATTATGTTGCCTAATGCCTAATACCCTTGAACATGGTAGACCACAGAAGTAGGCGTTAGACAAGACAATGAATTTCAGCAAAGACAAATGGGAGATGAGATGTTCCTCTTGACCTCTGCTCCTGTCCCCCCCAGAGTTTGCAGCGGTGACAGACTGTGGGTTTACTGTTGCATTTCTGGTTTAAAGGTGTTCATGGTATAAAGCTGCATGCCTCAGTTCCCCAAGCTAGCTTGTACTTGGGGGGGAAAAAAGAGGTTAATTGTGGCTGGATCCAGAGCTGTGGAGATCTGCGTTAAGTTCTCTATTACAAGCGGTCCTCAGACTTACAACACAATTGGTTCCCAAAAACTGCGTCTTAAGTCAAAACGTCGTAACTCGAAACCGATTTTCCCCTAAGAACAACATTATAAATGGGGGATTGGTTCCTGAACCAAGGCCCCATACCCTATTTTCACCAGAAATAAACCATAATTTTGTAGTCAATTAGAGGTGAGTAATATAGCTACATTAATGCATTTATATTGTAAATAGTAATCATAGTGATTTGGAAGGACTTCTTGGAGGTGACTTTGCTGGACCTTTTGAAGGGTTCTTGGCTGGAGTTTTCTCAGGAGTCTTGGCTGCAGAGGGTAGCTCACTGAAGGATGGCCACAGATAACCACCAGCCTCTCCCTGTTGCATGGCATCTGAAGACCTAATCAGGAAGCTAACTCGGCTTCGAAGCTATTCAGCAAAGTGTTAAACAACCTCAGGGCCAGGATACATCCCCTCCCAAAAACCTCCTGCCATTCTGGCATTGAACCACAGCTGTGGTAAGGAGCAGCCCCCAGTTTACTGAAGGGAAACTGAGGCACAGGGCAAATTACACCTGTAGGCAACTCAGTGGGCACGTCTACATGTTTTGGCTTTACTGCACAGTAAACTTACTACTTGCATATGTCTTCACATCACTGTCTACACATTCAGGCTTTTACTGCACAGTAAATTAGTCTACAGTGCAGTAAATTTACTACCTGTGTATGCCTTCACGTCACTGTCTACACATGCAGGCACTTACTTCACAATAAATTAGTCTACTGCAGAGGCAATCAGGACTCATAGTAGAGATTATATCTGTTATTAAACCAACAAGTTTTTGGCAAAAAAAAATTCTTTACACCCTCCCTTTTCAAGTAATAAATTTACTGTGCAGTAGACTAACTTACTACTCAGTAAGTGCCTGCACATGTAGACAGTGACACTTTACTGCACAGTTGATTAGTCTACTGTGCAGTAAAGTGTCTTGTGTAGACACAGCCACTGAGTTTGTAATAGAGATGAACTTCGAGCCCCACAATGTCTTCATTTGCTGGGGGAAAGCAGCTGTGCTGGCTCTCTGCAGCATCTGCTGAGCTCTTCAAATGACCATACCCTCCTGACTCACAGAATGAGGATTTCCCTCTAACGGTGCAGCCAGGGGTGCACTTGTACTCAATAGACATCAAGGATAGAGAAGCAAGAGCTGGGGAGAGACAGAGAAGCCGCTTTGTTTGACAGAAGTTTGTTCAACAAAGCCTGCGCTGTTCCAGCTATGGTGGATGCGGCATTTTTATTCCTAAAAATTAATGGTTTAATTAATTCAGGGGGGTGAGATAGCGAACATGCAACAGGTGAAATACGATCCCAATATGTCAAGAATTCGTGCAGCAGAAAGGGCGGTCTGAACGGCTCCTGAAATCCAATAAAAGACAGGGCAAGAGGAAGCTCCAGGTCTGAAGGGGGGTGTTGTGAGAGAGGAGGGGGTCTTTGAAGATTTGAACTATTTTGAGGTTGGAGGGGAAGAGAGGAAAGAAGGCAAATACAGCCTATAGGTCAGACAGCTACATGGAGCCTGATTATAAGGGAGTGCTTGCTTCAACCTGGGATGTGCTATAGAAAATCTTTGCAGTATTACCAAACCTCACGTGCTCAAAAATCAGGAGTCAAGCCCTGAAAATTCATGAAATTAGAAAGAAAAAAAAGAAAAAGGGAAATATTTTGGGGATTTTCTTTTTCCTAATCTCTAGAATATCGCATACGATTATTCCTGACAAGTTGTCTCTTAAACCACAGTAACACACATGCAAGCTGTGTGCGTGTCTACGTGTGTACATGTATGTGTACTGATGTGTGTGTGTGTATGTGCGTGTAGGTATGTATATGTGAATGTGCGTAGGTATTCATATGTGCGTGCATGTAGGTATGTATGTGTGTGTGCATGTGTGTGAAGGTACGTATATGTGTATGCATGTGTAGTATGTGTTTGTGTGTAAGTATGCACATGTGTATGTAAGTGTGTAGGTGTGTATGGGTGTGTATATGTGTATATGCATGCATATGTGTGCATGCACATAGGTGTGTGCATATGTGTGTGCATATAGGTATGTGTGTGTGTGGATGTGTTTAAATAAAAGTCAAGATCATCAGGCAATCACAGGGTTCCAGATTTTCCTTTAATTCTTTTCTCTGTCCCCGACGCAAATGCAGACGAGCTTCTGCAACATGAACAGCGTTGCTGTCAGGGAAGTCCTTTATCATCACAGCCTGATTTTCTGCTACTTCACTCTCCAGACGATCCTTTTTTTTTTCTTCAAAGTTGAAAATAGTTCACGGCATAGCGAGCGTAGTCCACTGCACCTTTATCTCCCTAAGGCCCTGCGACGGGTGTTGGGATTCAGTCCATTCAGTCGCACACCGTGGTCCCTCCTTCCCTCCCCGCGGGCTGGATCTGTCCTGGATTTCAGGGGAGCTGTGCTACCAGCTTACACCAGCTGAAGACGAGACTCAGAGACCTGACTCCTCTCATTTTGCTGTTTTAGTCCTCTAGAGAAGAAGCTCTTCTGATTCAAAAGTAGTCATAATAGTCCAATAAGCAGAAATAAGTAGAAATAGCTTCTCCCCAAATGCCCTCCTTCTGCAACCTGGGCCCCTGGCTCCTGTCTGATGGGCAGGGATCCTGGTTTTCTCTGATTTAAAAAAAATCCCCAACTTTCAGTTAAAAAAAGTAACCCCAAATCCACATTTTCCCATGATTTAAATGAAATACCATTAATAGATAGATAGATAGATAGATAGTACTGTTTCATTTTAATCACAGAAGAATGTTATTACTGTTTTTAAACTGAAAATTGGGGATTTTTAAATGTCAGACTTGCTGATGGGTGTAACAATTCAGGTCCCAGGCATACGCTCTCCCCCTTGCTGGCTGCACTGCACGTACGTAAGAACTGGGCTTTCTGCTGTTACACACCGGGCTCAGCCCAGGTGGTGACCCGCAGGATTTGGTGAAGAAAGAATGGATTTCCTTTCCCATTTCCTTACAGGTTTTCCCAGCAGTCGGGCAGGCGATCGTCACACATGTACCTCTCTCATTTCAGCGGCTGGGCCTGACCTCTGCTAATGGCACCCGCCGTCTCCCATGCCCGCCCTGCTTATAATTTATAGTACACATTGTACACCCACTTCCTCCTGCGCGGCTCTCCTGCGTGTGTTCTTGTTATCTCAGCTGCCTGACAGCCTTGCTGCATCTCTGCTACCCTCCGACCCTGCTCTCATAACAGCCGCTCGCCCTGATGACATTCCCGCTCTCATCAGCAGTTCGGCCTAATCTCAGGATTTTGCACGTTGAGAAAAAAAAACATGGGGAGGTAGGTCATCTGCCTAGCTTTTCTGGATGGCGATGATCTTTAATCATTCTCCACTGGATTCTGATAGCGATCCAAACTTCTTCCAAAGGCTGTTGCAAAGAAGCAGAGTCCAGAGGAGGTTTGGCTTTCCCTGGTTATTGCCTGCCTTAGGACTGCAACCTTGGATGGAAATTCCTCCAAGCATTTTCTCATTTGGTTTTGGTCAACTGGGAATCTTGAGATGCAGCTGCTTTATAATGCACGTTGCTAGCACAAAGAATGGGACCTTGCTCCTGACTGGGGAAGGGAATGGGGGGGGAAAAACTGAGCTAACCATCTTAAAAACCCTCTCCACATTTGTTTTAAGTCTGGCCTCCTCGTTTCCCTATGTGATTACTGTACAGTTTGGTTCCAGCATTTCTACCATTGTTCATGTGGAAAGCTGCTTGTGTTTCATTATTTAATATTCCCAGAGTGCTGGATTAGGCACATAAGAAAGGACTTAGAAAGACAAGGTTATGCCTGGAGGAGCTTACAACCTACATCCTTGGGGTCCTCTGACTTCAATGGTGCGGATCTGGACGGTAACTAAAACAAGCCATGGGATGACAGATCCAAAGCATAAAAAGGGGCACAGATATAGCTCAGCTCAAGAACTTGCAGGGCTGGCAGGGATCCCAAGGGTCATCAAGGTCAACCCGCTGGATGACTGCAGCGTGGCCTACTCCAGAGGTGTCAAGCATACGGTCTACCAGCAGGATCCAGCCCATGGAGCCCTATGATCCAGCCTATGCATCTCACAATGACCCCAGGAGCCACACGCAATGGGTAGAGCCTGTCTAGCACATAGGCTGGACCCAGCACTGCAGGTGGCACCGGGGGTTGGCCCAGGGCACAGGCTTTGTGCAGCACCCGTGCTGGACTGACCTTGCATGCTGGCTCTGGCATGGACAATTTGTCCCCCAGACCTGCCCAGTGACCGTCATCTGACTTGTGAGGCTGAATGAGTTTGATACCCCTGTGCTACTCATAAAGCCACCCCGGAGAAACGTGCATTCGGCACCTTGGAGCTCTCCCACAAAGGAGGCAGCTTCATAAAAAAGGGTTTTAAGGGCACCTGAGGGGCACTACGAAAGGAGGAAGAAAGGGCGATTCAGAAAGGAAACATGGGATGCATTGGGCGTGAGCCTGGAAATGTTTTTTAAAAAAAGTCAGCGCCTTGGAGGGGAAGGCAGGAAACTCCACCGCGCTGCAAAGGAGAGTGTGGGTGCCGGTGGGGGGAACCCGGGACCCACTTGCCCGGAGCCTGGCCTCGAGATTTGCATCCGCCCCCCCCCCACGTGCCCACGTAACCGACCCCAGCGAAACAGCCGCCCCCCTCTTCGAGGGGATGGGGAACGACAAGAGACTGCACACCGGCCCTGTAAAGCTGCCCGTGTTTATTCAGATGGCCGTTCCCCAGCAGACATGATTAGGATGATGGATGCATTTCCTCTCAGGACAGCATCCGCTTCCTGGGATATACCACCTGGCTCTCAGGCCATTTCTCCAGCTGACTCCATTTTGGCGTCCTTCGGTATCGCGCCAAGATCAAGTGCAGGGCTCTGGGAAAGAAAAGCGGAGTGGGGAACACCCAGGGAGTGATGAGATGGAGACACCTCGGCCAGGGAGAAGAGATAAAAATCTATATATTTTCTTCTCCATGATGCTGCACATGGTGTTTTCCCCCTGGGACACGTTATATGGACTGGAAATGTATTCTCCTCCCACACAGTCCTCCTCCAGGACTGATTTTATCAGAGGTCGTAACTCACTCCAGCCTCAGGAAGGAGCTCTCCTTGGCCTTGGGTTACAACTGCTCTCAGAGGTAGCAAAATTTATAGCTGCCAACCAGCTACCCCTTCAGGCCTCCCCTTCCCTGCAACCAAAAAATAATAGCTTCTGCACCATCTCATCCGACCTGCTCACGGATGGAACAAATTAAGACCCCGGCATTTTGGATGCATCCGACATCAACACGGCGCTCGTCAAACATCACTTAGCGACCCCTTTCAAACAGATGATAAGTTATGAACCTGGAGAGAGAGATAAGGGGATCCGGGGGCCAGATGACTGCAATAAGCCACTGTAACAACTTCAGGAAGATGTTTTCCTGGCTTCCTAAAAGCATCGGAAAGGTCGCAACACATTAGAGTATGAGGGCTGAATGAATCAAACTGACAGGCACTTGTTTGGGGTCGTTTCCTGGAGGCCTTCGATTGTCATGGTTTCATTCCCACCTCTGATAGCAGCAGATGGGACGTCCCCCTGCTTTCCCCACCCCCCAGGAGAAGGCTTATTGACTCAGATGTCAGATGATGAGCACCAAGGGTCTGCTCTGTAACCCAAAGAGGTCAAATCCAAGCATTTCCGCTGACTTGAGCAGCCTTTGCGCTAGGTCCAAAGTGAGAACGACGACATTGCACTTGTCATCTCTACAGGCCTGTGACAGAGAAGACAGGTAATTCATAAGCAGCAATATGTGAAGGGTTATGTTACATATCGCTGCCTATAGTTTCATAGTTTCTAGGGTCAGAAGGGACCTGAGCAGATCATCGAGTCTGACCCCCCGCGATGGCAGGAAAGAGTACCAGGGTCAAACGACCCCGGCAAGGTGTACATCTAGCCTGTCAGATGGGAGACTATCAGGTGTGCATATAAAAGAATGGCAGGTTTTAAATCCTGGTGGTGTTCAATGGATTTATCCATGATCTGCAGACTGGCATAGAAAGCTCCTTGAGCAAATTTGCAGATAAGACGAAACTGGGAAGGACTGTGAACATGTTGGAGTATAGGAGTGTAATTCAGAAGGATCCTGGCAGATTGGAAGATTGGACTGGAGCTAACACAGGATGGTGTCCATTATGGATAAATACAAGGTGCTACACCTCGTGAATAATAATCACAAATACAATACTAAATGGGTGATATCTGGGTGGATGGCAGCATGAAGGAGAAGGATCAGGGACCTGTGCTAGATCACACACTCAATAAGAGGCTGCCTCTAAATACCCTTTTCTAGCCATCAGTGTGATGCTTGCAGAAAAGACACTTAAGAGGGGGCACAACAGCCATCTTCCAATACTTGAAGGGCTGCCATATAGAAGAAGGAAAACTCCTTTTCTCTCCTGCTGGCTTGAAGCTGCAGTAAAATAGGCTTTTAGATATCAGGAAAAGCTTCTTCACTGCTAGTACACTGGGACTAGACACTGGGGTCATCTACACATGCACTTTTACTGCTCAGTAACCAAAATTACTGCACAGTATGGGCGCACAACTACACATGCACATTTACTGCCCAGTAAATATGGCAACTTATGCCAACTGTAGTGTAAACTGGATACCTACATCATGAAGGTACCCAATTTATACCCGATTAGTTACTGTACAGTAATGCATGTATAGATGCCTTACTGCACAGTAACACCATGTGTGTGAACTGACTTGGGACTAGCTGTAGTCCCAAGTCAGTTGACACACAAAGTTAACGCACTTTAATGCCTGCTCATGTAGATGCTGGCCCATTCCTGCTTACTGCGCAGTAAACTACTGGGCAGCAAATTTAAGCTAGAGTAAATGCACGTGTAGATATGTCCACTGCTGTACAGTGGAATAGACTGTCTAGGGAAGCTGTAGACTTCCCATCATTGGAGGTGTTAAAAAAGAGGCTGGACTGGCATTAGTGAAGGGTGATCTAGGTATAGCTATGACTGTGCTCCACTATGGGTATTTTCCAAGCTTCTGGGCTGGGAGGGAATTTTTTGTGGTGCTACATGTGCCAAGGGGATTTTTAAGCCTTCCTCAGAAGTGTTAGGCATTCACTGCAGCCAAGTCTGGGGGCTTTGACTGGGCTGTGCCAAAGCTCCTGGGGGGAATTTAACTCCCTGCAGGGGGGCTGCAAAGAGGATGGAGCTGAACTGTTCTCAGTAGGGGCAGATGACAGGACAAGGAGCGATGGGCTCCAGCTGCAGCAAGGGAAGCTGAGATTGGATACTAGGAAAAGCTCTCTCTCAAGAAGGGCAGTAAAATATGAAACAGGTTATCCAGAGAGGTGATGGACTCTCCATCCATGGAGGTTTTAAGACCCAGGTAGACAAAGCCTTGGATGGTATGATGTAGTTGGGGCTGCTTGGAGCAAGGTTGGACTAGATGTGACTTCCTGAGGTTCCTCCCAACCTGAATTTTCCATGATTCTAGGACTTAAAGCTGCGGGTTCCTGGTTAGAGGCTCTTGTCCCTCCACTCAGGGTCAGACTGATCACCACGTTTGGGGTCAGGAAGGATATTTGGCCCATTTTTGTCTTCTCGTGTAGTGGAAGGCGTGGCCCTTTTCCTTGGATTCCCTGAACATATTTTAACAACCTTTGCAGCAGCAGGACTTTGGCCATCATGGCCCCCCAGCTTTACGTGGGGCACCTTAGGGTGTTAGGTCTCATGGTTGTGTCAGGGTTGACTTTGTAGTTTTGCTAATAGATTCATAGATGCTAGGGTCGGAAGGGACCTCAACAGATCATCGAGTCCGACCCCCTGCATAAGCAGGAAAGGGTGCTTGGCCTACATTACCCCAGCTAGATACACATCTAGCCTTCGCTTGAAGACCCCCAGGGTAGGGGAGAGCACCACCTCCCTTGGGAGCCCGTTCCAGACCTTGGCCACTCGAACTGTGAAGAAGTT